>NC_134360.1:122242335-122842335 GCF_048569485.1 Anomaloglossus baeobatrachus | reverse complement strand
CTTCCAGACCCATTTGCACCCTTCAGAGCCTAGTCTATTGACTTTCGTCTCATCTAGTGATGGACGAGCGTGCTCGCAACAATTCGTTACTTGATTGAGCCTTGAGCATCTGAGTCTTAAAATGCTTGAGTTTACCATTGTTTTCCATTATACTCTGTACTGTTGTTGCGTCAAAGAACCCCGATGCTAGATCAAGTAACTACTAGCAATGGAGAGCACACTTCCCCATCACTAGTCTCATTGCTCCAAATCACCCATTTCCAATCTTCTGTTGTCCACTTCTCGTACTTTTTTGTAAACTCAAGCCGACGCTTCTTATGACAAAATTGAAGTCGAGGCTTCTTCACCTTTTTTCGGGCCTCCATTCCAGACTTATGTAATGTGCATTGCATGGTGCTTGTATGGAAGTCTTTAATTTCACTATTATGAAGTGTACGAGTCACCGCCACTGTTATGTTTGTCAAGCCAGAACTGATAGACCTGGTGATGAGCCATCTTGTTGACTCCTATATTTTGCCTGGATGTCTGCCTCTTGGCTTTTGAATTTATGAACAGACTTCTTTTCGAATTCTTCCAACTGTCACGGCACTCACATGATGCAGTTTGGCAATTTTCTTGGCTTAAAGACCACTAGCGATGAGATGGATGATGTGGTTTCTCTTTTCTTGGGAAATATTTCTCATGGCTGCTCTTCAATTTTAACTAGTGACCTTTCACTTGGAAATCAACCTAATAACACACAGAGTTATTATACGAGCAGTTGCTGATAAGTCTTTGGCTTTGTGATCTTTTTGTTTCTATGGTAACGAATGTTTCATCACATCAAAGCCTTAGGTGTCTAAAATATGTTTTAAAAATGTTGTGTTTGTTGCTTATGACAACAGTGTTCTACGCACATGGGAAATCAAAATGGCAAAGTCTAATGCAATATTTACAGCAACTGAGAGCAGAGGAGTGATAAAATTCTTTGTTTCTGCAAGGAAAGTCCATGAAGGATATTCATGGTGATATGTCGCAGACATTGGGGGATCAATGTCCTTCATATTCCACAATTAAGAACTGGGTTGCCAAATTTAAAACGGGCCACTTCAGCACCAATGATGAGGAACGTCCTCTACGACCGAGAGTGGTTGATGTTCCGGGGACTGTCAATGCTGTGTGCAACCTCATACTGGAGAATTGACGAATTTCAGCTAAAGCAATAGCAGACATCATGGCGATTTCCAATGAACGTGTTTGTGTCATTATCCATGAACATTTGGACATGAGGAAGCTATCTGCATAGTGGGTCCCCAAATGTTTGACAACAGATCAGAGAAGCATGCGAGTAAAAAAACCTCCCAGTCCATTTGTCAGCGTTTCCGAACTTCCTGGATCGACTGGTGACTATGGATGAGGCCTGGAAACAAGAAGCAGTCAAAAGAGTGGAGGCACAGTGGTTCTCCTCATCCAAAGAAGTTAAGTGCAAAAATCAACCACTAAGGGGATGATGTCTGTGTTCTGGCATAAGGAGGGCATGCTGCTAGTGGACTACCTTCAAAAGGATTCCACATCAATGCAAGGTATTACGTTGAATTTTTGGATCAATTGAAGACAGCTTTGAAGGCCAAAAGGTGCGTCAAGCTGTCCAAAGGAATCTTGTTCCTGCAAAACAACACCTTCGCTCAAACTGCACAAGTGACCATGGCAAAACTGGCAGAGCTGGGCTGCCAGCTGGTTGACCACCCACCTTATTCAGCAGATCTAGCTCCCCCCAACTATCATCTGTTTCCAAACCTGAAGAAACACCTCAAGGATACCAAATTTCACACCATTTTTGATGCCATAGTACTACGGATGCCTTGTTTGAAGCACAACCAAAATCTTTCTTTTTGCTAGTGTGGCACCCTTGCAGTCTGGATGCCACAGTAGTGCTGCCCTCCCTAAAAGGGTTAATCCTGCGCCTGGAAGCAGATGGGGGAGTCCATTGGCCAGTGAGTACCATCATACAACACAATTCCTCCTCCGAGCCAGCAGGGGGAGCTCTATACCTGAAGTTCCAGGGAGCATTCCTTAAGCTCTGACCTGGGGGAGGAGTCAGTCAGTCCTGAGGAGAGCTGAGTGAGAGAGGTCGAGTAGTTAGGATGTACGAGCTGGAATTGGAGCCGGTCTGCTCAGCCCTGTCTCACTGCGTCAGCTAGTGTAATGTCACCATAGAATCCTGGTACAGCTAACTGCGCCTACGTTTTAGGCCAATGTGATAACCTCAAGGGGCGTTACCACACCTGTTTGTGACATCATACCCCTCCCAGCATGCAGCACATTTAAAGCCACATGCTACAGCTGATTAGCAGTCTTCACACACAGCTAAGGCACGGGAGTGCCAGCATCCACATAGGCTCTGGTAAGTCTATACTCTCTGGAGTTTTTTCCTTTTCTGCCTGACTGGACTTTTATACATGATGTACTTTTCTTTCCATGCAGACCACATGCCATTGGCATACAGGACCCTATTGTCCAATTGTTCCACCCAAACCTATAGCCACAGGTAAAACACCCACTCACTATTTAAATTGTCATTTTCCTTTTTATTTTCTTTGGAACTATGAACCATCGGGGACAGGTATTATACCTGAATTCATTGTCTCTAAACACTCCTTCCCTACCGATACTAACTTTTGTGCACATATCTCTCAGTATATACTGATACCAGCTCTCTACACCCCCCCCCCCCCTTTTTCCACTCTCCAGCCCCTATTTTTCCCAATGTTTCATGTTTAATGATAGTTACTCTGGACTTGACATATGGCTTATATATATATATGTATGTTTATTTGTATATGTATATTCCCTCTAAAAAATCCTGTACCTCTACTATGGACAAGAGCTGTATCTGTGTTCTTCCCTAGTTGATTGTAAACAAATGTGATTCCTTCTTTATGTAATTATTTTCATTTATTTTTTGTATCTCATTTCTCATAGTTAACATATTCATAGTGTGAATTAGGCCATAGGCCGAAACGTCAGAGATTACTTGTTTACCCCAAAGAAGTTCTATTCCTTTGCTTGGCTTTTTTGATTCTGAATAAAATCATCATTTATTGACATTTGAGTGTGCAGTGTAACTATATACAGCCCAGTAAGGTACGGTCCGCAGCAAGGCAAAGAGGAGAAGGACACCGGGGAGTGGAGCGCAGCCAGCTTACCCCGAAGTAACTACTCGAAAACCGAATACAGGAGTTCGGGACCACTCAAGTACTCAAGTATCGGTGGATGTATCCGGAGGACAGAGGGACTTCTGGTCTCCTGCCCACCCCACACCCGGAGGCACAGCTGCAGAGCAAGGACCTGGAGCCGCAACCAGAAGAGCGGCACCTGTGTCGGTCCACGCAGCCGGCCAAATGGGTGAGGTAAAAATTACCTCAGAGGACAGCGGAACGGGCCTCAGCATAGCTGAAGCAGCGGAGCCCTGCATAAACAGACAGAACATAGGGATCAGGCCTCATTACTCTCCTGGCCAGTGTGAGTTTCCCAGACCGCTTCCATGATACCGGACCGCCACCACCACCTGTAACAGGCTCCCTGGACTACATCAGTTAAGCCAAATAAAGGAGAAGGTAAATAAATCCTTGTTTGTGTCTGTTACTGTCCATCGCCTGGCCCAGCACCCTAAAGTCCACCTGGTCCCTACCACAGACTCTCCTAATGGTTGCCCCGGGGTTACCCGCTCCACCTGTGGGGAGCAGAAACACTGCAGCTGCCACAACACTAGCCCCGGGAGTCCCGTCCAGCAGCCGCGGCCCCATAGCCGCAATCCACAGGTTGCGTCACAAACTTTATTTAATATTTACTGTAACTCCTATCATCATCTCCCTTTATCATTTGAAAAGACATCGCCAGGGTCACGGAGCCGAGCCCCGCCACCGCTGAAGTCCCCGGACTAGTCCGGCCCGGGTCCGAGTGCCCCCGGCTCTGGGGCAGGCATGTCACTAGACTTACAGAACTTTGAATTCCGATGTAAGAAGTGTGTTGACATCAGTGGAGAGTGTTACACTCACCGAGGAGCGGTGAGCGTCCGGAGTTGGACCCACTGGACCGTGCACCGGACTCCCCCGAGAAGGCGATCAGCAGCGAACCCCTATACAGGGACTGTGCGGCGCCACCCCAGAAGGCCTAAATGCACGGCAGCCAGGAAACGGTAGTAGGAGTCTCTGTAGGGCCAGGTGTAGCAAGGTTGTGACATCCACAGCCGGCAGAACACGGAAACGGCACCGGAGATGTTCACAGCAGGTGACATCCACAGCAGGTACGGTACAGATAATGTCCACGGCAGGTAGAACCCGGTGATGTCCACTGCGGGTATGGCCGGTGACGTCCACTGCGGGTATGGCCGGTGACGTCCACTGCGGGGATGTATAGATAGTGTCCGCGGCAGGTATGGCACGGTGACGTCCACGGTAGGTATAAGCGGTGACGTCCCCAGCCGGAATGGTATAGATGGCACTACGGTGAGACAAAGGATTAGAACCAGGTATCAAATGCACGGATATCAAATAATAGCACAAACAGCTCTGGACACTGGCAATGCACTAATAGAGGCGTTGCTCGGGCGCCTGCTGCCAGGGGAGGTGAACTTAAATACCATATGGCAACAGGTGACCTCTGAGGTCACTTCCAGGTAATTGGGCGCTACCACTTTAAGAAAGAGGGCGTGGCCTCGCGCGCAGCCTAGAATCAGACACTGCAGAACTGTGTGTGCTCTGCAGACAGGAAGAGGCTGAAGCAGCCCCAGGAGCATGATGTCTGACCCGGGAGTGAGCAGGAGCAGAGTCATGAGACCGGTAAGAGGAAGGCCGTCGCTGCCTGGGGCTATGACTGGGAGTGCAAGTGGGAGCCATGCTGGGACTGGGCACATGTGAGGGAGCACGCCCCCCACGGGGTCTGGTGGGACCAGGCGCTACAGAGAGTATGTGAAATAAATGTAAAGTTTCTGTAACGATACTGTTTGCACTCTGCTGTCACAGAGTTGTATTGCTCACCTGATTCTGTTGTTGGTGTCTCACGGTGGGAGAAGTCTATCCTTCTATGCGTCGTTCCAGGGAGCACTCCATCAGGAAGTTCCCTCCATCATCATAGTGCCAGTTATAGTCCTGCTCTGCAGCGTGCTCTCCTGGTCCCTGTAAGTAATCTAGATTCGGTCCATTAACTCCCCCAACCTTTCCTGACCTCCCTGACGTCCATTCTGCCTGACCTCCCTCACTTCTGTTCTGCCCGACCTCCCTGTCTACCATCCCCTCTGTATTGTCTTACCTTCCATGCTTCCCTCCTGCTCCCTGTTTGTTGTCCTGTCCCTCTGCCCTCTACTTCGGCTTGCTCTCCCAGTTACCAACTTCTGGCTTCTCCCTGACTATGACTCTGCCTCCTCCCTTGTACTGCACTCCCTCTCGGTTCTGACCCGGCTAGTATGACTTCTCTTAGCAACCCCTTAGTTACCTGGGACAACGTGCGCCTTGGCTCCGCCTAGCGGTTGTTCTCCTTAGAGACTGCTCTGGTTCCCTCTTGTGGATGATCTTGTCACACACACTGTGTGCTGACTCCCCCTGGTGGTGACATCACAGTTTCATCATCTTATCTCATTTCTTTCTGGGTAAAGCCAAAGACTTATCAGCAGCCCCTCATAGAATATGAGAACAGGTTCTAATTTTTTAATTAATTAAATAATTAAAAAATTACATTTTTTAATTTTAAGAAACAGATTTTTCCACCACCAGGAGCAAAACAGTATCAATGGAGTGACATGACAAGGATCTGCTAAATAGTTGCAAGTAAAACTTATGTATGAGATAGCCAAGATGATTGTCTATAAAACGAAGGTAGTCTCATGTTCAAAACTGTGGTGGATGGTGAGATATGGAGCCTGAGATTGAAAAGTAACTTTAAAATCAAAGAGAAGCATAACGCCGTTGGTGAAGAAAGTTTATTTCCTGTATTTTCAGTGCAAAATTGGAGATAAATACAAACTGTCTCCCCTATATTTCTTGTTCACCTTGTGCTATATTTCTCACAAGTTGGCTCAATGGTAAAAAAAAAACGGCACATGGCATTAGCTGTTCCAATAGTACGGAGGGAGTCAACAGACCATTCTATGTAGCACCCCTGAGCCATCAGGAGCTACAGGGAACTGCATCTTGTTAAAGATGCAGGCCCTACCCCAGGGACCCAGAAGACCAGTGCCAGTAACACCAAAACACCCATACAATCTGTTACGCTCACCGAGGAGCGGCGAGCGTCCGGAGATGGACCCACTGGACCGTGCACCGGACTCCCCTGAGAAGGCGACCAGCAGCGAACCCCTATACAGGGACTGTGCGGCGCCTCCCCAGAAGGCCTAAATGCACGGCAGCCAGGAACCAGTAGTAGGAGTCTCTGTAGAGCCAGGTGTAGCAAGGTTGTGACGTCCACAGCCGGCAGGACACGGAAACTGCACAGGAGATGTTCACAGCAGGTGACGTCCACAGCAGGTACAGCACGGACAATGTCCACGGCAGGTAGGGCACGGTGACGTCCACTGTCGGTATGAGCGGTGACGTCCACAGCAGGTACGGCCCAGATAATGTCCACGGTAGGTAGGGCACGGTGACGTCCACTGTCGGTATGAGCGGTGACGTCCACAGCCGGAATGGTATGGATGGCACTACGGTGAGACAAGGGATTAGAACCAGGTACCAATGCACAGAAAACAGATAACAGCACAAGGGGTCTGGACACTGGCAAGGCTCTAATGGATGCGTTGCTCGGGCGCCTGCTGCTGGGGGAGGTGGACCTAAATACCCATTAGGTAACAAGTGACCTCTGAGGTCACTTCCAGGAAACGGGGCATACCGCTTTAAGAAAGGGGGCGTGGCCTCGCGCGCAGCCTAGAGTCACTTACTGCAGTTCTGTGTAAGGACTGGAGACAGGAAGAGGCTGCAGCATGCCTGGGAGCAGGACGTACAGCAGGACCCGGAGCAGGGACAGCGCCTGCAGAGCCATGGGACCGGTAAGAGGAAGGCCGTCGCTGCCTGGGGCTAAGACCGGGAGTGCAAGTGGGAGCCATGCTGGGACCGGGCAAATGTGAGGGAGCGCGCCCCCCGCGGGGTCTGGTGGGACCAGGCGCTACAGTACCCCCCCCGAAGCCCCCTCCTCCTCAGGAAGCTCCGGAGGAGACGAAGAGCATCCACATCCTACGCAGGTACCCACGTCCTCTCCTCAGGACCGAACCCCTTCCAGTCTACCAGATAGTAGGTTCTACCTCGGACCTCCTTAGCTGCAAGGATGGCTTTTACCTCATAGACGTCGACATCACCAACAGGAGGAGGCGAAGCCCCAGGATCACTGTGGAAATGGCTCAGGACCACCGGCTTGAGGAGGGACACATGGAAGGAGTTCGGGATGTGAAGGGTAGAAGGCAGCTTTAACTTGTAGGACACCTCATTGATCCGTCGGAGCACTTCAAAGGGACCAATGAAGCAAGGACCCAGCTTGTAAGACGGCAGTTTCAGGCGGACATACTTGGACGAGAGCCAGACTTTATCTCCGGGATGAAAGAAAGGAACATCCAGATGGTTCTTGTCGGCGTGTTTCTTCATGCGGACGGAGGAACGTTCCAGAGTCGACTTGGTCTCAGCCCAGATGGCGGAGAAGGACCTCACGAGGTCATCGGCTGCAGGGTTGCCTGAAGAACATGTCACAGGACACGGCACTTTAGGTCGCTGTCCATAAATCACATGGAACGGAGATTTAGCAGAGGACTCACTTATATGGTTGTTATAGGAGAACTCGGCCCATGGAAGCAGTTTGACCCAGTTGCTGTGGTGTTCGTCCATGAAGTGGCGGAGATAGTTGGTCAAGACTTGGTTAATGCGCTCCACTTGCCCATTGGACTGAGGGTGGTAGGCAGAAGAAAAGTCCAATTGACCATCCATCATTTTGCAGACTGTTCTCCAAAACCGAGCGGTGAACTGGACCCCTCTGTCGGACACGATATGGAGAGGCAAGCCGTGAAGCCGGAAGATATGTTGAATGAATAATTCAGCAAGAACCGGAGCGGACGGTAGCCCGGAGAGTGGTGTGAAGTGGGCCATCTTGGAGAACCGGTCCACCACCACCCAGATGACTGTGCAGCCAGACGATTTTGGCAGGTCCGTGATGAAATCCATGCCGATATGTTGCCATGGAGCGGATGGTACGGGTAAAGGAAGCAAAGGGCCCGTCGGAAGAGTCTTCAGGACCTTGTTCCGGGCACAGGAGGAACAGGATGAAACAAAGTCCTGGACGTCTTGACGTAGCCCTGGCCACCAGTAATATCGGGATATCAATTGCAGAGATTTCTTTTGACCCACGTGACCTGCTATTCTGGAACAGTGTCCCCACCGGAGTACACGTTCTCTATCGACCTCAGCGACAAACGTCTTACCGGGAGGAAGGTGGTGCATGTCAACTGGTGCCGCCATAAGCTTGGACGGTTCAATGATGTGCTGAGGTTCATCTTCCTGAGCCTCTAACAGGAAGGATCGAGACAGCGCATCGGCCTTCAGGTTCTTTTCGGCTGGACGGAAATGCAGAACAAAATCAAAGCGGGCGAAGAATAATGAGCATCGGGCCTGTCGGGGGTTTAGCCTGTGGGCTGTCTGGAGATATGCCAGATTCTTGTGGTCAGTATAGATGGTAACTGGATGCAATGACCCTTCCAGCAGGTATCGCCACTCCTCCAGGGCCAGCTTGATTGCCAGCAACTCACGGTCTCCGATTGAGTAGTTTCGTTCTGCTGGGGAGAAAGCCTTAGAAAAGAAGCCACAGGTTACTGTCTTACCCTCTGACGTTTTCTGTGTAAGAACCGCAGCCGCTCCAGATGAGGAGGCATCTACCTCAAGGATAAACGGCTTGTTAGTGTCGGGTCTGTGTAAAGCTGGAGCAGAAGCGAAGGCTCGTTTAAGGGACAGGAACGATTCTTCAGCTTCCGGGGTCCATTTCTTTGGGTTCTCCCCTTTGCGAGTGAGAGAGGATATGGGACGCACCAGAGACGAGAAGTGTGGAATGAATTGCCGGTAATAGTTGGCGAATCCCAGGAATCGCTGGATAGTCTTCAACCCTTCCGGACGGGACCAATTCAGTACGGCTGATACCTTATCGGGGGCCATCTTCAGGCCGGTATCAGAGACTATGTGGCCAAGGAAGGGTAGCGAGGTCTGCTCAAACAGACAATTCTCGAGTTTGGTGTAAAGGCGATTCTCTCTCAATCTCCGCAGGACAAGACAGACATGTCTTCGATGGGTATGCAAGTCCGGAGAGAAGATAAGGATGTCGTCCAAATACACGACTACACAGGTGTATAGAAGATCATGGAAGACGTCGTTCACGAACTCCTGGAAGACCACCGGAGCGTTACTGAGCCCGAAGCGCATCACTCGATATTCATAGTGCCCATCTCGAGTGTTGAACGCAGTCATCCATTCGTCCCCCGACCGAATGCGGACCAGATTGTACGCACCCCGGAGATCTAATTTGGAGAAGATCTTGGCACCTTGAAAGCGATCAAACAGTTCCGGTATCAGGGGAAGCGGGTATCTGTTCTTCACCGTGATCTTATTCAATCCGCGGTAGTCAATGCAAGGCCGTAGACCCCCGTCCTTTTTCCCCACAAAGAAGAAGCCCGCTCCAGCAGGAGAGGAGGATTTTTGGATGAAGCCTCGTGCTAGATTCTCCTTTTATGTAGTCAGACATGGCTTGGGTCTCTTCTCGGGACAGAGGGTAGATGCGCCCACGCGGAGGAGTTGCCCCGGGGAGCAGGTCGATGGGACAATCGTAGGGTCTGTGTGGCGGCAACGTCTCAGCCTCCTTCTTGTCGAAGACATCGGCATAGGCCCAATAGGCAGAGGGTAACCCGGGAAGGGTGACCGGTTCAACGGGTCGGTGCGGAGGATGCACTGGTCTCAGACAGTTGCTGTGGCAAGATGCACCCCATTGCAGGATGTCTCCAGAATCCCAGTCCAGTACTGGCTTGTGTGACCGAAGCCAGGGTATGCCCAGTAGTAGGGCATGCGTCATGCCAGGGAGTACATGGAAGGCGATTGTCTCAGAGTGTAGCAACCCCACTTGCATTGTACAGTTCTCCGAGATGTACCGGATGGGTTTGGAAAGCGGTTTTCCATCCACGGACGAAAGACTGATGGGGGTAGCAAGACATCAGACGGGAATCTGGTGTAGGTCCACCACAGATTGTTGGATAAAGTTCCCGGCAGAGCCTGAATCCAGGAACGCATGCTCTGACAACCGGATGGAACCGCAGCACAGGGATACAGGTATATGGAGAAAAGGAGAGGACTTGGCATGACCTAGGGTGGCCTCTCCGATGGACCCTAGGCTCTGTAGTTTCCCGGCTTTACTGGACAGTCCTGAATCAGATGTTTGGCACTTCCGCAGTAGAAGCACTCTCCTGCCGTTCTCCGATTCCTCTGTCGCAGTCTGGACTCATTGACGCGATCGACCTCCATGGGCTCGTGCGGAGCAGTAGGCCTGGTGGAGGGAGGTGACATTGGCCTTTGGAAGGTGGGTGCAAGGCGTGGGGTTCTTCTCGCCCGGGTGACTTCTCTGGCACGCTCTTGGAAGCGGAGATCAATACGGGTAGCCAGAGAGATCAGCTCTTCCAGGGTGGTAGGTACATCCCGGCCGGCCAGTTCATCCTTGATTTTTCCGAATAACCCTTACTAGAAGGCAGCTAGCAAGGCGTCATTGTTCCACTTGAGTTCGGAGGACAGAAGGCGGAATTCGATTGCATACTGTCCCACGGTGAGATTCCCCTGGTGGATTCTCATGAGCGAAGAGGCAGTAGACGAGAGACGGCCTGGCTCATCGAACACCTTACGGAAGGTGGTCAGAAAGACGGACAGGACTTGAACGGACGGGTCATTCCTCTCCCAGAGCGGATTCATCCAAGCCAGAGCCTGACCAGTCAGATGAGACATGATAAATGCAATTTTCGAGCGATCAGTCACTCGCTGCAGCGGCGACAGCTCAAAGTGCAGGGAGCACTGGTTTAAAAACCGCGACACAAACGGGGATCCCCTCCATACATGGGTGGGGAGGCCAGGCGGGAAGGAGACATGTATGTCGATAATCCCGCAGAGTCGGGGGTTGTTGAGGAGGCCGGATTCTGCAGGGCGTATAGACGGGAATCCACGGATGCCATATATTCAGCCATGCGTCTCTGGGCCTCATGCTGGCGGGACAGTTCCTTCTGTAGTTCAACTAGTTGGGAGCCGTCGGAGGATCCGGAGGTTTGCATGGATGCCAGACGGGATTCCACAGACTTCATGTGAGCCACTAATCTTGCTTGGGTCTCGCGTTGGCGGGAGAGCTCCTGTTGCAGGTCAGTCAGCGGGTTAACCTTGATCCCGGCGGAGTCCATGGCCTGAGCAAACTGTTACGCTCACCAAGGAGCGGCGAGCGTCCGGAGATGGACCCACTGGACCGTGCACCGGACTCCCCTGAGAAGGCAACCAGCAGCAAACCCCTATACAGGGACTGTGCGGCGCCTCCCCAGAAGGCCTAAATGCACGGCAGCCAGGAACCAGTAGTAGGAGTCTCTGTAGGGCCAGGTGTACCAAGGTTGTGACGTCCACAGCCGGCAGGACACGGAAACTGCACCGGAGATGTTCACAGCAGGTGACGTCCACAGCAGGTACGGCACGGATAATGTCCACGGCAGGTAGGGCACGGTGACGTCCACTGTCGATATGAGCGGTGACGTCCACAGCAGGTACGGCCCAGATAATGTCCACGGTAGATAGGGCACGGTGACGTCTACTGTCGGTATGAGCGGTGACGTCCACAGCCGGAATGGTATGGATGGCACTACGGTGAGACAAGGGATTAGAACCAGGTACCAATGCAAAGAAAACAGATAACAGCACAAGGGGTCTGGACACTGGCAAGGCTCTAATGGAAGCGTTTCTCGGGCGCCTGCTGCTGGGCGAGGTGGACCTAAATACCCATTAGGTAACAGATGACCTCTGAGATCACTTCCAGAAAAAGGGGCATACCGCTTTAAGAAAGGGGGCGTGGCCTCGCGCGCAGCCTAGAGTCACTTACTGCAGTTCTGTGTAAGGACGGGAGACAGGAAGAGGCTGCAGCATGCCTGGGAGCAGGACGTACAGCAGGACCCGGAGCAGGGGCAGCGCCTGCAGAGCCATGGGACCGGTAAGAGGAAGGCCGTCGCTGCCTGGGGCTAAGACCGGGAGTGCAAGTGGGAGCCATGCTGGGACCGGGCAAATGTGAGGGAGCGCGCCCCCCACGGGGTCTGGTGGGACCAGGTGCTACACAATCACTGTTTTCCTCTCCACCAAAACTGGTGACAGTCTAGGGTGGAACCGATTAAGTCCACTAGATGACAACCAGGGAGGAGGGGCCAGACAGTCAGTAAGTGGAAGTGAAAGGATACAGACCTAACGGTACTGACGGGAGAGTGTAGCAGTAACCTGTCAGGCTCAGGCGTGTGATCGCCAAGGAAGTACGGCGGAGTACTCTCGGAACCATAGCACTGACGGGGTGCAGAACCCTAGGTCAGGAATATGCTCCAGGCAGACCTGATAAAATCTGCATGGTTGGGGGACCATCCAGGACCTCACCGACCATAAAGTTCGGGGCACAATCAGTAATGGGAGAACCAGGGACTGGAACAGAGAACCGACCCAACAGGGTTCAAACTGCCTGCCATACGGACTGAGACTGAAAGACAACCAGAAGGGGACCCCCAGATGCTCCAAGCCACGGGGACCCACCAACCAGAGACAGGTACAGGAGAAGTAAGCCACCAGGTCCCCACACCAGCACTGGAACTAAGGGGACCAGTGGTGAGGACCAGCCTCCAATGGGTTGCAAGCAACATCTCTGTGAGTAAAGAACCAGTTACACTGCAATCCCTTGTGTGACCTACCTTCTTTCCGCGCCCCAGTATTCTCAACGGACAAAAAAAACAAATACCAACATTTACCCCCTGGGGCCCACCCCTACTTGCGGAGGGCCACAACATCCGGACCGACATTAACAACAGCCCCAGCAGTGAGAGACTGTGCAGCGGCGGCTCCATCCACATAGCCGCAAACCGTAAGTGGCGAAACCACAAACTTTATTAATAATCCTGGTAAATATTCCCCTTTTAAAAGCGACCCCCCCTCCAGGGTCACGGAACCGAGCACCGGCCACTACACCTGTGACACTTCCCAGTGAAACTTACTTACTTATCTTCCCTGCGACGTCGCTCTGGCCGGTGACCCGCCTTCTTCCTAAGGGGGCGGGTCGTGCGGCATCACAGCGACGTCACACGGCAGGCGGCCAATAGAAGCGGAGGGGCGGAGATGAGCGGGACGTAAACATCCCGCCCAACTCCTTCCTTCCGCATAGACGGTGGACGCAGGTAGGAGAAGTTCCTCGCTCCTGCGGCTTCACACACAGCGATGTGTGCTGCCGCAGGAACGAGGAACAACATCGTATCTCCTATTGGTGCGACATTATGAAAATGTCCGACCCGACACTACATAGATCACCGATTTACGACGCTTTTGCGATCGTTTATCGGTGCATCTAGGCTTTACACGTTGCGACGTCGTTACTGGCGCCGGATGTGCGTCACTTTCGATTTGACCCGGACGATATTGCAGTAGCGATGTCGCAACGTGCAAAGTACACCTAAGGGAGACTGAGGCATCGGTATTGGAGTAATTCAAAATATAGCTAAGAACTTCCTTGGCAACCACAAAGCACCTAATTATAGAGATCGTATGACTGAGTTATTATAAACTACAAAGAATTGGGATGCAAAATGTCTCTCAAAATACATTTCCTGGTTTCCTGGACTCCCATTTAGCTTTTTTCCCTGATGATTTTGGAGACGCCAGTGACAAGAATGGGGAGCGATTTCATCAGGACATTGTCCTACTTGAAGGCTGTTATAAAGGGAAACAAAACCCAAAAATGCTCACAGACTAATATTAAGGACTAAAAATTGATGCACCTGCAGCTAAATATTTAAGAATATTGAACACATTTTTTTAAATAATTAAAAAAAATAAAATGTGTTTTACATGATCAACTGGTTAAGGGACTAAAGCCCGCTTTACACACTACAATATATCTTACGATGTGTCGGCGGGGTCACGTCGTAAGTGACGCACATCTGGCATCGTAAGGTACATTGTAGTGTGTAACAGCTACATGCGATTGCGAATGAACGGTAAAACGTTCATCGCACGCACGTCGTTCATTCCTCATGAATTGAACGTCAGGTTGTTCATCGTACCCCGGGTAGCACACATCGCAGTGTGTGACACCACGGGAACGATGAACAGATCTTACCTGCGTCCTGCGGCTCCCGGCCAGCAATGCGGAAGGAAGGAGGTGGGCGGGATGTTTACGTCCCGCTCATCTCCGCCCCTCCGCTTCTATTGGCCGGCTGGCGCATGACGTCGATGTGACGCCGAACGTCCCTCCCACTCCAGGAAGTGGACGTTCGCCGCCCACATCAAGGTCGTATGGACGGGTAAGTACGTGTGACGGGGTTTAATCGTTTGTGCGGCACATTCAACAAAATTGAACAAGCCGCACATACGATGGGGGCGGTTACGATCACATACGATATCGTATGCAGAATCATAACATGTAAAGCAGGCTTAAGAGATACATATTTGAGACAAGCCATGAAAGAACGACTGCTATAACGCCAACATTAGTTTCCTTGAGTTTGGAGCAAAAACCAGGGTACGAGAAGAAGAGGTTCTGGCTGCAGCGAGTATGGTCCAAAGTCATGAAGTAACAACATTGGGACTGCTCAAACCAGGCTGAATCCGTGAGTTAACAGGAAATTCTGAAGTTTAATGGGAGCTGAGGAGCATAAGAAAACCCCCAAAACCACACATGAACCTAATCCTGTATGCCGGTATGAAGAGTGACCAGAGAGGCTGGACTTGCGGAGGAGTGGGACACATGCCAAGCAGTTTTCCCACTCAAGGTAGCCTATAGTGAGCACGGCCGTTAAACTAAATCACTCCATGGTCAGGGAGCATACCACAGGGCTAGGTCACTCTGTAAGGAGATTGAAGGCTCTGAATATATTGTTTCTGACAGTCCCACTGCGTGGGCCGAGCAGAACGGACAAAGTATTCACTGGCTAACGGACACAAGGTCTCAAGGTTACCACAATGCCAGAGGTATATTTTCATCAACACTTCCCAAACGTCACCTGAGCAAGAGGGGGCCAAACTATCCTACTGATGGCTGCCAACCAGTTACCCATCCCAATGGTGGCAGTGGTGCACCGCCCCCGGGCCAGCAGCAGGGCTGCTCGGATCCAGATCCGCGGTGGCTTGAAGGGTCTCCGTACCCGGGGGTCGTGCGGCCACTCGAATAAATACGGGGGAAAGTATTTACACAGGACTGTTTGATTCAAGTTTGTGATGCCACCCATGGTGCATGGTAAAATGGAGTACCACCGCTGAGGTTGGGAGTACCTGGTGGCAATGGTGTGGGCAGCTAGGTGTTTTAACCCCTCCACGGGTAGGGGAAATGCCCCGGGACTCGGTGATGGTGACGGGGAGGTGCCGTTGGGACGGTAAGGGTCACTTGTGTACTCACTCAGTCCAATAACGCTGACACCGACAACTGTGGTAAACTAAAGTTCTGGACACCGCTGCCGCTGAGAGGGAGCACGCCTGGATCCCGTGCCCGTTGGTGTGGCCTGTTAGTCTGTGACCTCTGCCTTGGCACCTAGTTTTTCTGGTTGGTCCCTTAAGTATAAAGCTGATCGGGTCCCACTCACCAGTATGGCTAACTGGGTGAGCTTGCTCTCAGGGTTCACGCTTGGGATTTTCTGGACCGTGTAGTGGGAAAGTCCTATCCCCCTCGTTGCGCTAGTACGCCGATTTTGGAGCGGGTGGAGAATGGATCTTGAAGGCTCCGTCCTCGTCGGGTAAATTGTCAGAACGCCTGAAGCTTCTTCCTGACCTAGGGTCCACGTACCCTGTCGTGCCCTGGCCCCTGCCCAGTGATGGCACAAGGCTGCCGGCTGTCCTCCTTGACAGTCCGTGCCCCTTGTCATGATCCCCCTGCGACCGGGGTCCAGCTCCTACCAGGCCCAGACCAACGTCTGCCACCTAGTAGTTCAAGGAGCCCAGCTCCTGACCTCTCCTCTCAAGAGTCACTGCTCAACTAACTGTCACCTGACACTCCTACCCCCCCCTTTAACCAACCCCCCAAGTGGGCGACCCTATTCCACTCAGGCCGTCCACTGGTGTGTCTGGTGGGTGTGGTGCAGAGTGTTCCTAGGATTTTGATTAGCTTGTTCTTGGCAACACCAAAGGTCAGGTACCCGTAACCAAGGAGGAGGTGGATATTGTACAGAAGGGCAGATTGCACAATACCCTATGATGACCTGATAGGCCAGGGCGTCACAGTGGTATGAATGGAGATAAATGTCTGTGGAAAGAATCTGGGAAAAAAGGGGATTGTGCTAATGAAAGGCCCCATTGGGAGTGAACTTATTGTAATTTTGGAAATGAATGTCCTGAAGGAAGTAGGACAGTTTCTGAAGGACAAACGACAGGGGAAATGACTCGAGGAGCGTTATTTGGCACCAGCTCAATTGAAGAGTGTTCCAACTGCTGATACGAGTTAGTTAAATCCACAGATTGCCAGTTGCATCCCAACCTCTAAGAAAAATAGTGGTACCTGTCAATGGAGATAATAATAACAATCTGTGGATTTTGTTGATGTCTATCAAGCAAACTAAGAAGAGGTGCAAGATGAGACACGGTAGTGACATCCTGGAACAGGTGGAAAGAGATCTTTCTGAATTATACCCCAAACAAGTGTAAGACCAGAGGAGAATACCAGGAAGTGTTTGCCCAACACAATGATGACTTTGGTTGTATAGATGCCAATTATCAAGAGATCCCTACAGGAAATACAACCCCCATACGTGAAAGATATGGTCAGATTCCACCTCAGATATATCAAGAAGTGAAATATATGTTGGCCCTTATGCTATAAAACAGGGTGATACGAGAACGTCAGAGCCCCTAGGGTGTACCTGTAATGTTGGTTCAGAAGAACGACGAGACTCTGAGATTTTGTGTAGACTATAAGATTTGTACCCCTTGCCGAGGATAGAAGATTTTTTGTCAGCATTAGGGAAATCTAGGTTCTTCTCCTCTCTCGATTTGGCAAAAGGCTAATGGCAGGTCCCCATGGCCTAGCAGGACAGGCCGAAGACGGCTTCATCCTTCCAATGGGACTATTCAAATTTAATCGGATACCTTTCAAGCTGACCATTGTCCCGGGGATGGTTCAGTGATTGATGGAGAGGTGTCTTGTACACTTGAATTTCAAGTCAACGCTTATATACCTAGACGATATCAACATATATTCCACCATGTTTGAAGAACATCTTGTCAAACTTGAGCATATATTAGAGTGGCTTCAAAAACATGGACTGAAGATAAAACCTCAAAATTGTCACCTGGAAATTGAGTACCTGGGACAGACAGTTTCTACTGACGGTGTGCACCCACTACAGGAGATGGTAGTGGCCGTACAAAAGTGCCCTACTCCCACGACATTGAGACAATTATGACCGTTACTGGGACTAAAATGTATCAAAGACTTTGCAAAGACTACAGCACTCCTGAATGAGTTACTGAAGGGAACAGCAGCTGTCCCCAAGGGTCAGCCAATTCAATGGGGGCCAAAGTAGAAAGCTTGCATTGATGAATACTCCTATCCTGGCCTATGTGGGCTTCTCACAACCCTTTGTATTATACATGGATTGGATCCTTTTTGGTCTTTGAGCAGTGCTGGCCCAGGTCCAAGAAGGACATGAACGGGTGATTGTCTACACCAGTCAGTCCCTATGGGACTCAGAGAGAAATCCAGGGAGCTGTCAGCCCTCTTGTGGGCCATGGCTGAGAAGTTTGTAAAGCACCTGTTGGCATCAAAAGTTCAGGTTCGGACTGACAACAATTCACTTGCCCACCTGGAGAATGTAAAGTTGGGAGCGTTGGAACAATGATGGGTAGCAAGGATGTTCAAGTACCAAGATATCCTACTGGTTGAAGGCTGAGGATATGCACGTAGATGCACTAGTGTGCAGAGAGTGATCCATAAAGAACCAATACAGGATGTGGATGAAGAGCTGGAGGTGGTTTAAACCCCAGACTTTAGGTGCTTTGCTACAGCTCGTGGCCTCTTAAGAGCAGGTGAATACCCATTACCAAATTGTGTGCTTGGGCGCCCAAGAGATAAGTGGGTACAATTGCAACAGCCCGACCCAGAGCTGGCAGAGCTGCAAAAGTGGGTAACCTTAGCTCAGAAACCCAATAGAGAAGAAAGAGCAGCTTTGTCTATCAGTGCCTTACAGACACTCAACCAATGGGAACAGTTCTGTATGAAGTAGGGCCTGTTATACAGATGAATACAGTTGATTTGAGAATTCGGGACTAAGGGATGGTGTCAAGTGTGGTGAAGGATGCTCATGAGAGAAGCACTCACTTTGGAGTAGAAAGAACCTTTTAATAGTTGCAGTGACTCTTTTACTCTCCCCAATTATGTCAGATGGTGGAGGAAGCTTGTTGGAAGTGCCGGCAGTGGGAGCAAACTATGTCTACAGAACAGAGGGCAAGTGATACATGTGTCTGAACAGCTGGAAGTGCTAATGGTCGACTACCTCATGATCTGCCCATCTTATTATGGTTGTGAATATTGCTTGGTGATGACAGACCACTTTACAAGGTTTGCAGTCATGACCCTGAGCTGGGGCAAGACAACCGTGTCATCGATTCGAGCCCTCTGACGATACTTCATCCATGTGTTCGGGTGCTCAAAGAGGATCCATTCTGATCCAAGGGCATGCTTCCAGGGAACAGTCATGGAATAGCTACATTTAACTCTGGTATCGAGAAGTCGCGAACGATTTTCTATCACCCTCAAGAGAATAGGGCCTGTGAACTCTTCAACAGGACATTGTTGCAGATGTTATGAACGCTGGAAGATGACCAAAAGATTAAAAGATTAAATGGCATGAATTTGTTTCAGAGTTGGTGTGTGTGTGCATAATAACAGAGCTCATGGCACAACCAGGTACATGCCCTATACGTTACTGTGCAGTCCTAAAGCCCATGAAATAACTGAGTTAGAGCTTAAACCAGAAGAAGATTACACCAGGATCAGCAGATCCTCCTGGATACGATAACATTGCACCAGCTGCAGATGCTGAATAGAGATGAGCGATCCTGGCAAGGATCAGATCAAAATCGCCAAGCTCGCCTGAGATCGCCTATCGGATCAACGATCCTAGCTGATCCGATCGTCGATCCTAGCTGAACCCATTAAATTCAGCGGGAGACAAAAGGGATGTGTTGTAAAATGGTGTAGAGGGACTGTAAAAGAGAAAAATAAAAGAGAAAATAAAAAAGGGTTAGTTAAAGCAGTACAGAATTTTCGGATGTCCAATCCCGATCCGATCCGGACAAAGATCGTATGATTTTAACAGCTTGTTGAACAGAAGTTTCAGGAAATTAGCTATCCAAATGTGACCCCATTGCAGGATACACCATTGCAATCCAGTGATCGAGTACTGATAAACGCAAGTTAAACTACAGATGGGAGACAACAGAGTTCACCACAAAAATATGATGTATGAATTATGACCTGAAGGGGACAAAGAAGCTCCAGGGAGAGTATTACATCACAATATGCCCCGTTTCTGTGGGTCTGGAGGAGAGAAAGCAACTGAACCTCTGAAGAAGCAGAGAAATGGGGTGCCAACATAATTTGATGATAATGAGGATGAATGGTGGATGATGCCAACAGTACTAAAGGAAACACCACCACCACTTAATTCTGAGCCAGAGGTTGAACCTCAGCATTAAGTACCCAAAGGCCCAAGTTTTCTTGTTGAGACACCTCAAGATGAGCTTTTTAGAACTGAGCGTGCCGACGCTGGTGTCTTACACATGAGGTACACACAGGACAATTTCAGCGCATAATGCTGAAAACACAGTAGTAACAATGGGACTTCCCCATGGCACATCAAGGAACAAAGTAGTCCTTCTCACCCGAGGAATGGCGAGTTTAAAGAGAGGAGGATTGTAAGAGGATGCAGAAATCAATGCAAAAAACATTGCCATCTGCTGGCCGAAGGTCATGAGACCGGAGATGTGTGGAGGCTATGCCAGAAGGAGGAACCGAAGAGTGAAGTACATGTTTCCCCAATGAAGAGAAGAGATGAAATGCTGGGTAAGGTGACAGTTGTTGAAGTTACTAGATAAAAAAGACTTTGAGTGGGCCAAGAAGGGGTGGAGATGACACTAGAACCTGTACCAGATAGGTTGTGTGTCTGCTGAGCGGGCATACAGCCACAATTGACGTAGAAGGGTCCAAGAGTGATTGGATCTTGGAAGAGGCCTGAGCTACATGTGAGCTGAAAGGAACATCGTGACCTGAGCAGAAAAGAAGACTGAATATCGTATACCAAAGGAGACAGAATACCGAAGAAAACTAAATACTGAATACCAAAGAAGACCGAATATCGAATACAAAAAAAAAATGAATAATGAAGACCAAAAAAAGACCAAATACCGAATACCAAGGGAGCCTGAATACCAGACCCAAGAGGAGATCCAGTAGTGAAGAAGACCATCTTTGTGAACCATTGCTTCTTAAGCAAATGTACGTTACCAAGTAGAGACTAGGGCTACACTGCAGGAAATAAAGACAGCCATCTTGTTGAACTTGAGAAACTTCACGTCAAGTGAGACTTGCGCCTGACGTGAAGTGTCGTTAAATTCCTTCAGGGCCTGTGAGATGTTTACTGGAGTTAAAGTAGTGACGATAGTGGTGAACACATGACAGACGGTGAAGCACTTTAGCTAAACCATCAGGTTTAAGATATCTTTAGTAGTAATATTTAAATAATGACTTCTTAGCAGAATTGCCTTAATACTCAGGGAGTTGTAATTATAGAGTAATAGTGAGCTGATACTATTGGTCTTATCATTGGTATTGTAAAATTGTATAATTAGTGAAATTGAATTAACAATATAACCATAACATAACATTGCATAAATATATACTGTAACTTTACTGTTACTCTTTGATAGTGTGCTTTAGGCACCATATTCAACTGTATTAGTTATAAAAACTTATGGTTTAAGTCATCCTTCTCTGCGCTGTTGCATCCACATAACCTCTTTTATACTGCCAAAGAACCCCATTGGAGCAATTACTCTTCCAAGGTAGGAAGAAAAAGTACCCCTTTCCATTTTTAGTCAAATTAAAAACCACTACTAGTAGTTCCAGAGTCTGGTGGTCTCCCTTCCATGACAGGAAACCTACAACATTTTAAGCCGGTTTCAGACGTCCGTGTTTCAGGTACGTGTGACATCCGTTTTTAACATGGATGCCACACATACCCATGTTATTCTCTGGAGTTGCACACAAGACCGTGTTTTTACACAGACCGTGTGACCCCTCGTGACCCCGCACGTACACACGGAGACATGTCCGTTTTTCCTCCGGGATTACGGGTGTCACACAGATCGCACACGGATGTGGTCCGTGTGACACCAGTGTGACATTTACTGGAGAAAACACGTGTCTGTGAAATAAAAAGATTTTCTATATTCCCCAGTTTCCAGCGATGCTGTCTTCAGCTCTGCTGTCTCCTGCTTCTGACCCCACTAATTTTACTCATTGAATATTCACTGCACCTCGGACCTGGAAGCAGGAGCATCGCCAGGGACAGCATAGCCGGGGACAGCATCACCGGTGACAGGTGAGTGTTCAGGAAGCAGTGTGTGTGCAGTGATGTCCAGTAGGTCATTCAAGTTCCCAATAAACTCTGATGCACCCGTGAGGTCACCGTCGTGACACCCACTGTAGCACAGGGGTCACGGGGGTATCAGCAGGAGGTCATCAGAGTTCATTGGGAAGTTTGATGACCTCCTGGACGTCACTGCACACACATTGCTTGCTCGATACTCAAATGTCACCGGCAATGCTGTCCTCAGCGCTGTCCCCGGCTATGCTGTCCCCGGCGATGCTGTCCCCGGCGATGCTCCTGCTTCCAGGTCCGAGGTACAGTGACTATTCAATGAACATAATTAGCGGGGGTCAGAAGCAGGAGATAACAGAGCCGAAGACAGCAGTGCTGGATTCAGATGAATATAGAAATCTTTTTATTACAAAGACGCGTGTTTTCTCCAGTACGGGTCACAAGTATTCAAACACGCATGATCATACCCATGCGTGTGGCTTGTACCGGATTAAACACGAACATCTGAAGCCGACCTTACTCTGTAGGCTTTCTGTCCTTCTCTCTCTTTCTCTTGCGCTCTCTCGCTGGCTGTCTTTTTGTCTCTCTATCTCTCTTGAATTTGAACCCCCACTTTTCTTTACAGGGAATTTGGTAATTAGCATTTTAATCATGTTTGGTTGGTTTACTGGAAGAGCAGCCTACTCCCCCTGCATGTCAACTGATAGCCATCTCTGCACAGTCACTTTAGTGAATGGTAAATGTTTTAGCCCACTGCACCACCTCTGTGACTGGAAGTTAGAGGCTGCAGAGAGAATGCAACTTAATTTTCTCTCTGTAACCACTCTTCCAGTATGCCAGCCAAATATGATTTAAATGGTATTAGTCTGCAGATTACCACAATAACTTCAGGTAAATAGCATTCTTGTAGCTAACAGTTTCCCTTATAGTATCACTCTCAGCTGTTGACCTTCTTAAGTAGAGGACTAAAGGAAAATCAGCTGTTATTGAATGGCAGAAAAAATTATAACAATTGTTAGCTACACCTTCTACCTGCAGTAAGCACTACAAAAACTGGAGGACTTATACAGCAGCTATCACACATTCAGAACTGTGAAGCAGTTTCTTTTAGTGGTCCTAATTGATACTTGGCTGCTGGTAGAGAGAATTGTCTACTATGCTCTAACTGTATTCCTATAGTTGCAGCCTTGAGCAGCAGCTTAGCTGCAAATGTAGGGCGCTTAATCATGATGTGCGGACTCGCAGATACCTAGGACCGGTGGGTCCAACCGGGTCTAAAACAAACCCGGTTCAGGCCCAGAATTCATCACGGATATCTGGCCGGACGCTGGTCCCCGTATGTCTATGAGGTCCCAAATCAGGAGCTTAAAAATGGCAGTATAAGGGATAGGGAGATTAGAGCAGGCACTTTATTGTTATCAGTCGCCGCGCGCCTTTAATGCTACTTCTAGAGTCACTCACTAATCTCACACATATGCACTGCTTCACCCGCCCACCGGCAGTCCCCACGTCTCTGATTGGTTGCAGTCAGACACACCATCACCCTATGTGTCAGCATGTCTGACTGTTTTCAATCAAAAAAATTGTTTAAAAGAACTGAGAGTCCTCAGTGGTTGATACCTTTTAATACCTTTTAATGGCTAACTGAAAAGATGGTAATAATTGCAAGCTTTCGAGACTACTCAGGTCTCTTCATCAGGCATGGTATAACACAAAATCTGAAGAGTCACATATTTATACACAACAGGACTTAGAATAGTGTAGTAATAAAAAAAAACAAAAAACAAGATATATGAAACAGAACTATCTCTATGGCAGGGGGGCAAGCTGTTGTGGCCATAAATTTTGCTGCAGTTCAGTGTGAAAGTTTTATTGTCCTCTGATAAGGGTCTGGTCCAGGGCTGTGACACGCTCGGATGGTCAGAGGAGCACATCTTTTAACTGAAGTAAAAAGACATGAATCCATGAGACACATTCATTCCTGCTCTGAATGTGTCAAAGGTCATCATAAGTTTGTACTCCCATAGTCTCCTATCTCTCTGGGATTTGAAATTTCCTTTCAATACCAGCAATTTCATGTCCATGATGCTGTGGTCTGAGTTACAAAAATGTTTGGCCACAGGAAGATCCATCCTTTTTTCTCTAATTGTGTGGCGGTGAGAATTCATCCTTGTCCTGAGCTGTTGTCCGGTCTCCCCTACATACAGATGTTTTCAATCAGAGACACTGACTGAAAACTGCAATTTTGTTTGCCAAGAGATGCAGATTTGGTGCTGAAATTTCTACTCCATATTACTGCACTCAATCTACATCTCCTGGCAAAAAACGCATCGAAATACCATACAGTTTTTATCAGATAGTATTGTGATTTTTTTTGCCAGGAAGTACAGGAATATGGTATAAAAATCAGCACCAAATCTGCATGTCTTGACAAAAAAGCATTTTTTGAACTCAGTGACCTTACCTGCGGTGTAAAGTTCCATGATTGTCACTACTAATGGATGTATTAATCCTAGGTGGCTGCAGAATGCAATTTTTAGGCTGTGGGGGCCAAAAAGCTTGCTTCTACGCAGCCTGAGAATACCAGCTGTTAACTTTATCATGGCTAAATATCAAAATTGGGGGTGACCACATGCCATTTTTTAAAATAGTATCATAGTATCATAGTTTTTAAGGTTGAAGGGAGACTCTAAGTCCATCTAGTTCAACCCGTAGCCTAACATGTTGATCCAGAGGAAGGCAAAAAACCCAATGTGGCAAACAAGTTCCAATGGGGAAAAAAAAAATCCTTCCTGACTCCACATATGGCAATCAGACTAGTTCCCTGGATCAACACCTTGTCATAAAATCTAATATACATAATTGGTAATATTACATTTTTTAAGAAAGGCGTCCAGGCTCTGCTTAAATGTTAGTAGTAAATCACTCATTACAACATCATGCGGCAGAGAGTTCCACAGTCTCACTGCTCGTACAGTAAAGAATCCTCGTCTGTGATTATGATTAAACCTTCTTTCATCAAGACCTAGTGGATGCCCCTGTGTTCCAGTCGCAGGCCTAGGTGTAAAAAGATCTTTGGAAAGGTCTCTGTACTGTCCCCTCATACATTTATACATTGTGATTAGATCACCCCTAAGCCTTCGTTTTTCCATACTAAATAACCCCAAGTTTAATAACCTGTCTTGGTATTGCAGCCCACCCATTCCTCTAATAATCTTGGTGGCTCTTCTCTGCACCCTCTCCAGTTCAGCTCTGTCCTTCTTATATATCGGTGACCAGAATTGTACACAGTATTCTAAGTGCGGTCGCACTAGTGACTTGTACAGAGGTAGAACTATATTATTTTCATGAACACTTATACTTCTTTTAATACATCCCATTATTTTATTAGCCCTGGCAGCAGCTGCCTGACACTGGCCACTAAAGTGAAGTTTACCATCCACCCATACACCCAAGTCTTTTTCTGTGTCTGTTTTACCCAGTGTTCTACAATTAAGTACATAATTATAAATTTTATTTCCTCTACCCAAGTGCATGACCTTACATTTATCTACATTAAACTTCAATTGCCACTTCTCAGCCCAATCCTCCAATTTACATAAATCTCCCTGTAATATAAAATTATCCTCCTTTGTATTGATTACCCTGCAGAGTTTAGTATCATCTGCAAATATTTAAATATTTATCTGCAAATGATTTATTTAAATATTTTTTGTAAAAAAGCTGAATGCGGTTCCTCTCATTTTGATACACAGCCAAGATAAATGCATGTCAGGAGGCTACAGCCTGTAGCAGTATGCTTTATCTGTACTGAGTTTCATAATATGGGGGACCCTATGCCAATGTTTTTTTATTTTATTTATTTTTACAGCAATATAGACACACACAGACAGCGTCTCTGAAAGCAGTCAGACACGCTGTCACACAGGGTTGGGGCATCTGACTGCAAATAGAGACGCAGGGACTGCTGGTGAGCAGAGGAAGTAGTGCATATGCATGAGTTTAAGGAGTGGCCTTGGAAGTAGTATGAGCAGCCTGGAAGCAATGTACAGCCGCGCGAAAGACTATAACGCGCTAGCTTTCCCCTTTCTTTCTCTTTTTTTCCTTTGTTGTTTTTAATTACTCAAGTTGCCCGACCCAGATCGTTACCCAAACTTCTCTGAGAACTCCGGGCCCAGGGGCAGCACTTGAGTACTTATAAACACACGCGAATCCTGACTTTTACAGTCCGGGTCTGCCCATCACTACTAGTGCTGAATCTCACTGCAACTTTAGTTATTGGCTACATGCAAATTACAATTCTCAAAGGAGCACTATATAGCCTACAATTCTCCCCTCACCAAGTTAGTACACTCCACAAGGAGAACCATTAGAAGAGCAAGTTAGAGGCCAACAAACAGGGAGACAAGTGGACACTGTTATGGGGTATGGTATTTAGTTTGTGCTATCTGCTATTTAAGGTGGAACCCTTGAGGGCAGACATCAGTGAAGATCTCAGTCCTTTTGTAATGGAGTTTCAGTTTTAACTGAACATTGTAGAAAGAAAAAAAGTAGTAAAATTTAAAGTGCAAATATTATTTGAGAAGTTACTGCAGAATGTCTGTGTCTGCTTCGAACTCTTCCCCATCTTTCTGTCTCCATATAACTTTAAGAGCACCAACTGCTGTTATCTCAATAATGTGAAAATGTATCTTCAATGACTACAGATATTACGGATTTTACATGCAATTTGAAAGTGAAAGATCAATTTAGGAGGAGAAAGAAGCAGATTTCCCATATAAGATTATTTTCATGTGTGCTATTGATTTATACATTAAAAATCAATATAACGATTGATCTTCAATGCTTATTTGAAGTGGAAAAGATGGCTACTTAGAAAGAATGATCATAAAGTGTCTGGAAAAATACTAAAGAGTAAACTACAAATAACATCAGAGGTTCCACATCACAAATTGAATACTTTTATAATAATCTTCAATATTGTTTTCTCTGTTACAAAATAATTATTATTTTGGAAAAATGCTTTGAGACATAAGGAGTTTGAATGATTCAAATTGATTCCTATTAATAGAAACTAGTTATTTTCAAAATGTTGTGTCTCAAACAGGGAACCTTGATATTTCTGTATCATCCAGTAGCACGGTCTCCTCGATTCCAATATTCATTCCAAAGGAAGCATTAATGAGTGCACAAAAGTTTGATGGAAAAACGATACATGTAATGGACTGAGTAGAACACCTGTGAGAGGCTGCCAGAATATATCAAATTCTACCTGGCCATCATGCAAATTTAGCACTAAAAGATATGGTAAGGGTAGAGGATCATAATACTTTCACTGTTGTAATTAAAGAGGCCATTGAACTCCAAAAAGATGATAGAGCCAGTGTTTGCAGAAGATCTAACTTCCTAATTTTGCACTAATGATTCACAGGACTCTAATCCACTTTCTATGTGAGGAACACATAAGTTTGTAATTAGTGGGGTGTTAATTAAAGGGAAGGTGTCGTAAAAAAAATCAGTAACTGAAAAAATGTAAAGTATTAATGTTTTAATGTTTTGTTTACATACTATTATTTGTTTTTAATTGAGCAAAATATTAAAAAAAATATTTTAAAAGTTTGATATTTTCCACTCTTAAACACTAGGGGGAGCAGCTGCTGAAATCCTATTGCATTGTAGAAGTAGCTCACATTACAACTGCAGTAAGATTGGGTGGCATCTGCTTCTCTGTGTGTGATGTCACCCCCCTCCCAATATAGGTGTTTCCAAAAGGATAAGGGAAGATGAAGTTTAGGATCACAGTGCAGAGCCATTTTGTTTGTGACTGCAAAGTGATCCTAATATCTAAAGTGTCACCGAGGACCGCTGGCATAGTGCACCACTGTATACTACGCCCCAATGTATACTACGCCCCGATGTGACGCCGAACGTCCCTCCCACTCCAGGAAGTGGACGTTCGCCGCCCACATCAAGGTCGTATGGACGGGTAAGTACGTGTGACGGGGTTTAATCGTTTGTGCGGCACATTCAACAAAATTGAACAAGCCGCACATACGATGGGGGCGGTTACGATCACATACGATATCGTATGCAGAATCATAACATGTAAAGCAGGCTTAAGAGATACATATTTGAGACAAGCCATGAAAGAACGACTGCTATAACGCCAACATTAGTTTCCTTGAGTTTGGAGCAAAAACCAGGGTACGAGAAGAAGAGGTTCTGGCTGCAGCGAGTATGGTCCAAAGTCATGAAGTAACAACATTGGGACTGCTCAAACCAGGCTGAATCCGTGAGTTAACAGGAAATTCTGAAGTTTAATGGGAGCTGAGGAGCATAAGAAAACCCCCAAAACCACACATGAACCTAATCCTGTATGCCGGTATGAAGAGTGACCAGAGAGGCTGGACTTGCGGAGGAGTGGGACACATGCCAAGCAGTTTTCCCACTCAAGGTAGCCTATAGTGAGCACGGCCGTTAAACTAAATCACTCCATGGTCAGGGAGCATACCACAGGGCTAGGTCACTCTGTAAGGAGATTGAAGGCTCTGAATATATTGTTTCTGACAGTCCCACTGCGTGGGCCGAGCAGAACGGACAAAGTATTCACTGGCTAACGGACACAAGGTCTCAAGGTTACCACAATGCCAGAGGTATATTTTCATCAACACTTCCCAAACGTCACCTGAGCAAGAGGGGGCCAAACTATCCTACTGATGGCTGCCAACCAGTTACCCATCCCAATGGTGGCAGTGGTGCACCGCCCCCGGGCCAGCAGCAGGGCTGCTCGGATCCAGATCCGCGGTGGCTTGAAGGGTCTCCGTACCCGGGGGTCGTGCGGCCACTCGAATAAATACGGGGGAAAGTATTTACACGGGACTGTTTGATTCAAGTTTGTGATGCCACCCATGGTGCATGGTAAAATGGAGTACCACCGCTGAGGTTGGGAGTACCTGGTGGCAATGGTGTGGGCAGCTAGGTGTTTTAACCCCTCCACGGGTAGGGGAAATGCCCCGGGACTCGGTGATGGTGACGGGGAGGTGCCGTTGGGACGGTAAGGGTCACTTGTGTACTCACTCAGTCCAATAACGCTGACACCGACAACTGTGGTAAACTAAAGTTCTGGACACCGCTGCCGCTGAGAGGGAGCACGCCTGGATCCCGTGCCCGTTGGTGTGGCCTGTTAGTCTGTAACCTCTGCCTTGGCACCTAGTTTTTCTGGTTGGTCCCTTAAGTATAAAGCTGATCGGGTCCCACTCACCAGTATGGCTAACTGGGTGAGCTTGCTCTCAGGGTTCACGCTTGGGATTTTCTGGACCGTGTAGTGGGAAAGTCCTATCCCCCTCGTTGCGCTAGTACGCCGATTTTGGAGCGGGTGGAGAATGGATCTTGAAGGCTCCGTCCTCGTCGGGTAAATTGTCAGAACGCCTGAAGCTTCTTCCTGACCTAGGGTCCACGTACCCTGTCGTGCCCTGGCCCCTGCCCAGTGATGGCACAAGGCTGCCGGCTGTCCTCCTTGACAGTCCGTGCCCCTTGTCATGATCCCCCTGCGACCGGGGTCCAGCTCCTACCAGGCCCAGACCAACGTCTGCCACCTAGTAGTTCAAGGAGCCCAGCTCCTGACCTCTCCTCTCAAGAGTCACTGCTCAACTAACTGTCACCTGACACTCCTACCCCCCCCTTTAACCAACCCCCCAAGTGGGCGACCCTATTCCACTCAGGCCGTCCACTGGTGTGTCTGGTGGGTGTGGTGCAGAGTGTTCCTAGGATTTTGATTAGCTTGTTCTTGGCAACACCAAAGGTCAGGTACCCGTAACCAAGGAGGAGGTGGATATTGTACAGAAGGGCAGATTGCACAATACCCTATGATGACCTGATAGGCCAGGGCGTCACAGTGGTATGAATGGAGATAAATGTCTGTGGAAAGAATCTGGGAAAAAAGGGGATTGTGCTAATGAAAGGCCCCATTGGGAGTGAACTTATTGTAATTTTGGAAATGAATGTCCTGAAGGAAGTAGGACAGTTTCTGAAGGACAAACGACAGGGGAAATGACTCGAGGAGCGTTATTTGGCACCAGCTCAATTGAAGAGTGTTCCAACTGCTGATACGAGTTAGTTAAATCCACAGATTGCCAGTTGCATCCCAACCTCTAAGAAAAATAGTGGTACCTGTCAATGGAGATAATAATAACAATCTGTGGATTTTGTTGATGTCTATCAAGCAAACTAAGAAGAGGTGCAAGATGAGACACGGTAGTGACATCCTGGAACAGGTGGAAAGAGATCTTTCTGAATTATACCCCAAACAAGTGTAAGACCAGAGGAGAATACCAGGAAGTGTTTGCCCAACACAATGATGACTTTGGTTGTATAGATGCCAATTATCAAGAGATCCCTACAGGAAATACAACCCCCATACGTGAAAGATATGGTCAGATTCCACCTCAGATATATCAAGAAGTGAAATATATGTTGGCCCTTATGCTATAAAACAGGGTGATACGAGAACGTCAGAGCCCCTAGGGTGTACCTGTAATGTTGGTTCAGAAGAACGACGAGACTCTGAGATTTTGTGTAGACTATAAGATTTGTACCCCTTGCCGAGGATAGAAGATTTTTTGTCAGCATTAGGGAAATCTAGGTTCTTCTCCTCTCTCGATTTGGCAAAAGGCTAATGGCAGGTCCCCATGGCCTAGCAGGACAGGCCGAAGACGGCTTCATCCTTCCAATGGGACTATTCAAATTTAATCGGATACCTTTCAAGCTGACCATTGTCCCGGGGATGGTTCAGTGATTGATGGAGAGGTGTCTTGTACACTTGAATTTCAAGTCAACGCTTATATACCTAGACGATATCAACATATATTCCACCATGTTTGAAGAACATCTTGTCAAACTTGAGCATATATTAGAGTGGCTTCAAAAACATGGACTGAAGATAAAACCTCAAAATTGTCACCTGGAAATTGAGTACCTGGGACAGACAGTTTCTACTGACGGTGTGCACCCACTACAGGAGATGGTAGTGGCCGTACAAAAGTGCCCTACTCCCACGACATTGAGACAATTATGACCGTTACTGGGACTAAAATGTATCAAAGACTTTGCAAAGACTACAGCACTCCTGAATGAGTTACTGAAGGGAACAGCAGCTGTCCCCAAGGGTCAGCCAATTCAATGGGGGCCAAAGTAGAAAGCTTGCATTGATGAATACTCCTATCCTGGCCTATGTGGGCTTCTCACAACCCTTTGTATTATACATGGATTGGATCCTTTTTGGTCTTTGAGCAGTGCTGGCCCAGGTCCAAGAAGGACATGAACGGGTGATTGTCTACACCAGTCAGTCCCTATGGGACTCAGAGAGAAATCCAGGGAGCTGTCAGCCCTCTTGTGGGCCATGGCTGAGAAGTTTGTAAAGCACCTGTTGGCATCAAAAGTTCAGGTTCGGACTGACAACAATTCACTTGCCCACCTGGAGAATGTAAAGTTGGGAGCGTTGGAACAATGATGGGTAGCAAGGATGTTCAAGTACCAAGATATCCTACTGGTTGAAGGCTGAGGATATGCACGTAGATGCACTAGTGTGCAGAGAGTGATCCATAAAGAACCAATACAGAATGTGGATGAAGAGCTGGAGGTGGTTTAAACCCCAGACTTTAGGTGCTTTGCTACAGCTCGTGGCCTCTTAAGAGCAGGTGAATACCCATTACCAAATTGTGTGCTTGGGCGCCCAAGAGATAAGTGGGTACAATTGCAACAGCCCGACCCAGAGCTGGCAGAGCTGCAAAAGTGGGTAACCTTAGCTCAGAAACCCAATAGAGAAGAAAGAGCAGCTTTGTCTATCAGTGCCTTACAGACACTCAACCAATGGGAACAGTTCTGTATGAAGTAGGGCCTGTTATACAGATGAATACAGTTGATTTGAGAATTCGGGACTAAGGGATGGTGTCAAGTGTGGTGAAGGATGCTCATGAGAGAAGCACTCACTTTGGAGTAGAAAGAACCTTTTAATAGTTGCAGTGACTCTTTTACTCTCCCCAATTATGTCAGATGGTGGAGGAAGCTTGTTGGAAGTGCCGGCAGTGGGAGCAAACTATGTCTACAGAACAGAGGGCAAGTGATACATGTGTCTGAACAGCTGGAAGTGCTAATGGTCGACTACCTCATGATCTGCCCATCTTATTATGGTTGTGAATATTGCTTGGTGATGACAGACCACTTTACAAGGTTTGCAGTCATGACCCTGAGCTGGGGCAAGACAACCGTGTCATCGATTCGAGCCCTCTGACGATACTTCATCCATGTGTTCGGGTGCTCAAAGAGGATCCATTCTGATCCAAGGGCATGCTTCCAGGGAACAGTCATGGAATAGCTACATTTAACTCTGGTATCGAGAAGTCGCGAACGATTTTCTATCACCCTCAAGAGAATAGGGCCTGTGAACTCTTCAACAGGACATTGTTGCAGATGTTATGAACGCTGGAAGATGACCAAAAGATTAAAAGATTAAATGGCATGAATTTGTTTCAGAGTTGGTGTGTGTGTGCATAATAACAGAGCTCATGGCACAACCAGGTACATGCCCTATACGTTACTGTGCAGTCCTAAAGCCCATGAAATAACTGAGTTAGAGCTTAAACCAGAAGAAGATTACACCAGGATCAGCAGATCCTCCTGGATACGATAACATTGCACCAGCTGCAGATGCTGAATAGAGATGAGCGATCCTGGCAAGGATCAGATCAAAATCGCCAAGCTCGCCTGAGATCGCCTATCGGATCAACGATCCTAGCTGATCCGATCGTCGATCCTAGCTGAACCCATTAAATTCAGCGGGAGACAAAAGGGATGTGTTGTAAAATGGTGTAGAGGGACTGTAAAAGAGAAAAATAAAAGAGAAAATAAAAAAGGGTTAGTTAAAGCAGTACAGAATTTTCGGATGTCCAATCCCGATCCGATCCGGACAAAGATCGTATGATTTTAACAGCTTGTTGAACAGAAGTTTCAGGAAATTAGCTATCCAAATGTGACCCCATTGCAGGATACACCATTGCAATCCAGTGATCGAGTACTGATAAACGCAAGTTAAACTACAGATGGGAGACAACAGAGTTCACCACAAAAATATGATGTATGAATTATGACCTGAAGGGGACAAAGAAGCTCCAGGGAGAGTATTACATCACAATATGCCCCGTTTCTGTGGGTCTGGAGGAGAGAAAGCAACTGAACCTCTGAAGAAGCAGAGAAATGGGGTGCCAACATAATTTGATGATAATGAGGATGAATGGTGGATGATGCCAACAGTACTAAAGGAAACACCACCACCACTTAATTCTGAGCCAGAGGTTGAACCTCAGCATTAAGTACCCAAAGGCCCAAGTTTTCTTGTTGAGACACCTCAAGATGAGCTTTTTAGAACTGAGCGTGCCGACGCTGGTGTCTTACACATGAGGTACACACAGGACAATTTCAGCGCATAATGCTGAAAACACAGTAGTAACAATGGGACTTCCCCATGGCACATCAAGGAACAAAGTAGTCCTTCTCACCCGAGGAATGGCGAGTTTAAAGAGAGGAGGATTGTAAGAGGATGCAGAAATCAATGCAAAAAACATTGCCATCTGCTGGCCGAAGGTCATGAGACCGGAGATGTGTGGAGGCTATGCCAGAAGGAGGAACCGAAGAGTGAAGTACATGTTTCCCCAATGAAGAGAAGAGATGAAATGCTGGGTAAGGTGACAGTTGTTGAAGTTACTAGATAAAAAAGACTTTGAGTGGGCCAAGAAGGGGTGGAGATGACACTAGAACCTGTACCAGATAGGTTGTGTGTCTGCTGAGCGGGCATACAGCCACAATTGACGTAGAAGGGTCCAAGAGTGATTGGATCTTGGAAGAGGCCTGAGCTACATGTGAGCTGAAAGGAACATCGTGACCTGAGCAGAAAAGAAGACTGAATATCGTATACCAAAGGAGACAGAATACCGAAGAAAACTAAATACTGAATACCAAAGAAGACCGAATATCGAATACAAAAAAAAAATGAATAATGAAGACCAAAAAAAGACCAAATACCGAATACCAAGGGAGCCTGAATACCAGACCCAAGAGGAGATCCAGTAGTGAAGAAGACCATCTTTGTGAACCATTGCTTCTTAAGCAAATGTACGTTACCAAGTAGAGACTAGGGCTACACTGCAGGAAATAAAGACAGCCATCTTGTTGAACTTGAGAAACTTCACGTCAAGTGAGACTTGCGCCTGACGTGAAGTGTCGTTAAATTCCTTCAGGGCCTGTGAGATGTTTACTGGAGTTAAAGTAGTGACGATAGTGGTGAACACATGACAGACGGTGAAGCACTTTAGCTAAACCATCAGGTTTAAGATATCTTTAGTAGTAATATTTAAATAATGACTTCTTAGCAGAATTGCCTTAATACTCAGGGAGTTGTAATTATAGAGTAATAGTGAGCTGATACTATTGGTCTTATCATTGGTATTGTAAAATTGTATAATTAGTGAAATTGAATTAACAATATAACCATAACATAACATTGCATAAATATATACTGTAACTTTACTGTTACTCTTTGATAGTGTGCTTTAGGCACCATATTCAACTGTATTAGTTATAAAAACTTATGGTTTAAGTCATCCTTCTCTGCGCTGTTGCATCCACATAACCTCTTTTATACTGCCAAAGAACCCCATTGGAGCAATTACTCTTCCAAGGTAGGAAGAAAAAGTACCCCTTTCCATTTTTAGTCAAATTAAAAACCACTACTAGTAGTTCCAGAGTCTGGTGGTCTCCCTTCCATGACAGGAAACCTACAACATTTTAAGCCGGTTTCAGACGTCCGTGTTTCAGGTACGTGTGACATCCGTTTTTAACATGGATGCCACACATACCCATGTTATTCTCTGGAGTTGCACACAAGACCGTGTTTTTACACAGACCGTGTGACCCCTCGTGACCCCGCACGTACACACGGAGACATGTCCGTTTTTCCTCCGGGATTACGGGTGTCACACAGATCGCACACGGATGTGGTCCGTGTGACACCAGTGTGACATTTACTGGAGAAAACACGTGTCTGTGAAATAAAAAGATTTTCTATATTCCCCAGTTTCCAGCGATGCTGTCTTCAGCTCTGCTGTCTCCTGCTTCTGACCCCACTAATTTTACTCATTGAATATTCACTGCACCTCGGACCTGGAAGCAGGAGCATCGCCAGGGACAGCATAGCCGGGGACAGCATCACCGGTGACAGGTGAGTGTTCAGGAAGCAGTGTGTGTGCAGTGATGTCCAGTAGGTCATTCAAGTTCCCAATAAACTCTGATGCACCCGTGAGGTCACCGTCGTGACACCCACTGTAGCACAGGGGTCACGGGGGTATCAGCAGGAGGTCATCAGAGTTCATTGGGAAGTTTGATGACCTCCTGGACGTCACTGCACACACATTGCTTGCTCGATACTCAAATGTCACCGGCAATGCTGTCCTCAGCGCTGTCCCCGGCTATGCTGTCCCCGGCGATGCTGTCCCCGGCGATGCTCCTGCTTCCAGGTCCGAGGTACAGTGACTATTCAATGAACATAATTAGCGGGGGTCAGAAGCAGGAGATAACAGAGCCGAAGACAGCAGTGCTGGATTCAGATGAATATAGAAATCTTTTTATTACAAAGACGCGTGTTTTCTCCAGTACGGGTCACAAGTATTCAAACACGCATGATCATACCCATGCGTGTGGCTTGTACCGGATTAAACACGAACATCTGAAGCCGACCTTACTCTGTAGGCTTTCTGTCCTTCTCTCTCTTTCTCTTGCGCTCTCTCGCTGGCTGTCTTTTTGTCTCTCTATCTCTCTTGAATTTGAACCCCCACTTTTCTTTACAGGGAATTTGGTAATTAGCATTTTAATCATGTTTGGTTGGTTTACTGGAAGAGCAGCCTACTCCCCCTGCATGTCAACTGATAGCCATCTCTGCACAGTCACTTTAGTGAATGGTAAATGTTTTAGCCCACTGCACCACCTCTGTGACTGGAAGTTAGAGGCTGCAGAGAGAATGCAACTTAATTTTCTCTCTGTAACCACTCTTCCAGTATGCCAGCCAAATATGATTTAAATGGTATTAGTCTGCAGATTACCACAATAACTTCAGGTAAATAGCATTCTTGTAGCTAACAGTTTCCCTTATAGTATCACTCTCAGCTGTTGACCTTCTTAAGTAGAGGACTAAAGGAAAATCAGCTGTTATTGAATGGCAGAAAAAATTATAACAATTGTTAGCTACACCTTCTACCTGCAGTAAGCACTACAAAAACTGGAGGACTTATACAGCAGCTATCACACATTCAGAACTGTGAAGCAGTTTCTTTTAGTGGTCCTAATTGATACTTGGCTGCTGGTAGAGAGAATTGTCTACTATGCTCTAACTGTATTCCTATAGTTGCAGCCTTGAGCAGCAGCTTAGCTGCAAATGTAGGGCGCTTAATCATGATGTGCGGACTCGCAGATACCTAGGACCGGTGGGTCCAACCGGGTCTAAAACAAACCCGGTTCAGGCCCAGAATTCATCACGGATATCTGGCCGGACGCTGGTCCCCGTATGTCTATGAGGTCCCAAATCAGGAGCTTAAAAATGGCAGTATAAGGGATAGGGAGATTAGAGCAGGCACTTTATTGTTATCAGTCGCCGCGCGCCTTTAATGCTACTTCTAGAGTCACTCACTAATCTCACACATATGCACTGCTTCACCCGCCCACCGGCAGTCCCCACGTCTCTGATTGGTTGCAGTCAGACACACCATCACCCTATGTGTCAGCATGTCTGACTGTTTTCAATCAAAAAAATTGTTTAAAAGAACTGAGAGTCCTCAGTGGTTGATACCTTTTAATACCTTTTAATGGCTAACTGAAAAGATGGTAATAATTGCAAGCTTTCGAGACTACTCAGGTCTCTTCATCAGGCATGGTATAACACAAAATCTGAAGAGTCACATATTTATACACAACAGGACTTAGAATAGTGTAGTAATAAAAAAAAACAAAAAACAAGATATATGAAACAGAACTATCTCTATGGCAGGGGGGCAAGCTGTTGTGGCCATAAATTTTGCTGCAGTTCAGTGTGAAAGTTTTATTGTCCTCTGATAAGGGTCTGGTCCAGGGCTGTGACACGCTCGGATGGTCAGAGGAGCACATCTTTTAACTGAAGTAAAAAGACATGAATCCATGAGACACATTCATTCCTGCTCTGAATGTGTCAAAGGTCATCATAAGTTTGTACTCCCATAGTCTCCTATCTCTCTGGGATTTGAAATTTCCTTTCAATACCAGCAATTTCATGTCCATGATGCTGTGGTCTGAGTTACAAAAATGTTTGGCCACAGGAAGATCCATCCTTTTTTCTCTAATTGTGTGGCGGTGAGAATTCATCCTTGTCCTGAGCTGTTGTCCGGTCTCCCCTACATACAGATGTTTTCAATCAGAGACACTGACTGAAAACTGCAATTTTGTTTGCCAAGAGATGCAGATTTGGTGCTGAAATTTCTACTCCATATTACTGCACTCAATCTACATCTCCTGGCAAAAAACGCATCGAAATACCATACAGTTTTTATCAGATAGTATTGTGATTTTTTTTGCCAGGAAGTACAGGAATATGGTATAAAAATCAGCACCAAATCTGCATGTCTTGACAAAAAAGCATTTTTTGAACTCAGTGACCTTACCTGCGGTGTAAAGTTCCATGATTGTCACTACTAATGGATGTATTAATCCTAGGTGGCTGCAGAATGCAATTTTTAGGCTGTGGGGGCCAAAAAGCTTGCTTCTACGCAGCCTGAGAATACCAGCTGTTAACTTTATCATGGCTAAATATCAAAATTGGGGGTGACCACATGCCATTTTTTAAAATAGTATCATAGTATCATAGTTTTTAAGGTTGAAGGGAGACTCTAAGTCCATCTAGTTCAACCCGTAGCCTAACATGTTGATCCAGAGGAAGGCAAAAAACCCAATGTGGCAAACAAGTTCCAATGGGGAAAAAAAAAATCCTTCCTGACTCCACATATGGCAATCAGACTAGTTCCCTGGATCAACACCTTGTCATAAAATCTAATATACATAATTGGTAATATTACATTTTTTAAGAAAGGCGTCCAGGCTCTGCTTAAATGTTAGTAGTAAATCACTCATTACAACATCATGCGGCAGAGAGTTCCACAGTCTCACTGCTCGTACAGTAAAGAATCCTCGTCTGTGATTATGATTAAACCTTCTTTCATCAAGACCTAGTGGATGCCCCTGTGTTCCAGTCGCAGGCCTAGGTGTAAAAAGATCTTTGGAAAGGTCTCTGTACTGTCCCCTCATACATTTATACATTGTGATTAGATCACCCCTAAGCCTTCGTTTTTCCATACTAAATAACCCCAAGTTTAATAACCTGTCTTGGTATTGCAGCCCACCCATTCCTCTAATAATCTTGGTCGCTCTTCTCTGCACCCTCTCCAGTTCAGCTCTGTCCTTCTTATATATCGGTGACCAGAATTGTACACAGTATTCTAAGTGCGGTCGCACTAGTGACTTGTACAGAGGTAGAACTATATTATTTTCATGAACACTTATACTTCTTTTAATACATCCCATTATTTTATTAGCCCTGGCAGCAGCTGCCTGACACTGGCCACTAAAGTGAAGTTTACCATCCACCCATACACCCAAGTCTTTTTCTGTGTCTGTTTTACCCAGTGTTCTACAATTAAGTACATAATCATAAATGTTATTTCCTCTACCCAAGTGCATGACCTTACATTTATCTACATTAAACTTCAATTGCCACTTCTCAGCCCAATCCTCCAATTTACATAAATCTCCCTGTAATATAAAATTATCCTCCTTTGTATTGATTACCCTGCAGAGTTTAGTATCATCTGCAAATATTTAAATATTTATCTGCAAATGATTTATTTAAATATTTTTTGTAAAAAAGCTGAATGCGGTTCCTCTCATTTTGATACACAGCCAAGATAAATGCATGTCAGGAGGCTACAGCCTGTAGCAGTATGCTTTATCTGTACTGAGTTTCATAATATGGGGGACCCTATGCCAATGTTTTTTTATTTTATTTATTTTTACAGCAATATAGACACACACAGACAGCGTCTCTGAAAGCAGTCAGACACGCTGTCACACAGGGTTGGGGCATCTGACTGCAAATAGAGACGCAGGGACTGCTGGTGAGCAGAGGAAGTAGTGCATATGCATGAGTTTAAGGAGTGGCCTTGGAAGTAGTATGAGCAGCCTGGAAGCAATGTACAGCCGCGCGAAAGACTCCGTAAGTATAACGCGCTAGCTTTCCCCTTTCTTTCTCTTTTTTTCCTTTGTTGTTTTTAATTACTCAAGTTGCCCGACCCAGATCGTTACCCAAACTTCTCTGAGAACTCCGGGCCCAGGGGCAGCACTTGAGTACTTATAAACACACGCGAATCCTGACTTTTACAGTCCGGGTCTGCCCATCACTACTAGTGCTGAATCTCACTGCAACTTTAGTTATTGGCTACATGCAAATTACAATTCTCAAAGGAGCACTATATAGCCTACAATTCTCCCCTCACCAAGTTAGTACACTCCACAAGGAGAACCATTAGAAGAGCAAGTTAGAGGCCAACAAACAGGGAGACAAGTGGACACTGTTATGGGGTATGGTATTTAGTTTGTGCTATTGTGAAGCCCCACAAGTGGTGTGTCGGTGTCGGTGCGTTACCTTCAGGGACTCCACGTTGCTGGATCTCCGTCACTGGTAGGAAATCTTCTGTTTTGATCGTGACGCCACTCTCAGTATTGCGGCCAGTAGGGACCGCCACTGCAGATTGAGGGTCGCCTGGGGCTGATGGTGTGTGCAGTTAGATGTAGTAGCCTCCTGAGAGTGAGGCAAGCCCCAGGGCCCTGTGTAGGTTTGTAGTACCACAAGTCGCAGAATGACCACACAGGCAGGATGTCTTTCAGGGTTTTTACTCACTTCAGGTGGCAGGGTGAGTAACCCGGGCGTAGCTGAGATGAACCAGGTGGGAACCAGGTATCCTTCAGGCTGACTTTATGAGGGTGACTACTGACTCGCCTTCCTTAGCCCTTGGTGGTTTGGGGTGACCCCGACTTTTAGTCCCTATGGGGGTCACCCAGGGAAGATGCTGCAGCCTCTCTCCCCTTCGTTCGCCGTATGCTTGTTCCCCGGACCAGGCCACTCCAGCTTCTTGCCTCCTATGACCTATGGGCCCTCACTGCGGTTACGTGGCTGCGGCTTTTGTGGTGATGTGGTGTGGGCTTTGAGAGCCCCACACCGGCAGGTTTAGCAGAAGAAAGCTGGATCTATCTTCGCTTCGGGATCTGCCGCCCGGTTGGGCCTGGTGCTCTCTAGCAGTCTCCTTACTTCCCACTCCGTGCACTCCCTAGCTGAAGCTGGCTTTCAGGTAGCACTCCTAGTTGACCGTTCTCCCCTGTCTGTAGCCACTGCGCGGGCGCTGTTAGACAGCAACAGCCCCACAGGTCTGCTCCTCACTGAGCCCTATGGAGTTCTGCTCTAACTGACTCACTGCTCCTCCTCTCCTGTTCTTGCCTACGCCACCTAGCAACCAGACTCTCCACCACACCCCTTGAGAGGAGATGGAGGCTCTACCCCCTCCACTATTCCAGTGAAGGTGAAGGCTTGCCCCCTCCTGGGATCCCCAGGGGTCCTCTCATGGGTACATGTGTGAGACCTGATCACTATGCGCCTGTGTTCCACACCCCGGTCAGCCTTCTGGATTACCTGTGTTGTACTGTCCCCAGCATGGGTGCAGTACTCAGTGGTGCCTGACCAGGTCAGGGGCGCCACATTCCCCCTTAGTTATCACCAGCACGTCCTCGGGCTGCAAGACAACATTTTAAAATGCATAAAACATTAAAACATGTAAAACATTTTTAAAACCACCATGTATCAGACATCACCACCCTCCACCCACAAGTCCGTTAACCCACCCAAAACCCTCTCAGGAGGCAGGTCACCGGTCCTGTTGGTAACCAGGTCTGGGCCATCCGTTTCCCCAGACCTTTCCTCCAATCTTCCTCTCCCGTTGGCCGCGACTTCAGCCACTTCTGGCAGGATGTAGAGGCGGCTTACATGGGCTGGTGGTTTCAGGGTATACCTGGCCTGGTGGATCCGCGCCGTCAGCCTCTTCTGGCAGGATGCAGAGGCGGCCTCCACAGTTGGTGCTGACCAGGTACCCTCTTTGTGGTGGTGAGCCAAGGCCCCATAAACAGGCGTGCTCTCTGGTCGCAGGTGAGCCAAGGCCCTTTTCTACGGACGGGCCCCCCTGGTTGCAGACGAGCCAAGCCCCTAAACAGGCTGGCCCTGGTGGTGGTGCCACTGGTGTAACTATTTACACTGCGAGAGTTTGTGGCTATAGCAAGTTCATAGCCTTAAGGTTTATGGTTTTCTCACAATAGTTTTTGTGGGCGCATTTCTTAAACGTTGCAAACAAAACTTGTCAAAACTTCAACTGGTAACTTGCTGTATTTCTTTACTTTACTTTACTCCTCTTTACCAGGGCTTGAGCCTGTATGGCGGTGGCACCTGCTGCTTTCCTGCTCTTTATCGTCGTCTGTGGTAGTTTCATCTGTAGGTTCCTTGTCTTTTCTTTCTTGATCTTCATCTGTTTCCTTTGCTGCATCTGTTTCTTTATCTCTGTCTTTTCTTTCTTCTTTGGGACATGGTGCTACATCTAAGGCATACAATCCTCTTTCGCCTTCATGCATAGTGAATTGTACTGTATTTCCCATCTTTAAGTTTCTGCCAGGGTGTCCTCTAGGCAGATGAGCGTTCACATCTCTTCTGTTGACAAATATGCCTTCTTTGATACCAGGGGCTACAATGAATCCATATCCACTTTTCAAATTGAAATCCTCCACTACTCCTCTGCAAAGGGGTCCTCTAACCTGGGCTTTGGACCTTCTCAGTAACCTTTTCTCCTGTAGGTCTCTGGCTGTGACTTCCCTCTGCTCTGGAGATTGTGGTGCAGGGGACAGCGTTGTTCTGTTGCGACGCCTTGTCTTGCGGCTTGAACTCTGCGTGGTACAGCTTGCAAACTCCCAGGTGAAACTTTTAGGCAGATCTTCGTCAGCGGACGGTGTCAGGTCTTCCTCATCCCAACGGGAATAGGGCAACATCTCCGGCTCTGAGTATAGATCCACTGCTGGTGGCTCCGGAGTCAGCTCCTCAGCTGCCTGGCCTCCTCTCCCCCTTAGTTCTTCTTGGCACTCCTTTGGTGGCAGTGCTGGGGATGGGCTTTCTTCAGCTGGTCTGGGCGGTGGACTCTCTGGCGCGGCTGCAGGGGTTGCCTGAATCTCCTTGGGGGTATGCGGAGGGAGCAGATACCGATCCACCATCTCTTGCGGGAACTGGGCCTCTAGGTCAGCCTTCAGCTTCCAGTATTCGGGGTCCTCTCCTATCAGGGACTTCCTAGCAGGGACCTCTTTGGACTGGGGAGCGGTGTCTGCTCTGGCCTTGCAGGCCGGGGTAAATGATGAGGTAATCTCTTCTTGGCGGGCCGCGCCTGGCATGGCGGCGGCCTGGTCTTGGCGGGCCGCGCCCTGGCTGGCGGCGGCCTGGTCTTGGCGGGCCGCGCCCTGGCTGGCGGCGGCCTGGTCTTGGCGGGCCGCGCCCTGGATGGCGGCGGCCTGGTCTTGGCGGGCCGCGCCCTGGCTGGCGGCGGCCTGGATCTGTGTCGCTGTTGCAGGGGGCTCTGTGCAGGCTGGGCTGGACGTCGCTGCAGCAGTCTGGGCTTGGCGGGCCGCGCCTGGCGTGGCTGCGGCCTGGTTCAGCACCTCACTTGCGGCGCGGACGAGCGTTGCTGCGGCGGTGGGGTCTCGGCGGGCCGGGCCTAGCAGGGCGGCGGCCAGGGTCAGCGTTACGCCTGCGACGCGGATGAGGGTCGCGGTGGCAGCCGGTTCTTTGCGGGCCGGACTGGGCGTTGCTGCAGGGACCGGGTCTTGGTGGGCCGAGCAGGGCATCGCTGCGGCGGCCGGGGCTTGGCGGGCCGCGCCTGGCGTGGCTGCGGCCTGCTTCAGCGTCGCCGCACCGGACGCCTCTTCGGGGACCGCGGGCGTAGCAGCAGGGGTCGGGGCACTTGCGCTGGCCAGGGCATCACTCGACTCACCCACCGGTGGCAGCATCGGGGTCTGCGTCATCGCCGTCCTGTCTGGCACTCGGCGCGCGGCTCTCCTTTCATAGGCCCGAACCGCGGCAGCCATCTCCAGCAGTTCCATTCGTTCTTCTCTAATCTGCTCCACGACCCGGTTCTCCAGTCGGTCGCAGAACTGGGCCAGCTCCCGATACCACCAGGCAGCGGAGCCCGGTTCTGGATTTCTGCGGTCAGACGCCATTTCTTCTGCGCCCTCTTCTGCACGACTCTCCAGCTGTGGACTCGCCGTTGCCTCTGATAGCAAGCTGTTCAGTTTCTGCTCTGCCTCTTTCAGCAGCTCCTCTCCCAGCAGCAGGCTTGTGGCTCTCTTTCCTTCCCGCCGTCTCCGGACGCTTCCACTCTCATAGCTGGCAAGGTCAGAACTCCGCAGAGGATCTCTGGGTAGCCACACCTCTTCGTGGGCGGTAACTTCTTCCAGCGCGGGCTGCTGTTGTTTTTCAGCGCGCTTTTCATGGTGGCAATATGGCGGCGCTTCCAATTTTTCAAGCGGACCGCCCAGGCACATGGTCACCTGTCTGAACAGGTCTAGTCCTTATCCTGTTCGTGACGCCAGATGTGAAGCCCCACAAGTGGTGTGTCGGTGTCGGTGCGTTACCTTCAGGGACTCCACGTTGCTGGATCTCCGTCACTGGTAGGAAATCTTCTGTTTTGATCGTGACGCCACTCTCAGTATTGCGGCCAGTAGGGACCGCCACTGCAGATTGAGGGTCGCCTGGGGCTGATGGTGTGTGCAGTTAGATGTAGTAGCCTCCTGAGAGTGAGGCAAGCCCCAGGGCCCTGTGTAGGTTTGTAGTACCACAAGTCGCAGAATGACCACACAGGCAGGATGTCTTTCAGGGTTTTTACTCACTTCAGGTGGCAGGGTGAGTAACCCGGGCGTAGCTGAGATGAACCAGGTGGGAACCAGGTATCCTTCAGGCTGACTTTATGAGGGTGACTACTGACTCGCCTTCCTTAGCCCTTGGTGGTTTGGGGTGACCCCGACTTTTAGTCCCTATGGGGGTCACCCAGGAAAGATGCTGCAGCCTCTCTCCCCTTCGTTCGCCGTATGCTTGTTCCCCGGACCAGGCCACTCCAGCTTCTTGCCTCCTATGACCTATGGGCCCTCACTGCGGTTACGTGGCTGCGGCTTTTGTGGTGATGTGGTGTGGGCTTTGAGAGCCCCACACCGGCAGGTTTAGCAGAAGAAAGCTGGATCTATCTTCGCTTCGGGATCTGCCGCCCGGTTGGGCCTGGTGCTCTCTAGCAGTCTCCTTACTTCCCACTCCGTGCACTCCCTAGCTGAAGCTGGCTTTCAGGTAGCACTCCTAGTTGACCGTTCTCCCCCGTCTGTAGCCACTGCGCGGGCGCTGTTAGACAGCAACAGCCCCACAGGTCTGCTCCTCACTGAGCCCTATGGAGTTCTGCTCTAACTGACTCACTGCTCCTCCTCTCCTGTTCTTGCCTACGCCACCTAGCAACCAGACTCTCCACCACACCCCTTGAGAGGAGATGGAGGCTCTACCCCCTCCACTATTCCAGTGAAGGTGAAGGCTTGCCCCCTCCTGGGATCCCCAGGGGTCCTCTCATGGGTACATGTGTGAGACCTGATCACTATGCGCCTGTGTTCCACACCCCGGTCAGCCTTCTGGATTACCTGTGTTGTACTGTCCCCAGCATGGGTGCAGTACTCAGTGGTGCCTGACCAGGTCAGGGGCGCCACACTATCTGCTATTTAAGGTGGAACCCTTGAGGGCGGACATCAGTGAAGATCTCAGTCCTTTTGTAATGGAGTTTCAGTTTTAACTGAACATTGTAGAAAGAAAAAAAGTAGTAAAATTTAAAGTGCAAATATTATTTGAGAAGTTACTGCAGAATGTCTGTGTCTGCTTCGAACTCTTCCCCATCTTTCTGTCTCTATATAACTTTAAGAGCACCAACTGCTGTTATCTCAATAATGTGAAAATGTATCTTCAATGACTACAGATATTACGGATTTTACATGCAATTTGAAAGTGAAAGATCAATTTAGGAGGAGAAAGAAGCAGATTTCCCATATAAGATTATTTTCATGTGTGCTATTGATTTATACATTAAAAATCAATATAACGATTGATCTTCAATGCTTATTTGAAGTGGAAAAGATGGCTACTTAGAAAGAATGATCATAAAGTGTCTGGAAAAATACTAAAGAGTAAACTACAAATAACATCAGAGGTTCCACATCACAAATTGAATACTTTTATAATAATCTTCAATATTGTTTTCTCTGTTACAAAATAATTATTATTTTGGAAAAATGCTTTGAGACATAAGGAGTTTGAATGATTCAAATTGATTCCTATTAATAGAAACTAGTTATTTTCAAAATGTTGTGTCTCAAACAGGGAACCTTGATATTTCTGTATCATCCAGTAGCACGGTCTCCTCGATTCCAATATTCATTCCAAAGGAAGCATTAATGAGTGCACAAAAGTTTGATGGAAAAACGATACATGTAATGGACTGAGTAGAACACCTGTGAGAGGCTGCCAGAATATATCAAATTCTACCTGGCCATCATGCAAATTTAGCACTAAAAGATATGGTAAGGGTAGAGGATCATAATACTTTCACTGTTGTAATTAAAGAGGCCATTGAACTCCAAAAAGATGATAGAGCCAGTGTTTGCAGAAGATCTAACTTCCTAATTTTGCACTAATGATTCACAGGACTCTAATCCACTTTCTATGTGAGGAACACATAAGTTTGTAATTAGTGGGGTGTTAATTAAAGGGAAGGTGTCGTAAAAAAAATCAGTAACTGAAAAAATGTAAAGTATTAATGTTTTAATGTTTTGTTTACATACTATTATTTGTTTTTAATTGAGCAAAATATTAAAAAAAATATTTTAAAAGTTTGATATTTTCCACTCTTAAACACTAGGGGGAGCAGCTGCTGAAATCCTATTGCATTGTAGAAGTAGCTCACATTACAACTGCAGTAAGATTGGGTGGCATCTGCTTCTCTGTGTGTGATGTCACCCCCCTCCCAATATAGGTGTTTCCAAAAGGATAAGGGAAGATGAAGTTTAGGATCACAGTGCAGAGCCATTTTGTTTGTGACTGCAAAGTGATCCTAATATCTAAAGTGTCACCGAGGACCGCTGGCATAGTGCACCACTGTATACTACGCCCCAATGTATACTGTGCTCTGCTCTATACCACAACCCCCGCTGTATACTTCGCTCTGCTGTATGTACTGTGCCGTGCTCCTCAGTATACCACGCTCTGCTGTGTACCGCTTTCCGCTGTATTCCACGCTCCACTGTATACCACGCTCTGCTGTATACCATGCTCTTCAGTATACCGTGCCCCGCTGTATTCCATGCCCCGCTTTATTCTGCACCCCGCTGTATAACGCGCTGTTCAGTATACCGCGCTCCTCAGTATACCGTGCTCGGCTGTACTCAACGTTCCGCTGTATACAGTACTCCGCTGTATGCCGCGCTCCGCTGTATTCCGTGCTCCGCTGTATTCTGCGCTCCGAAGTATTCCGCCCTTCTCAGTATACCGCGCTCCACTGTATACAGCATTCTGCGGTATACCGTGCTCCTCAATATACTGCGCTCTGTTGTATTCTGCACTCCGCTGTATTCCACGCTCTGCTGTATACTGCACTCTGCTGTGTACAGCTCTCTGCTGTATACCACTCTCCGCTGTATACCACGCTCCTCAGTATACCGCGCTCAGCTATATTCCATGCTCCGCTGTATGCCGCGCTCTGCTGTATTCCATGCTCCTTGTTATATTGTGCTCCGCAGTATTCCGCGCTCTTCAGTATACCGTGCTCTGCTGTATTCCACACTTTGCTGTATACTGCACTCCCCTGTATGCCGCACTCCACTGTTTTTCACTCTCCACTGTATATTGTGCTCCTCAGTATACCGTGCTCCGCTGTATTCCACGCTCAGCTGTATACCACGCTCCGCTGTATTCCGCGCTCAGCTGTATTCCGTGCACCTCAGTATACCGAGCTCTGCTGTATACCGCGCTCCACCATATACCACGCTCTGCTGTATTTGTACCGCCCCCGTGTCAGCAGCCGAGCCACTCAGATCCAGAACCGCGCTGGCTCGAGGGGTCTCTTTGTGACGCCACCCACGGTGCGTGGTAAAATGGAGTACCACCGCTGCTGTTGGGAGCGCCCAGTGGTGATGGTATGGCAAGGTGTTTAACCCCTCCTTGGGTAGGGGGTTGTGCCCCGGGGCCCGGTGATGGTAATAATAATAATACCCAACACAACTCTCTCAAAATTTCTACTCAACCATAAAGAGTGCACTTACATATGAACATTGCTAACCTTCGACAAACCTGTGTTCAGACCCTAGACCAACCTTCAGAAGGTTTTCAATATTAAAGACAAATCAGTTGACTAATAAGGAGCCCATGACTTGGTGGGTCCAACATCTCACTTTCAATGGTATTGGCAACCTCAGGATAGAGTTACAGTTGAAAGCAGTTGTGCAGCAGGGAGTCATTGGCTCCCTGCTCCACCATTCAGCATGTGCAATTGAGCATAAATTCATATGTTGCACAAACAGAAGCAGTGCATCAGGGAGATGAGCCTAAAGGCCTCGTCACACACAGAGATAAATCTTTGGCAAATCTGTGGTTGCAGTGAAATCATGGACATATTGTTCCATTTGTACACAGTCACAAACCTGGCACTGATTGTCCACAATTTCACTACAACCACAGATCTGCCGCAGATTTATCTCTGTGTGTGACAGGGCCTTAAGTCCCTTAAGTCAGTATTTGTGGGGTAAAGATGTGAGGGCCATCATACTGTGTGCTTTCTGGGCTCTCATACTATGTGGTGATGTGGCGCCCTGGACTACCCAGGTCGTCACAGGTACTGCAACAACACATCCCACAGCCCGAGATAGGCACACCAGTCACACACAAATCCTTGTTGCCTCCCTCCAGGGGCTGATGTCTACACCAGGTGGGGTGGAGCCAGGCGGTTGGCCCCACCCACTGAGGAGTTCACAGTCCTAGAGGTGGGAAAGGAAGTCAGAGTGTAGTTAGGGAGAGTGAAAGAGAAGGAGTGAGAAGGAGTAGTAGAGGAGCAGACTGACCGTGTCCGGGTACATGGCCCGGGCACCAAGAGCAAGGTTGGCAGACGGTGGTGGCCGTCTGCAGGAGAGGCTGATTGATGCGGAACCGTAGGACCGGGGACAGGCGGTGGCTCGCCGGTACCGAACCGGGGAGCGAAGAGAAGCCAGCACAAACCGGCAGGGCCTACGGACCCCAACCAGGCTTGGAGTCGCCGTTAAACCGGTCAAATCCGTTAGCGACCGGCACCTCCGGGGTTTCTTAGCAACAAAGACCCGACTGAAGGCAACCGTTCAAACTGAGAAAAGGGAAATACAACTACCGCCACAGTTAGAATTCCCAGGGCCAGAGCCTGCGGGCAATAGGGGCTCCTCCGGCCCATATCCAAGCTGGGGAGCGGGTTACCGGTGGGAAGCCATTGGGACCGAAGATACACAAAAGGTGCAGCGAAAGGCAGCCACCACCAACCTACCGGGAGTAACCACAGCAGCCGGCTGCGGGACCCGTCCATCCAGCCGTTTGTTTTACCGGAGACTCCGTATCCATTCTTGGCTGAGTGAGTACCACCGTGCCACCTGGCACCGCGCTGCCCCCGCGACCCTGCACCTTGCCAACCCAGCCTCCACCGTCACCTTACCGGGCCCCGGGACCACCAAATCCCCCTACCCACGGAGGGGAAAGAAACATCTCGGCTGCTCCCTGTCATCGCTCCCGGGATCCCCGTCCAGAGCAGCGGTGGTGCCCCAACCTCACCACAAACCGTGGGTGGCGTCACGGACCAACTCCCCAAACCCCAAAATCACCACTTTCACTGCACGGGTGAGGAGCGCTGCTCGAGTCCCCGGATCCGGCCCACCGCTCGAGCCACCGAGCAGCAACAGCAGCGCCGGACCCGAGCGCCAGCGAGAGCGCAGCGGCGGCGCCCTCCCCGCCCGCGACATAACTTGGCGTCACGAACAGGATCTTACCATTCTGCCGACTGTTAAACAAAAAAATCTCCATAACACCATAGTAAGCTATGTTAGCGAATGGAGACCACTTTAGGGTCCTCCAGACGTGAGCAGACACTCCAGAAATGACATGAGAACAGGAGAAAAAGAGGGAGCATAAATTGTGCAAAAATGTATTTATTAGAATAAACAAGGAGGGGTTGACAAGGATTTTCACATTAAAACACACATAAAATAATTCCTTTCCCCCTTGAAGAAGACTGGCTCAAAAAAACAGGGAAAACAATTCTCAAAGTGCACTTAGTAGGTAGAAAAACACAGCTAGAGAAAATGCATAAAAAAGGCCAGCCAAGGGTTATGGATATAACCTAAAAAAAATGCCATAGTGCATAGTGCCTGGTGGGTGGGGGGGGCTGCTTGTTTTTCCTCCCTGAAGACTGGCACTTTGTCATCAAAACAACTCTTTTCCTTTGGTAAGGAAACTATTTTTATTACAACCTATTTTCCTAGGAAAACTCTCCTGCGGCTGAACGCACATCCAGCTGAAGCAAGGCGGGGACCGGGGTCAGCGGGCCCCTCCAACACCCCCGGCGATCGTCCCGCACCTGTCTTCGGCTCACAGAGCGAATACCTGCCTCTGCCGGATGCCGAGTCCTCACCACCTCCACGGCTCCGCTTTCCTGCAGCAGTGTGATGCCCTCATCACATTACTGCACGCTAAGCCCTGCTCTGCCCCTGCCTCCAGCACAGGAGCGGACACTGAAAGCTGTGCAAGAAATTGTGCCTGGGCATCCCTTTTTTTATGGTGACATAGCTGCAGATTTATATGTATATACATATATATTACATAGTGCCCTCTTTTGTTATGTACAGCACAATTCCTTACATATTGGATTTTCTTGTCATTTTTGGTATTTATAGAGCTGTTTTTATTTCATAGCTTCCTCTCTTCTTAGATATAAAATGATATGACAGTTGATGGAACTGGTAAAGCTTCTTTTCTGATGGACAGCACTCATTTTATATCTAACAAGAGAGGATTATATAATAAAGAGTGGAAGCTGTGAATAACAAAAATAACGAGAATATGCTATACTAGAAGGTGGCCCGATTCTAACGCATCGGGTATTCTAGAATTTATTGTGTAGTTAATGTATGTTTTTTGTTATATATATCGATGTTGTTGTGTGTAGTTGCCAGTGTTTGTGTAGGGCACTGTAAATGTTCTGGGTGTTGTATGGGTGTGGAGGTGTGTGAGAGCGGTGTTGTATGTGTGTTGCGTTGTGTGTGTTGTGTTGTTTGTGGAGCGCTGTGTGTCTGCAGTGTTGTCTGTGTGTGGTGCTGTGCATGTTGCGCGGTTTGTGTGGGTGTGGAGTGTGTGTGTGTGTTTTGGGGGAGGTATGTTTTGTGCAGTGTGTGTGTTGCGCGGTATGTGCGTATATTTGTGTATGCAGTGGTGTTTGTGTGTTGGGTGTTGTGTGTGTGCGGCGTTGTCTGTGTGTGGGTGTCTGTGTAGGGCGGTGTTTGTGGTTCCCAGTGTGTGTGTGGTGTGTTGTGCGGTGCACGTGTGGAGCTGTGTGTGTGTTTTGGGGGGAGGTGTGCACCCCCATTGTGCTCCATCCCCCATGCTGCGCACCCCCATCGTGCTCCATCCCCCATGCTGCACACTCCCCATTGTGCTCCATCCCCCAAGCTGCGCACCCCCCATCGTGCTCCATCCCCCATGCTGCGCACCCCCCATCGTGCTCCATTCCCCATGCTGCGCACCCCCATCGTGCTCCATCCCCCATGCTGCGCACTCCCCATTGTGCTCCATCCCCCATGCTGCGCACCTCGCATCGTGCTCCATCCCCCAAGCTGCCCAGCCCCCATCGTGCTCCATCCCCCATGCTGCGCACCCCCCAACGTGCTCCATCCCCCATGCTGCGCACCCCCCATCATGCTCCATCCCCCTTGCTGCGCACCCCCTATCGTGCTCCATCCCCCATGCTGCGCACTCCCATCGTGCTCCATCCCCCATGCTGTGCACTCCCATCGTGCTCCATCCCCCATGCTGCGCACTCCCATCGTGCTCCATCCCCCATGCTGCGCACTCCCCATCGTGCTCCATCCCCCATGCTGCGCACTCCCCATCGTGCTCCATCCCCCATGCTGCGCACTCCCCATCGTGCTCCATCCCCCATGCTGCGCACCCCCCATCGTGCTCCATCCCCCATGCTGCGCACCCCTCATCGTGCTCCATCCCCCATGCTGCGCACCCCCCATGCTGCGCACCCCCCATCGTGCTCCATCCCCCACGCTGCGCACCCCCCATTATGCTCCATCCCCCATGCTGCGCACCCCCATCGTGCTCCATCCCCCATGCTGCGCACTCCCCATTGTGCTCCATCCCCCATGCTGCGCACCCCCCATCGTGCTCCATCCCCCATGCTGCGCACCCCCCATCGTGCTCCATCCCCCATGCTGCGCACTCCCATCATGCTCCATCCCCCATGCTGCGCACTCCCATCGTGCTCCATCCCCCATGCTGCGCACTCTCATCATGCTCCATCCCCCATGATGCGCACTCCCCATCGTGCTCCATCCCCCATGCTGCGCACCCCCATCCTGCTCCATCCCCCATGCTGCGCACCCCCATCGTGCTCTATCCCCCATGCTGCGCACCCCCCATGCTGCGCACCCCCCATCGTGCTCCATCTTCCATGCTGCGCACCCCCCATCGTGCTCCATCTCCCATGCTGCGCACCCCCCATCATGCTCCATCCCCCATGCTGCGCACCCCCCATCGTGCGCCATCCCCCATGCTGCGCACTCCCCATCGTGCTGCACAGTCACACATCAGACAGTATACACGCACACATCTGATCGCATTCACTCACACCCCACTTCTCCCTGTGCCCTTCGGTGGGCGGTCCCAGCAGCTGTGCTGCACGCCGTGCTCCTCTGCCTTCTGCCGATACTCACAGATCCAATCGCATACACTCACACATCAGAACACACACACACATCCGATCGCATACACGCACACATCCGATCGCATACACGCACACATCCGATCGCATACACGCACACATCCGATCGCATACACGCACACATCCGATCGCATACACGCACACACACTGACGATATCGCACATACGCGCTCACACACTCACAACATCCGGAGATACCACATGCTTCCGGCCATGTGATCCTCCGGCAGGTCCTGGAAGGTCACTGCACGCACAGTATCGCCGCCGAGAAGTAAGCGATATCACTGGATGTTGTGAGTGTGTGGATGCGATCTGATGTGTGTGTGAGGTGTGTGTGAGAGTGAGTGAGTGTGATCTGATGTGTGTGTGTCTGTTCTTATGTGTGTGCGTGTGTGTGTATTCCACCGCTGCAGGACCTTGATGCGCTCACCTGCTCCCGGTCGGCGTCTGGTGAGTATGACTGCGGGGTCTTCTTTCTTCAGCCTTCTCTCTTCTGGGGGTGCCCGCTGCCTATAATGAAGTGTCTTGCAGTGTCTTTAAAGCGGGCTTTACATGCTACGACATCGCTAATGCGGAGTCGTTGGGGTCACGGAATTCGTGACGCACATCCGGCCGCATTAGCGATGCCGTTGCGTGTGACATCGATAAGCGATTTTGCATCGTTGCAAAAACGTGCAAAATCGCTAATCGGCGACACGGGGGTCCATTCTCAAATCTCGTTACTACAGCAGTAACGAGGTTGTTCCTCGTTCCTGCGGCAGCACACATCGCTGCGTGTGACGCCGCAGGAACGAGGAAGCTCCCCTTACCTGCCTCCCGGCCGCTATGCGGAAGGAAGGAGGTGGGCGGGATGTTACGTCCCGCTCATCTCCGCCCCTCCGCTGCTATTGGGCGGCGGTTCAGTGACGTTTCAGTGACGTCGCTGTGACGCCGCACGGACCGCCCCCTTAGAAAGGAGGCGGTTCACCGGTCACAGCGACGTCGCCGATGTCGCGCAACAGATGGGGGCGGGTACCCACACTAGCGATATCGGGACCGATATCGCAGTGTGTAAAGTAGCCTTAACTCTTTCACCGCTGCATGACACTTCATTATTGACCGCAGCGTATGCCGGCTCCCTGCACATGTGTACCGGGAGTCGATGTTCGCTGGTAACCATGATACACATCGGGTAACTAAGGGAAGCGCTTCCTATAGTTACGCAATGTGTATTATGGTTACCAGCGTACACCGGCTCCGTCACGATCCCAGCATCACAAGGTTATGTCCGCCGGGGGGGAGTGTGCTAACGTGTGGCGGGGGCTGAGCGGGCGAGGCGTCAGCATATGCCGGCTCCCTGCACATGTGTACCGGGAGCCGGTGAATGCTGGAGCGGGCGATGCGTGCGGAGGGCCGGGGCGAGCGGCTAATCCATGCGAGGGGCGGGGCCAGGCCGAGGCGAGCGGCCAATCCGTGGGGGGGCGGGGCCAGGCCGAGCCCAGCGGCCAATAGGACAGTTGTCACGCTAACGACACTGTCACGGTGACACAATTTTGGAGCAAGACAGACAGACAGACAGAATAAGGCAATTATATATATATAGATAGGAGATGGTGCTATACAGAAAAAGAGAGGACACTATATAATAAAGGACAGCACCATACATAACTAGCGAGGATGCTAATAAGGGACAGTGTTATACATAATAAAAGGAGCAACGATGTACTTTACATAGTTAATACACTAAATAATGAGGTTGCATCCTGCATTCGTGTGCAGTGTCAGTGTGCTGCCTGACTTTTTTTTCTCGGACAGCGCAGTGACCCATGGAGTTTGTCCTATTCCTCATAATCAGATCAGAACAGCACATGCTCCGAGTCTCGCAGATCTCATTCTCAGAGCTGTGATTTTCACAGATATGTGAATGCATCTATGAAACTCTAGGGGGCCGCGTGCCGTCTGATAAAAAAAAGTCTGGCAACACACGGAAATGTTACACAAATATAATAATGTGGCCTAACGGATTTAACAAATAACATTAATACTCCAAGTCATACAGTACAGAATAAATGTTATCAGAAAGTTACTTACCGCTGACGTCTCATCTGGTAAGTTATTTTCTGTTGTCTCTTCTCCATCTGGTCAGACCTTCATGTCGCCATCTTACAGCCACTACTCTTCTTGTCACATTGATCACCGCAGCCCTGAAAATAACAGTGTCACATATATTGTATACATACATTTACCACACACTGTGTCCCTGAATATAAATATGTACCAGACTATACATTATATAATGAGCCACACATCATTCAGAATATAAGGTGATAAATAAGCCGCACTGAGCCCCCCATTAGCTATAATCTGTTGCATAATAAATATAAACTAATCAGTCTCTGTGACACTCCCCCAATTAATTATAAGGCTATGTGCACACATTGTGATTTTGTGGTGTAAAATTCGCAGCGTTTTACAGTTGCAAGCAAAGCGCATATTTTATGCAGTGTTCTTCCTGCCAACACATCAGCACTTGCAGCACAATTTTATGCTGCAAATACTGAATGTGTGCACAAAGCCTTAGTCCCTGTCATGTGACTTCCCCCACAATTTATCATAATAGCTTCACAATGAAATGTGGGGGGGACAAGACACAACCAGGGAAAAATAATGAATTTTAGTTTGGGTAGGAGATTATCAGGGCCATATAATACATTTTGGAGCGGAAGCTATGAGGAACTTAGCATCCTCACCCACCATCCAACTCATTTTAACCCCTTCAGACCCCGGGCACTTTCCGTTTTTGCGTTTCTGTTTTTTGCTCTCCTTCTTCCGAGAGGCGTAACTTTTTTATTTTTCCATCAATCTTGCCATATAAGGGCTTGTTTTTTTGCGGGACGAGTTGTACTTTTAAATGAAACCATGAGTTTTACCATATAGTGTACTGGAAAACGGCAAAAAAAATTCCAAGTGCGGAAAAATTGCAAAAAAAGTGTGATCGTACAATAGTTTTTGGGATATTTTATTCACTGTGTTCACTATATGGTAAAACTGAGGTATTTATGTGATGCCTCAGGTGGGTGCGAGTTTGTAGACACCAAACATGTATAGGTTTACTTGTATCTAAAGGGTTAAAAAAAATTCACAAGCTTGTCCAAAAAACGTGGCGCACGTTTTGCGCCATTTTCCAAAACCCGTAGCGTTCTCATTTTTCAGGATCTGAGGCTCAGTGATGTTTCTTTTTTTTTGCGTCTCGACCTGACGTTTTTAACGGTACCATTTTTGCGAAGATGCTACGTTTTGATCACCTGTTATTGCATTCAGCGCAAAATTTGTGGCGACCAAAAAACGTAATTTTGGCGTTTGGAATTTTTTTTCCGCTACGCGATTTACTGATCAGATTGATTGATTTTATATTTTGATAGATCGGGCATTTCTGAACGTGGCGATACCAAATTTGTGTATATTTTTTATTTTTTTAACCCTTTAATTTTCAATGGGGTGAAAGGGGGGTGATTTGAACTTTTAGGTTTTTTTATTTTTTTTTTTAATTTTTTAAAACTTTTTTTTTACTTTTTTTTTTATTTTACTAGTCCCCCTAGGGGGCTATAGCAATCAGTAATCCGATCGCTTTGCACTATCTGCAGATCTCAGCTACAGAGCTGAGAACTGCAGATTTGCTGCTTCACTTTCAATGCTGGCTGTATTCCGGCATTGAGAGGAAGTGAGTCATGTTAGCTACAGGCGTCATCACATGACCCTGTGTTACCATAGCAACCGCCGAAAGTCACGTGATCATGTCACGTGACTTCCAGTGGGGGCGGGGTAAGTCACTGTCATGGGGGCGCCCATATACATATCACTGCCAGATTTTGGCAGCGAAATGTAAGGGGTTAATGGCCGCGGGTGGAAGCGATTCCACCCGCGGCTAGCAGGCACACATGTCAGCTGTTGATAACAGCTGATATGTGCGCGGCTCGCGGCCGCCTGCCGGCAGCAGGGGGCGGGGCTTACCGGCACACGATCCATGACGTACCCAGTACGTCATGGGTCGTTAAGGGGTTAAAGGAAGAAATAAATTTCCAGCATCCAGGTTCCAGATTATTTTAAAAAACGAATTTCTTTATTCCAAAATGATTTAAAAGGTCATTCCATATGTATAAAAACAAGTGGCAATTATCAAACAGGTACGCGTTTCGGAGGATCACCTCCTTAGTCTGAGACAACACCATTCAAATGAAAAGCCCTTAAAAAAGGTCAAGAGTGAGGGGAAAATCACAGAGAAATGACATCACATGTGCACGACTGAGTAGGTAGCACATGAGATAGACTTTTTACAATACATTTGAAATTTCATTTTTCACATTCAGCCCATACGGCATTCTGCTATTAAGTAAAATTATCCATTTTGCTTTGCAGCGGTGTAACAATTTTGTCAAATCGCCACCTCTTTTAGGGAGGATCACTTTTTCTGCAGCATTCACTTTGAGCGATGTCAAATTGCCAGCATGCACATTTAAAAAATCTTTAGATGCGGCAGACAAGCTCAGTGTAGTGGTATGGTTTACATCATAGACGTGCTCTGAGATGTGACGGCGTAATGTACGGGAAGTATTTCCCACATACTGGACGTGGCAGCTCGTGCAGGTAATGATGTAGACCATCGCAGCGGTACCGCAATTAATAAAGGACTTAATGGTAAATTCTCGATTATTTGCACAAGATGTAAATTTAGTGGTATTAAACATGAACCTACATAAACCACAATTTTTTTTAGCACATTTGTAGGAGCCCAATGTGGGTAACCAATTATGTGAACAGTGACTTATATTCTTATTGAGCATTGTGTGGTCACTAGGTGAGATGTGATTTGCTATTGTAGTATTACACTTAGACACAAATCTCACACCATTAGCCAAAATTTTTTTAAGGTATTGTCAACCTGCAAGATAGGTAAAAATTTCTTGACAATATCGATGACATGATAATAATCACTACTAACACAGGGTGAAAAAAGTACCTGAGAAGAGGTTTGTGCAGACACAGAAAAAGAATAAGCGGCGCATATGCACAAAATTTCCAGGAGCTAGCGGTGACGCCGACTTGTGGAAATCATGTTATTATGCCCACAGGGGTGGGATAGCATGGAAAGATGGCCGACTAGTCTGGGGAAACAACGGCCCCTGCAACTAGTCACAGGCCTAATTAGCGCAGAAACAGCTGCTATCAAAGCTGGTGAGGCAGGGAATTATGAGATAGATATAGATATATATATATATATATATATATATATATATATATATATATAATAATATATGAGTCCAACAATGTAGACCAGCTCACTCCTGTGAATCACCTGGATCCTCAGCTGACCTGGTGCCCGGATCAGGACGTAGGAGTCCATCCATACAAATGTGAACAACAACAAGGCAGAGTCCAGCAATAACGTGAGCAATCCAGGATGCTGTTAAAAAATGTTTTCCTTCTTTTTATTCATAAATTCATTAAAATATAATGGTCCAAGCAATTCAGAACAGCATTATCGCAGGGAAATAGCGCAGATAGGACTACGCGTTTCAGCGGTAAAATCCGCCTTCTTCACGGTCCAGAATCTGATCTGCTTTCCAGACATAGAACCTTATATACATCTCACTCCCAGCAGGGTAATTACAAACATGTGTGAGAGATTTAAAAACATAAGCTAGAAAAGCAAATCAAACATGTAAGCTATCCGCATATTAATCAATATACAGCATGCATAAGAGTTATAAGGAAAGGATTCAACATTTTGGAGAAAAATACAATCAGAAAATCCAATAACCTGACCATAAAATTATTTTTAAAGTGATACAAAAAGCCTAACACTGCCCTGAAGAAGATACGAAACGCGTCGGTGTGCGGTGGCTTTTTGGTCCGTTGAGGCATCACCATGAGTAAGTAAACTATGCAGGTTATTATTGTCCACATGTGCTTTCCACAGGGAGTCTTTCTCCACATGTGTGAATTGAATATGCAGTTCCCTCTCATGGTGACTCCTCTGACCTGATCGCCTCTTTGTGTGCTCTGGGTTTTTATTCTCTTACCTGGCCTTATATATAACTGTTTGTAAATCCCTGGATCACTGCTTTGGTGTGATTTTATCTGGATCTTTTTGTATTCAATAAAGATTGTAAATGATTTTTGCACCTGACTACGACTTGTAGTGTTTCCTTGAATATCCCATGGGGTATCTCCCCCCCTCTTCTTGCTCTCTGGTTTGATATATGTTTCATGAGGGGTTCCCCTATATACAATGTGGAATTGGTCTGCATGTGTCCTATCCTGTTTTAAAAAAGCCTAACACAGTAGTAATAGCCAGCAACATACAGTTAGGTCCAGAAATATTTGGACAGTGACACAATTTTCGCGAGTTGGGCTCTGCATGCCACCACATTGGATTTGAAATGAAACCTCTACAACAGAATTCAAGTGCAGATTGTAACGTTTAATTTGAAGGTTTGAACAAAAATATCTGATAGAAATTGTAGGAATTGTACACATTTCTTTACAAACACTCCACATTTTAGGAGGTCAAAAGTAATTGGACAAATAAACCAAACCCAAACAAAATATTTTTATTTTCAATATTTTGTTGCGAATCCTTTGGAGGCAATCACTGCCTTAAGTCTGGAACCCATGGACATCACCAAACGCTGGGTTTCCTCCTTCTTAATGCTTTGCCAGGCCTTTACAGCCGCAGCCTTCAGGTCTTGCTTGTTTGTGGGTCTTTCCGTCTTAAGTCTGGATTTGAGCAAGTGAAATGCATGCTCAATTGGGTTAAGATCTGGTGGTTGACTTGCCATTGCAGAATGTTCCACTTTTTTGCACTCATGAACTCCTGGGTAGCTTTGGCTGTATGCTTGGGGTCATTGTCCATCTGTACTATGAAGCGCCGTCCGATCAACTTTGCGGCATTTGGCTGAATCTGGGCTGAAAGTATATCCCGGTACACTTCAGAATTCATCCGGCTACTCTTGTCTGCTGTTATGTCATCAATAAACACAAGTGACCCAGTGCCATTGAAAGCCATGCATGCCCATGCCATCACGTTGCCTCCACCATGTTTTACAGAGGATGTGGTGTGCCTTGGATCATGTGCCGTTCCCTTTCTTCTCCAAACTTTTTTCTTCCCATCATTCTGGTACAGGTTGATCTTTGTCTCATCTGTCCATAGAGTACTTTTCCAGAACTGAGCTGGCTTCATGAGGTGTTTTTCAGCAAATTTAACTCTGGCCTGTCTATTTTTGGAATTGATGAATGGTTTGCATCTAGATGTGAACCCTTTGTATTTACTTTCATGGAGTCTTCTCTTTACTGTTGACTTAGAGACAGATACACCTACTTCACTGAGAGTGTTCTGGACTTCAGTTGATGTTGTGAACGGGTTCTTCTTCACCAAAGAAAGTATGCGGCGATCATCCACCACTGTTGTCATCAGTGGACGCCCAGGCCTTTTGGAGTTCCCAAGCTCACCAGTCAATTCCTTTTTTCTCAGAATGTACCCGACTGTTGATTTTGCTACTCCAAGCATGTCTGCTATCTCTCTGATGGATTTTTTCTTTTTTTTCAGCCTCAGGATGTTCTGCTTCACCTCAATTGAAAGTTCCTTAGACCGCATGTTGTCTGGTCACAGCAACAGCTTCCAAATGCAAAACCACACACCTGTAATCAACCCCAGACCTTTTAACTACTTCATTGATTACAGGTTAATGAGGGAGACGCCTTCAGAGTTAATTGCAGCCCTTAGAGTCCCTTGTCCAATTACTTTTGGTCCCTTTAAAAAGAGGAGGCTATGCATTACAGAGCTATGATTCCTAAACCCTTTCTCCGATTTGGATGTGAAAACTCTCATATTGCAGCTGGGAGTGTGCACTTTCAGCCCATATTATATATATAATTGTATTTCTGAACATGTTTTTGTAAACAGCTAAAATAACAAAACTTGTGTCACTGTCCAAATATTTCTGGACCTAACTGTATAATGCAACAATGTATCAATAGTGCATAATGATATCCATACGATTGTTAAAGCCCTGTGGCATGCGGGTCCCCAGCTCAAATATCCAAAATATCCACCTACTCTCTCTTGCAAGTACTTTTTTATGAAAATCTCCACCTCTCAATGGTTTTTTTACATGCTCTATGCCCATAAAAGAAAAACCGCGTAAATCCCCATTGTGTTTTTTTGAAAAATGACTCGGGATACTACTGATGCACCAACCATTGGCAAATTGCTAGCATCTGAAAGATGTTTGCGGATTCTGGTTTTAAGGGGGTTCATCGTGCAGCCTACATATTGCATGTGGCATATATTGTAATTAATTAAATAAACTACATTCTCCGTATTACAGTTTATAAAAGAACGAACATTAAACTGTGTTTCATTGGAAATAGATGTAAATATTTTAGACTTATTAGCAAAACCGCAGCACTTACAAATATTAGCACCGCATTTAAAAAATCCTATTGTTTTTAACCAGTTGCTAGGGGAGATAATTTTATGGTCAGGTTATTGGATTTTCTGATTGTATTTTTCTCCAAAATGTTGAATCCTTTCCTTATAACTCTTATGCATGCTGTATATTGATTAATATGCGGATAGCTTACATGTTTGATTTGCTTTTCTAGCTTATGTTTTTAAATCTCTCACACATGTTTGTAATTACCCTGATGGGAGTGAGATGTATATAAGATTCTATGTCTGGAAAGCAGATCAGATTCTGGACCGTGAAGAAGGCGGATTTTACCGCTGAAACGCGTAGTCCTATCTGCGCTATTTTCCTGCGATAATGCTGTTCTGAATTGCTTGGACCATTATATTTTAATGAATTTATGAATAAAAAGAAGGAAAAAAATTTTTAACAGCATCCTGGATTTTTCACGTAATTGCTGGATATATATATATATATATATATATATATATATATATATATTATATATATATATATATATATATATATATATATATATATATACAGTATATCATATATACATGTATATATAATATATATATCATATATACATATACAGTATATAAAGATATATTGTGTATTAATATATTATATATACAGATATATATATATATATAATATATATATATATATAATGCAAAAATAGGAGCAGCACTTAACCTGTTGTGGTGCAAAGTCCTTCCAATCAGTCTCACCTGATTTCAATGAGCAGCAAAAAAAGTGAAGGCAGCACAGCTTCAATCTTGAATGAAAACGCCTATTTATTGGCCCGTATGATACAGCACGACGTTTCAGTCACACGTGACTTTTTTTCAAGCAATACCAAATAATATATGTTGATTATATATATTAATATATATTTGTAAAGTATATATATTCTGTATATATTATAATATAATATATATTTTTATATATATATATATATATATATATATATATATATATATATATATATATATATGCAAAACAAGAATGCCGCGAAGACACCATCACGTTTCCATGTTTCTCAACTCTGGCAGGAAACTAGCCAGGTCTTTCACCGGGAAGGAACAACCACGGGAAGGGCAGTCTCCAGTCAAGGAGACCACCGATGCCAAACATGGTATCCATCCACAGACAGCTGTTTCAAGGAATTTGCCCCTCATCAGTGTGGAGTAGGAAACTGGCTAGTGGGAGTAATGCCTACTAGAAGACTACATAGGTAAGGATGGTTGACCTTGGGGAGATCAACATCCAACACCGCGGAGACACCATCACGTGTTTCTCAATGCAGTGACACTAGAACAAGGCCCCCTGGGAAAATATGCAAAAACACCATCACATGTTTCTTAACGCTGGCAGGAAACTAGCCAGGTCTTTCACCGGGAAGGAACAACCACGGGAAGGGCAGTATCCAGTCAAGGAGACCACCTATGCCAAACATGGTATCCATCCACAGACAGCTGTTTCGGTGTATTTGCTGCTCCTCAGTGTGGAGTAGGAAACTGGCTAGTGGGAGCAATACCTAGTAGAAGACTTCATAGGTAAGGATGGTTGACCTCGGGGAGATCAACATCCAACACCGCGGAGACACCATCACGTGTTTCTCAACGCAGTGACACTAGAACAAGGCCCCTTGGGAAAATATGCAAAACAAGAATGCCGCGGAGACACCATCACATGTTTCTCAACTCTGGCAGGAAACTAGCCAGGTCTTTCACCGGGAAGGAACAACCACGGGAAGGGCAGTCTCCAGTCAAGGAGACCACCGATGCCAAACATGGTATCCATCCACAGACAGCTGTTTCGAGGAATTTGCCCCTCATCAGTGTGGAGTAGGAAACTGGCTAGTGGGAGTAATGCCTACTAGAAGACTACATAGGTAAGGATGGTTGACCTTGGGGAGATCAACATCCAACACCGCGGAGACACCATCATGTGTTTCTCAATGCAGTGACACTAGAACAAGGCCCCCTGGGAAAATATGCAAAAACACCATCACATGTTTCTTAACGCTGGCAGGAAACTAGCCAGGTCTTTCACCGGGAAGGAACAACCACGGGAAGGGCAGTATCCAGTCAAGGAGACCACCTATGCCAAACATGGTATCCATCCACAGACAGCTGTTTCGGTGTATTTGCTGCTCCTCAGTGTGGAGTAGGAAACTGGCTAGTGGGAGCAATACCTAGTAGAAGACTTCATAGGTAAGGATGGTTGACCTTGGGGAGATCAACATCCAACACCGCGGAGACACCATCACGTGTTTCTCAACACAGTGACAATATAAGATATATTCCCCCCTGCCTCCATCCCACTGAGGAAGCGATAGCGACACGCGTCCGGGACTGGTAGCTGCATTCCTTCCCCCCACTGTTTTTTGTCCAGTGCTCCTGTTTTTGTCCATAATATGGGTAAGCTTTGAACATGTTGCCTAGATGGATGTAATGATTTAATATGACTTGGCATTTGCCCTGGGCAAATTGGGAGCCTTTCTATTAAGTTAGTGGCAGTACATCCCCTTATGTGCTTTAACTGAGATCCTGGGATCCATTTTTTCTGTTTGGTTTTTGTTGTTCACCTGCGCCGTACGTGTCTCTCGGCCAGGGTCCTGTGGCCGCCCCTGACGCCCTGGGGCAGAGTCTCGTATAAAGTCCTGGGTGGCGGTATATCGCTCAACTAGACTCACCACCTGATCCAGGTTACCCGGGTCCCCTTGCCCCACCCAACGTTGTATAGCGACTGGCAGAGTCCGCACCAACCGGTCGACCACCACCCTTTCCACCATCTGGGCTGGAGACAACATCTCCGGCTGTAACCACTTTTTCACCAATTGAAGTAGGTCATATGCCTGAGACCTGGCAGGACAGGTCTCCACATAGGTCCAGGAAAATTCCCGCTGAGCCCTCGCGTAGGTATTGACCCCCAGACGAGCAAGGATCTCACCTTTCAGTTTCTCGTAGTCCAGGGCATCCTCCCGGCTGAGGTCAAAGCAGGCTTTCTGGGCGTCCCGTATCAGGAACGGAGTCACCACTTCTGCCCACTGGTCTGCCGGCAGTTTTTTCCGCTCCGCTGTGCGCTCGAATACCGTAAGGAAGACCTCCACGTCATCCTCCGGGCTTAGCTTCCGTAGGGCAGAGCGAACCCTGTCCCGAGGTACCCGTTGGTCGGAGGCAGTTGCTGGCGGTGTCTCACGCAGGGCCGCAATCTGCTGCCGTAGCAATGTGTTTGCCTTTTGTTGTTGTCGCTGGGTTTCCTGATGCTACCGCTGGAATTCCTGGTGCTGCCGCTGTGTCTCCTGATGCTGCCGCTGGGATTCCTGGTGTTGCTGCTGGAACAGACCCAGTTGCTCCTGTTGTTTCTGCTGAGTGAGTACCAGCTGCCGCAGAAGCTCGTCCATGTTGTCAGCGGGTTTACACCGTAGCGTAGCAGGCTTGATTATTGGCATGCAGCGGTGATGTATGCCTCAAGTCTCAATGCCCGCATTCTCCACCATAATGTAGCGGGGTGGGGGTCCCCCAGGACGACAAAGAGGCAGTGACCCAAAAAGTCCAATCAACATAAGTTTATTTACTGCTGCTGCACAGGATATATGTCCTCCAGGATACAGCCAGGCTATATACAGTCCATAGGTTACCACGTCACACAGGTACCCGCTGCCGTAGAAGACGGTCTTACTGTACCCCATACTGCTTTTCAGGGGGCCCACAGACCTGTGTTATCACACCACACGGGTCTGAACTCCTCTCAGCTTCTTGCTCTGCAGCTTACAAAGCAACTCTGCCCCACCCAGGCCTTTACAAGGAGCTTTTAAATGAGAACTGTGGCCATGAGCCACCTGCATAACCCGGACTGGAGGTTAGTGGACTGACCACTATGTAGGGCTCTAATATGTTTCTGTACGCATTCTGGGAGATACGTACCGTCCGCCACATATGAATGTCCCCACTATCTCACATTTTATATATATATATATATATATATATATATATATATATATATATATATATATATACAGTGTATATATATATATATATATATATGTGTGTATTATAATAATATATTATAATATATAATATTATATATAGATAGAAAGATAGATTGTACAGACCAAAAGTTTGGACACACCTTCTCATTCAAAGAGTTTTCTTTATATCCATGACTCTAACGAAGGTTTCCACCGAAACGCCGTGCGTTGGGTAGACGCTCACCCCTGGGTCTTGTATTGCAAGGTACAGTCCGATATCCCCTCCTTTACCTCAAGCTGTTTTGTATGGTCTAATTACAGTGCCTACAAGTAGTATTCAACCCCCTGCAGATTTAGCAGGTTTGATAAGATGCAAATAAGTTAGATCCTGCAAACTTCAAACAAGAGCAGGATTTATTAACAGATGCATAAATCTTACAAACCAACAAGTTATGTTGCTCAGTTAAATTTTAATAACTTTTCAACATAAAAGTGTGGGTCAATTATTATTCAACCCCTAGGTTTAATATTTTGTGGAATAACCCTTGTTTGCAATTACAGCTAAGAATCGTCTTTTATAAGACCTGATCAGGCCGGCACAGATCTCTGGAGTTATCTTGGCCCACTCCTCCATGCAGATCTTCTCCAAGTTATCTAGGTTCTTTGGGTGTCTCATGTGGACTTTAATCTTGAGCTCCTTCCACAAGTTTTCAATTGGGTTAAGGTCAGGAGACTGACTAGGCCACTGCAACACCTTGATTTTTTCCCTCTTGAACCAGGCCTTGGTTTTCTTGGCTGTGTGCTTTGGGTCGTTGTCTTGTTGGAAGATGAAATGACGACCCATCTTAAGATCCTTGATGGAGGAGCGGAGGTTCTTGGCCAAAATTTCCAGGTAGGCCGTGCTATCCATCTTCCCATGGATGCAGTCCAGATGGCCAGGCCCCTTGGCTGAGAAACAGCCCCAGAGCATGATGCTGCCACCACCATGCTTGACTGTAGGCATGGTATTCTTGGGGTCGTATGCAGTGCCATCCAGTCTCCAAATGTCACGTGTGTGGTTGGCACCAAAGATCTCGATCTTGGTCTCATCAGACCAGAGAACTTTGAACCAGTCTGTCTCAAAGTCCTCCAAGTGATCATGAGCAAACTGTAGACGAGCCTTGACATGACGCTTTGAAAGTAAAGGTACCTTACGGGCTCGTCTGGACCGGAGACCATTGCAGTGGAGTACGTTACTTATGGTATTGACTGAAACCAATGTCCCCACTGCCATGAGATCTTCCCGGAGCTCCTTCCTTGTTGTCCTTGGGTTAGCCTTGACTCTTCGGACAAGCCTGGCCTCGGCACGGGTGGAAACTTTCAAAGGCTGTCCAGGCCGTGGAAGGCTAACAGTAGTTCCATAAGCCTTCCACTTCCAGATGATGCTCCCAACAGTGGAGACAGGTAGGCCCAACTCCTTGGAAAGGGTTTTGTACCCCTTGCCATCCTTGTGACCCTCCACGATCTTGTCTCTGATGGCCTTGGAATGCTCCTTTGTCTTTCCCATGTTGACCAAGTATGAGTGCTGTTCACAAGTTTGGGGAGGGTCTTAATTAGTCAGAAAAGGCTGGAAAAAGAGATAATTAATCCAAACACGTGAAGCTCTTTGTTCTTTGTGCCTGAAATACTTCTTAATACTTTAGGGGAACCAAACAGAATTCTTGTGGTTTGAGGGGTTGAATAATAAATGACCCTCTGAATAAACTTTTCACAATTTAAAAAAAATATAAAAAAAGAAATAACATTCTTTTTTGCTGCAGTGCATTTCACACTTCCAGGCTGATCTACAGTCCAAATGTCACAATGCCAAGTTAATTCCGAATGTGTAAACCTGCTAAATCTGCAGGGGGTTGAATACTACTTGTAGGCACTGTATATCTCAGACTATATTCTAGTCGTCTTTAAGGGGCATTTTCAGTCTCTCTTCTCTTAACATATATTCTCTGTGGTAAAGTGGTCAGGCATATATCTTCTGTTGGTTAATACTGAATGATATTCATGTAAGTCCTTTATCATTATATACAACTGTTATATAAATGCCTTTATGTACCAATTATACCCAGGTGGTTATTGCTATATCCGCCACATTTTGTCACCTTTTTCCTCCTCCTTTGGCATAATAAATACCTTATTCTTATATCTTGGACGTCTTGATCATTTTTTTTTCTCTCTCTTGCATGACTCTAAAAATTGTAGATTCACATTGAAGACATCAAAACTATGAATGAAAACATCTGGAGTGAAACAACTGAAAATATGTCTTATATTCTAGGTTCTTCAAAGTAGCCACCTTTTGCTTTGATTACTGCTTTGCACACTCTTGGCATTGTCTTGATGAGCTTCAAGAGGTAGTCACCGGAAATGGTCTTCCAACAGTCTTGAAGTAGTTCCCAGAGATGCTCAGCACTTGTTGACATTTTGCCTTCACTCTGTGGTCCAGATCACCACAAACCATCTCGATTGGGTTCAGGTCTGGTGACTGTGGAGGCCAGGTCATCTGGCGTAGCATCCCATCACTCTCCTTCTTAGTCAAATAGCCCTTACACAGCCTGGAGGTGTGTTTGGGGTCATGGTCCTGTTGAAAAATAAATGATGGTCAAACTAAACGCAAACCGGATGGAATAGCATGCCGCTGTTAGGTGCTGTGGTAGGCATGCTGGTTCTGTATGCCTTCAATTTTGAATAAATACCCAACAGTGTCACCAGCAAAGCACCCCCACACCATCACACCTCCTCCTCCATGCTTCACGGTGGGAACCAGCCATGTAGAGTCCATCTGTTCACCTTTTCTACAAAGACACGGTGGTTGGATCCAAAGATCTCAAATTTGGATTCATCAGACCAAAGAACAGATTTCCACTAGTCTAATGTCCATTCCTTGTGTTCTTTAGCCCAAGCAAGTTTCTTTTGCTTGTTGCCTGTCGTTAGCAGTGGTTTCCTAGCAGCTATTTTAAAATGAAGGCCTGCTGCACAAAGTCTCCTCTTAATAGTTGTTCTAGAAATGAGAAGGTGTGTCCAAACTTTTGGTCTGTACTGCATATGTGACGCCCTGGACAAGCCAGGTAGTCACAGATAAGGCCCCGCACAACACCAGTCCCCTCACTAGGTAACATCAGCCAACCACATAACACCCTAGTCACCTCCCTCAGTGCTTAATGGACACACCAGGGGGCGGAGCCAGGTGGTTGGACACACCCACCGAGGAGTTCAGAGAGCCTGAGGCAGGAAAACACAGTTCAGTTCAAGTTCAGGTAGCAGTCGGACAGTTTGAGAGTGGAGTGGAGGAGGTCAGGCCTGTGGGACAGGCCTGTGACAGACTGACAGGTGCCAGGGTTGGAGCCCGGGCACCTTTGGCTAGGAGGCATACGGAGGCCTCTGTCTGCAGTAGCCGGGAAGACGGCTCGGTGGAACCGTGGTGGACTGGGACAGGGTAGTGGCCCGCCGGTACCGACCCAGGGAACCGACTCGGAAACCAGAGCACAAGAGGGGGTACTCAGACCCTGAAACGAGCTCTAGAAACTACTGGACTGAGTTAATTAACTGATTGCGGTCTGGACTATAGGTCCTTTCCCACCCAATGTCCCTCATAGAAGACAACAGCCCAACGAGGGGGATAAGCAGCCACCGCCACGGCTCAGAGATCCCACGGGCCAGCGTCTGCGGGAAACGGGCTCTTCTGACATCCACAAGCCGGGGAGCGGACTCCTGACGCTGCAAGCGCAGGTAGTCCAACATCTCAAACAGGTGCAAGGCAGAGACCACCAACCGGGTGGGCACCGACCACCATCATCTTGGTTTACCAGAGACTTGAGTGTTTCATTCTAATAGTGAGTACACCAGTGCCCTCCGGCCGCCCATCTTCCTGCACCACCACCAAAACACCCCCAACGGGTCCCGGGGCCACCATTCTTGCCCACGGAGGGGTTAACAACTTGCTGCATACCATCTCCCCCGAGTGCCCCGTAACTGCAGCGGTGGTGTCCACCTTCACCACATCCCGTGGGTGGCGTCACAAACTTAAAACACGGCTCCAGCCGTACACCTATGTCCCCAAACCGCCAACCCCTTTTAGATCGGAAGTGACCATTGACCCCCGGGTCCGGAGACCCTCGAGCCACCCACTGAAGGTCCGGACCCGAGCGGCTCGGTTGCAGACGAGCACGGGGCAGCACACATATATCTATAGCTATATATAATATTTTATATATATATATATATATATATATATGTGTGTGTGTGTGTGTGTTTGTGTGTGTGTGTGTGTGTGTGAATGCTGCTGGAGGTCCCTCAATCCCCTCTATTAAAGCCAATCCTCCTCCTCCTTATTATCCCCTCATCAGTCTATTAAAGAAAAAAAAAAAGCGAAGTTAACCCTTAACCCTTACCTCTCCCGTAACGGCTGTACGGACCCGCGCCGCGCCGTCTCTTCACCTCCCAGCTGCCGGGTACTTTTCAAATGACACAGGCGCACGCAGCGTGATGACGTCATCAAGGAGTGCGTGCCTGTGTCACACAGAAAAGTACAGGGCAGGGAGCAGAGGATGGACTCCTGAGTTCCGCTCTCTACAGTGTACAGAGCTGCGGATCGCTCCCTGCCCGGCACACTGCATGTGTGAAGCCCCATTACCTCCAGGTCGCCTCAGGGTCTCCAGGGACTTCTTGTGCTGGTGATCTTCTGGCCACAGGTAGGTCAGGTTAACTTCAATGGGAATCGTGACGCCACTCTCAGTAATTGTGGTCAGGGGGTGACTGCCACTATAGTTTAGGGAGCGCATCGGGCTGATGGTAGATGCAGTCAGTGACAAGCACCCGTTTAACATCAAACTGACATATAAATATCATAACAAATGCATTGACTTTCTGGATGTACTTATCACGGTGGATGATGATAATTTCATCCAAACTGATGTATTTCGGAAATCAACATCTGTCAATGCCTTACTTCATGCCTCGTCTGCCCATAACATGTCCACTATTCGCGCTGTCCCCACCGGACAGTTCCTGAGAGTGAGAAGAATCTGCTCTTCAGATCAGAAATTTGAGGAACAGGCCGACGACCTCATGTCACGGTTCCAGGAACGGGGGTACAGCAATCGCAGTATTAAGAAGGGCTACCTTAGGCGGGCTTTGCACGTTGCGACATCGCAAGCCAATGCTGCGATGTCGCACGCGATAGTCCCCGCCCCCGTTGTAGGTACAATATCTTGTGAAATCTGGCGTAGCGAAAATTATCGCTACGCCGGCTTCACATGCACTCACCTGCCCTGCAACCGTCGCTCTGGCCGGCGACCCGCCTCCTTATTAAGAGGGCGGGTCGTGCGGCGTCACTGCGACGTCACACGGCAGGCCGGCAGGCGGCCAATCGGAGCGGAGGGGCGGAGATGAGTGGGATGTAAACATCCCGCCCACCTCCTTCCTTCCGCGGTGACGCCGGTAGGAGATGTTCCTCGGTCCTGCGGCTTCACACACAGCGATGTGTGCTGCCGCAGGAGCGAGGAACAACATCGGACCGTCGCGTCAGCGTAATTATGGATTACGCCGACACTGCACCGATGATACGATTACGACGCTTTTGCGCTCGTTAATCGTATCATCGAGCCTTTACACACTACGATGTCGCATGCGATGCTGGAAGTACGTCATTTTCAATTTGACCCCACCGACATCGCACGTGCGATGTCGTAGTGTGCAAAGCCCGCCTTAGGGCTTAAAATACGCCGAGATCCCAACTCCTCCTGGCAAGACAGAAGGATAAATCGGATGGCCCAACAGTCAGGTTCATCACCACCTTTAACCACGAATGGCATAATATTAGAGCCATTCTGAACCGACATTAGCCCATACTAAGTACCGACCCACTTCTGAAGGACTCCCTCTCTGATTACCCTATGATGACGGCCAGAAGATCGGCCAACCTCCGGGATGTGCTTGTCAGGAGCCATTACGTTCCACCAGTATCTGCCTTTTTGGGCCTGAGGAACCCTTGTGTTGGTTGCTTCCCGTGTGGCCACTGCCTGGCCTGCAGTAATAATACTGTCAGAGGAAAAGAAGAACTGGTCAAGCCAGGTCCAATAATACTGTCAAGCCAGGTCCAATAATACTGTTCAAGCCAGGTCCAATAATACTGTAAATGAAATAAAAAGTAACATAAATCTTACAGACGTCCATAGCGGTCATTGGCGCGGTGTTAAAACCCAATTCTACTACTCTCCGTTATTGGCCTGCAGTAATGTACTGCGAAGTTCAGTGTTTTCTTCAGCGAATGGGACGCGTGAATTTCAAATTAGGGATTATGTGTCATGTGGCACCTCAAACGTTGTATATTATGCCGTTTGTGGGTGTCCACTGATTTACATTGGCCTGACCTCGCGTGAGCTGCGTGTCCGCGTCCGCAAACACGTAAGGGACATTGCTGCGGCCCAGACCGTGGACGATATTGCCTCTCTGAAGACCATCCCACGCCATTTTAAGGTCCACCACGGGTGTGACCCCAAATCCCTTTCTATACGTGGGATTGAGGTGGTCCATGGCGGTATTAGGGGAGGCAATATTAGGAGAAGGCTTGCCCAACGTGAGACAAGATGGATGGTGACACTTGGCACCGTCACCCCCTCTGGCCTTAATGAAGCTTTAAGCTTCGCCTCCTTCCTCTGACATTGCCCCATTGGGTTATTTCCCTCCTATGTGTTTGAGGGAGCTATGTTTTTAATGTTATATGTTTGTTTTTTCTATCAATTACTTATTTGTCCCTTTCCTTCTTTCACATGTCCCTTCCAAGCAGCTTGGATCCTGTTCTATTCCATCTGAATCAGCTGAAACACGATATATGGACATATTGAATAAACATTCTGATTGATGTATCTGCCACTGAAATGAACATAGAAACCGGACTGAATACAGATTATGTCATAATGTATTTTATTATTATTCATTAACTGTATATATCATTGGCAGTATCAATTTTGGTGTTTTTATCTAATTTAGAACCCAAGTGTGCTTTGTAGCACAAATATCTTGCTTGTTTCTATCTGTCGTGGAAAGTGCGCGTGCGCGTGCTGGGCCTCTGGTCCGTCCTCCTCCCGGCCGTCTCTGGTTGGCGTCGGCGCATTCTCGAGTGCTATGGTGACGCGTTTCCGCTCCCGCACATGTGCTGACGTCATGACGGCTTGTGAGGATTTCCGGGATCTGCAGGCGCCGCGCGCGCATGCGCCGTAATCATTCACTGACTGAATACAGCTGTTTACAGGCTGCTTACGGCTATTTAAACCTGCCGGTTACAGGGACTAATCACTCCCTGATGAAGCATGAGTACATATTCCTTGTGAAATGTACGTTGGAGTCCATCCCTGGGTTTTAACCCCCTCCTCACCTGACTAACCTGCCTGCCTTGTTTCCTCCGTGAAACCAGTACACTGCGGTATGTAGCGGTTCTTTCTTTGCATATACCTGTTTTGCTGCAATGACACATGTCTTTGGTATACTAACGTTACAGTTCATCCATTTGCATATTATTACTTTTTACTTCTGTGACCATCATTGCAACATTCTGGCATTATGCGGATAAGACCCCTGCATGTCTGCCCTAGTTACTGATTCATGTGTATTCATGAGATAGTGCCAGTGATGGGATCTTTTTAAAGAGGTGTGCGGAGGCTCTCATTTTATACATGCCTACACTGCTCCACTGACTTAATCTAAATCTTTATGTGGCATACTAGTTTTACAGCTTGCCTATTATATACTTATTGACTTTATTCCAATTTTGACTAACTGATGTGGTCAGCAGTGTCTGTAATATACAGTTTGAGCTTCATGCATAACCCTCCTTGGTGTAACAATCCAGAGTCAGTTTGTCTATACTGTATCAATCCCCTTCTGGTGTAACAATATGGTTTGGTCATTTTCTTTTTTTTTTTTTTGTAAATTCTTTATTTAAGATGTTTCTTAATATTACAGAAATGAAATTGCAACAACAAATAAGCATAAACATGTATTTTTCAGCTGAAAGGAAAGATAAAAGGAAAGGAAAGAGGGAGAGATGGGGACGTGAGGTTGGTATAAAGTAAAGAGAGGACAAGGGGTTGGGAATGTAGAGGGGGTAGGGGAAGGGGAAAAAGGTGAGATTCCCACCTATTTCTAAGAAGGTGTCTGGTTACTAGGATTTATATATATGAAAATATGAAAAGGCTTTGTTTTCAGAGGTGTGTATGAGAAACGTGTTTGTTTTGCTTAACTGTCTATTCGGTTTCTGAGCTAATGTGTTATCTTTGGATGAGAAAATTTGTCAAGAGATTTTAGTTAGCTTTTGCTATCTGTCTCATTTGTCCCAAGATTCGAAAAGCTTCGCATTTTTCCTAGTGTAATGCAATCGGGCTTTTTCATGTATGCTTATAAGATTTGATTCATTGAACCACTCGGTTAGACTCGGTGCATCAACTTCTTTCCAGAGTCTGGCTATTAGAAGTTTTGCTGCATTTATGAGATGAGGTATTATTGAGAGTTTGTTTAGGTGTTCCTTTTGTGGATCTAGATTGAGGATAATAAAGTTTGGGTTGAAAGGGAGTTTGGTCTTGAGAGCATTTTCTATGTGAATTTTAATGGAATCCCAATATTTTGCTATTTTTGGGCAATGATACCAAATGTGTGAAGGGGTGCCAGTCATTTGATTACATCTCCAGCAGTGTGGTGACAAGGAGTTGTCAATTTTGTAGAGAATGTCTGGGGTTTTATACCACCATGAGATAATTTTATAGTTGAGTTCTTGATATCTAGATGCGGTTGATAGGTTGTGGGCGTTGTTGAAGATCATTTGAATTTCACTAGGGTTGAAGGTGGTGTTTAGTTCCATTTCCCATCTATTAATGTAAGAAGGTTTTTCCGAAGTGTTATATAGTAGCTTGTATATTTTTGAGATTAGCCTATTCTTCCCTTGAGCATGTAGTAGAAATTCTTGTTGGGGGGACGGGTTTGAAGGGGAAATATCTGGGATGTGATATGAAGCTAGGTCTCTAATGATGGCTAGGTCTTTATCTTTTAAATCTATTGGATTAAAGATGGATTTTAGCTCTTGTATAGTTAATGGTTCATGGTTATGGATTATCTCTGACAGTGTTATGTTGCAGAGATTTTTTGATGTCCTAATTTTGTTTTTTAGTAGTCTAAATTTTTGCGGGATTACATGTAAAATGGGGGTGGCTCTGCAAATGTTCGGAATTAGATCTAGTTTTTTATTAAATTTGTGCCAAAGCTTAAGTGTTACTTTGGTAAAAGGGTTCAGTATGTCTTTATATTTGAATCTGTTGTGAGGGGTTGGCCATAGAAAATGTGATAGGTCTCCTTTTAAGTTGCTGATTTCCAAGGTAGTCCACAGTTTTCTAGGGGGGTTTGTCCTCATCTCCATGAGTCTGGCTATGTGTGTGGCTAGCCAATAGCATTCAAAATCTGGGAGTCCTGTACCTCCTTTAGATTTAGGAGCAGTCAGTATAGTGTACTTTAGTCTATAGCTCTTTTTAAGCCATATAAAATTTGAGATCATGTTTTTCAATTTGCTGAAGAAATGTTGTGGGATATCTGTAGGGATTACTTGTAGAAGATATAAGATTTTTGGCAGAATGATCATCTTGATTAAATTGGTTCTCCCAAACCACGAGATTGGTAAACTGCTCCAAGCGGAAATGTCGGCTTCTATTTTGTGAAAAAGTGGCTTGAGATTCAGATCGTATAGTTGAGACAGGGAGTTGCTAATTCTTACGCCTAGGTGAGTGATGGAATTGCTAATACTGAAAGGGGATGATTCTGATACATTTTTCCATATTTTGGGGGGAATGTTAATGTTTAATAAATGGGATTTTGAAAAATTTATTTTGAAGTTGGAGACTTCACTATATAACTTGAAATCTGCGGTAAGGGCCTTAATTGAATTTGAAGGGTTCGTTAAAATGAAAAGTATGTCATCTGCAAATGCTGCGGATTTGTATTCTATTTGGTTGCATTTCAGGCCTGAGATCTTGGGATTTTGTCTTATTTTCTGGAGAAAGGTTTCTATTGTTAGAATAAATAGAAGTAGTGAAAGGGGACAGCCCTGTCTGGTTCCATTTTTTATGTTAAAACTAGAGGAGAGTTCATTATTTATTTTTAGCTTTGTGGTTGGGGTGGTATAAAGTGCCAGGATTTTGCCAATGAATAAGGGTGGGAAGCCAAATTTTTTTAAAGTTTGTTCGATAAATAGCCAATTGACGCGGTCGAAAGCTTTTTCTGCATCTGAGGTGATGATTGCAGTTTCAATATTGTTATGTTTTGCATATTGAATGGCATTTAGTGTTTTAATTACATTATCTTTTGCTTCTCTCTCTTTTGTAAATCCCACTTGTTCTAGGTTTATAAGATCATGTATTATGTTTTGTATTCTTTTTGCTATGATTTTGGCATACAGTTTTACGTCATTGTTAATCAGCGAAAGGGATGGATGTTTTCCTTCTTTTGGGATTAGAGTTATGTGAGCTGTTAGGGCTTCTTTATTGAATGGATTGTTCTTGTTTATATAGTTAAAATAGTTTGTCATATGTGGAACTAGTTCTGTTTTAAAAATTTTGTAGTACTCAATTGAAAAACCATCCGGGCCTGGACTTTTCCCTTCCGGAGTTGAGTTTATGGATGATTCTACTTCTTGGGAGGATATTGGGATCGTTAGATTTTGTGCTTGTTGGGTTGTGAGTTTAGTTAATTTCAGGTCTTTTAGGAAAGTTTTTATGAGTTTTATTTTCCCCTCTTGAGACTCTTGTGCTGTTGTGAGGTTGTATAAGTTGGAGTAGTATGAAGAGAAAATATTAGCAATGTCTTCAGTTTTGTGATGTACTTTGTCATTCGTATTTTTAATTTTTGTGATATATGTTGTATTTATTTGTTTTTAATCATGTTTGCTAAATTACGTCCACTTTTGTTGGAGTAAAGGTAGGATCGAAACCTTGCATAGTTAAGGTATTTTTTGCTTTTTTGATTTAAAAGAGCTCTGAGCTCAGATCTTAGCTTGAATAAGACCTTCTGTAATGAAGGGTTTTGATTTGTTTTATGTTGTCCTTCTAAGTTTTTTATTTGGTCTAGAAGGGAAATTGTTGTTTTTTCTCTTTCTTTTTTGGTTCTAGTGCCGAGTTCTATTAAAGTACCTCGTAGAACTGCTTTGTGGACTTCCCAAACGTTAGGGTCACATATGTTATTGAAGCAATTTTCTCTAAAGTAGTTTTGGATGGACGTTCTTATGTAGCCTTGAGAAGTTTTGTTTTTTATTAAACTATTGTTGAGTTTCCAATTGAGTGGGCATCTTCTGCCTTGTGAAAGCTTTATGTTTAAAAGTAGGGGGGCATGATCAGAAAGTAATATTATATCATAATGTATTTTTTCAACATTGCTTAGAAGTTGATGGGATATAAATAGATAATCTATTCTGGAGTATTTCTTATGGACTTGTGAGTAATAAGAGTAATCTTTGGTTGAGGGGTATGAGATCCTCCAGCTGTCGACCAGAAGTAATTCTGTGAGGGATTTTTTAATGAAATTTACTGTTTTAATTGGGATCGTTGAATGTCCATCTGAGGTGTCTGATGGAGGGTGTAGAGGGATATTGAAGTCACCTCCTAATATTATATTCCCTTCTGAAAAAAAGATGCAGAGTGTTGAATATTTTCTTAAAGAAGGGCAGCTGGTTAGTATTTGGGGCGTAGATGTTTATGATTGTGTATAAGGAGTTGTATTGTTGGCATTTCAAAAAGATGAACCTGCCGTCTGGATCATAAATGACGTCTTTGAGGTTAAAGGGTATCTTTTTATGGATAATAATCGAGACCCCTTTATTTTTCTTGATTGGGGAATTGGCATTAAACCATCTGGTGTAGACCTTATTTTTTGTTACTGGTGTGTACGTCTTCTTGAAGTGAGTCTCCTGGAGAAGAGCGATATCTATTTGGTTTTTGTTAAGATAGCTCAGTATTTGTGATCTTTTTTGGGGGATGTTCATGCCTTTAACATTGAACGTTATAAAGTTAAGATTAGCCATAGTTACCATGAAATAATTGATAATTTATCTTTGAAATTTGGGTAGGTATCTGGGAAGGGTGAAAAAGAATTAGTATAGGGTAGAGTGTGAGATATTTGAGTCTCTTAGCCATAGCCTTGAGACGTTGTGGATTTCTCAAATTGAGAAATGAAAAAACAAAGAAAATTTGCAGCTGGAAGGGATAAGGTAAGCCAAGCCAACCCCTTCCAGTGTAATCTGCAATAATGGATTTTCCGGTCCGTGGGGGCGTGGACCTAGGATGTAGTACTTTTAGACAGTATATGTACTTGACACTTTCAGTGAAGTGAACTAGGGGGCACTATCTCCCAGCTAAGTCTTATCAGTAAATGTAATGTAAGAGGGTGAGATAACAAGTCAGTTATAAATGATAAATAATAAATTAAAGCAAACATTCCATATTTGTATAGTTACAACCAATGGTCTTCGGTTCTGTTGCTTGAACGATGAGGATAGAGGTCATGAGCGTCCAAGAGAGTTCTTTGTAGAATTGTGATTTGATTGAACGATATGCACAAATCACAGGCAGATAGAAAGAGGACTAAGTCCCGATGTCTCTATTTCAACAAATTTAATGTCTTCAGAACAGGAACTGAATTGGGAACATACGCAATCATGTGGTAAACTTAGACAAAATTACGACTTCTCTCCAATTCTCTCCTCCTCCCCCGAACGAAAACGTTGGGTGGAAGGTTAACAGAGGGAGAGGAGGGAGAGAGAGAGAGGAAAAAAAAAAAAAGGATTTTTTTTTTTATATGAATATCTTTTCTTTTCCGTTTCTCATCAGGGTATTTCTTAAACTTGAATGATGAGGTCAGGTATATAGAGGTATTGGAGAGTCATCATCCATTTTCATCTTGTTCCCCTTGTCTTTTTCTTGGAGTCTTCTTTGGCCCCTGATTCAGTTTTCTCACTTTACTTGCTCTGGGTGGTGATGTTGTGGTCCATTTGTCACGTTTAGGTAGTGCAGGCAAGTGAAGGAAATCTTCAGCGGAGGTCCAATCTGGTATCTTTATATGCATTAAGTCCAACTTATTGAGGACAAAGGGAAGATCGTCTGGAGTTCTGATTATTAGATTTTTGTTGTCAAAGGTGATGGCTAAACCAAAAGGAAACATCCATCTGTAAATTATATTTTTTTTTCTCTCAGTGTTTTTGTTAAGGGCTGTAATTGTCTTCTCAGATCTAAAGTAAGCTTTGAAAGGTCCTGATAGACTTGTATTTCTGTCTCTTCATATTCAATCTTGCGGGTGTATCTCGCTTTTTGGTAGATTTGTTCCTTTATTTTAAAGCTTTGTAAACAACATAGAACATCCCTTGGTTTTTCCCAGTTTGCGGTTTGGGGTTTGTAAACTCTGTGGGCTCTTTCTAACCCTATGTCAATGGTTTCTTCTTTGCCAAGTAGAGTATTAAATATCTGTGTAAGGGCTGTGTGAATGTCTTTGTCTTCTACTGATTCTGGTAATCCTCAAATTCGAAGGTTATTCCTTCTGGACCTGTTCTCGAGATCATCTATGTGAAGTTTTTGCAAGAAGATCTCTTTTTGATTGTCGATCAGGATTTCTGTCACTCTCTCTGAGTGCGTTGTAATTTGGTCAAAGTCGTTTTCAAGGGTATGGACTCTTGTATAGATCTGTTTTATGTCACTTTTAAGTTCAGCCATCTCTTCTTTTATGGTCTTCGTGAATTCCTTAAATAGGTTTCTGATGCAGTTTGCTGTAGGAAGGGCTTTGATATGTTCCATGAGATTGGCATTTCCGCTTAGTGTCTCTTCATCCTCATCACTGTCTGACAGTGTGAAGTTGGTGGTTGGTGCTTGTCTGGATTTTTGTGCTGACATCTCTTGGGTGTGTTGTTTTTTAGATTTATCCCCTTCCTGGTTCTTCTTTGGAGTTTTCAGGGTTTTGTTTGGCTCGTCAAATTGTAATTTGTAGTTTTTCCCCATTTTCTAGACCTGGTCTTAATAGAACTTTGCTGGGAGAAAGTAGGTTGGGTTAACGCATTTGGAGTAAGCTTGTCCTCTTTTTTTTTTTCCTTTCCCCTTTTAACTTTCTATATCTCAGCTGCTGCAGCCCTTTTCTTATCTTGACCACTAGATGTCACTGTTCACCACTGTTGCACATTGTTCTTGCACCTTATACTGGAGCTTCTGTTTGTTGTATGCTTAGAATCGTCAGCTCTAGCTGTACTTTTTATATATCAATGTATAACCTAGAGGGGTTTTATGTCCAGCCACTTACGTTTTGCTGCATTAACATGGGGTGAGCAGCATCTGCGATCCAGCAACAGGCAGCTTGGGATGAGTTAAATTTCCCCTGTGCTGGTCTTTTATTGTCCAGATGAGCACAGGGGAGGGAAGCAGGCTGCTCTGGTCTTGGTGCTGTCCTAGGAACTTAACCCCTTACAGTTCTGTCTCCTCTCCCTGAGCCTTCCCCTCCTCTATGTAAACCCCAGTACAGGAGTGGATCCCAGGCCAGTGTCTCTGTTCCTGTTTTCCAGGTACCTCTGCTGATTGATGGTGTAGCTATCTGCTGTGCTCTGCTATCAGCAGTCTCTCTCCCTCTCCTCACAGCGTTACAAATGATGGTGCAGGGTGAACTTGGGGCCCCACTCTCTCAGGTGGCAACCCAATCCAGGAGCAATTAGGTGATATTTATCCTTGGGCGCAGGTCTCCTCTCATCCAGAGCCCCTCTCTCTAGCTCCAGCCAAGAGAAATGAAGGGGGGAGGGAGGTTGGAGTGGTGCAGGTGCTGTGCCTCTCTGCTGGATTCTAATGGCAGCTGCTCCCATACATCTAGCAAGCCCTCTCTCTTCTGGCCTATTCCCTCAGTCCCTGCAGGCAGTGGGGCAGGAGGGAGCTTGGAGCAATGCTTCTTCTGTCAGTAAATCGCAGTGCTGCTGCACCCTCCTAGTCTCTGGGGACTGGTAGTTGTATGGTTGGTATGGCTGCTACTTTAGGCCCTGGCTTCAGCACTGTAATCAGGCCGCTACTCACTCAGTCTCCACAACGCTCCAAAGTTGTTTTCCTGGGCTCCACAGCAGATGTAGGGAGATGGAACTTTTTTTTGGGGCCACTTTTTCTTAAGGATCGGCGTTGGATGTCACTAGATTACAAATTGAGATGCAGGAGCTCCTCCATGTGCATCCTTCTTCTTCCCCAGCTAAGCCACGCCCCGGTTTGTTCATTTTCTACTTAGGAATGAGTGTTTACTTTTTCATGTGAACTATTCTTACACTTGAATCTTCCTATTTTGGCAAATACCATGTACCACAGGTTTGGCAGGATATGTAAGTGTCTTTTTTAACATCCCTCCTCCTGGCCGCCTTATTTATTTGTAACTTTCTCATATATTGACATATATGTATTCTGACCTATTGTGTTTTATTCACTAAAAATATATACTACTAAAAAAACATAAAAAATAAAAATACATATTTTTTTGAAGCAATTCTACTCGTTTCCTCCTGTTTTGTATATCCCTCCGGCTGATGTAGGGGTGAATGCTGACTCGCCTTCCTAGCCCTTCTTGTTTGGGGTGACCCTGACTTGTAGTACTATGGGAATCACCCAGGGAAGTCGCAACTTCCGTTCTCCCCTTTCTGACCCATTTGCTGACAGCGTGGACCAAGGATAAGATGGCTCCAGGCTCGATCCTCCTTATGGGCCCCCTCGTTGCTGTTGATGCTGCGGGTTCTGTGTGGTTCGGTGAGGTACATCCAGCACCCTTACCAGAAGGTTTAGCAGGCCGAGTAGATGAGTTCCGGCTCTGGGGACCTGTTTCCCCGTGCGGGCCTGGTCTACCGGTAGTCTCCTTACTCAGCCACCTCTTCACTAGGTGGTTTTCAGGCAGCACCACTGGGTAGCCGCTCTCCCCCACCAGCAGCCACTACAGGTGCAGTTGTAACAGGATAAGGCACAGCGACTGAGCTAGAAATCAGAGAGAGGTAGAGAGGGGCTTTCATACACCGCGCCAATGATCACCGATGAGAAAAGTAGGATTAATGTGTCTTTATTTTGCACAAGTCTACGCATTTCTGGAGGCTCAGCTACCTTCCTCAGGACCGTAAGGCATGAGAAAAAAACATTAAATTGAGATTTGATGTTTTCTTATGCCTTACGGTCCTGAGGAAGGGAGCTGAGCCTCCAGAAACTCGTAGACCTGTGCAAAATAAAGATACATTAATCTTACTTTTCTCATTGGTGATCATTGGCGCGGTGTATGAAAGCCCCTCTCTCTACCTCTCTCTGTTATCTGCCTCCTGGGGTACTGCTGCCTTGATCAGGATATTCATGCTCGTACAGTAGTTGTGACTTTCACAACTCCATCTGGTGAGTAGAACTGCTCATTTAATTCACCCCGTATATATTGGGGTAAGACCCTATTTGCGCTTTTTTTCCACAGCCTTTTATCCACTGAGCTAGAAATGGAGGTGCAGTTGTCAGTTTCCAAACCGTAGATATCCAAGATAAAACAAGGCACTCTTCAGGGTATACTTTAAACAAAGTTTATTTTCAAAAGATTTTTTTGGATTCCGCTGCTTGACACTGCTGCTCCATGCTGTCGCTGGCTCCTGTTACTGGGTGCATCTCTGGTTTTGACACAATCCTAAAATTGTTTATATTACCATTTTCTTACTGACCGTGGTCTTTTTGCATAAGACGCTGCTCCATACTGTGCTAATATACATTGCTGCATATATTTGTTCCAGTATGTACAATTTTGTGAGTTGTTTGATGAAGGCCACTACGTGGCCGAAACGTCACATGTTCACAACAAAAATCTTTTGAAAATAAACTTTGTTTAAAGTATACCCTGAAGAGTGCCTTGTTTTATCTTGGATAACTACAGGTGCAGTGTCTGACAGTGTCCTGCTCTTCTGCTGTACACCTCTGACACGGCTGCTCCACACCTACTCCTTTCACTGCCACTGCACAACTCTCCATCTCCAGTCCCACTACCCACCACTAGCTGGGATGCGAGGGCTATGCCCCCTTCCTGTGTCTGCCTAGGGGTCCCCTCTAAGCTGTGTGTGTGTCCTGGTTACTAAGTGTCTGTGTGTCCACACCCTAGTCAGCCTTTGGGATTACCTGTTTTGTACTCACTCAGCCTGAGTGCAGTACTCAGTGGTGCCTGACCAGGTCAGGGGCGCCACACATGCGATGAGGGCAATCTGGCCAGGAGCCCCCAGAGCCTTGAGCAGCCACAGGTCAGATTGCCCTCATTCCTGACAGGCCAGGAAAAGTCCCCCTGAACCTCGGGGCACAGTGCAGCTGCAGCAGTATCTCCAGCACACGTGGCTAATTTGCATGCGATGCAAATTAGCCATGTGTATAGCGGCAAAAGCAGCACTGCCGGGCCCCTCTGCTGTGATTGTGATGTGACTGGGGCCCGGTGAAGAGGGGGGAGGGTCCGGCTGGCCCGGGGCTTAATAAAACTAAGTAATTGTCCCTGGCTCAGCTGGGCCCCCCCCCCCTCTTCACTGGGCCCAGTACACCAGGCACAGTAGTAATGCCTTGATGACGGCCCTGCCTGGGACACCAGTGCCAGCAACAAGTCCTAGACACACCAAAATCCTAGTTACCACTCCACACCAGGGGAAATTGGTTAGTCGGACATGAGGGGATGGCCACCTAGAGAGCGGAGTCAGACCAGAGGACTAGACAACCTGGTGGAGGGGACAAAGAACAGTCTAGAGAAGTCAGTAGTAGTGAGTGAAAGTGGAAAGACGTGCCTAGAGCTGGGTCGTGTAACGGTGACCTAGGGGCACAGGAGAGTGGTCACCAAGGCAGGTACACCCGAGTACCGCTGGAACCAGAGCACTGATGGGGCACAGGGCCCTAGGTCAGGCGACAGTTTCAAACAGCCTGGAAAATACCTGCACAGTGAGGGGACGTTCATCGACCTCACTGACCCACAGATCCGGGGGCAACAGCAGTAAAGCAAGGATCACTGCCCGCCGTACGGACAAGGAGACTGCCACAAAAAGGGACAGTCGGGCCCCAAACCGCTCCATGCTACGGGAACCCAACCACACTGAAGGTGCCGGGGACAGAGCAACCGAGTCATCAACTGGCACTGGAAATACAGTGACCTGAACCAGCCATCCGAGGGTCAAGAGTGAGTAAAGACTGTTAATTACAACCCACGGTGTGGCCTCCCTTATTAACGGCGAAAGTCTCCACCATACATCTCTCCGGGCTCAGCCCTACCTGCGGAGGGCCTACCACCACAGCTGCCATTACCACCAGCCCTGGATATAATCAATAGGGATGAGCGAATGTATTCGCCACTATTTGGTATCCGACGGATAATGGGGTATTCAACTGTATTCGCTATCCGATGGCTAATATGGTATTCGCTTCGATACTTTCATTTTCATTTCTGACTTCCTGGTGCCTTTTTCCAGTTAATGAACACATCTGATGTTGCTTACCCTCACAGTAATGCCGCAGCCATCTTTGTTGTGGTCTTACCATGATTGGCTTGGTCGCCCAGCGTCATAGGCGCTATATAAGCCAGCGGCTATTTTGGTCAGTCGGTCTCGCCCTCTCTTTTTCATACTCACCGATCACCGCCACGGTGATACACAGCTGTCATACTGTGGTGGGTTCTCCAGCTTTTGAAAATGCCGGACATTCATTATTCCATCTCGTATTCCCTGCTTACCCCACCCACCGGTGGCTATGATTGGTTGCAGTCAGACACGCCCCCACGCTGTGACAGCTGTCTTACTGCAACCAATCACTGCCGCTGGTGGGCGGGTCTATATCGTGTAGTAAAATAAATAAATAATTTTAAAAAATGACATGCGGTCCCCCCCAAATGATACCCTGCTGAGGTAAGCACACGGCAGCGGACCGGTATTCTCAGGCTGGGGAGGGCGAGGGCCATGGTTATGGCCCCCCTAACGCAGCTGAGAATATCAGCCCGCTGCTGACCCGAGAATGTCGCATCCATTAGATGCGACAGTCCCGGTGTGTCACCGGCCCTTCGCGATTGCTGTGATGCGGTGGCAATCGGGGTAATAAGGAGTTAATAGCAGTCCATAGCTACCACTAAGTCCAAGATTAGTAATGGCAGCGTCCATGACACGCGATCACTAATCTGTAAGTAAAGTAAATAAACACAACACCGAAAAATCCTTTATTTGAAATAACATACCTAAAAGCCCCTTTGTCACCACTTTATTAACCCTCACAAATATCCAGGTCCGGCGTAATCCACACTGATTCAGCGACGTCTGAGACCCAATACTCAATGCAGCCTCATTCAGTGAACGAAGCTGCAGTGGTAATTCCAGGTCATTTCTCACGATCGGTGATGTCAACACATTACCGCTCACGAGAACTTCAGTGCTGCTGTAAAGCACAGATTTGTGCAGTCTCTTTGACAACCTGGTTTTGCCAGGGCGTCACACATCCATCTATCCTTTTTTTATCTATTTTATCTATCAATCTATCCATTATCTATCTATCTATCTATCTACCTATCGATCCATTATTTATCTATCCATTATCTATCAATCTATCCACTATCTATCTATCTATCTATCCAAAATCTATCCATCTATCCCTCTATCCCTCTATTCCTCTATCCATTATCTATCTATCTAACTCTCTATCCATTATCTATCTCTTCATTATCTATCTAGCCCTATATCTAGCCCTCTATCCATCATCTATCCATCTATCTATCCATCTATTTTTCTATCCATCTATCTATCCATCTATCTATCCCTCTATCTATCTGTGAAGCCCCTGGACTAGTCAGGTCATCACAGGGTACTGCACGCTCTTTATTCTTAGTGCTGGACTCAACCCCTCTTGGTTCTGGGTTCCCAACCTATAGTACTGCTTCCATCAGCATCCAAAAATCCCAATTACACCTCACACCACACCCTATCAGACACAGCAGTGGGCTGCTGATCTGGAATGGGGCCGCCCACCTAGGGGTCAGGCAGACAGGTGGGATGGGTTAGAGATGAGTTGGCTCCAGGGGAGCAAAGGGAGAGGAGTTGAGAAGTAGCCCTCGAGCATTGAGGAGCTAGGGGAGCATGTGGCTCCCGGGTAGTTGAAGATTGGGTTGCAGACTGTGGTCTGGGCCCGGAGGAGTCGGAGACCCGGTCGCAGGATATTGGGACTGTGTGCCTGGACCTAGTCTTTTAGGACGGTCAGCAGCTCAAGTACAATAGCCGGTCCGTGACCAAAAGCACGGCAGGGTACTGGACTCTAGGTACTGGACTTCTAGCAACCCGGCAATTAACTTGTGGAGGATAGTGGCTTTATGGACTGTCCCCACGAAGCTCAGAGATCAGGGGCACTAGCGCAATGAGGGGGATAGGGCTTTCCAATTCAAGCAGCCAGCAGAAATCCCAAGCGTGAGCCCTTTAGAGCATAGCTCCTCTACCAATAATAGGGAGTGAGGCCCGGACAGCTTTATGCTTACGGGCCACTTGGACACTTCAAAAATTGTGCACGGAGGCAGGCTCTGGACCATCAGGCAGTACTGTAGGGAACGGATACCCGGACGGGCTCCCCCAAGAGGGCAGCGGCACCCAGAGACTTGGTTTACTGAGTTGTCAGAGTCTGCTTTCATCACTGACGACTTCTGAGTGAGTACTTGGTCCTCCCCTGCTTTCAGCAAGCCTGCGTTCCCCCTGCACACCAGATTAAGTTATACGAAGGGCACCACCCATTGGGATCTCCCAGTATACATATAACCATATGAAACAAAAAGAAAAAGAGTATACTCAACCGGGATCACCAATGAGTCTATATAGAAAAATATCACAATAAAGTTTTTTTGTGATGACATATCAAAAACACACATTTCTCTGGCTCAGAGAGCAATCAAGACACACAACAAATCGAGTCACATCGGGTTCATTATGGGAAAGGCCAAACTTGCACCACAACCAGAACATACTATACCCAGGTTAGAACTTTGTGCTGCAGTCTTAGCTGTCGAGTTAGCTGAACTCGTCACATCTGAAATGGACATTGACCTGGAACAGACAGAAATCTATACAGATAGCAAAGTGGTCCTAGGTTATGTCCACAATGAAACTAGGCGGTTCTATGTCTATGTCAATAACAGAGTGCTACGTATCAGAAAATCCGTTAACCCAGAACAGTGGCAGTATGTATCCACAGACCAAAATTCAGAAGATCACGCTACTAGAGCAGTAGACGCAAGTCGGCTAGAAAGTACAACAAGACTCACCCATGAAAGCCTAACAACCTTCATGGCAGAAACCGCAGCTATAATAAATGCCAGACCCTTGGTTCCAGTTCCGAACGACCCAGAAGACCCCTTGTTGCTGACTCCAGCCACTCTGCTTACTCAGAAAACTGGACAATTTAGCGCCCCTCCAGGAGGATTCGACGTCAGAGACCTATACAAGCGTCAATGGAGACAGGTATAAAGTCTTGCAAATGCTTTGTGGGACAAGTGGCACAAACAATACTTGTCTACTCTGCAGCCACGTATGAAGTGGCAATCTGCTAAGCCTAACTTGAACATAGGAGACATTGTTCTTGTGAAAGACTGTCAAGTCCACAGAAATCAATGGCCACTCGGTCTACTTACTGCAACATTTCCCAGCAAAGATGGTAAAGTCCGCAAAGTAGAAGTAAGAATGACCAGAGGGGATGAACCCAAAACAGTTGTCAGACCAATATCTGAATTAATTCTACTTCTACCCTCAGAGGACAAGGATGGTGACATCCACTGATGCCAGATGGGGAGTGTTCTGCCTCCGCATTCGATTTGCCTTTATAATTTATTTGCTGTAAACTGATGTTTCCTTTACAGGGTTCTACCTTAGCTCCTAGAGTTATACTTTGGCTCCCTCTTGTGACCAAACTTAGTATCACCAGCTCTGTAATACATGTTTCTTTCTCCTCGTCCTTGCAATGCATTTTGGGAGAAGGCCTCATTTCCTGCAGCCTCATGAGCAAAGCCAGTCTCCATCTTACACCCCCTTGTGTAAGCATCACTGGTAAGGACTTCCACGTCTTTTGCAATCTTAAACTCAGGAATTTCGCTGTGTTTAGTTAGCTGCCCTTCTAAGTTAGGATTGAGCTCTTTGTAATCTGTATGTATATTGTGCAGGCATCTGCATCTGTTATGCATAAATGTACCCTGTTATATTTGCATGTACTGATTGTACACATATCTGTTGTTCCAGTTTCACCATAAATCAGTCAATCTTAATATATTTACCTACGTTTAATAAATGCACAGACTTCAAGCAACAGTCTAATTATTGAACTACGGTGGATAAGGTTTATCTGCCTGTCAAACTGCATACGCTCAGGCTACATGTAGGGAGGACAGAACAGTCACACTCCCTCTTGGTAAAACACAGCCCGTACTCGGGCTGTCCGGCACCGGTATTTATTTTTTCTGGAACTGTAAAAAGTAGAAAAGGGTAAAAGCATAACATGTAAACATTAGAACATTAGAAGGTTTCTTCCCTTACAGGGAGGCACATTTCTTAAACATTGCAAACTTGTCTTCTCCCTTCAACCAGCCACCCAAAACACCTGAACCCCTGGTGCCACCGCTAGCTCTGGTGTTTTACCACCCCGAGTTCCTTACAGTGTCTTGGTGACTGGATTGAAGTCCCTTCCCCACCAGTCCACCCCAAAGAGTCCCAAAGTTCCAGAACCTCTGGCCTGGAGGTTAGCATCCGGTTTTGCTGGTGACTGGGCCTCGGCCGACTCTACAGCAGGCCCTTCCTCTTACCAGTCCTCTCCAGCAGGTGTTACAATCCTGGTGGTGGGGAAACAAGAAGGCAAATGTGAAGTATATACAATAACCCAAGAAAGTTTTTGGGCAGCCTCTGCCAGTCATGAGGCCATGGTCCATCAACAACAGGGGAAAAGCTGGGTTAAACTGGGAAAGGGGGTAGCCGGGTTCCTCTACATTTTACTTCTTTTTCTCATACGAATGATGGTGAGAGGTGAGGCATGGCTCCTCATTGACCACTACCCACTTCTTGACATCAAGAGCAAACCACCCTCACTCTCCACAGTGCCTGGTGTAGCCGACCATGACTCCGGGTTCCAGATTCCGATCTGGATGGCCGATTGGTAGATGAGGGGCTACATCCGCCTTTTTCTTTTCCCGGGCAGCTATTTCTCTGCGGAGTTGCTGCTGCTGTTTCTAGTATGGGGCACAGTGCCCGTGCTCCTTCTCCTGCTCAGGAGCCAGGCCCACTCGGATGCTCTCGGCACCGGCTACGACCGGCCTCTCATACTGCCATAGGCCCCACCAATCGCTGGCCATCTCCGCTTCCATGCAGGAACACTCCGGCTGCTCCTCAGCCAGGGCGGGGTGCTTGGGAACGGTTGGTGCTGCAACTGGGGTAGACACAGAGACGGGTGCCGCCTCCGTAGCGGCCAGGCGTATGGCCGGGGCCGACATCAACAACGGTGCGGTCAGGCTCGAGGCCGGATGAGATGTCATCAGCGGTGCCGGAGCGATGGTGTCGGTAAGGCCGGAGGGCCCAGCAGCTGGGTCGTCCCCCGCAGCTGGTAAGGCTCCGCTGTCATGGACTGAGGCAACGGGTCGGTCGGGGCATTGCCTGCGGATACGGGTAATGAGGGAAGTGGCGTGGCGGATGGGAGCAGACCGGACCCTTCAGCCGGGCAGGCCGGTTCCTGGGGAACATAGGGGCGTGGGTCACTGCTTACCTGCTCCTCCGAGGCGACCTCCACTTCGCGCGCCCGGACAGCTGCAGCCAGGCCCTTCATCTCCGACGTCCACTTCGCCAGCATGAAGTGGGCTTGGGCCTGGATCCTCCGACACATCATCTCCGTCAGCTCCTCGATCCAATCAGCGGTTCCAGGGATGGGACTCTCCGGACGCTGTCTGCCAGGTTGCTGCGATATCTTGCTGCTGGTGTCCAGGAATGGGTTTCTGCAGAGTCCTGGCATCCCTGCACTTTATCAGCGCTGATCACATGCCACTCCCTCACCTTCCCCCTTGGTTTTCGGCAACAATCACCGGCTGCGTTCACTGGAGGTGGGCGGTGCTTCAGACTCGTGCTCTATTCGGGGATGAAGAAGGTGAGGTTGTTGTTTTTGGCGCCAAAAATTGCGGGCAAGATGGCGGCGGTCCGAAAATCTCAGCGTTTCACGGTTTAACAGTCCAGGAAAGATGCACTTCACCCAGGTTAGTGGATGGGGTAAGTATCCTGTTTGTGACACCAAGATTTGTCGCGGGCGGGGGCGCAGGCCACGGCCAGTGGGGAGCTACTGCAGACGCTCGAATCCGGGATCGTGGCTGTGGCTCGAGTGGCAGCAAGATCCAGGGCTCATGCTGGTGTCCAGGAATGGGTTTCTGCAGAGTCCTGGCATCCCTGCACTTTATCAGCGCTGATCACATGCCACTCCCTCACCTTCCCCCTTGGTTTTCGGCAACAATCACCGGCTGCGTTCACTGGAGGTGGGCGGTGCTTCAGACTCGTGCTCTATTCGGGGATGAAGAAGGTGAGGTTGTTGTTTTTGGCGCCAAAAATTGCGGGCAAGATGGCGGCGGTCCGAAAATCTCAGCGTTTCACGGTTTAACAGTCCAGGAAAGATGCACTTCACCCAGGTTAGTGGATGGGGTAAGTATCCTGTTTGTGACACCAAGATTTGTCGCGGGCGGGGGCGCAGGCCACGGCCAGTGGGGAGCTACTGCAGACGCTCGAATCCGGGATCGTGGCTGTGGCTCGAGTGGCAGCAAGATCCAGGGCTCATGCAGCAGCCCGTCGCCCACAACGTAATAAAGGGGTTATTTACAGGGTAGAGTTTGTCAGTGACACCACCCGTGGGTTGCGGTGATGGTTGGTAACACCGCCGCTGCCTTGGTACGGGGCGCTCGGGGCTGATGGAGCAGGGAAGGAGGATGGTATCCCCTCCATGGGTAGGGGAGGTGTTGTCCCGGGCTTCAGGTGTAGGTGGTGTGCAGTGCTGGGGCGCCGTCTGCAGGCTGGACCGGATGACACCGGTGTACTCACTGTTGTTGAATAAACCACACAAAGTCCAAGTAGTAAACCAAGTGCCGGATACCGGTAGCCTCTGGAGGGGTGTGCTCTGGTCCCGCACACCGGTTGACAGGACAGGGGCCCTTCCTCCTGCACTTCTGTGTTTCTGTCTTGTGTGTTGACTAGTCCGCATGAAACGGGAAAAGTTCGCTCCCGATGTTTTTGCTGTGGGAGCTGTTGCCCACGAGATCTGACCCTTGGGATTTTTGCAGGCACTTGCAGATGCCCTATCCCCCGCGTTGGGCTTCCATCTCGCTCTATCTGGGCTCACTGGTTGGACAAGACGTCGAATCTTGTCCCATGCTGGCTAATTGACAAGGGGCTTGAAGCTGTCCTCGCCCTAGGGTCCAGGCACCCCGACTGTGCACAGCCTCCGGACCGGATTCCTGCTGTCGGCACCGGCGGGCTACAACCCTGCCCCGGTCCACTTAAGGTCTCCTGCAACCGGATCTCCATCGCCTGTGGCCCTGCTCTGCTGTCTGCCACTGTGCCGCCCCCGCGTCAGCAGCAGGGCTGCTCAGACCCGGATCCGCGGTGGCTCGAGGGGTCTCTGGACCCGGCGGTTGTGCGGCCACTCAATGAAAGGGGGACTATGTACAGGGGATTTGGAAGTTTGTGACGCCACCCACTGTACGTGGTAAGATAGGTTACCACCACTGCTGTTGGGGACACCCGGTGGTGGTAGTAAGGCAGCAAGGTGTTTAACCCCTCCGTGGGTAGAGGGTTTCTGCCCCGGGAGCCCGGTGATGGTGGTGAAGGGGAGCCGTGGGCTGTAGGCCTGGGAGACAGGGAGCAGAGAAACTTACAGTGGTTGTCGTGGTGCTGGTTGAGGCTGTGCTGATTTGTTTCATAGTTTCATAGTTTTTAAGGTTGAAGGGAGACTCTAAGTCCCTCTAGTTCAACCCGTAGCCTAACATGTTATCCAGAGGAAGGCAAAAAAAACCCAATGTGTCAAATAAGCTCAAATGGGGAAAAAAAATCCTTCCTGACTCCACATACGGCAATCAGACTAGTTCCCTGGATCAACACCCTGTCATAAAATCTAATATACATAACTGGTAATATTATATTTTTCAAGAAAGGCGTCCAGGCTCTGCTTAAATGTTAGTAGTGAATCACTCATTACAACACCATGCGGCAGAGAGTTCCATAGTCTCACTGCTCGTACAGTAAAGAATCCTCATCTGTGGTTATGATTAAACCTTCTTTCCTCGAGACGTAGTGGATGCTCCCGTGTTCCAGTCGCAGGCCTAGGTGTAAAGAGATCTTTGGAAAGGTCTCTGTACTGTCCCCTCATATGTTTATACATTGTGATTAGATCCCCCCTAAGCCTTTGTTTTTCCAAACTAAATAACCCCAACTTTAATAACCTGTCTTGGTGTTGCAGCCCACCCATTCCTCTAATAATCTAGATCGCTCTTCTATCTACCTGTAAGATTATGCTATTTATAACCTTCTATACTTTTGCTATCAAGAAAAGCATTCAGTGAGTTGGCCATCACCACTGAATGAAATTCATTCAGTGAGTTGGCCATCACCACTTCCTCAGGAAGAGAGTTCCAGAGCCTCACTGCTCTTACCGTGAAGAACCCTCTTCTATGCTGATGTAGGAATTTTCTTTCCTCCAATCGAAGAGAATGCCCCCTTGTTCTTGTCATAGTCCTTGGTACAAACAGATCATGGGAGAGATCTCTATATGGCCCTCTGATATATTTGTACATATTTATTAGGTCTCCCCTAAGTCTTCTCTTTTCTAGAGTAAATAGACCTAATTTTGATAACCTTTCCGTGTATTGTAATGCACCCCCTCCATTTATTATTTTAGTAGCCCGCCTCTGAACCCTTTCAAGTTCAGTAATGTCTTTCTTGAGCACCGGTGCCCAAAATTGCACACAATACTCCAAGTGTGGTCTGACGAGTGATTTGTACAGAGGGAGAATGATGTTTTCATCTCGTGCCCCCAGACCTCTTCTAATGCATCCCATCACCCTATTTGCTTTGGTGGCTGCTGCCTGACACTGGGCACTCCAATTTAAATTCTTATTGACTAAGATGCCTAAGTCTTTTTCCATGTCTGATTTCCCCAGCGGTTTCCCATTTAGTAAGTAATCGTAGCATTTGTTTCTCCTTCCCATGTGCATAACCTTACAGTTATCTGTGTTAAACCTCATTTGCAATTTTTCAGCCCAATTCTCCAATTTACTCAAATCCATCTGTAGTTGAAAACTGTCCTCCTTTGTGTTAACTACCTTACATAGTTTTGTATCATCTGCAAATACTGATATTTTACTCTGTAAACCATCCACCAGATCATTAATAAATATATTAAATAGTAGGGGGCCCAATACAGACCCCTGTGGCACCCCACTAGTAACCCTGGCCCAATCTGAGTATGCGCCATTAATAACCACTCTTTGTTTTCTACCACTAAGCCAGCTACCTACCCATCTACACACATTTTCCCCGAGCCCAAGCTTTCTCCTTTTACTTAGCAGTCTTTTATGTGGGACAGTGTCAAATGCTTTACCAAAGTCGAGATAAATGACATCCAATGATTCTCCTCGGTCCATGTGAGAGCTTACATCCTCATAGAAGCTGATCAGGTTAGTTTGACAGGAGCGATCCTTCATAAATCCATGTTGATATGGAGTTAAACAATTATTAACATTGAGACATTCCATAATAGTATCCCTTAAAACCCTTCAAACATTTTACCCACAGCAGATGTTAAGCTTACCGGCCTATAGTTTCCAGGTTCCCTTTTACACCCTTTTTTGAATATTGGTACCACATTTGCTAGCCGCCAATCCAGTGGAACAAACCCAGTTTCTATAGAGTCTTTAAATATAAGGAATAGAGGCCTGTCTATCACATTACTTAACTCCCTTAATACCCGAGGGTGAATGCCATCAGGGCCTGGTGATTTGTCAATTTTAATGTTACTAAGTCGGTTCTGCACTTTTTCCTGGGTTAGGCAGGTCATACTTAATGAAGCGTTTACATGATCACTCTGCATTTCCCGTGGCATATGCTTTTCCTGTGTGAACACAGTTGAGAAAAAAGTATTTAAAACATTTGCTTTTCCCACATCGCTTTCTATGATTTTACCCTCATTATTCTTTGAAGGGCCAACACCATCAATTTTAATCTTTTTTCTGTTTATATAATTAAAGAATAGTTTGGGATTTGTTTTGCTTTCCTTAGCAATGAGTCTCTCAGTTTCTACTTTTGCTAAATGTATTTGTTTTTTACACATTTTATTTTTTTCTCTATATATTTTTAATGCTTCTTCGCTGCCTTCTTGTTTTAGCTTTTTAAATGCCTTTTTCTTATTATTCATTGCCCCTTTTACATCCTTATTTAGCCACATTGGTTTTCTCCTGTTCCTAGCCCTTTTATTTCCGTATGGTATGGCTCGCTCGCAGTGGGTGTTTAATACCGATTTAAAAATTTCCCACTTATTTTCTGTGCTCCCATTTTTGAGGACATTGTCTCAATCAATTTGGCGAAGGTCTTCTCTAAGCTGATCAAACTTTGCTTTCCTGAAATTCAGCGTTTTTGTAACTCCCCTCCAAGGCACCTTACTGAAGGACAAGTGGAATTGTATTATATTGTGGTCACTATTCCCTAGGTGCCCATCCACTCGTACGTCTGTTATTCTATCTGGCCTGTTGCTTAAAATTAAGTCGAGAAGGACAGCCCCTCTAGTTGGGCCCGGCACAAGTTGGGACAGATAATTATCTTTAGTTACTGACAGAAGCCGGTTTCCTTTCGGAGATACGCAGGTCTCAGTTTCCCAGTCTATATCGGGGTAGTTGAAGTCCCCCATAATAATCACCTCATTGTGATTTGCTGCTTTGTCTATTTGTTTCAATAATACATTTTCAGTGGTTTCTGTTATATTTGGTGGCTTATAACAAACCCCTATGAGGATTTTATTAGTTTTCCCTCCTTGTATCTCCACCCATAGAGACTCCTCCTCTTCATTTCCCTCTTGAATATCTTCTCTTAGTCTGGGCTTTAAACTGGACTTTATATATAGACAGACTCCACCCCCTTTCCTTTTTTTACGATCCCTCCTAAACAATTCATATCCTTGCAGGTTAGCCGCCCAGTCATAACTGTCATCTAACCATGTCTCAGTTATTCCTGCTATGTCGTATTTTTCCTCATACATTACCAGCTCCAGTTCTTCCATCTTATTGGTCAGGCTTCTTGCATTGGTCAGCATGCAGGAAAGAAGTTTTGCTCCCCTTTTCTTAGCTTCCTTCTTAGTACCCTGTCTTGGGTCCTCTTTACGGCATCTAGTATCCTTGATTAGTTTGTCCTTCTGCTGCATGTTCTTGTCTGCTGTTTTTTCTCCCATACCCTCTTCTTCTAGTTTAAAGAGGTTTGTGAGTCTAGTTTGTGAGGTCAATGAACACACAGGCAGTATTCAACCAAACGCCCTGCAGTACCACTGCCGCTGAGGGGGAGCACGTCCAGGTGACCATGTTACTAGTGTGCTTTGGTCCAGTCCGACCCTCCAGGAGCCTCCACTTCACAGCCCCTCACTCTCTGAGGCTACTCTCTCACGCTGTCTGGGAGCTGCAACTTCCCAGCCTGCTCTCCTCCCTGAGAGCTACTTGAGAGCCCTCTGCTCTCTTTGCTCCCCTGCCGACGACTAACTAGTTACCTCCCACTCAGTCTGCCTGACTCTAAGGTGGGCGGCCCCTTCTCTCCTGGACCTCCCCACTGGTGTGTGTGTGACTGAGATTTGCATGCTGGTCCTAGCACATCACTTGGTGGCACCTGAAACCAAGGGAGAGATGGTGCACGGAAAGGAAAATTGTGCAACACCCTGTGTCGACCTGATAGGCCAGGTCGTCACACCACCTAGTCAGCTCAGGTAGTCCGGTAGTCCGGGAGATACAACCCCCGACTACCACTTCACTCCTCTCACTTTCTCTGTCAGCACTCAACTGTTTCTCTGATTCACACTGCCTCCACCACTCTTCTGATGTGTTCCCTCCCCTGACACCTCAGGATCCCTAGGTGGGCATCACCAGCTGCCTGGCCCCGTCCACTGGTGTGTCCCTATTGTCCTTTGGTGGTGACTAGGCTTTGTGGCTGGTATTTGTACCTGTGTGTGGTAGTGTTGGTAGGACAAGGAGGAGGGGATCCTGCATCTTGAAGATGGATGCAGTCTTCTGTGACAACCTGGTTTTGCCAGGGTTTCACATCACCACATACAGTCTGAATATAACCACCATCCTGTTACTGAGCAAAGCCCACTGCACAAAGACCAGTGGGTTAACACCACAAATCCCCCCAAAATCTGCAGTGTGTGAACTTAAGGTGGCTTTACACACTGCAACATCGCAAACGACATCGCTGTAACGTCACCGGCTTTGTGACGTAATATCGACCTCCCCAGCGACATTGCAGTGTGTGAAACACATCAGCATTAAGGAATAACGTTTGGAACTCCATTCTATGTCTGAACTGGGTGCAAAAAACCTAAAAAACATCACTATGGGGAGATAAGGTATGCACTCCAGTGACTATGGAAGGGGAATACATGGAATAGCAGAAACTGCTGTGTGAATACTGACATGAAAAATTCAATAGCTATTTGTAAGAATGAAATGTGAAAAATGGAACCTGCATTACTGCCATGAATATATGAATAAAGAGAAATTTAGCTACTGAATTGATCAATGCAGAAGAGCCCCAACACTACGCCAAAGTATTTCTCTACGTTGGGGTCCCTAGCTTGTGTGTGTCCTCTCATGCAGTTAAAAAACTTACCGTGTATGGGACGCTGAGACCCAGGCTATATATGCGTATAATGTGGATTGGCAATAGGTGTGTATGGGGAGGGTTCACAAACGAAAAAACTACTAACATTAAGGAATAACGTTTGGAACTCCATTCTATGTCTGAACTGGGTGCAAAAAACCTAAAAAACATCACTATGGGGAGATAAGGTATGCACTCCAGTGACTATGGAAGGGGAATACATGGAATAGCAGAAACTGCTGTGTGAATACTGACATGAAAAATTCAATAGCTATTTGTAAGAATGAAATGTGAAAAATGGAACCTGCATTACTGCCATGAATATATGAATAAAGAGAAATTTAGCTACTGAATTGATCAATGCAGAAGAGCCCCAACACTACGCCAAAGTATTTCTCTACGTTGGGGAGTGCATACCTTATCTCCCCATAGTGATGTTTTTTAGGTTTTTTGCACCCAGTTCAGACATAGAATGGAGTTCCAAACGTTATTCCTTAATGTTAGTAGTTTTTTCGTTTGTGAACCCTCCCCATACACACCTATTGCCAATCCACATTATACGCATATATAGCCTGGGTCTCAGCGTCCCATACACGGTAAGTTTTTTAACTGCATGAGAGGACACACACAAGCTAGGGACCCCAACGTAGAGAAATACTTTGGCGTAGTGTTGGGGCTCTTCTGCATTGATCAATTCAGTAGCTAAATTTCTCTTTATTCATATATTCATGGCAGTAATGCAGGTTCCATTTTTCACATTTCATTCTTACAAATAGCTATTGAATTTTTCATGTCAGTATTCACACAGCAGTTTCTGCTATTCCATGTATTCCCCTTCCATAGTCACTGGAGTGCATACCTTATCTCCCCATAGTGATGTTTTTTAGGTTTTTTGCACCCAGTTCAGACATAGAATGGAGTTCCAAACGTTATTCCTTAATGTTAGTAGTTTTTTCGTTTGTGAACCCTCCCCATACACACCTATTGCCAATCCACATTATACGCATATATAGCCTGGGTCTCAGCGTCCCATACACGGTAAGTTTTTTAACTGCATGAGAGGACACACACAAGCTAGGGACCCCAACGTAGAGAAATACTTTGGCGTAGTGTTGGGGCTCTTCTGCATTGATCAATTCAGTAGCTAAATTTCTCTTTATTCATATATTCATGGCAGTAATGCAGGTTCCATTTTTCACATTTCATTCTTACAAATAGCTATTGAATTTTTCATGTCAGTATTCACACAGCAGTTTCTGCTATTCCATGTATTCCCCTTCCATAGTCACTGGAGTGCATACCTTATCTCCCCATAGTGATGTTTTTTAGGTTTTTTGCACCCAGTTCAGACATAGAATGGAGTTCCAAACGTTATTCCTTAATGTTAGTAGTTTTTTCGTTTGTGAACCCTCCCCATACACACCTATTGCCAATCCACATTATACGCATATATAGCCTGGGTCTCAGCGTCCCATACACGGTAAGTTTTTTAACTGCATGAGAGGACACACACAAGCTAGGGACCCCAACGTAGAGAAATACTTTGGCGTAGTGTTGGGGCTCTTCTGCATTGATCAATTCAGTAGCTAAATTTCTCTTTATTCATATATTCATGGCAGTAATGCAGGTTCCATTTTTCACATTTCATTCTTACAAATAGCTATTGAATTTTTCATGTCAGTATTCACACAGCAGTTTCTGCTATTCCATGTATTCCCCTTCCATAGTCACTGGAGTGCATACCTTATCTCCCCATAGTGAAACACATCAGCGACCTGGCCCCTGCTGTGAAGTTGCTGATCGCTACAAATCGTTCAGAATACCAGCCTTCAGCCGTATGGCTTTATCTGGCTGGTATTAAAATTGGGGGGGACCGCACGCCGTTTTTTTAAATTATTTAATTATTTATTTCACTGCACAGTATAGACCCGCCCACCGGCTGCTGTGGTTGGGTGCAGTGAGACACCTGTCACTCAGCGTGGGGGCATGTCTCACTGCAACCAATCATAGGCGCCTGTGGGCGGGGAAAGTAGGGAATACGAAATTGTTTAATGAGCGGCCGGCTTTTTCAAAATAGTAAATGCCGCCGCAGCAGTGGGAATGCTGTGCAGCGCCGGGGATCGGTGAGTATGAGAGAGGAGGGGAAAATGACCGACAGACTGTGAGAGAGGGACAGAGATAGTGACGGACCGACAGAGAGAGAATAGAGACCGAGAGGGAGAGACCGACTGACAGAGAATAGTGATTGACAGATATTGTGACACATCACTCGTTTCCAGTGTTTGACTAGCTAGGTCGTTCTGCAGGTCTGGATCGCTGTTGCGTCATTGGCCAGGTTTGCCTGTTTGACAGCTCACCAGAGACTCACCAGAGACTTTGTAGAGATCCCGGCCAGGTTGGGATTGCTGGTGGGATCGCTGAAAGTCTCAGTGTGTAAAGGGGCCTTTAGAGTAGCATAGTTACACAGCAGGGTGCATCAGATAGTGGCAACAAAAGGGTTACGTGATGAGATCAAGTCAGCTGATGGCGCTCCGGGTGACACTGATATAGGATAACTATCTGCTAAATGTATGCAGTTCCCAGGCTTTTGTATCTCTTATCGTTGTTCCAGAAAGAGCTGGTTACCAGTATGATGGGGTAAGCTGATAAAGTTATCATTCTTTACATCTTTCTCACTGTATACTGATGTGTAAGAGCAGGACAGCAAAGTGTTTGTGTCAGGGCAGATCCTGGTGTATCCGAGATGTCTTCATGCCAAATGAAAGACCTTCTGTATTAAAATGCACTTCTATGAAACTAAAGAGCATAAGAAAAGGTTTATATACGCCATGCTAAGTATGAGATACATTCTGAATTTTCTGAGAAAAACTGAATCCCACAGTGTAGAGAGTTTATTGACTTGATGTAGCGTCCTGCTGATCTTGTGAAGATGCTGGTCCTGAGTACTGAGGTTTATATTGGAAAACCATAACATAACCAAGTCCATTTAGAAATAAAAGCATTTTTTCAATATAACTGAAGTAAAATGATGTCAGCTGCAGACAAATAGAAATGTATTTACAAGTAAGAATTAACATGTTTCAGCTGATTAGATGAATATGTGAACACATGATGACACTATAGAATGACTAATTTGTTTCTGAATGACACCATATGTGTCCTTGATGATACCAATACTCAGCAACGCTATGATTATACACTTTATTACAGAAGGCTGGTATTCTAGTAATCTATATATGTGTGTCAATTTGCATTTTTAACAACAGCTTGTTTAGTTTACAAATATTTAAAGGGAACCTGTCATCAGAAATTTCGCCCAAAAGCTAAAAGATTCCCCCTCTGCAGCTCCTGGGCTGCATTCTAGGAAGATCCCTGTTATTATTGTGCCCCATGTGAGACCAAAATAAAGCCTTTATAAAGTTCTACCTTTTTGTATGCAGCTTCTGTAAATCCGTCCCGGGGGCGGGCTCTCTGCCGTCCGTTATTCTGCCTCCTGGTCCTGTATGCCGCCCCCATCGCTCCTTTCCATATCTGATGCACCGCCCACTGCTCCAGCCATCCCCGCGCATGCCCAGTGCCAGTCTCACAGGACTGAGCAGTTTGACCGCTGGTGACATGTGCGCAGACAAGTGATTATGGACGGGACTGTGACTGTTATCAGCAAGTACCCGGCCATAATCTCTTGAGCGCGCAAACCTCTCCAGCGGTCAGACACACTGTGCTCAGGGTAGTGCTAGACTGTATGGGCTGCTTCCAGGGATGACGTCCCTTTGTCATGTGATAGGGGCGTGTTCAAAATACTATCACATGACAAAGGGACGTCATCCCTGGAAGCAGCCCATACAGTCTAGCACTACCCTGAGCACAGTGTGTCTGACCGCTGGAGAGGTTTGCGCGCTCAAGAGATTATGGCCGGGTACTTGCTGATAACAGTCACAGTCCCGTCCATAATCACTTGTCTGCGCACATGTCACCAGCGGTCAAACTGCTCAGTCCTGTGAGACTGGCACTGGGCATGCGCGGGGATGGCTGGAGCAGTGGGCGGTGCATCAGATATGGAAAGGAGCGATGGGGGCGGCATACAGGACCAGGAGGCAGAATAACGGACGGCAGAGAGCCCGCCCCCGGGACGGATTTACAGAAGCTGCATACAAAAAGGTAGAACTTTATAAAGGCTTTATTTTGGTCTCACATGGGGCACAATAATAACAGGGATCTTCCTAGAATGCAGCCCAGGAGCTGCAGAGGGGGAATCTTTTAGCTTTTGGGCGAAATTTCTGATGACAGGTTCCCTTTAAATAACGTTTTCTTCAGTCTAGAATGTTTAAGTTGTACTGAAATCTTATATGTCTGGTTCCGAAGCCAAATAATGAGGCTTTTTGCAGTTTCTTCATTTCCTTAGTGGAACCACTCCTTTTAATTCTTAAGGGTAACCTGTCAGAAACTTTTAAACTCAACTAAAATCCATTAACACCCCATCCCAAAGTGTTGCTTCAGCAGCGAGAAATTGTGTTTTTAATTTTCAGTCTGGAATTGCACTGCGTTGTGAAGATGCTCTTCCAGCTTCTTTGTATTCCTGAACTAGTAGCGCTCTCCCTTGCCTGATTGACAGATGGTCAGCGTACTGGAACAATAACCTGTCAGCCTCCACTGTATTTCTAACCTAGCAGCACCCCCTGCTTCATTATCAAGTTGTTTGCTCTGATATACTGGCCACTGACCTGATATTTTGACAATACAGTTGGAGGCTGAAGAGCTGTAAGTGAGCTACACATTCTTAATAATGGGTTTTTTTGTTACGGGGGTTAAGGTTTGTAACAGGTTCTTTTTCAGGTCACATGCACATTTTGAGTATTTGGTGAGCTTTTTACCTTGGTATTTGTACCTTGTACCTAAAACCAGGAGTGGGTCAAATATGCAGAAGTGGTGCCCGTGTTTCTATTATACTTTACCTCTGATTGTTGCACTCCTGGTTTTGGTTTAAAAAACTAAAAAAGACTCAAAGTGTGCACATGTCCTAAAGGAAAGATAACAGCTAACTCATGCCACCCAAACTACGAGCAGCATGAGTGAGAGTCTGGCTTAAGTTATCCAGCCAGGCTTGTTTTCCTGTAAAATGTTGCATTGTTTCAAAGAAAACATACATTTAAAATCTGAATGGGGGCAAAAAAAGTCAGATCCCTGGTGGCTTCCCACATCCCACTCCCACTGAGTGACACACATGTAGGGTAGGAATAATTCTGTTATTAAAGGGGAGAGGTGCAGGAAGAGCCAGCCAGCGACCAGCCTCACCTAATGCCGCAGTGTTCCAGGGTAAAACATAACTGGCTGAAATGATAATGCTGGTGTCTGATTCATGCTGCCTGAACAACGGCAACAGCTTTCACATTTTTATATTAATATTATTATTATTATTATTATTTGTACATTATGTATATACACAGAGGAATTTCCAGTTGGAAGATTCAGTGGGAATTACAATATCAACATTGTGGATGATGTTTTACAAAACTTCATTCACTCACTGAAGAGCAAATCTGGAGCAGAAATTGACTGTAGCTGCAGCACATCACTTCTTGCTGCACAGTTATTCCATTGAACTGCAGCATTTCTGCAATAAGTTTTTAGTACTTTTTACCTGTTTGGATTTCCCTGCAGATTTTGTACTGCCATAATTTTGCAGTAGCTAGGAGGATATCCAACTAAAAAATTTTTGGAAAATAGCTATAGCCTGGTCAATTCTTGCCACACATCAGTGGCTCTATTAAAGCTTGTGTTGAGGATTGCATCCGAATCTCTGAAGATCGAGGTTACCGCAATGTGTAGGTATAGCGCCCCACGGGGCAGGTGGTTAATCTACTCATTGCCGGGCCATTTCAGGTCGGGTCAGGCAGTGTCACGGGTGGCCTTGCCCGGTTCCGTTTTCCCCGAGCATGCAGTAAATGAAGGGAAAGTGAGGTGATTGGAAAAAGTTTGTCGTTACGCCACCTGTGGTATGCGGCCAGGGAGTATCCGCCGCTGCAGAATTCCTCGATGGGGCAGGTCTTATGGCAGCCGGGATGGTGTCGCTCCCCACAGGCGGAGCAATTCCCGGGTGGATGACGAAGGGTATGGCAGCCCTCTAGGAGTGCCGGAGCGACGGGCGATAGCACCGCTAATCAGCGTCTGAGTCAGCAACTGCATTTCCAGGTTCTTTTACTCACTGATTTAAAGCTGCACCCAGGTGCTGGTATCTGCCATTGTGGGCTCTGGTCAATTCCAAGCAAGTAAGGGGCCACCACCGGTGTTTAAAGAGAAAGAGAGAATGTTCTTTTCCTAGGATGTCCCCCTCAGCAGTTAGGTACCCGGGCTGAGCGTCCGCTCCAAGCCCAGGGGCCTAGTAAAGTCCAAGAGTTCCAGAGGTGTCTTGTCAGAACTATGGTCCTAACTCACCTGTCAGTCTGTCTGTGACTGAGTTGCGCCTACTTTTACTCCCAAGTGGAACCCGCCCCCCAGGTGGCTGGCTTCAGTGACTGGGGAAGTCCCATGGATCGTGATGGCCACCACGCTATCTACCCTGAGCCAACTCCCCCTGTGAGAAGGCTCCTAAGCAGTATGTAGAGTGTGAATATGGAACACCGGTGATTAACCCCCCTTACCTGAGATGGATACCACACCTTAACTGAGGTGCAGTAACCTGTGGCAACCAGAGCCTCAAGCACGCCACATACCCCCATGCAAAATGGCAGCACTCCCAGGCTGCAACAAAACACAGTTAACATCACAATTTTTATATGCATGTAACAGGCTAACAAAAAACATCCTTCCCTTTTTGGGAGGCAGCAATAATTTCAAAAAGTTTCAAACATTTTCAACAATACCGGTCACAGGTCATCAAAACATTTCTAAGCAAGCAAACATCAGCAATTAGAAAACATTCTGCACATGAAAAACATTAACAATTATTCTTTCTGGGCTGTTGATGTTTCCAGAGGGCTAGTCCCGACCCCCTGGTTTGGCACTATCACTGGACATCCACTTTCAAAATATCCAGCCTCTTTACAGCAACAACAAATAGGTATTAAGACATCCACAGTACCAGGGGTAGGTTTACTCTCAGAGGCTGCTCCAGGATAGTCCTTCGTGATAGTCTGTGGCAGTGGTTGGATCACGACTACCTCAGGTTTCCTTCCACTGCGGCGCTCCGGGTGATACAACTGCCAAGACCGAATCCCTCCAGGACTCGGGTAGACTGAAGGCATCATCTTTACTGGCGCAGCCAAGTGGGGTGTTACAGACAGGTCTGCACCTTCACCCTGGGGCTGCAGTGTTGGCAAATCCTGATCTTCTTCCTTACTGGAGGAGTCCGGTATCACAGGTGTCATGGTTGCAAGGGTTGGAACAACCTGGTCCCCCAAGTCAATTGCCAGATCCTTTTCCTCCATCAGGTTGCCCGAAGTTCTGCACCCCCCTTCCAGCAGTGGATCCCCTGTTCGTGCGGTTTTCGGGGTGCCGTACCCAACGGCACCTCTCCTTTTCTTTCCATGCGGAATGGTGACGGTCGATGGTTGTTCCCGGCAGCGAGACTCTTTCTGGGCGTCTCCTGTGATTTCGCACCTTCGCCAGGTATCGCCCATGAAACACGCCCCTTTTTTTTCACGCGCAGAATGCAAATAAACGGTTCAACACCAAATTAACCGGTTTAACACAGTTCGATAAGGCGCACAGTCCCGGTTGAATTAGCACGATATCCTGTTCGTGACGCTAAAAGCAGCAGCGCCACACAGGACAGGTGGATAACCTACTCGTTGCCGGGTCGTTGCGGGTCGGGTCAGGCGATTTCACGGGTGGCCTTGCCCGGTTCCGTTGCCCCGGGGTGGGCAGTAAATGAAGGGAAAGCGGGGTGATTGGGGAAGATTTGTCGTGATGCCACCTGTAGTATGCGGTCAGGGAGTAACCGCCGCTGCAGAATTCCTCACCGGGGCAGGTGTTATGGCAGCTGGGATGGTGTAGCTCCCCACAGGCGGAGCAGGCCCCAGGTGGACTCCTAAGCTGTATGTGGAGTGTGAATGTGGAACACCGGTGATTAACCCCCCCCTACCTTAGATGGATACCGCACCTTAACTGAGGTGCAGTACCCTGTGGCGACCAGAGCCTCAGGGGTGTTACATAGGTGCAGCCAGGGTTGCTAACAGTCCAGAAATTCCAGGACAGTCCATAAAAATCGGAAATTTTTCTGCCCTGTCCATAAAAAATATAAGGCGTCATTATCATTTTGAAGTTGAAGAAACTTATACAGATTATTCTGACTGTAATTCTCATCATTTTGCAGTTTAGAGTGAATGCAGCTGATGTCTTCAAATGACAACTAAGGACTTTTGACATACACTGCTCACAAAAAGTTAGGGATATTTGGCTTTTGGGTGAAAGTTCAGGATGATCCTAAAATGCCCTCTGACCTTCAAGGTGAACTTAATGTGACCTTGTCTAAACTTTTAATCCATGCAGCCAACTGTTCAGTGTTTCAGTACATTTTGCACAACTTTGCTGTTCTCTAACAAGGAGCTTAATGGCAAAATTCACGACAGGTGTTTGATCCAAGAATCACTCCATATACTTTTAAGGGTTCTATTAGAATTGGTATACAAGCAGTCCTTCTCATCACTCTGTTCACATTTTGACATGATGAGACCAAGACAACACCTAACAACTGATCAACAATACCTTCCAATTGAGAGACTTCAAGCAGAATTTTCTCAGAAGGAAGTGGCCACTGAGATCAGAGTGTCACAGAGTGTCATCAGCAGGTTGCAATAGAGACTGAAAGAGTCATAGAAAGGCATAGAAGTGGACATCCTTTACTCACATCCCACAATGATGACCGCTTCATTGTCAACAATGCCTTTTGGAACCGGATACTGAATGCCACACAACTCCAGACACATTTAAGGAAGATGAGAGGCAACCAAGTGTCACGTCAAACTAGGTGAAACCATTCACATTAGCATGATCTGCATGCTTTTGTTTCAATAACTTGTTTTAGATGAGGAAACCCCATTGCATGTTTCTACTTTAATGCCTGACTGTCATGATAAAATATCACTGTAGCGTGAACTTTTTATGTTTTCCAATAACTTTCACCTGAAAACCAAATATCCCTAACTTTTTCTCAGTAGTGTATGCCACTTATAATCATTATAATTTATGATGGTTTTCCAAATGTGTCTGAAAAAAATATTGTCTGTCCCACATGTTTTGATAACCTCTCCAGAAAAAGTAATTTAAGTTGGCCAACCTGTGTGCAGCATGTGCATATAGAATAGTCTGTCAATCAAAGTGCTGGGTAGTGATTACAGCTCCCTCACCATATCTGCAGGTAAATAGCATTTCTAAAAATTACATGTTGCCTTTAGCGTGAACACATCATTAAAAAAAAATGGTATTTACCTCTAGACATGGTGCTATTGTGCAGGAAAATACTATTTTTTAAAACACTTGTCTTGATTAATTGGACCCTTAGACTGTGGCTTATGGGGATGCTAAAAGCAAAAACTAAAAGTATAAATCAAACACATACAGTTGAAACCAGATGTTTACATACACTATGTAAAAACACACATCTGCAGGTTTTTCTCACTCTCAGATATGAAATCAGAATAAACATTTTCCGTTTTAGGTCAATTAGGAACCAAAATTATTTATATTTGCCAAATGTCAGAATAATGAGAGAATATTTTTAAATATTTTTATTACCTTCTGGAAAGTGGAAAGTTTACATATACAGAGTACTATGCTTTTAAATAATATGGGACAGCCCATATGCTGATGTCATGTCTTTAAAACCTTCTGATAGGTGTATTGGCAACATCTGCGTTAATTAGAGATACACCTGTGGATGCATTTTAATCCACACCTGAAACACACTGCATCTTTGTGTAGAATCATGGGAAAATCAGTCAAGATCTCAAGAAAAGAATTGTGGACTTGCACAAGTCTGGTTTATCCTTGGGTGCAATTTCTAGATACCTGAAAGTGCCTTATTCAACTGTACAAACAATTATACGCAAGTACAAAAAGATGGGAATGTCAAGCCATCATACCACTCAAGAAGGAGACGGGTTCTGTTACCAGAGATGAATGTGGTTCGGTCAGACATGTGCATATCAACCCAAGAACATAGGCAAAAGACCTTGTGAAGATGCTGGCGGAAGCTAGTAAGATTGTGTCATTATACACAGTGAAACGAGTACTGTGTCAACATGGGTTTAAAGGCCACTCTGCCAGGAAAAATCCATAAAAAAACCCAGATTAATGTTTTAAAATGCACACAGGAACAAAGACCTTAATTTTTGGAGACATGTCCTGTGGTCTGACAAAACTAAAATTTAACTGTTTGGCCACAACCTAAGAACACCATTCCAACTGTGAAAGGCATTTGGCAAATATAAATAATTTTGGTAATCCTAATTGACGTAAAAAGGGGAAAAGTTTATTGTGATTTCATGTCAGATTGTGAGAAAAACCTGCAGATGTGTCTTTTTATAGAGTATAGGTAAACTGGTTTCAACTGTAGCCCTATGGCAGATAAAGACCATATAAACATTGAAGCTTTAATGTTCTTATCACTGCCCTTATTCTGCACAAATTGAAATTTAATCAAATATGCTAATCAGGGAGTACCATTGAACCCATTGGTTTTAACATGCCCCTGCGTCCCTCAGTGGAAAAAGACTTGCCTGAGTTTTCTGTGTAGGCAGCGTTTGCTCCAGCAAGTCAGCACTGTTAATCACTACTGAGAAAGGCGGGGGAATAAAAAACCATTGGGAAGAATGATGAAAAGAGCCCCTTGGCCACACCAAGGGTGCATCAAGACCCTAATTAGCATATCTGATAACCTTCATTGTCTGCGAAAAGGAGGCAGAGATTACTTCAATAAAGGTGAAATTTTATAGAGGCTATATTCCCTTAACAAGGTAAAGTGCTCAGTTTATACTGTCAGTTTGGGCTGACAAACTCCCTTTAAATCAATTCACCCTACATGTTGGGATCTGCAACCATTCAGTTTAACTACACATATCTTTAGGAAAAAGATACAACAAAGCAGCGCCAATCTGCCAATGTGGGTGCAGACCTCCGTATTCACTGGAAATTAGCCACCAAAATACAAGTAGCGAAAATGGAGGAAGCACGTTATTAAATAAAACCATATTCAATGCTCAAGGTATGCAAATATACATATATATATATATATATATATATATATATATATATATATATATATATATACAGTTAGGTCCAGAAATATTTGGACAGTGACACAAGTTTTGTTATTTTAGCTGTTTACAAAAACATGTTCAGAAATACAATTATATATATAATATGGGCTGAAAGTGCACACTCCCAGCTGCAATATGAGAGTTTTCACATCCAAATCGGAAAAAGGGTTTAGGAATCATAGCTCTGTAATGCATAGCCTCCTCTTTTTCAAGGGACCAAAAGTAATTGGACAAGGGACTCTAAGGGCTGCAATTAACTCTGAAGGCGTCTCCCTCGTTAACCTGTAATCAATGAAGTAGTTAAAAGGTCTGGGGTTGATTACAGGTGTGTGGTTTTGCATTTGGAAGCTGTTGCTGTGACCAGACAAGATGCGGTCTAAGGAACTCTCAATTGAGGTGAAGCAGAACATCCTGAGGCTGAAAAAAAAGAAAAAATCCATCAGAGAGATAGCAGACATGCTTGGAGTAGCAAAATCAACAGTCGGGTACATTCTGAGAAAAAAGGAATTGACTGGTGAGCTTGGGAACTCAAAAAGGCCTGGGCGTCCACGGATGACAACAGTGGTGGATGATCGCAGCATACTTTCTTTGGTGAAGAAGAACCCGTTCACAACATCAACTGAAGTCCAGAACACTCTCAGTGAAGTAGGTGTATCTGTCTCTAAGTCAACAGTAAAGAGAAGACTCCATGAAAGTAAATACAAAGGGTTCACATCTAGATGCAAACCATTCATCAATTCCAAAAATAGACAGGCCAGAGTTAAATTTGCTGAAAAACACCTCATGAAGCCAGCTCAGTTCTGGAAAAGTATTCTATGGACAGATGAGACAAAGATCAACCTGTACCAGAATGATGGGAAGAAAAAAGTTTGGAGAAGAAAGGGAACGGCACATGATCCAAGGCACACCACATCCTCTGTAAAACATGGTGGAGGCAACGTGATGGCATGGGCATGCATGGCTTTCAATGGCACTGGGTCACTTGTGTTTATTGATGACATAACAGCAGACAAGAGTAGCCGGATGAATTCTGAAGTGTACCGGGATATACTTTCAGCTCAGATTCAGCCAAATGCCGCAAAGTTGATCGGACGGCGCTTCATAGTACAGATGGACAATGACCCTAAGCATACAGCCAAAGCTACCCAGGAGTTCATGAGTGCAAAAAAGTGGAACATTCTGCAATGGCCAAGTCAATCACCAGATCTTAACCCAATTGAGCATGCATTTCACTTGCTCAAATCCAGACTTAAGACGGAAAGACCCACAAACAAGCAAGACCTGAAGGCTGCGGCTGTAAAGGCCTGGCAAAGCATTAAGAAGGAGGAAACCCAGCGTTTGGTGATGTCCATGGGTTCCAGACTTAAGGCAGTGATTGCCTCCAAAGGATTCGCAACAAAATATTGAAAATAAAAATATTTTGTTTGGGTTTGGTTTATTTGTCCAATTACTTTTGACCTCCTAAAATGTGGAGTGTTTGTAAAGAAATGTGTACAATTCCTACAATTTCTATCAGATATTTTTGTTCAAACCTTCAAATTAAACGTTACAATCTGCACTTGAATTCTGTTGTAGAGGTTTCATTTCAAATCCAATGTGGTGGCATGCAGAGCCCAACTCGCGAAAATTGTGTCACTGTCCAAATATTTCTGGACCTAACTGTATATATATATATATATACACATATACAGTATATATATATATATATATACATACATATATATATATATATATATATATACACACTACAGTTCAAAAGCTTAGGGTCACTTAGATATTTCCATATTTTTGAAAGAAAAGCGCATTGTTTTTCAATGAAGCCAACATTAAATTAAACAGAAATACACTCTACAAATTGTTAATTTGGTAAATGACTATTCTAGCTGCAAATGTCTGTTTTTTAATGCAATATCTATATAGGTGTATAGAGGCCCATTTCCAACAACCACCACTCCAGTGTTCTAATGGTACATTGTGTTTGCTAACTGTGTTAGAAGGCTAATGGATGTTTAGAAATCCCTTGAAAACCCTTGTGCAAGTATGTTAGCACAACTGAAAACAGTTTTGCTGATTAGAGAAGCTATAAAACTGACCTTCCTTTGAGCTAGTTGAGAATCTGGAGCATTACATTTGTTTGGTTCCATTAAACTCTCAAAATGGCCAGAAAGAGAGAACTTTCATATGAAACTCGACAGTCTATTCTTGTTCTTAGAAATGTAGGATATTCAAAGTGAGAAATTGCCAAGAAACTGAAGATTTCCTACAACGGAGTATACTACTCCCTTCAGAGGAGAGCGCAAACCGGCTCTAACCAGAGTAGAAAAGAAGTGGGAGGCCCTGCTGCACAACTGAGCAACAAGACAAGTACATTAGAGTCTCTAGTTTGAGAAATCGATGCCTCACAGGTCCTCAACTGGCAACTTCATTAAATAGTACCCGCAAAATCCCAGTGTCAATGTCTTCAGTGGAGAGGCGTCTCCGGGATGCTGGCCTTCAGGGCAGAGTGGCAAAGAAAAAGCCATATCTGAGACTGGCTAATAAAAGGAAAGGTTAATATGGGAAAAAGAACACAGACATTGGACAGAAGAATATTGGAAAAAAAAGTGTTATGGACAGACGAATCAAAGTTTGAGGTGTTTGGATCACACAGATGAACATTTGTGAGACACAGAACTACTGAAAAGATGCTGGAAGAGTGCCTGATGCCATCCGTCAAGCATGGTGGAGGTAATATGATGGTCTGGGGTTGCTTTGATGCTGGTAAAGTGGGAGATTTGTACAAGGTAAAAAGGATTTTGAATAAGGAACGCTGTCACTCCATTTTGCAATGTCATGCCATACCCTTTGGACAGTGCTTGATTAAAGCCAATTTCAGCCTACAACAGGACAATGACTCAAAGCACACCTCCAAATTAGGTATGAACTATTTACGGAAGAAGCAGGTAGCTGCTATTCTATCTGTAATGGAGTGACCAGCCCAGTCACCAGATCTCAACCTTATTGAGTGTTGTGGGAGCAGCTTAACCATATGGTATGCAAAAAGTGCCCATCAAGCCAATCCAAATTGTGGTAGGGGCTTCTGGAAGCATGGGTGAAATATCTCCAGATTACCTCCGCAAATTAACACTTAAAATGTGTGGCGCCCCTGAATATATCAGGGTGCCAAAGGGTACTGCAATCCTTACCCAGGGTGCAGGGCCTACCCCCCATGGTTCCAGGTTCCTAAGAAATCAGTGTTACTACCATCAGCACCACAAATCCCAATCAACATCTCACCTCATGACCTGTCAGACACACCAGTGGGTTGGTCTAGCTGGAAAAGGGCCACCCACCTAGGGGTCAGACAGACTGGTGGGAGGGAGGAAGTGAGAGAGTAGTGAGAACCCTCAAAGAGTGAGGAGCTGGAGTGTTAGCTCCCGGGGAGCTAGACCAAGGTTGGGTCACAGATGGTGGTCCAGGGCTAGAGGAGTCAGGGACCGGTAGCAGTGACATTGGAAAAGAGTGCGATGGACATAGTCTATGAGGACTGTCAGAACCAGCAAGCCAAAAGAACTGACCGTTACCGAGCACGACGGGGTACAGGATCCTAGGTCAGGAGCCGATTCAGTGTCCTGGCAATTAACTGGAAGAGCAAGGAGACCTTCAGGGAGCTTCCCACAGAGCTCAAAAACTGGGGGCATCAGCACAACGCGGGGTACAGGGTTTTCAAGCTAAAAAGCGGCCCACTGAAGTCCCAAGTGCCAGCCCTCAAGAGCACAGCTACATTACACATAGTGAGCGGGGCCCTAACAGCTTCAAGCCACGGGGCCACAAACAGACAACAAAATTGTGCACGCAGGTCAGCTCCGGACTACCAAATGACACCAATAGGAGCCGATACTTGGACGGGCTCCCCGCAGTGATTGTGATACACAGAGACTTTGGTTTACCTGTAGCGTGTGTGTCTACTTTATAAACCTCATCTAGCACCACGACTACCGCAGTGAGTACCCTGATCCCCGCACCCTGCGCTCCCAAGTAACCACCAACACCCCTGAGCCCGTGGCCTTCCCTACCTGTAGAGGGACTAACATCAGGCTGCTTAACTCCATCTGCCCCGGTACTCCTTACAGCAGTGGCAGTACTCCCATTACCGCAACCCACAGGTGGTATCACAAACTTCTCCCCTGTAAATACCCCCCTTTTATGGATCAAAGTGTCCGGTCCGGGTCCCTCGAGCCACCACGATCCCGGATCCGAGGAGCCCGACTAACACCGGGCCGGTACTAATGACAAAGGTCTGCAAAGCTGTAATTGCTGCAAAGGAGCATTCTGTGACGAAAGCAAAGTTTGAAGGAGAAAATTATTATTTCAAGTAAAAATCATTATTTCTAACCTCGTCAATGTCTGGACTATATTTTCTCTTCATTATGCAACTCATTTGATAAATAAAAGTATGATTTTTCATGGAAAACACAAAATTGTCTGGGTGACCCCAAACTTTTGAACTGTAGTGAATATTATAATGAATCTAATAAATCTCTCTTCCCTGTTCTCTAAATATTGGCAAGTACTGGACCAATCTGCATTAAATTTTGCACATAGATAAATAAGGTGCTTCGGAATGCTCCAGACTGGGTTTCATCTTTCTATGATTTAGGGGTACTTTGCACGCTGCGACATCGCAGGCCGATGCTGCGATGCCGAGCGCGATAGTACCCGCCCCCGTCGCAGCAGCGATTTCCTTGTGATAGCTGCCTTAGCGAACATTATCGCTACGGCGGCTTCACATGGACTCACCTGTCCTGCGACCGTCACTCTGGCCGGCGACCCGCCTCCTTGTTAAGGGGGCGGGTCGTGCGGCGTCATAGCGACGTCACACGCCAGGCGGCCAATCGGAGTGGAGGGGCGGAGATGAGTGGGATGTAAACATCCCGTCCATCTCCTTCCGTCCGCATATCCTACGGAAGCCGCAGTGACGCCGGTAGGAGATGTTCCTCGCTCCTGCGGCTTCACACACAGTGATGTGTGCTGCCGCAGGAGCGAGGAACAACATCGGAACAACAATAATCATGGATTACGCCGACGCTGCACCGATGATACGATTACGACGCTTTTGCGCTCGTTAATCGTATCATCGAGCCTTTACACACTACGATGTCGCATGTGATGCCGGAAGTGCGTCATTTTCAATTTGACCCCACCGACATCGCACCTGCGATGTCGTAGTGTGCAAAGCCCGCCTTACTGTTCTTAGGATATTCACCCAAAAAATGGAACACACAAAGCACATACCGTATTCATTTCTGGCACAATGACTGAGCCAATCTGCAGATAGGTGCTTTGGGAAGGCTTGGGCTGGGTTTCAGCTTTTCAGGTACCAGCAAATATTAATTAGCATCTATTTTGGACACCATTGGCAAGCCGTCATATTTCTGCTTATAACAACTCAATTTCTTTAGTAGCCAGGAACTAACTGTACCCTGAATTTGAGCATTCTCATAAATGTAAACACTTGGATGAAAGATTGCTGTGGCAAAGTGCTTGTCTGCTGCAAAGCCTCTTAGCAGACCCAATCCCACTCACAAGCTGACCAAATGTGCCACAGCCGACAGCGAGCTGCTCAAACTCCACCTAGACTGATTGGATAAGTTGACTTCATATTAGGCCTGTTTCACACGTCAGTGATTCTGGTACGTTTGAGCTTTTTTTTAAACATACCGGAATCACTGACATACTCAGACCCATTATAATGAATGGGTCTGCTCACACGTCAGTGATGTTTCACTGACCATGTCTCCGTGCAGCGTTCCCGCGTGTCCGTGACTGCCGCACGGAGACATGTCCATTTTTTTCTGGCATCACTGATGTCCCACGGACCACGCAGTGGTGTGGTCCGTGAAACACGTGCCAGAAATAAACGTGCTTTTAAAATAAAAAACATTTTTACTCACCCGGCTTCAGCGGCGCTCTCTGCAGTCCGTTCTGCTTGCTGCTTCTGAGCCGGCTCATTACTGTCGCGCATATTCATGATGCACGACACAGCCGACCCGGAAGCAGCTGCAGTGCCCGCAGTATCGGCAGCCTGTCACGCGGCAGCGCAGGCAGACACTGACACCCTGCAGTGCTGGCAGCCGCGGGGATGCCGAGCGCTGCTGTCAGGAGGTGAGATCATTACCTGCTGTGACGATCTCCTGCCTCCTGACGTCACCGCTGTCACTGCTGTCTATGCCCATCTCGTGGGCGGCCCGAGACTGTCACTAGCGGTGACGTCACAGGCTCTCGCAATACTTCTGACAACGCGGCGGGCATAGAAGTCAGTGACAGCGCTGACGTCAGCAGTACAGGAGATCATCACAGCAGGTAATGATCTCATCTATGCTCCTGATGGCAGCGCTCGGCATCCCCTGCAGTGACCTGGGCTATTGATGTTAGCTCAGGTCACTGCATTGCTCTCCCAGCCAATGGGGAACATTCTGTTCTTCATTGACTGGGACAGCGACTATGGTATGGATCGCCGTGCCCCCCCCCTTATTGGATAACGCCGGACGTGGAATTGATTGTTCTTTTCAATAAATTGGTTAAAGAGGGAATGTTTTCGGGAGTGTTTTTTCAAATAAAACTTTTTTGTTGTCTATTTTTTATTTCTTACTGACTGGGTTGGTGATGTCGGGTATCTGATAGACGCCTGACCTCACCAACCCCAGGGCTTGATGCCAGGTGACATTACACATCTGGCATCAACCCCATATATTACCTCGTTTGCCAACGCACCAGGGCAACGGGATGAGTTGGGGCGAAGCGCCAGGATTGGCACGTCAAATGGATGCGCCACTTCTGGGGCGGCTACGGCCTGCTATTTTTAGGCTGGGGAGTGTCCAATAACAGTGGACCTCCCTAGTCTGAGAATACCAGACCACAGCTGTCCGCTTTACCATGGCTGGTGATCCAATTTGGGGGGGACCCCACGTTTTTTGTTTTAAATTATTTATTTAATGTAAAATAACAGCGTGGGGTGTCCTCTATTTTGGATTACCAGCCAAGGTGAAGCTGCCAGCTGTGGTTTGCAGGCTGCAGCCGTCTGTTTTACCCTAGCTGGCTACAAAAGATGGGGGGACCTCACATCGTTTTTTTTTAATTATTTATTTATTTTATGGCTAAATACAAGGCTAAGCACCCTTTAATGCCACATGAAAGTCACTAAAGGGTGCCAGCTTAGAAAATGCAGGGAGGTGGGACATTATATAGGTCTTTCTCATCTATCTATCTATCTATCTATTATCTATCTATCCATCTATAAATCTTTCACTCTATCCATTAGCTGTCTATCGATTATCTATATTATTTATTGCAAAACCGCAGGGACCAACCTGCGGTAAATCCGCCGTAAATCCGCGGTAAATCCGCAGCAAATCCGCATGCGTTTTTCCCGCGGATTTTTCCGCAGGTGCAGAAATCTTCAACTCCCAGAAGTTTCTCAAGAAATTTTCTTGAGAAAAATCACTTTTCTAGTGTGCACAGAGCCTTAGTAGCATTTGTTGAAGCACACACATACAAACATCAGTTAAATGAGAAAAATGTGCATAGCTGGGTATATAGAAATTTATATTAACCTGCTCTAAAGCTAACAAAGTGCAGAGTTAGGCTATGTGCGCACGTTGCGTACAAGCCCTGCAGAAATTTCTGCAGCGATCTGAAGAGCACATGTGCGCTTTAGATCGCTGCAGAAATGTCCGTAGTGAGCGCCGATTCCATGCGCTCTGCCTGCAGCTCCTGCCATAGACAGAGCAGGAGCTGCCGGCAAAGCGCAGGAAAGAAGTGACATGTCACTTCTTTTTGCGCAGCGCTTCGGCAGTAGGCGAAGCGCTGCGCTCTTAGACGCCACGTGCGCATGGCCCCTGCACAATCTCCATAGACTGTGCAGGGGACGCAGGACGCATGCAGTTACGCTGCGCTACAAAGCGCAGCGTAACTGCATGTTTTTACGCGACGTGCGCACATAGCCTTACTCATCGTCCAGCTTTCTGTGGCTGTGGCTCTCACAGAAGGCTGTACTAAGGCTCCCACTTTGTCAAGCTATTCTTTGGCAACCTCACCATGTACCATAGTTATTAGCTCTCCTAAGCTCAGGAGTCTTCTGCCACCTATATGGACTTAGTCGCAGATTCGCATCCTGCTTACTATCCTTATAGTCTGTGGTGCTCTAGGGACATCTTGTGGCAGCCCTTATAATTTGCGTCATACTTAAAATTCTCAGAAATACAATACAGTAGACACTTGCATTGGCATAATACACATATATGAAAATTGAATCAACAATATAGACATACACCCTGCTTTTCATATGATGAAGGGCATATGAGGTTCCCCCACAGCTCTTACCGTCTCTACAAACACGTCTCTCATTCCCGTCTGTCTGATGTGTCATGTTATACTTGCCATGTCTGTACATTTTTTAATATAACGCAATAATGGAAATGTTTTAGTATTATCTGCCACCCTGGAAACTCTTTTTTTTCTCCTATATTGCGTGGTTTATTTAGTCACTTTCGTTCAATTTTTGCAGCCTTTTGATTAGACAGTGCCTAGTTTGGAGCGGAATCCATCAGGACTTCAAAGAATTACACTTCAAAGAATTAACATGGCATTTCTTTTCTCCCATTAAGCATTTATCAAAACCTGAAGAGGAAAACAAAATTCAACAACAAACTGGATTTACAATAGAAATAAATAGGAAGATTCTTGCTGCCATTTTTAAGTGAATTTTCAGGAATTTTTTTCAATGAGTCCACTCCAAAAACTTCAAAAATTCCTTAACTTTCAGTTGCCAATGATTTTCAAGCATTTTTGAAATCATATATTCATGCTGTCAGCAGAAATTCATGGATATGTCCGAGTTTGATTGAATTGTCGGATCTAACTCAGCAATAGATGACTATGGGGTGTAAAAAAAACTGGACCGAAATTGGATTACACTTACGCTCGTTTGTTTTTCTCCGCATACGAGAAAAATAGATGAAATTTGGACAACACTCTAATTTCTGATCAAGGTCTGATGCACAAAATCACCAAAAGTGTGCAAACTCACCACATAAAAAACTAAGAAAAAACACATTTTGTAATGCTTTTAATGTTTACCTTTTTTACACTTGGACACAGTGCTCTTAGCAAAAATGTTCTTTTGCACCAAAAAAGATTGTAATTATGTAAGGCTTGAGAAATATGTGGAATATAGAAGTAATTTTAGTCAGTATATTTAACTTACTGTATACCTTTGACTTTTCCATAATTTTCTGTATTATTGATAAAATTTAAAGCAGGGCTAAAATCACTAATGCTGTAGTGATAATGACCAATCTTAAAGAACAAATTAGTGTTGTACAGATGGATGTGAGAATGAAGAAAAGTGATCTAGCTTCCAATGTTTTGGAGTAAAATTAGCAAATTTAATGAGATATTATTAAAATATAGGTGCACAAAACAACCATGATAGGCGCACATTGAGGGTCAATATAAGCAAGAATAAGAGTTATAAAAACATAACCAGATCATTTTGAACGCAAGTGCATTCTTACTCTCTCTTAGGCCTCTTTCACACGTTTGCATAGGACACACACATTTTGCACAGTCCCTTTGGTGAAGGTGTGTATATGTGTGCGTGTGTGCCTGTGTGTGTTCCATTTGCTGTCCTTTCGCTTTCTGTGTGACATCCGGATAGTACACGAACAGCATGAACTTATATACAGTACTTAGCTGTCCCCAGCGTTGCTGTCTCCGGTGCTGTTGTTACATCCTGGTCTGAGCTGAGTGCAGTGAATATGTAATGAGCATAATGAGCGGAAGGAACAGCAAAGGCAGAGACAGCAATTCCGGAAACAGTACAAAAATTCTTTATTTTGATATGACACATGTTTTCCACAGTACGTGTCCCACTGATGCCAAATGGATCACATCAGTCTGTGTGACATCCATGCTGCAGGAGAAAAAAGGACATGCCACCGTGTGGAGCACATGGACACATGGTCCGTGGGAAAACACAGACGTGTGTGCAGACCCAATGATTTTAAAGGTTCAGGTACATGTGTCCATGTATTCAGTACGTGTGAAAACGGATGCACATACCGGAGACACGGATGTGTGAAGGAGGCCTTAGGGGCACTTTGCACACTAAGATATCGCAGGTGCGATGTCGGTGGGGTCAAATTGAAAGTGACGCACATCCGGCGTCGCAGGCGATATCGTAGTGTGTAAATCCTTTATGATACGATTAACGAGCACAAAAGCGTCGAAATCGTATCATTGGTGTAGTGTCGGTCATTTCCATAATTTCGGAAGGACCGATGTTACGATGTTGTTCCTCGCTCCTGCGGCAGCACACATCGCTGTGTGTGAAGCCGCAGGAGTGAGGAACATCTCCTACCTGCGTCCTGCGGCTTACGCCGGCTATGCGGAAGGACAGAGGTGGGTGAGATGTTACGTCCCGCTCATCTCCGCCCCTCCGCTTCTATTGTCCGCCTGCCGTGGGAGGTCGCTATGACGCCGCACGACCCGCCCCCTTAATAAGGAGGCGGGTCGCCGGCCAGATCGACGTCGCAGGGCAGGTGAGTGCATGTGAAGCTGCCGTAGCGATAATGTTCGCTACGGCAGCTATCAGAAGATATCGCAGCTGCGACAGGGGCGGGGACTATCGCGCTTGGCATCGCAGCATCGGCTTGCGATGTCGTAGTGTGCAAAGTACCCCTTAGGATCAGAACAAACTAAACAGGGATGAACAGCACACGCACTTCAAAAGGAATGTATCAATTAATTTATACAAAACACCTGATGTGGTCTATACATTTAAAGAACAAAGCATGACAGAATGATCTGATGCAAAAAAAGCTTTAATAATGAAGCATAATTTCCCTTCTCAAATTTAGACAAAAAGACACACGTGTATGTAAAAACATCTAGAATGCCTCTCTATTATGTAGGGTGGATTCCCTATTCCCTCTTCTTTCATGTGTACAAACCCGTTCAAAAGCATAAGCATGGAAATAGAACACATCTCACCACTTCATATGGGTCCCATTGATTCAGGCATTGAGTCTCTGGGAGAGCACCTGGGGTATGGTTGGATCAATCACATCAACCTCTTGATCAGCGTATACCAGGATATCTTCAGGACTCTTGTGATGTTTTGAACATGTTCCATGGCATAGAGTGGCAGTCGGATTAGACATGGTAACGTGATGATGTCAATATACACAAACATTCTTCGCCATATTTGCCATTCTTAGAACATCACATGGGCAAATCTAGTTCTTATACATCAGATCTGCAAATTTCATAAAATCAGTTTTACCTTTTCTGTTAACACATAATTCTTTTATGTTCAACAGGCAGTTTTTTGTTCAAAAGAGCAGAGTTTTCTATAGGTGCGAAATTATCACCATTCGTAGCCAATTTGGTCACAACATGGTGGAAAAAGTGTTTTATTTTTGATGTTTCCAATCCTTTTAGCCGTCATGTAAGGTGCTATGAAAGATATATAGACAATATGATACTCGTCCGTGAGGATCCTATATCTGGCATTCCACCTTTTATGAAATATATCAATAATAATCACTTTAATCTTCATGTTATTAGATTTTTCAGCCAAAACATTTTTTGATTTAGAACTTACCAGTGTTAAGGGGGGCATGATTTTATGGTGATGCCATCCAAGTTATGCATCTACACCTTAAATATGTCTGCATCCAAATCATATCATCATTTGTCATTTGTCAGTAGCATGCTATTGGATTAATCCATAATCCACCCAGACCTGATAAAAGATGTACACAGATCTAGGTAGAACACATGACTACTTTAATTTGTCTCCTTTACTGGAGAGACAATTTGAATATTTCCCAGAGGGGCATTGCAGCTATAAGTCCCCTTACCTGGCAGCCAGACTGGCTTGCAAAGTCTCCTTAAGGAGAATAGTGTTCCCCCGTGGTCCCCACATAGCTTTCTCATGAGCCAGATCAGACACCCCCATACTTTGCACTGACGAGAGGCAAGCACCCCGAAACACCGTGTCTGCAAATTGGGATTCTGATCTGGCTTATATATCCTGAGTCATATTGCAAAGGATTGTTGAAAATCCACTTGTGACTTTTAGGATCGCTACTTCCAATAGGTGGCGCTGTGCTAGAGTTTGTCTCCTTTACTGGAGAGACAATTTGAATACTTTAATTACGGAAGTTCACATGTATTTAAAGAAATCAGTTGGCTAGGAGCCAAGAATACGCAACACATCTCCTATTGGGTAAACTGTAAAAGAGCTTATTCTGCGATATATATATGTATATATGTTTCATCATTTTATATTAAGCAAAGTCAGCATGATTCCCATATCACATTAAAGTCCCAGAATGTCTGGTGAGTCTTATAATGTCTGCTCAATGCAGATCTAGGTGTGGTACACATTTCAAGGGCCATCTTAAGTCTTGTTTTTGGATATCTCCATATAATTCTTAATACTCATAACAGTTCATAACCACGTCCATAACACCAGTAATCCTGGGACATACATTTCCATGAGAACATATAGGAAACCTACATTGGGAAACATGATATTACACATGCACTGTATTAAAAAAACATCATAATCCCGGATTCACATCTGCAGAAAACACACAATAATGAGAGAAGATTGTTATTGCGTTGTGTGCTGCACTACGCTACGTGTGAACACGGCTTTAGCGTTACACTTTAATTAATTTTTTTAGGGATATAATAGAGAAAAATAATCAATTGCGCCATGTTTTTACGCCATTTACTGATCCTCATAAATAATCTGATCGCTGTGTTGTGCAGATCATTATGATTACAGGGACATCAAATATATCCTTGTTATTTGCTGATTTGTGATGTTTATTTTTATTTTTTATTTTTATTTTTAAAAGTGCATTAAAAATGACATGAATGACATTTTTTTAAATTATTTTTACTAATGTTATTACAGAAAAAAAATCTTTTATTTTCTCGGTAGAATACAGGACATAAAGATAGACTGTTCCGTACAATGTATCTCAAAGTCCAGTATAATCTGCTTAAGGAGTCGGAGCCTGCAATGCAGCTTCAAATATAAAAAATTCTCCTTGTGCCATCAGCAAAGTCTATAGGGTGCTTTACACGCTACGATATCGCTAACGATTTATTGTCGGGGTCACAGTGTTTGTGACGCACATCCGGTGTCATTAGCGACATCGCAGCGTGTGGCACGTACGAGCAACCTTCAACGATCGCAAAAGTGGTAAAAATCGTTGGTGTTGGAGAGGTTGTCCAAAAACCAAATACCATTGTCTGGTGAGTAGCGATGTTGTTCCTCGTTCCTGCGGCATCACACATCGCTATGTGTGACACAGCAGGAGCGATGAACATCTCCTTACCTCCATCCATCGGCAATGAGGAAGGAAGGAGGTGGGCGGCATGTTACGTCCCGCTCATCTCCGCCCCTCCGATTCTATTGGACGGCTGCCGTGTGACGTCGCGGTGACGTCGCTGTGACGCCAAACGCACCTCCCCCTTGAAGGAGGGATTGTTCGGCGGTCACAGCGACGTCGCTGCACAGGTATGTGCATGTAACGCTGCCGTAGCGATAATGTTTGCTACGGCAGCGATCACCAAATGTCACACGTACGACGAGGGCTATCGCTAGTGATGTCGCAGTGTGTAAAGCACCTTTAAGGCTCCAAGAATTTGGCTCCTACTTAAATGTTAAATGTTATTGGTTTGGGTCCTAGGGAGGGTTGAAAAGTAATTAAAAAAATTACATTTTTGTAATTATTTCTCATTTTTTCTAGTAGTTTTTTAGGAGCATAACCTTTTTTCTTTTTCTTCACCTCCAGGGACATAGGGATTAGGGGTGAGCGAATGTATTTCCCACTATTCGGTATCCGAAGGATAATGGGGTATTCGAGGTATTCGCTATCCGATGGCTAATATGGTATTCGGTCCGATACTTTCATTTTCATTTCTAGACTTCCTGACGCCTTTTTCCAGCCAATGAACACATCTGACGTTGCTTGCCCTCACATTAACGCCGCAGCCATCTTTGTTGTAGTGTTACTATGATTGGCTTGGCCGCACAGCGTCATAGGGGCTATATAAGCCAGCGGTCATTTTGGTTAGTCGATCTCTCCCTCTCTCTTTTTTACTCACCGATCTCAGGTGCGGCACTGCATGGCTGTCACACTGTGGCGGGTTCTCCAGCTTTTGAAAATGCCGGCCGCACATTATTCCATCTTGTATTCCCTGCTTCCCCCACCGGTGCCTATGGTTGGTTGCAGTCATACACGCCCCCACGCTGAGTGACAGCTGTCTTACTGCAACCAATCACAGCTGCCAGTGGGCGGGTCTATATCGTGTAGTAAAATAAATAATTTAAAACAACGACAGTCCCGGCATGTCACCGGCCCTTCTCGATTGCCGTGATGCGGTGACAATCAGGGTAATAAGGCGTTACTAGCAGCTTATAGCTGCCACTAAGTCCAAGATTAGTAATGGCAGCGTCTATGACACGCCATCACTAATCTGTAAGTAAAGTACCGTAAATAAACACAAAAATGAAAAATCCTTTATTTGAAATAAAACACCAAAAAGCCCCTCTGTCACCACTTTATTAATCCCCCAAATATCCAGGTCCGGCGTAATCCACACTAATTCAGCGACGTCTGTTAGCGAGTGCTCAATGCAGCCTCATTCCGTGAACGATGCTGCAGTGGTAACTCCAGGTCATTTCTCACAGCCGGTGATGTTACCACATTAAGGCTCGCGACTACTTCAGTGCTGCCGGAAAAGCACAACTCAGAGTGATGTCACTGACCGGCAGTGACCCTGCGAGAACTCAGATCCAAGCTCCCGCAGGGTCACTGCTCCATCACACATACTGTTTGGGGGGGAAACACATACATCACAAATAAAAGCTGCAATATCATCTATCTATTCATCTATCTATCCATCCATTATCTATCTATCTATCTATCAAATCAAATCAAATAAGCTTTATTGGCAGGACCAAATACAAATTAGTTTTGTCAAAGCAAGTGTACATTAGGGACTGGGACTGTGGGGATGGTGGGTGGGGACTGTAGGAAGGATTAATGGGGACATCCAGGGTGGGGACTGTGGGGGCATATCTAGGGTGGGGGCTATGGAAGTCCATGGCTTATCATAGTTCGCTTTCTCGAAGTCTATGACATTCGCTCACATACCGCGCTGCTATCTCCACTGCGCTCTCTTCTTCCCTCAGCAGGATATATGTTTCCTCTTCCTCCTTCATGGAGCTGAAATCCGGGAAGAGATCAGAGAGTCTTCTGAAGTGAGTGTCCCTCACTGCTGAGTACTTGGTGCAGTGTAGCAGGAAGTGGGCTTCATCCTCCAGGGCCTCCAGTTCACAGTGTTGGCACAGTCTGTCCTCCCTGGGCTTGTAGCTCTGCTTGTGTCGGCCGGATTCGATGGCTAGACTGTGGGCACTGAGTCTATATCGGCTCAGGGTTCTGCGGTCTCTGGGGTCTGGGAGTTTTTCCAGATATGGGGCCAGTCTGAAGTCTCTCTGTAGACTCTGGTACGTGGTCAGTTTCTGTGAGGTGTTGATGTCGGTCCTCCAGTCACTGACATACCTCTCCTGGCCCTCGTCTACCATCTTCCTGATTCTGGTTTTTGTCAGGCTGTTGGTCATTTTGTCCAGTTGGGTTTGGGAGAGCTGTGCATCTGGACCAGGTATATATATCAGAGCTTCGTGGTGATGGGAGCTTGGATTGCTGCTCTGTAGGTGAGCCCAAAATGATAGTGACCTCTTCAGAGCTGCTAGGTGTAGAGGGAATCTGCCCAGCTCGGCCCGACAGGCACTGTTGGAAGTGCTTTGATGGACCTGGAGAAGGTGCTTACAAAATTCCAGGAGAAATATTTCTGTTGGGCTGGAATCCCACCTTGACCAATATAGGTAAGTGTGAGGGCCCCAGACTTCGCTGCCGTACAGGAGGATTGGGGCGATGATGGAATCGAAGATTTTTAGCCAGATCCTCACTGGTGGCTTCAGATTATACAGTTTCCTTCGGATGGCATAAAAGGTTTTGCAGGCCTTCTTTTTCAGGGTCTCTATGGCTTGTTTGAAGCTCCCTGAGAACTCAGAGAACGAGAGTTCCGGCACACTGCACTGTTTCCCAAATAAGTGAAAGAATAGACTGTTTCAAGTGTTCATAATCTGTTTTTCTTTATTGAAAAAATGTTTTTTGTGCTGTACAAAGTAGAAAGTCCGCCGACGTTTCGGCCCTAGGCCTTCCTCAGGTCGGACAATCAGACTGAGGTATATTTATATGTGAATAAAACAGAAAAGCAGATATCAGCGGATATAAATGATGTATGCAATAAAGACAATCCAAATGAAAATAACAAAGTACATATGCAAGGAGATACAACATAGGCGGTGAAATCACAACAACACGATGTATTCCCGAGAATGATTACAATTACAGCAATCTAATAACATGTTACGCACCAGGGAGGGACCCATAGTGACGGTGTGGTAAACTAAAGGGAGGATAAGTGGCTCACCCATGTAAAGCAAAGATCCGTTATGGTGTTTAACTGATTGTAATCAGCACTATTGCAGCAGCATGGGATATAATCCTGTGGCAAAAGTAAGGGGAAAGTGAATCAAAAAAGCAGTTGAGTACAAGAGCCTAAAATCGCCGTATGGCCTGAGAGGATGGGGTATGGTATATATATGTGAGCATACCTGTGTGGAAGTAGGATTTTTAAAGAATCCTGTAGGAGGGCCCTATGGCCGTTGTGGAAAAATTATATCCTATACAGAAAGAAAATATATATATATATATGTGAGATAAGGAGTGGATACTCAAATAAGCGTGTGAATATGAGGTAAATATAGCCAATACCTGTATGGATGTTATAGGGCTAAAACCTATAATTTATTAAGGTTAGGGATCCGTTGTTTTATAGCATATAATGCTGACGCCAATAGTGATAGATGTGTCTGTGGATAACAATAAGTAGATATAGTCCATCATTTAGAGTCACATAATATGGCGGATTATAATTGAAGCGGTTATACTACCAGTGGTGATGTTGCTAGTTCACAGAATTTTTAGCAGGAGTGGAATGTTTAAACTGGTGGCCGTCATATATCCGCGAATGAATTGTTATAACATGTTGTAGTTGACTCAATGGATCAATAATCTAAAGAGAGAAAGAGATATCTATGTAGGACTATAACAAAGGTGTCAGAACCAGGGTATGAACCTGTATAGTAAAAACAACAGCTACCTTGATGGATGTATATAAGGCTTAAAACCTCTTTGTTATTACGGATCCCGGTCCGTATACCTCAGGTTAGATGTTCAATATATCTGCCACATCGAATGCACTGTTTGGCCAGGAGCAATAAAATGTCTGTGGGTAGCAATGAATAAACAAGGTGTGTTGTATGAAAAAACCATAACATGCCACATAATGAAGGTAGTATATTACCAATGGAAAGGCTTTCACTTTGCAGGGATACTAAGTAGAAAAAATTGCTTCTGCTGACCGTGGTAACATATCTGCAGAAATAGAAATTATAATGGCTAAAATGAACCTGTATAGATCGTGAAATAAAAGGAAGTAGATATAATATTACCCTTAGACATAGGAGGCTGAATGAAATCTTCCTAGGTATATGCCAGTTGAATGGGAGAAACTCCGGTGGGACCGGCTGATAACAGAGGAAAATAGCAGGATGATAATATTAGAGGGGCGTTATAAGATAGAGATAGGCTATCTATGGCTTAAGAGAGGATACATTGCTGTTGAGTGGGTCACTTACCCTCCGTGTGCAGTGGTGGCTGTGTGTGCAGCGCGTCCTGTGCAGACTGGTGATGTGCGCGCCGGTTTTAAATGGAGACCGGGGAGCAGGAGTGACATATCCGGTCTGTGGAACGCGGAAGTGATGTCGGCCTGCGTGGAACGCAAGCCGCGCATGCGCACTGATTGCGAGCATCCCTGGGCTGTGGATCACATGAAGTACATCATATCCGGTGGTTGGAACGCGGAAGTGGAGGGAATCCATGTGAGACGCAGATCGCACTTGGTGATAATCATTCTGGTGATATGGTAGCCTATAGGGGCCATATACTATATAGTGAATCCAGTGGTGGAAGAATCGCTGGTAAGCTATAAGTGCAATGTGTCGCTGGTGGGTGAACATGCCTGGGATGGCTAATTCTGCAAGAGGAAAAACAAGAATTAGAGAAATGCATGAATTAGGAGAATGTAATACATGAATTACATGTACCCGAATAAACAATATAGACGATATTCACATGAGACCTGTGAGAACAGAACTTCCAATAAAGATATGCATAATAACTATCCAGTTACATCATAAATACATCTTAAATAAGGAGGCATAGGTAACCATACGTTATGCAGTAGCCATGGGATACCATAGGCACTGCGTGTAACATCAGAGGATCAGAAAATTACAATAGGAATTAATCCGTCAAAAACCTGTCTCATATTTTCGGTTGAGCCCATGGGGTTCCATGGTGCCCAACGTATGTATCCATCTAGCTTCAACATCGAGGAGGCGTTTAACCCTATCCCCTCCTCGCCGATTAACATTAACCTGGTCAATGACCTGGAATCTCAATTGGGACACATTATGCCCTGCTGTCAGGAAATGATGTGGAATGGGTAATAATGTACGTCCGCATCGAATGTCGGATTTATGCTTATTGATGCGGTCTCGGACATGCTGGGTAGTCTCCCCAACATATCCGAGACCGCACGGACACTTGATGTAATAGACTACATACGTACTGTCACAAGTAAAGAAACCTTTGATCTGAAAGATTTTCCCAGTCCTAGAGTGTGTGAATGTGTTACCTCTGTTAACATTGGAACATTGGGCACAGCTCAAGCATGGAAATGTTCCAAATTGAGGGTTATTTATGAACCGCTGTCTGGGGGTAGTAGTGGAAGGACCTATGTCAGCCCGAATAAGTTTATTTCTTAAGTTAGGTGATTTTTTGTAGCAAACCAATGGTGGATTCTGGAATTCCTTAATTTGGGGATATGAGAGTCCCAACAATGGCCAATGCCGTAGGATGATATTTTTAAGTAAGGGCGAGAAGGGATGATAGGTGTTAATGAAATGTACCCTTTCTTGTGGGTCCAGATGTCCCCCAGATTTGGTTGTACTTCTTGTGGCTATATCATGTGGGTAACCTCTTTGAACAAATTTGTTGCTCATCTCATGGTGTCTTTGAATCTTGGTTTCGCCGCTGCTAACAAGTCTGTCAACCCGAACGTGTTGGGAGATGGGCAAGGACTGTTTGGTGTGTCTAGGATGATTGCTAGAAAAGTGTAGCAGGCTATTCTTATCAGTTGGTTTTGTGTACATGTCAGTGGTCAATATACCTTCATTACTCTTGATGACTAAACAGTCTAAAAAATTGATCTTATCTGGATCCTGGTGTAAGGAAAAGGAAAGGCCAGGTAGGAGACCATTGATATTGTTGTAAAAATTGAGAAGGGAATCAAGGTCACCGTTCCAAACCATGAACACGTCATCAATATACCGACACCATAAAAGGGCATACTGATTAATCAAAGTGTGACAGTGTATGAATTTGTCTTCAAAGTATGTCATGAATATGTTGGCGTAGGGGGGCGCGACGTTAGAGCCCATCGCGGTCCCCCTACGCTGAACATAAAACTGATCCTGGAAAAGGAAAAAGTTTTGTTCCAGAATATTATTATTATTATTATTATTTATTTATAGAGCACCATTAATTCCATGGTGCTGTACATGAGAAGGGGGTTACATACAAAATACGTATACAAGTTACAGTAGACAGACTAGTACAGAGGGAAGAGGGCCCTACCCTTGCGGGCTTACATTCTATAGCAATAGAATAATAGAATAATCTTAAGGATGTCCGTACAAAAAGCTCTATGGTCAGTAGATAGCGTAGTGTATTGTTCTAGAAACCAATTTACTGCATGAAGTCCTTCTCTATGGTTTATGCTTGTATACAAGCTGTTGACATCTAATGTAACCAAAAGAGACGATGGTGGGACGTGATGTAAATTGGTTAATATCTCCAGAAAGTGTGAGGTGTCTTTGATATAGGATGGAGTCAAAGGAATGAATGGAGAAAGGATCTTTTCTATGGTCTTAGCGACTGGTGAGAGGACGGAATCGGTTGAGGCTACAATTGGTCTTCCTGGTGTGCGAGTGTGGTGTTTATGAATTTTAGGAAGGGTGTAGAAAACGGGAGTCACAGGATGTGGATTGTGTAAGAAGTCCCTAAGCTTTTGATCAATGATACCTAAATCATGGTATCGTTTAGATGCTGATTTTATTAAAGATGAAACGTAGGAGGTGGGATCAGTGGGAATGGGCTCATAAGTCGTGGTGTCAGAGAGCTGACTAAGGATCTCAGAGATGTAGTAGGTGCGATCAAGGACGACTGTGGCTCTGCCCTTATTGGCTGGTTTGATGATAATGGATGAATTATTCTTAAGGGTATTGAGGACCCTGGATTCTTCTACAGTGAGATTATTCTTCAGGTGGAATTTTCCTGTGTTAATCTTTCTGTTAAGTGTCTGAACGTCATTAGAGACAAGGGAAACAAAAGTTTCCACAGGGTGGTAAGATCTGGGAGGCATGTAGGAACTAGTGGATTGTAGGTTAAGTCCCTTCAAAGAAAAAGTTAGGTCATCAGTACAAGACAATGTGTTAGGAGCATCAGTATCAACCTTCTTATCAAAGTGGGCTTTTAAACGTACAGTTCTGAATAATCGGTTGAGCTCTTGCTCCACCTTGAAAGTGTCGTACCGAGGGGTGGGACTAAATGTAAGACCCTTTTGTAGGACTAGGTGCTCGGCAGGGGACAAGGTGTATGATGATATGTTGTAAACCAAGTCGGATTTACCTGCGACCTGGTCCACACCCGATCCTCCCGTTGATAATGACTGGTGTCTGCGCCCCCTCCTCGTCTTCTTCCTGATTGACGTCGTGGTCCTAAAAAATGGGATCGTTGTCGTGGAGGTCGAAACTCGTTGTCCGAGCTGCCTGATGATGTGTATCCAGTATATCTGGAGGGGCGTCTTACACTGTATGAGTCTCCTGATCGCCATCTGTAGACTGTACCTTTCGTATAATCTTCTTGATCCCTCAAACATTTTTGGCGTTTCCTGTTTTCTAGTGTTTTCCTAAAGTCGTTAATGAATTCCTGAGTTCTATTTCTTAGTTGATCAAATTCCGTGGTAGGGAGAACTTGTTTCAATTGTATTTCAGTGGTTTTAATATTGTTAGATATATGTTCAATTTCCTTGTGAAGATGATCAATAGTCAGGGTTATAATATCCATGGAGCACTTGTTGATTATGGCCTCAAATCTGTCACAATATTCATTGTTGTCTGAAAATAAAGTAGGTCTTAATAAAACACGTAGGCCTCGTGGTATCCGTTTCGTGCGATGGTATTCTGCTAGTGTGCCCAGATGAAGATCAAGAGCGGCATGTCTTTGTAGTTCTTTTTCATAATCCCTTCGGCGTATTTCATCCGTAGGTACATTAAGGAAGGTGCTCGATGTTGTGACTTTAGAGACTATGCTGTTAGTCTCCTCATCGTTGTAAGAAAAAACCGTAAAGTTTGATTGTGACATATGGGAAACGGAGTTGTCGTAATAGGGAAACCAGGGAGCTAAGGTCAAAAAATAAATGAGCCACAAAAGAGGTAAGGCCTCGCGTCACCTTAAGCAGGTGCTCTGGAAAAAATAAACGTAGTACTCAGAGAACGAGAGTTCCGGCACACTGCACTGTTTCCCAAATAAGTGAAAGAATAGACTGTTTCAAGTGTTCATAATCTGTTTTTCTTTATTGAAAAAATGTTTTTTTGTGCTGTACAAAGTAGAAAGTCCGCCGACGTTTCGGCCCTAGGCCTTCCTCAGGTCGGACAATCAGACTGAGGTATATTTATATGTGAATAAAACAGAAAAGCAGATATCAGCGGATATAAATGATGTATGCAATAAAGACAATCCAAATGAAAATAACAAAGTACATATGCAAGGAGATACAACATAGGCGGTGAAATCACAACAACACGATGTATTCCCGAGAATGATTACAATTATAGCAATCTAATAACACGTTACGCACCAGGGAGGGACCCATAGTGACGGTGTGGTAAACTAAAGGGAGGATAAGTGGCTCACCCATGTAAAGCAAAGATCCGTTATGGTGTTTAACTGATTGTAATCAGCACTATTGCAGCAGCATGGGATATAGTCCTGTGGCAAAAGTAAGGGGAAAGTGTATCAAAAAAGCAGTTGAGTACAAGAGCCTAAAATCGCCGTATGGCCTGAGAGGATGGGGTATGGTATATATATGTGAGCATACCTGTGTGGAAGTAGGATTTTTAAAGAATCCTGTAGGAGGGCCCTATGGCCGTTGTGGAAAAATTATATCCTATACAGAAAGAAAACGTGAGATTCGGGCCCTGCTGCAGCGGCAACAGGTGAATCTGTCTGGTGGAGAGATTGGTGGTTTGCGAGTAATGGATGTAGCACCCATTGTAGTGCCTCCACGAAGTGAGATGATGATTTGGTGTAGGGCAGCAGTAGGTACCCATTGACAGGATTATCAGGCAGTGGTGGAGCCCCTGCCTTCAGAACACTGGCCCACAGTTTTGGCAGCCAGAGGAGTAATTGATGTCCGAAAGGGGAGAGTGCCTGTGAGAGTGATGAATTGCGGAGAAGAGGAGGTTAAACTACCCAGATATGACACCATTGCTAAGCTATTCACCGTAGGTGCACGTGCCATTCAGACCACTACATCCCCCATCATTGCACCTAAACCAGCCAGTGACAGTTCATCAAGTCAGCTAGAGGGGTGGTGTCAAGAACTACTACCACAGGGTAGTGCAAGAGTACAGGCAAGTCTTCAGTAAACACCCGTTAGACTTTGGGAGGATCAAAGGGATCCAACACTACATCCCCACAGGTGCGCACCCACCCATCAAAGAGAGGTATAGGCCAATACCGCCTGCACATTACCAGTGTGCCAAAGACATGTTGAGGAACATGAGGGAGGCGGGGGTTATCCGTGATAGTTGTAGCCCCTGGGCAGCTCCGTTGGTCCTGGTAAAGAAATAAGACGGCACTATGAGGATGTGTGTGGATTACCGGAAGATTAATCAGATCACCCATAAGAATGCATATCCTCTTCCCCGTATTGAGGAATCGTTGGCTGCATTGAGAACTGCAAATTACTTTTCCACTCTTGATATCACTAGTGGCTACTGGCAGGTGTCCGTTGCAGAGGAAGACCGGGAGAAGACCGCCTACGCTACCCCGATGGGCCTCTGCGAGTTCAACAGCATGCCCTTTGGGTTGTGCAATGCGCCAGGAACCTTCCAGAGATTGATGGAGTGCTGCTTGGGACATCACAACTTTGAAACGGTCCTGCTATACTTCGATGACGTCATTGTCTATTCGAAGACGTATGAAGAGCATTTGGAACATCTTGCTGAAGTCTTTGAAGCCCTCTCCAAGTACAGGATGAAGTTGAAACCGTCCAAATGCCACCTGCTGAAGCCCAAGGTCCAGTACCTCGGCCATGTGGTAAGCGCAGAAGGTGTAGCTCCAGATCCGGAGAAGATAACCGCTATCCAGAACTGGCCAACCCCCACGACCATCAAGGAGGTACGGCAAATCCTGGGCCTGATGGGCTATTACCGCCGCTTCGTCAAGGGTTACACTAAGATGGAAGCCCCTATGCAAGACCTCCTTGTTGGACAAATCAAATATGGTAAAGTCCCCGGTCTTCCATTTGCTTGGGGTAAAGAGCAGGAAGAACGTGGGATTGGGAGCTGTCCTGTCCCAGATACAGAATGGCAAGGAAAAGGTAATAGCTTATGCGAGCAGGAAGCTCCTCCCAACAGAGAGGAACCCTGAAAATTACAGTTCTTTCAAGCTGGAGTTCCTGGCACTCGTCTGAGCGGTGACAGAAAGATTTAAGCACTACCTGACTTCTGCAAAGTTCACTGCGTATATGGACAACAACCCTTTGACCCATCTGAAAACAGCGAAGCTTGGGGCCTTGGAACAGTGCTGGGTAGCCCGGTTGGAGAACTATGACTTCACCATAAAGTACAGAGCCGGTTGGAAGAACACCAACGCTGATGCATTGTTCAGAATGCCACATCTGCCTGATGGTGGGGTAGATGAAGATGAGTTGGAAGAAATTGGACTGCCTGCATTCCATCAACCTACCGGTTTGGAGAACACCAGTCCTTACAGCAGTCAGCAGGAGGCAGCATTCAACCCGCTACCCCATCATGGTTCAAAGCAAGAAGGCCTGCGGAGACACCATCACATGTTTCTCAACGCTGGCAGGAAACTAGCCTTCTTGCTTTGAATATTTCCCAGGGGGCATTGCTCTAGAATCACTGCGTTGAGAAACACGTGATGGTGTCTCCGCAGTGGTGGATGTTGATCTCCCTAAGGTCAACCATCCTTGCTCACATAGTCTTTTACTAGGCAATGTCCCACTAGCCAGATTCCTACTCCACACTGATGAGGGGCAAATACCCCGAAACGGCTGTCTGTGGATGGATACCATGTTTGGCATAGGTGGTCTCCTTGACTGGAGACTGCCCTTCCCGTGGTTGTTCCTTCCCGGTGAAAGACCTGGCTAGTTTCCTGCCAGCGTTGAGAAACATGTGATGGTGTCTCCGCAGGCCTTCTTGCTTTGAATATTTCCCAGGGGGCATTGCTCTAGAATCATTGCGTTGAGAAACACGTGATGGTGTCTCCGCAGTGGTGGATGTTGATCTCCCTAAGGTCAACCATCCTTGCTCACATACCCCATCATGGTTGGCGGGAAGCCCAAGATAGAGATCCTGCAGTCCGACTGATCAAGACGCTGATTTCCCAGGCTGATTCCAGGATGGAGCCTACTGCACCGGCAGAGGCACAGAGGCTGTGGAAAGAGAGGGGCCGGTTATATTTGCAGAGAGGCAAGCTGTGCAGAGGACTGATTAATCCTAAGACGCATGAGAGGATCTGCCAGATCGTAGTACCTCGGCATATGTAGCGGTGGTCCTGGAGGCTTATCATGATGGAGCTGGACACTTTGGCTGGAAGAAATTGGAGATGCTGCAACGGGAATGCTTCTACTGGGCTGGAATGAGAGAATCCATCGAAGCATGGTGTCGGGATTGTGGTCCCTGTGTGCTAAGAAGAAACGATGGTACCAGTCAGAGGGCCCCGTTGCAGCCGATCGTTACCAACCAGCCGTTGGAACTTGTCGCTTTGGACCACGTTAAGCTCACACCAAGTAGTAGCGGGTCTACATTACAGACCAAAGGTTTGGACACACCTTCTCATTTCTAGAACAACTGTTAAGAGGAGACTTTTGTGCAGCCGGCCTTCATGGTAAAATAGCTGCTAGGAAATCACTGCTAAGGACAGGCAACTAGCAGAAGAGACTTGTTTGGGCTAAAGAACACAAGGAATGGACATTAAAGCAGTGGAAATCTGTGCTTTTGTCTGATGAGTCCAATTTGAGATCTTTGGATCCAACCACCGTGTCTTTGTAGAAAAGGTGAATGGATGGAATTTACATGGCTGGTTCCCACCGTAAAGCATGGAGGAGGAGATGTGATGGTGTGGGGGTGCTTTGCTGGTGAGATGTAGAAAAGAAGGGACTCAGCACCAATGCGGTAATAATAAAACTTGGAACTTTATTCGGAATTTTTTAAAAGAAAAGTAGACCGGTCATCCAAAAAATCGCCATGCAATTTGCCAAGCAGCTTTACGCGTTTCGGACTTATGACTAAGGACTGGTTTTAATTTCCCCATGTTTGTCCGAAACGCGTAAAGCCGCTTGGCAAATCGCATGGCGATTTTTTGGATTACCTGTGTACTTTTCTTTTAAAAAATTCCGAATAAAGTTCCAAGTTTTATTATTACCGCATTGGTGCTGAGTCCCATACGCTTCTTTTCTACATCTATTCTGAATTACGGACCGGCCTGTCCGGGGACTGCGAGCATCCACCTTCGCCTTGAAGACTGCATATGGGTGAGCTGAAATTTCTACCATTTGCTTTGCTGGTGACACTGTTGGGGATTTATTCAAAATTGAAGGCATACAGAACCAGCATGCCTACCACAGCATCTTGCAGCGGCATGCTATTCCATCCGGTTTGCGTTTAGTTGGACCATCATTTATTTTTCAAGAGGACAATGACCCCCAAACACACCTCCAGGCTGTGAAAGGGCTATTTGACTAAGAAAGAGAGTTATGGGGTGCTACGCCAGATGACCTGGCCTCCACAGTCACCAGACTTGAACCCAATCGAGATGGTTTGGGGTGAGCTGGACCTCAGAGTGAAGGCAAAAGGGCCAACAAGTGCTAAGCATCTCTGGGAACTCCTTCAAGACTGTTGGAAGACCATTTCCGGTGACTACCTCTTGAAGTTCATCAAGAGAATGCCAAGAGTGTGCAAAGTAGTAATGAAAGCAAAAGGTGGCTACTTTGAAGAACCTAGAATATAAGACATATTTTCAGTTGTTTCACACTTTTTTAAGTATTTCATTCCACATGTTTTAATTCATAGTTTTGATGCCTTCAATGTGAATATACAATTTTCAGAGTCCTGAAAATAAAGAAAACTCTTTGAATGAGAAGGTGTGTCCAAACTTTTGGTCTGTGCTGTATGTATGCCCTCACAATAGTGGACCACTACTCGAGATTTGTGGTCGTGGTACCCGTCAAGGATCTAAAAGCTCGCACTGCAGCGAGGGTTTTCCAGGCGCATTTCTGCCGACCGCATGGCTATCCAGAGAAGGTACTTACAGCCCTGCCTTTGAAGCGGAGATATTCAAGGAGTTCTTAGTTCTGCAGTCTATATGGATGTAGGAAGATCCGTACCACCCCATACCACGCCCAAACCAATGGGATGTGTGAGATGATAAACCATTTGGTTATCAAACTGCTCAAGACTCTGCAACTTGAGGAGCAGAACCAGTGGCCTGAGAGACTGCCCGATCTAGTGGATATGTATAAAAATATCCCTGTGAGTTCTACTAAGTGTACGCCTGCTTACCTTATGAGGGTGAGGCCTGGGAGATTGCCTGTGGACCTGGACATGGATATTGAGGTGCCCGAGACCATCTCTACAACCATGAACTGGAATTCCAAACACCAGATGCAGTACAGACAAATCCAGGAATATGTGGAAAAGAATTTGAACCGGAGCAGGGAAAAGCAAGAGCAGCACTTTAACAAACAGGCGAAGGCTGCCCCCTTTGCACCAGGAGACATGGTGCTGAAGAGAAAAAGTAGAAATATTTTTGGAAAGAAAGTGCACAGCACTGCTTACCCATTCAGGAGGTGGTTCCGTAATCCCGTTCCACACTATTCAGTGTAGCTCTTGCCTTATAGATTTCCTTGGCGTGCCGGGTATAATCATGCATCTTATCCTGATATGATGGCAGATAAAGTCTCCAACCGTGGTGCTAGTGCCCAGCCACAGCATTCAAATTCATAGAAAATTGGAAGAAGGGCAGCACTCTGCGGTATCTCAAGACTATTTTATTTTCCGGTGCTGACAGGTGAAACATTTACAATGCTCCCCTCCCTCCATTCCCTCATGTCTGTTTCACCTGTCAGCACCGGAAAATAAAATAGTCTTGAGATACCGCACAGTGCTGCCCTTCTTCCAATTTTCTATGAAGAGAAAAAGTAGGCTGCATAAATTGGACAACCAGTGGGAGAGGGCCCCCTATGTTATCCAACCCTCTGACTCGAGTAATCAGAAAACTTACCTTGTTAGCAGAGATCAAGGGAAAACCACAGCTACCATCTCCAGAGACCACTTGAAGAAGTGTCCGTAACCCCTGAAAATCGTGGAATAAGTTCCCACTCCAGCCACGGTTGTGGAAAGAAGAGAAGAGGTGTTCCACACCATCCTAGGTGACTTCCTAGCGGATTGGCCTATACAAAATGGAGCAGTGATTGTTCCCATTCTAACGTTCCCACAACCTGTGGAAGATCCAGAACCAGAGAGGCCCATTGACATTCCACCAGCACATACACCTAGGGATGCACCTGCACCTATATCACGCCCCCATAGGTCTCTACCTACTGTACCCATCACTAGGAGTGAGGAACCCATAGATCACTCTACCCCACCGAGCCTAGGAGAAAATGTAGGGTTGAGGAGGTCCAGACGCCCTAACCTAGGTCAGCCACCGCTCAGATATAGGAAGTGAGTGGTGCCTGCATGTTCTTGTATGTAGCAATGTATGTATATAAGTAAATGCTAATTAACCGTGTACTTTACCTGATTTGTTTAAAGATAAGGAGTAGGTAGTGGATTCTGGCTACCCTTCTTCAGTTGTCTGATGTTTTCCCCTATTTAAAGTTAACTATGGACCATGGCTTCAGGACTGGCGAAGCCACCCAAAAACTTTCTTGGGCCTTGTAAATAACCCTCATCTACCTTCTTGTTACCCCACCACCAGGACTGTAACGCCTCTGAAGAGGTTGGTTGGAGGAAGGGCCTGCGGTGGAGTCGGCCGAGGCCCAGTCACCAGCAAAACCGGTAAGGAATAACGTTTGGAACACCATTCTAAGTCTGAACTGGGTGCAAAAACCTAAAAAACATCACTATGGGGAGATAAGGTATGCACACCAGTGACTATGTAAGGGGAATACATGAAATAGCAGAAACTGCTGTGTGAATACTGACTTAAAAAATCCAATAGCTATATGTAAGAGTGAAAATGTGAAAAATGGAATCTGCATTACTGCCATGAACATATGAATCAAGAGAAATTTAGCTACTGAATTGATCAATGCAATAGAGCCCCAACACTACGCCAAAGTATTTCTCTACGCTGGGGTCCCTAGCTTGTGTGTGTCCTCTCATGCAGTTAAAAAACTTACAGTGTATGGGAAGCTGAGACCCAGCCAATCCATATCATACGCATAAATAGCCTGGGTCTCAGCTTCCCATACACGGTAAGTTTTTTAACTGCATGAGAGGACACACACAAGCTAGGGACCCCAACGTAGAGAAATACTTTGGCGTAGTGTTGGGGCTCTATTGCATTGATCAATTCAGTAGCTAAATTTCTCTTGATTCATATGTTCATGGCAGTAATGCAGATTCCATTTTTCACATTTTCACTCTTACATATAGCTATTGGATTTTTCAAGTCAGTATTCACACAGCAGTTTCTGCTATTTCATGTATTCCCCTTACATAGTCACTGGTGTGCATACCTTATCTCCCCATAGTGATGTTTTTTAGGTTTTTGCACCCAGTTCAGACTTAGAATGGTGTTCCAAACGTTATTCCTTATTTGTTAGTAGTTTTTCGTTTGTGAACCCTCCCCAACCACACCTGTTGTCAATCCATATCATACGCATAAATAGCCTGGGTCTCAGCTTCCCATACATGGTAAGTTTTTTAACTGCATGAGAGGACACACACAAGCTAGGGACCCCAACGTAGAGAAATACTTTGGCGTAGTGTTGGGGCTCTATTGCATTGATCAATTCAGTAGCTAAATTTCTCTTGATTCATATGTTCATGGCAGTAATGCAGATTCCATTTTTCACATTTTCACTCTTACATATAGCTATTGGATTTTTCAAGTCAGTATTCACACAGCAGTTTCTGCTATTTCATGTATTCCCCTTACATAGTCACTGGTGTGCATACCTTATCTCCCCACCAGCAAAACCGGTGACTAACTTCCAGGCCAAAAGTTCAGGACCGTGGAACTCTTGGGGTGGACTGGCGGGTAAGGGACTTTTACCCAGACATTCTGGACACCCACAGGAACTCGGGACGGTGTGACACCTGTAACTAGCGGTGGCACCAAGGGTGGGTTCAGGTGTTTTGGGTGGCGGGTGAAAGGGAAGAATTTTTTCAATGTTAATGTTTGTTACCTTTTCTAATTTCAATAGCAGAAAAAAATAAACGTCAGTGACCGGACAGCCCGAGGAGGGGCTGTATTCAACCAAGGGGGAGTGTGACGCCCTGGCAAAACCAGGTAGTCACAAAAGTGGTCCACCCTCCTTGATACCACCAAAAACCCACACCCAGGTACAACACACAGCCATTAAAGCCTAGCCACCCTCTCATGATAATAAAGACACACCAGTGGGCGGGATCAGATGGATGAGAACGCCCCCCCTAGGGGTCCTGAGGTGTCAGGGGCGGGAACACAACAAACAGTGGAGGAGTTGTAGTTGAGTGGAAGCGAAGTACAGGCTGAGAAGTGTAGTCAGAGGTAGGGGCCCTTGGACTAGCCAGACAGTGAACAGGGCCACAGGCGACGGAGATCCGGTCGCGGGAGACCTTAAGTGGACTGGAGCAGGGTTGCAGCCTGCCGGTGCCGACAGTGGGAATCCGGTCCAGAGGCCGTGCACAGACGGGGTGCCTGGACCCTAGGACGAAGAAGGTTGCATGCCCTTTGTTAATCAACCAGCAGAGGACGAGGTTTCAGGCCTTGTTCTGCAGAAGCCCAGAGAGCGAAACGGAAGCCCAACGCGGGGGATAGGGTGTCCGTCAGAACAAACAGAAATCCCAGGGTCAGATTTCGCGGACCACAGCTCCCAAACATACACAGTACCGGGAGTGGACTTCCCCGTTCCATGCGGAGTTGTCCCACAGAAGAGACAAAAACAGAGTGCAGGAAGAAGGGCCACCTGTTTGCTACACCCGGGTGTGGGACCCGAATACACCCCCCAATGGCGACCGGTCACTGGCAACTTGGTTTACCACTGGACTTGTGTGTGATTACTGAACTGTGAGTACATCATTGATCCCCGGTCCAACCCGGCACGCCACCTCCAGCAGCCATTACTCCCATGAACCGACAACGGGCCCCAGGACTACACCTCCCCTACCCATGGAGAGGATCCCATCTTGCTGCCCCGCTCCATCAGCCCCGGGTGCCCTATCACCAGGCAGCAGCGGTGTCACCATCTCTCACCGCAACCCACAGGTGGCATCACAGACACATCAAAACCCCTGTAAATATCCCCCCTTCTGACAGTTGTGAGGATGGACGGGCGTGCGAGCCCGGGTCCGGTCACCACTCGAGCCGCAGCAGCGAACCCAGATCCGAGCGGCCCCAGAAGCGGCAGCAACAACTGTCTTCACATTTCAGTAAGTTTTCCTCAGTCCCTTGTACCATGAAGGTGCCATTATTGTACACATTTATGGCCAGTGAGTTGGTTTTGTCTTCTTCTTGGTTTCTAATTCTGATCTGCCGGCCCTTATTAATGTCACACTTGGATATATGCTTATATTTTTTGCACAGAGCGGTGTGCCAGGCTAAAGACCGCTTTACATGCTACGATTTATCTGACGATATGTCGTTGGGGTCACGGTTTTCGTGACGCACTTCCGTCTCCATTAGCGGCGTTGTTGCGTCTGACACCTACGTGCGACTCTGAACGATTGCAGATAGGGTGAAAATCGTTGATCGTTGACACGTCGTTCAGTTTCAAAATATTGTTCGTTGTTTTGAACGCAGCAGACATATTGCTACGTTTGGCACCATGCCAATGACGAACAACATCCACACGACCGCCTTGGTCAAACAATATATCGCTGAACGATGTAGCGTCGTTTGTGAGATGTGTGCGTGTGACAGCTACAAAACGACCTATGAGCGATCTCGGCAAATCGTAACAACGATCTGGCCGTGTCACATCGCTAACGAGATCGCTGGCGATATCGTTGTGTGTAAAGCAGCCTTAAGGGCTGGTCTGTGAAAAATAATAAATTGTTTTTTCTTTTATCCTCCTCTTTAGAGGTAAAATCAGCAAAGAGGGTCTCCGGATGTTCTCTAATTCTGGTATGTTTTATGGCGTAAGAGTATGTGAACTCCAGGATGTCTGACCCCCTCCAGTCGTGTGTCTCCAGCTCTGGACTCTGCTCATTTACTTGTTCTACATTTATATTTTCCATTTTTATAATAATCCTTATTTCTCAGATATGTAATTTCAGCACTGTCTGTAGGTTGAGGTGTGGATGCAGGATGGTCCTACCTTTGGATGCTATGATCTCTGGATGTCAGTCTAGAGGCCTCCTGTTGTATGTAGTCTGTCCTTCAACAGTTTTTTCATATGTCCTTTAAATCCTCTATTTCCTCTTTTTTCATAAAAATCTTTAGTCCAGCTCAGTCCAGCTCGCTTTTCTCTTCCACGGAGTTGAATTTTTCCAGGTTTTGTCTTAGTATTTGCTCATTACAAGGTATAAAATGATGAAAAACCCAGGAGCTCATCTTCAATGCTGCTTACTCCTAGGAATGTTGGGCGAGATCTCTTCCTCTATCTATCTATCTATCTATCTATCTATCTATCTATCTATCCCTCTATTTATTCCTCTATTTATCCATCTATCTATCCATCTATCTATCTATCTATCCATTATCTATCCATCTATCTATCTATCTATCTATCTATCTATCTATCCATTATCTACCGAGTAGCAATCCAAGCTCCCATCACCACAAAGCTCTGATATATATATATATACGTGGTCTATCTATGAACCAGGACCCCTGGCACAGCTCTCCCAAACCCAACTGGACAAAATAACCAATCACAGCAGCCTGACAAGAACCAGAATCAGGAAGATGGTAGACGAGGGCCAGGAGAGCTATGTCAGTGACTGGAGGACCGACATCAACACCTCACAGAAACTGACCACGTACCAGAGACTACAGAGAGACTACAGACTGGCCCCATATCTGGAAAAACTCCCGAATCCCAGAGACCGCAGGACCCTGAGCCGATATAGACTCAGTGCCCACAGTCTAGCCATCGAATCCAGCCGACACAAGCAGAGCTACAAGCCCAGGGAGGACAGACTGTGCCAACACTGTGACCTGGAGGCCCTGGAGGATGAAACCCACTTCCTGCTACACTGCACCAAGTACTCAGCAGTGAGGGACACTCACTTCAGGAGACTCTCCCATCTCTTCCCGGATTTCAGCTCCATGAGGGAGGAAGAGAAAACATATATCCTGCTGGGGGAAGAAGAGAGCGCAGAAGGAGATAGCAGCGCGGTATGTGAGCGAATGTCATAGACTTCGAGAAAGAGAACTATGATAAGCCATGGACTTCCATAGCCCCCAACGTCCCCACCCTAGATGTGCCCCATCCATCCTTCCTATAGTCCCCACCCTGCATGTGCCCTATCCATCCTTACTATAGTCCCTACCCATCATCCCCACAGTCCCAGTCCCTATTGTACACTTGCTTTGGCAAAACTAATTTGTATTTGGTCCTGCCAATAAAGCTTATTTGCTTTGATTTGATCTATCTATCTATCTATCCATTCTCTATCTATCCATCTATCGATCTATCCATTATCTATCGATCTATCTATCCATCTATTATCTATCCAGCTATCTATCTATCTATCAACCATTATCTATCTATCTATCTATCCATCATCTATCCAGCTATCTATCTATCCATCTATCCATCTATCAATCTATCTATCTATCCATTATCTATCTATCCATCTATCTATCCATTATCTATCTATCGATCCATTATCTATTTATCTATCCATTATCCATTATCCATCTATCTATCGAAACTAATTTGTATTTGGTCCTGCCAATAAAGCTTATTTGCTTTGATTTGATCTATCTATCCATTATCTATCTATCCATCTATCGATCTATCCATTATCTATCGATCTATCTATCCATCTATTATCTATCCAGCTATCTATCTATCAACCATTATCTATCTATCTATCCATCCATTATCTATCCAGCTATCTATCTATCTATCTATCCATCTATCCATCTATCAATCTATCTATCTATCCATTATCTATCTATCCATCTGTCTATACATTATCTATCTATCCATTATCTATCTATCTATCCATTATCCATCTATCTATCTACCTATCCATCTATCCATCCATCTATCTATCCATCTATCTATCCATTATCCATCTATCTATCCCTCTATCTATCTATTTATCTATCCATTATCTATCTATCTATCGGTCTATCTATGCATCTATCCCTCTATCTATCCATCTATCTATCCAGCTATCTATCCATCTATCCATCTATCTATCCATCTATCTATCTCTCTATCCCTCTATCCATCCATTATCTATCTATAAATCCATCTATCTATTCATCTATCTATCCATCTATCCCTCAATCTATCCATTATCTATCTATCTATCCATCCATCTATTTATCCATTATCTATCTATCCATCCATCTATCCCTCTATCTATCCCTTTATCTATCTATCCATTATCTATCTATCTATCGGATAGATAGATAGATGGATAGATAGATAGAGGGATAAATAGAGGGATAGATAAATAGATAGAGGGATAGATGGATAATAGATAGATAGACAGATAGATAGATAGATAGATAGATAGATAGATAGAGAAATAGATTGATGGATAGATAGATAGATAGATGGATAGATAAATAATGGATAGATAGATAATAGATAGATGGATAGATAGAGGGATGGATAGATAGATAGTTGGATGGATAGAGGGATGGATAGATAGATAGATAGATAGATGATGGATAGCTGGATAGATGATGGATAGATGGATAGATAGAGGGCTAGATAGATAGATAGATAATTGATAAATTGAGGGATAGAGAGATAGATAATGACTAGATGGAGGCATAGAGAGATAGATAGATGGATAGATAGAGGGATAGATAGAAAGATAGATAGATAGATAGATAGATAATGGACAGATAGATAGATAATGGATAGATAGCTAGATAGCTAGATAGATAGATAAAATAGATAGATAAAAAAGGATAAATGGCTAGATAGACAGTCAGACCGATGTCAAACACATATATAATGTCCCAGCTCCCTGCATATTCTAAGCTGGCACTCTTTAGTGACTTTCATGTGGCACTAATGGGTGCCTATCCTTGTATTTAGCCAAAAAAATAGAAAATTAAAAAAAAAAGCGACATGGGGTCCCCCCATTTTTGATAGCCAGCTAGGGTAAAGCAGATGGCTGCAGCCTGTAGACCACAGCTGGCAGCTTTACCTTGGTTGGGGATCCAATTTGGAGGGCCCCCAGGCTCTTTTTTATAATTATTTATAAATAAATAATAAAAAAAAAATATGGTTCCCCCCAAATTTTTTCACCAGCCAAGGTAAAGCGGACAGCTGTGGTCTGGTATTCTCAGGGTGGGAAGGTCCATAGTTTTTGGCCCTTCCCAGCCTAAAAATAGCAGGCCGAAGCCACCCCAGAAGTGGCACATCCATTAGATGCGCCAATCCTGGCGCTTCCCCCCAGCTCATCCCGTTGCCCTGATGCGGTGGCAAACGGGGTAATAAATGGGCTGGATACCAGATGTGTAATGTCACCTGACATCAAGCCCAGCAGTTGGTGATATAATGGCGTCTATCAGATACCCGACATCACCAACGGTCAGTAATAAAAATAGAAAAAAAATATAGACGACAAAAAAAATTATTTGAAAAAACACTCCCCAACTATTCCCTCTTTCACCAATTTATTGTAAAGAAAAAAAAATCCCCTGCAATCCATTTTGGAAGTTCCACGATGACTCTGGACCTTCTAGAATATGGGGGGCACACTCAGGGAACGTGTCCCCCATTTTCTAGGAGTGCAGATCCTCCATGTGAGGAGTGTGGGTGCAAAGAATCTGCACCTACCCTCCCCGGGTCACAGCAGCAGTGTGCGTGCAGCCAGCGCAGCTCCACAGCCGTTCTCACTGAACACAGGAAGATGAGCTGACAGTGTAGCGCCCTGAAAAACCAGGTAGTTGCACATGTAGGCCCCCGCATAACACCAATTCCACGAAGGGTTAAATCAGCCGACCTGAAACTCTAGTCACCACCCTCAGGGAAGGACGGACACACCAGTGGGCGGGACCAGGTGGTTAGGAAACGCCCACCTAGGGGTCTGGAGAGCCCGGGGCAGGAAAACAGAGCAGATCAGTTAAGGCAGAGTTCGAGTTAGGAGTGAGGTCTGGCAGGTGCCAGGGTTGGAGCCCTGACACCTTGGCTAGGTGGCAGAGGGTGGCCAGAGTCTGCAGGAGACAGGAAGACAGCAGCCGGGGATTCGGGGTGGACCGGTACAGGGTTGTAGCCCGCCGGTAGCGACACCGAAAAACCAACCCGGAAACCGCGTGCACAGAGGGGGTACTTGGACCCTTAAGCCAGGACCGGCCCCGACGGCCTAGCTAATTAACCAATTAAGGGCAGGATTTTAGGTCTTGTCCCGACCTAAGTCCCGAAAAGTAGACAACCACCCACAGAGAGGGATAGGGCCACCGCCAGGGCCCTTAGATCCCAAGGGTCAGCGTCAGACGGGCATGGCTCCCAACCAAAGGACCGGGAGCGGACTCCCGTGTTTCACACTGGAAAGTCCTACCTACAACACACTGAGTGCAGAGGAGAGAGACTTTGACTACCAACCTGGGTGTGGGATCAGATAAACCCGTCTGCGGCAGCCGGCCACCATCCCCTTGGTTTACCACAGGACTTGTGTGCTTCATTCGACTGTGAGTAACATCCCTGGCCTCACTGGGTGCGCTGGCCCCTGCAATCACCATCCTCAGCACAAAGACATTGGGCCCCGGTACGTCCATCCCTACCTACGGAGGGGATAACATCCAGCTGCCAGTCCAACGTCCCCGGGAGCCTGTTAGGGCCAGGTGGACGGGCAGACCCAGGAGGTGGATCCACTGGGCCGAACTCCTTGATGAAGGCAAGGGGTCCGGTAGCCGGAGCACTACGGGTAGCAGGACAGTCCGTGCATAAGAGTGAAGAGTGGAATGGAGAAGTCCCTGGGACCACGGAGTCACTGATGGTAGTCCGGGTGACGGAGCTCAGGTTCGGAGGCCGAGATGTTGTCAGGCAGAGTCCGGAACCGATGGAGCGAGAGGACGGGTCACCACAGGGATCAGAGATGGAACGGACTGACGGGATGGCAGATAGTCAGGGTTCGGGGTTCGGGAATCGGCAGGACCGGATGGCGAGGCAGGAGCGGCTCTAGAAGAGAGATAGGTAAGTATACACAGAGACACAAGGAGACCTGACTCCTAGCTTAGGAAACACGAAGAACAGGCCCCGCCCACTTGGACAGTAAACCCCTTTATACCCTGTACCTGTGTGTTCAATTTCCTGTCAGTGGACTCTGGCCCTTTAAGAGAGGGTCAATGACCGCGCGCGCGCCCTAATGCGCATGCGCGAGGCCCGGGTGCCAGAAGCCAGGGCAGGGAGCGGTGAGCAGGAAGCAGGAGAGCCGGGCTGGGGCTGAGTAGCCGACGGGCGCCGGGAGCGGGGACCGGGCCGCCTGGGGACCGCAGGCAATGGAGGCTGGAGACCGGGGAGAGAAGCAGGGAAGCCGGGGAGCGTGGCAGGTGAGCCGGGGAGCAGAGCAGGGGACCCGGAGAGCGTGACAGAGCCCCACAATGGCAGCGGTGGTGCTACATCTCACCACATACCATGGGTGGCATCCCAGACATTTTACAACCAATCACGTATAAATACGTCCCCCTTTTATTCGGAGTGTCCGCGCGACCCCCGGGTCCGGAAGACCCCACGAGCTGCACCATAGATCCGGATCCGAGCAGCACCGGCTGCTGGCACGGGGGCGGAACAACAGCATGCGCCTAGCGTTTATTGTGAAGGAGGAGGGATGCAGGGGATCAACTCTGCAAAAAGAAAAAAACACAAGGGAACACCGGGGGGGTATGGGGGTGACTTAGCTGGACACGGGGAGGAGTTTATTGTCACATGTGTTATGGCACATGCAACAGAAATCAGAGGAAGAGGGTAAATGCGGGCGGCAGGTTAGTGTGCGTGCTGTCATCTTGGATGAATCAGGAGGAGGCATAAATGCAGTGAGGCACCTTCTATAGGCTGTGCCTATACTGTTTCTGCCTTTTCCCATCCATTTCAGTCTCTTCCTCAGTCACCACAACTCACCGACGGGTCCAACATGAAATTATTCTGGTTTCCCATAGACTTGCATTGGGTGTCGAATATTCGCGAATACTCGAATAGCGGCGAGGTATTCGTCGGATATTCGACGAAGCGAATAATAGGGTATTTGTTAGGACCAGGAGGATGGGTAGGCCCAGTAGGTGGATCCACTGGACTGAGCACCCCACAGAGGGCAAGGTGCCCGGTAGCCAAAGCACTACGAGTAGCAGGACAGTCCGTTCAGAGGACCGGAGTGAAGAAGTCCCTGGGACAACAGAGTCTCTGAAGGTAGTCCGGGTGACGAGGCTCAGGTTCAGAGGCCGGGATGATGTCAGGCAGAATCCGGAACCAGCTGAGCGAGGAGGTCGGTCACCACACCAGGGATCGGAGATGGTAGGGACTGATGAGATGGCGGACACTCACCGTCCGGAGTTCTAGAACCGTCAGGACCAGTTGGCGAGGCAGGAGCGGCTCTACAAGACAGATAAGTCAATACGAGACAAGGCACAGGGGGACCTGACTGCTAGCTTACTAAACACGAAGAACAGGCCCCGCCCACTTGGAAAGGAAACTCCTTTATACCCTGTACCTGTGTGTGTAATATCCTGTCAGTGGACGCTGGCCATTTAAGAAAGGGTCAATGACCGCGCGCGCGCCTTAACGCGCATGCGCGAGGCCCGGGTGCCAGAAGCCAGGGCAAGAAGCGGTACACAAGAAGCAGGAGTGCCCGGCAGCGGGCTCAGGCTCGCGGAAGGGTGCCGGGAGCGGGGACCAGGACGCCTGGAGGATGCAGGTGAGGGAGAGGAGGCAAGGAGGCTGTGGAGTGGAGGACCGGGGAGCGTGACACGGGAGTCGGGGAGCGTGGCACGGGAGTCGGGGAGCGTGGCACGGGAGCCGGGGAGCGTGGCACGGGAGCCGGGGAGCGTGGCACGGGAGCCAGGGAGCAAGGCACAGGAACTGGGGAACGTGACAGTACCCCCTCCCCCACGCCCCCCTCCCCGCAACCGGGACAGGAAGGCATGTATCAGGGGAGTACCCACATTCTCCCGGGGTTCCCAGGACCTATCCTCAGGACCATACCCAGCCCAGTCCACCAGGAAGAACTGCCGGCCCCACATGGTCTTCATGGCCACAATATCCCTTACCACATAGATGTCATCGTCAGCAATAGGAGGAGGAGCAGAATGGACATCAGCGGAGAAGGGACCAAGGACAACCGGCTTGAGCAGGGAGATGTGGAAGGAGTTGGGTATCCTCATCGTGGCCGGGAGCTGCAACTTGTAGGAGACCTCATTGATCTTGCCGATGACTTTAAATGGCCCGATGTAGTGAGGACCCAGCTTGTACGACGGTAGCTTCAATCGGACATATTTGGAAGCAAGCCAGACCAGATCTCCTGGAGAGAAACACGGAGGATCCTCTTGTCCGCGTGTCTCTTTATCCACGGGGAAGCGCATCTAAGGGACTTCTTGACAGAGTTCCAAATTGTTGAGAAGTCACGGACTACGGTATCAGCAGCAGGGACATCCGAGGTAGAGGATACAGGTAATGGGATGGAAGGCTGAAGTCTGTAAACAACATGGAAGGGAGAGCTGGAGGAGGACTCACTGACGTGATGGTTATGGGAGAATTCAGCCCAAGGAAGGAGCGTGGACCAATCATCGTGATGGATGTTAACGTAGTGGCGCAAGAAGGAGGTCAGGATCTGATTGACTCGTTCCACTTGGCCATTCGACTGAGGATGGTAGGCCGAAGAAAAGTCCAGAGCCACTCCCAGATGTTTGCAGAGAGCCCTCCAGAAGCGCGAGGTGAACTGAGTTCCTCTGTCGGACACAATGTGTGCGGGAAAGCCATGCAACCGGAAGATGTGCTGTATGTAGGCGTCAGCGAGCTCCTGGGCAGAGGGCAGTCCAGCCATAGGGACGAAATGAGCCATCTTGGAGAAACGATCCACCACGACCCATATGACCGTGTGTCCGGAGGACGAGGGCAAGTCTGTAATAAGGTCCATTGCATTGCAATGTGTTGCCACGGAACGGAGGGAATTGGCAGCGGCAGAAGACGACCATATGGCAGGTGTTTGGGTGTCTTGTTCCGAGCACAGGAGGAGCAGACTGAGTCGAAAGACGCGACATCCGTGCGAAGGGATGGCCACCAATAGTGCCGGACAATCGTACTCCATGTTCTCTTCTGACCAGCATGGCCGGCTATTTTTGAGGCATGGCCCCAGTGAAAGACTTTTTGTCTGTCGGTTTCAGAGACATAGGTCTTCCCAGGGGGTATCTGAGCCAGAGTGACAGGAGCCACCGGAATGACTTTACTTGGGCAGATGATGAGCTGGGATGTCTCCTCCTCCTGTTCCATGGGCACGAAAGACCTGGACAAGGCATCTGCTCGCACGTTCTTATCCGCGGGCCGAAAATGGAGTTGAAAATCGAACCTGGCAAAGAACAAGGACCACCTGGCTTGTCGTGGGTTCAGTCGTTGAGCAGACCGCAGGTATTCCAGGTTCTTGTGGTCAGTGTAAATGATCACGGGGTACACTGCTCCCTCCAGGAGGTAGCGCCATTCTTCCAGAGCCAGCTTGACTGCTAATAGCTCTCGATCACCGATGGTGTAGTTGCGTTCAGGCGCCGAGAAGCTCTTGGAGAAGAATCCGCAAGTGACCATCTTCCCGGTGGAGGACTTCTGCATGAGCACTGCCCCGGCCCCAGAGGAGGAGGCATCCACCTCCAAGTTGAACTGTCGGTTTAACTCAGGACGATGGAGCACAGGAGAGGAAGCAAATGCCCACTTCAGGGAGCCAAACGCGGCGTCGGCCGCAGGTGATCAGTCCTTCGGATTAGCCCCCTTCTTGGTCAAGGCAGAGAGAGACGCAGTCAGGACAGAGAAGTGAGGGATGAACTGACGGTAATAGTTCGCAAAGCCAAGGAAACGTTGAATCGCCTTCAGTCCGGAAGGAGGGGGCCAATTGAGGATGGAAGAGACCTTCTCTGGGTCCATCTGCAGGCCGGTATCGGAGATTACGTAACCCAGGAAGGGAAGAGACGACTGTTCAAAGACACACTTCTCGTACTTGGCGTACAGGCGATTCTCTCTAAGCCTTTGTAGTGCCAGCTGCACGTTCTCTCTGTGGGTCTGTAGGTCCGGAAAGAAGACCAGGATGTCATCCAGATATACCACCACACAGACGTAGAGAAGGTCCCGGAACACGTCGTTCACTAGTTCTTGAAAGACTGCCGGTGCGTTACACAGTCCGAAGGGCATCACACAATACTCGTAGTGCCCATCGCGAGTGTTGAATGCGGTCTTCCATTTGGCCCCAGAGCGGATGCGGACCAGGTTGTAGGCACCACGAAGATCCAACTTGGTGAACACACGAGCTCCTCTAAGCCGATCAAACAATTCGGGGATGAGCGGCAGGGGGTATTTATTCTTTACAGTGATTTGGTTCAATCCCCGGTAGTAAACGCAGGGGCGCAGGTTGCCCTCTTTTTTCTTAACGAAGAAGAAGCCTGCTCTAGCAGGAGAGGAGGATCTCCGGATGAATCCCCTTGCCAGGTTCTCAGTGATGTAGCACGACATGGCCCTTGTTTCAGCAGGGGACAAAGGATATATCCGTCCTCGAGGTGGTGTGGTTCCCGGCAGTAGGTCGATGGCACAGTCATAAGGACGATGTGGCGGCAGTACCTCTGACTCTTTTTTTATCAAAAACGTCCGCGAAGGACCAATAGGCCGAAGGCAGTCCTGGTAGGGACTCCGGGACCGGAGGTCGTCAGATGGGCTGTATGGACTTCAGGCAGTTTCCGTGGCAAGAGGGACCCCATCGGGTAATTTCGCCAGCACGCCAGCTGACCGACGGTTCATGTGTCCGTAACCAGGGGAGTACCAGCAGGATTTGATGAGACATGCGCGGGAGGACACAGAGAGTGATTTTCTCGGTGTGCAGGGCACCGATACGTAGTTCTACAGGCTTGGTGATCCACGAGATGGTGTCAGAGAGGGGTCTCCCATCTACAGAGGCAATCACGAGAGGTTTGTCGAGTGGAATGACGGGCACCTGCTACTTGTCCACTGTAGCCTGCTGGATGAAATTGCCTGCTGCCCCGGAATCGAGGTACGCTTCTGCCGTGAACCGCATCTCTCCCGCTGTCACTTGAACAGTCCACGTAACCGGGTCTGAGAGAGTCCCAGTACCTAGGGTGGCCTCTCCTACCAACCCTAGGCTTTGGAGTTTCCCGGCCTCTCTGGACAGGAACGTAGCAGGTGTATGCCCTCTCCGCAGTAGAAGCAGAGGCCCTTGGCGAGCCGTTCTGCTCGGCGTTGCTCGGACTGCCTCAAACGGTCAATCTGCATGGGCTCGTGGACAGAGACGCCAGATGACGCCGACTGAGGAACGGCGGGCTTCTGCGGAGGAGTGGAGTGCCGTATCGGATGTCTCTTGCGGGACACCTCTTTGGATCGTTCCTGAAAGCGGAGGTCCACGCGGGTGGCTAGAGCGATCAGGGCATCCAGGGTGGAAGGAACATCGCAGCCTGCCAGCTCGTCCTTAATACGACCGGAGAGTCCTTCCCAGAAGGCGGCGGTTAGGGCCTCATTGTTCCACCCTAATTCTGAGGCCAAGGTGCGGAAGCGGATGGCATATTGACCCACCGTCAAGGTCCCCTGACGTAGCCTGAGGAGTGATGAGGCGGACGCGGTGGCACATCCGGGTTCGTCAAAGGTGGTTCAAAAAGCCTGCAGGAATTCCTGGATGTTAGTGGTTACAGGGTCCTCCTTCTCCCACAAGGGGTTCATCCAGGCCAGTGCCTCACCCTCTAGATGGGACATCACAAAAGCCACCTTGGCTTGGTCAGAGGCAAACAGATGCGGAAGCAGCTTAAAGTTTAGGGAGCACTGATTCAAGAATCCTCTGCAGGTCTTAGGATCTTCGGCATACCGGGGCGGAGAGGCCAAGTGGAGTTTAGAGGCTTCTGAGGAAGCTCCCATGGGAGCTGTGGACGTGGACTGTGATGCCAGGGACGTGGCTGTTGCTTGCAGCGTATTTAGGCGGATGTCCACTGAGGTCATGAAGGCTAGCATGCGGGATTGGGTCTCGCGTTGTCGTCCGAGTTCCTGCTGCAATCCGGCCAGCTGGGACGCTAGTGCTTCAGCGGGATCCATGGCCTGTTCTTGCTGTTAGGACGAGGAGGACGGGTAGACCTAGGAGGTGGATCCACTGGACTGAGCACCCCACCGAGGGCAAGGTGCCCGGTAGCCGGAGCACTACGGGTAGCAGGACAGTCCGTTCAGAGGACCGGAGTGAAGAAGTCCCTGGGACAACAGAGTCTCTGAAGGTAGTCCGGGTGACGAGGCTCAGGTTCGGAGGCCGGGATGATGTCAGGCAGAATCCGGAACCAGCTGAGCGAGGAGGTCGGTCACCACACGGATCCAGGGATCGGAGACGGTAGGGACTGATGAGATGGCGGACAGTCACCGTCCGGAGTTCTACAACCGTCAGGACCGGTTGGCGAGGCAGGAGCGGCTCTACAAGACAGATAAGTCAGTACGGGACAAGGCACAGGGGGACCTGACTCCTAGCTTACTAAACACGAAGAACAGGCCCCGCCCACTTGGAAAGGAAACCCCTTTATACCCTGTACCTGTGTGTGTAATATCCTGTCAGTGGACGCTGGCCCTTTAAGAAAGGGTCAATGACCGCGCGCGTGCCCTAACGAGCATGCGCGAGGCCCGGGTGACAGAAGCCAGGGCAGGAAGCGGTACACAAGAAGCAGGAGTGCCCGGCAGCGGGCTCAGGGTCGCGGAAGGGTGCCGGGAGCGGGGACCAGGACGCCTGGAGGACGCAGGTGAGGGAGACGAGGCAAGGAGGCTGTGGAGTGGAGGCCCGAGGAGCGTGACACGGGAGCCGGGGAGCGTGGCACGGGAGCCGGGGAGCGTGGCACGGGAGCCGGGAGCGTGACACGGGAGCCGGGGAGCGTGGCAAGGGAGCCGGGCAGCGTGGCACGGGAGCTGAGGAGCGTGACAGTATTCGATCATTCCTAATATGGATATATTTACAGTTTATCTCTATGTAGCTGAATAATTTGCTTCTGGGTTCTCAGCCTGCAATACAGGACAAGATTACCAAAACCACCTGTACCTCTCAGTCTAGGCAGTGGCTCAATGGTAGATCTGCTGTCTATAGCCAAATAGTTCATGAGCTCAAGTTACAATGAAACCAGAGTAGAATATTTCATTTTTATACTCCACTGAGAGGGGGAGGAGCCGGGACAAGATCAGTGAATTGGAGGACTGAGCCAATCAGGATAGTCCTGCAGAATCTGCGACGGTTGGGAGGTATGCTTAACCCTTTCACAACCAATGACATACTGGTACGTCATATTTTTAGGTGACTTAATGACCAATGATGTACCAGTACGTATTGGCGATTGCAGGGGTTCCTGCACTGTACTCCCACGATTGCCACCAGATCACCGGCTGATCATACAGCTGGGACCTGGCTCTCACTGCCAGGAGCAGTCCCAGTGCCGCTATAAGCAGATGAACCCCCTAAATGCTGCGATCAATGCGATCACAGCATTCAGTAAGCAGGGAGAGGAATCATTTACCGCTCCGTGGCAATTGGGCCCCTGTAATGCGATCACGGTGACGCTACAATGGTAACCCAGGGTTGTCCCAGTGATGACCCCGAGTTACTGAGCTATGGATTACCTCACACACCATGCATCCAGCATGGTGTGTGAGGCGAAGTATCAGAGCCGCTGCTGCAACTCTGACACAATGAACGAAATGATTATTTGATCCCTTACTGATTTTGTAAGTTTGCCCACTGACAAATACATGAACATTATGGGTGGGGCCTTTTTTCACCTATTTCCCTTGTGAAAATTGAAAATCTGGAGGTAAAACAACATTTTAGTGGTAAAAATGTAATTATTTTTTGCTCATCGCCCAATAGTATAAAATTTTGTGACGCACCTATAGTGTTAATATGCTCACTGCACCCCTGGATGAATTAATTGAGGGGTGCAGTTTGTAAAGTTTGTAAAATGAGGTTACTTGAGGTGGGTTTTGCTGTTCTGGCACCTCAGGGGTTCTGTCAATGTGACACGGCACCCCCACACCATTCCAAGTAAATCTGCACTCCAATACGGCGCTCATTCCCTTCTTCACTTTGTACTGTGACTCAAAAGTAGTTTTTGACTACAAATAGAGTACTGGCATACTCAGGAGAAATTGCACAACAAATTGCATATTTCAATTATTTCCCGTTACCCGAGTGAATTTAAAACACTTAGCCTTAATGCAAAATTTTTGAGGTTTAAAATGTATTTTATCATTTTTACAACTCAACATTCTAAAATTCTGTGAATCCCTATGGGTTCCAGTTGCTCATCAACCATCTAGATACATTCCCTGAGGGGTCTAGTTTCCAAATTGGGGTAACTTGTGCTGGAGCTCTATTATTGATGCACATTAGGGGCTCTACAAACGCGACATGGCATCCACTAATCATTCCAGCCAATTTTGCACTCAAACGGCGCTCTTTTCCTTCCAAGCTCTGATGTGCACCCAAACAGTTGATTTCCACCACATATGAGGTATCAGCATACTCAGTAGAAATTGTACAATTAATTTTATGGTGCATTTTTTCCAGATAACCTTGTGAAAAGAAAAGCTATTTGGTTGAAGAAACAATTTTGTGGTATTTTTTTATTTTTGTATTTTCCCAGCTCAATGTTATAAACTTCTGTGAAGCCGCTAAGGGTTCAAGGTGCTCACCAAACATCTAAAGAAATTCCTTGCGTGGTCTAGTTTCCAAAATGCTGTCATTTGTGGAGGAGCTCCACTGTTTAGGCACATCAAGGGGTCTCCAAATGCGACATGGTGTTCGCTAATGAGTCCAGCTAATTTTGCTTTCAAAAACTCAAATGACGCTTCTTTCCTTCTGAGCCCTGCCATGCTCCCAAACAATTGATTTCTATCCCATATGAGGAACCGGCATACTTAGGAGAAATTGTACAATAAATTTTATGATGCACTTTTTCCTTATACCCTTGTGAAAAGCTATTTGGTTGAAGTAACAATTTTGTGGCAAAAATTTATTTTTTTGTTTTCACAGTTAAACATTATAAACTTTTGTGAATCCTCCGGGGGTTCACAGTGCTCACCAAACATCTAGATAAATTAATTGGCCTAGTTTCCAAAATGGGGTCACTTGTGGTGGAGCGCCACTGTGTAGGCACCTCAGAGGGTCTCCAAATGCGACATGGCGTCCTCTAAAGATTCCAGCTAATTTTGCTTTCAAACATTCAAATGGCGCTCCTTCGATTCTGAGCCCTGCTGTGCACTCATACAAATGATTTCCACCACATATAAGGTATCCATGTAGTCAAGAAAAATTGCACCATACATTTTATAGTGCATTTTTCCTTATACACTTGTACAAAAAAAGCTATCTGGATGTAGTAACAATTTTGTAGTAAAAAATATATATATATTTTAATGACTCAAAGTCATAAACTTCTGTCAAACCCCCGGGGATTCAAGGTGCTCACCAAACAACTAGATAAATTCCTTGAGGGGTCTAGTTTCTAAAATGGGGTCACTTGTGGGGGAGCTCTACTGTTTAAGCACCTCAGGGGGTCTCCAAACCCCCTAGTCTGCTAATAATTCCAGCTAATTTTGCCTTCAAAAATTCAAATGGAGCTCCTTCCCTTCTGAGCCATGCTGTGCACCCAAACAATTGATTTCCACCTCATATGAGATATCAGCGTACTCAGGAGAAATTGCACAATAATTTTTTGCTGCATTTTTTCCTTATACCTTTGTGAAAAAAGCTATCTGGTTGAACTTACAATTTTGTTTAAAAAAAAAAAATATTTTCAGAGCTCAACTTTATAAATTTCTGTGAAGCCGAGAGGGTTCAAAGTGCTCACCAAACATCTAGATAAATTCCTTGAGGGGTCTAGTTTCCAAAATGGGGTCGCTGCACTGTTTAGGCACCTCTAAAGCTCTCCAAATACGACATGTCCACTAATGAGTCCAGCTAAACTTGCTTACAAAAATTTGAATGGCGCTCCTTTCCTTCTGAGCCCTGCCATGTGCGCAAACAATTTAGTTCCACCACATATGAGGTATCTGCATACTCAGGAGAAACTGCACAATAACTTTTAGCAGAACTATCAGTATGGCAAGGGGACAAACTGTTGTGGCCATAAACATTGCTGCAGTTCAGTGTGAAAGTTTTATTTTCCTCTCATTAGGGTCTGGTCCAGGGCTGTGATGCCCCCGTGTCTGTAGGTGAGACAGGACAACAGCTCAGGACAAGAATGAATTCTCACCGCCACACAATTAAGGAAAAAAGAATAGATCTACCTGTGGCCAAACATTTTTGTAAGCAAGACCACAGCATCATGGACATTAAATTGCTGGCATTGAAAGGAAACTTCAAGTCCCAGAGAGATAGGAGACTATGGGAGTACAAACTTATGATGACCTTTGACACATTCAGAGCAGGAATGAATGTGTCACATGGATTCATGTCTTTTTACATCAATTAAGAGATGTGCTCCTCAGACCATCCGGGAGCATCACAGCCCTGGACCAGACCCTAATGAGAGGACAATAAAACTTTCACACTGAACTGCAGCAATATTTATGGCCACAACAGTTTGTCCCCTTGCCATACTGATAGTTCTGCTTGACATAACTTGTTTTATTTATTGCCCCATTCTATGTCCTGTTGTGTATAAATATGTGACTCTTCAGATATTGTGTTATATTGAGCCTGAAGAAGAGACCTGAGTAGTCTCGAAAGCTTGCTATTATTACCATCTTTTTAGTTAGCCATTAAAAGGTATCAACCACTGAGGACTTCAGTTCTTTCAAATGTGATGTGATCCCTAAAAAATGGTTTTGCAAATTTTGATGAAAAAATTAGAAATTGCTGATGAACTTTGACCCCTTCTAACTTTCTAACACAAAGAAATCATGTTTCAAAAATTGGGCTGATGCAAAGTAGACACTTGGTAAATGTTATTTAGTAACTATTTTGTGTGACATAACTCAGATTTATGGGCATAAAATTTCAAAATTTGAAAATTGCGAATTTTTCAAACTTTTTACCCAATTTCCGATCTTTTCACAAATAAACGCAAAAAATATTGTCTAAATTTACAACTATGATAAAGTACAATGGACATGAAAAACAATGGCAGAATCACCAGGATTCATTAAAGCATTCCAGAGTTGTAATCTCATAAATTGACAATGGTCAGAATTGTAAAGAATGACCTGGTCAGAAAGGCGTTTTCAGGCCCGATGGCGAAGGGGTTAAAGGGACTCTATGTCACGTCCCCATCAGAGTCCGCTCCTGCGACTTCTGCTCCGATCGCCAGACGACGCCATGTTCCCACCATGGATAGTGCTGGTGATGGGAGAGGAGTCGGTGCCCGTGGTTCTGCGGAGCACAGTGTCACGTCCCCACCGGAGTCCGCTCCTGCGACTTCTGCTCCGATCACCAGACGACGCCATGTTCCCACCATGGATAGTGGTGGTGATGGGAGAGGAGTCGGTGCCCGTGGCTCTGCGGAGCACAGGCTCCGCTCATCCACTAGGCAGGGTTTCCCTGGAACCTGCAGTACCACTGGCTGACTGTAGTTGGCGTGTGTCTCCTGGCTGAAGTGGCCAACATTCACCTGCAGCCTATGGGAAGACACCACACCCTTCTTATTCCCTCTCCTGTCACATGATCACTGCCAGTGATAGTTCTGTTCTCCTGGCTCATGTGCTGTTTGTATTGTGATTCCTGTGCGCTGACCTTGCTTGTGTTCGACTACCCTCCTACCTGTCGTTTTTGTACCTTGCTGCCAGTTCCGGATTTGACCCCTGCTTTGTCTCCTTACTACGCCCTTGCCTGCTGATTCTGTTCCTGTTTTGCATCTCCTGGATTTTTACCCTGCCTGACAACCACGGACTACAGTCTACCACAGGTAGTGATCTCTGAGGCTCTGTGTAAATCCAAATCCCTGCACAGGGGTTGAAGGGTTGCAGAGTTCTTGGGGTCCTGCTTTGTGAGCGGCTTTTCACTAGATTCCCCTTACAGCCAGTCTGAGTCTGTGCTCCTATCAGGCATTACATTATCACTGGCCCACTAACACAGACAAAAAAAAAAATGGAACCTCTCCAAGCTGTGATGGACCAGGTGCTGACCCTGTCTGGCTTGGTGCAAGGACTTGCACAGCAGGTGCAAGAGCTCCAGTCTGCCCAGGTCCAAGCTTCTGCAGCCCCTTCCTCATCATGTCCAGAGTCCCGTCGACATCAAGGGAGCAGATCACGTTGGGGAGACCATCATGGAGAGCCTGGATCTCAGGGACAATCGCCTCCAGAGCAGCAACCGCACCTGATTGAGCCCCAGGATACTCACTCAGGTGCCCAGGTACTCCCTGCAGACCCTATGAAGTTAATGTTACCTGTCTCATTGTCTTACCAGGGAAAAGCTGTGTGGCTACAGGCTTTTACTGATTGTGGGTCTGCGGCTAATTTCATAAGCTCTGATGTAGTAAGAGAGCTGGGTTTGCCTTTGCTGAGACTGAACTCTCCCATTAAAATCTCTGCAATTGATAATACCCCTCTCACTCAGGGTGTGGTTACTTTTGTAACTCCAGAGATCTCCATGCTTGTGGGGGCTCTGCATGTAGAATCAGTGTCATTTTTTGTTCTTGAGAACCTGACAGCAGCAGTGGTATTGGGTATGCCATGGCTGCGCAACATAACCCTGTCATAGACTGGCACCAGGGTGAGAATGTGCGCTGGAGCCCTGAGTGTCAGGAGACGTGTATGTCTTTATCTGTTAACCTGACTAAAGCTGAACCTGTCCTTATACCTCATGCATTAAGGGATTTTGCTGATGTGTTCTCTGTTTCTGACTCTGAAAAATTACCTCCACACAGAGAATATGACTGCCCCATAGATTTGGTCTCCAATTCCTGACTCCCCAAGGGTAGGATTTATAATCTTTCTGGTCCAGAACGTCAGGCCATGAAAGATTATATAGCAGACAGTCTGCAGAGAGGGTTTATTAGACCATCCAGGTCACCAGTCGGCGCTGGATTCTTTTTTGTAGAGAAAAAAGATGGTGGCCTCAGACCGTGTATTGACTACCGTGAACTTAATGCCATTACTGTAAAGAATCAGTACCCTCTGCCACTGATTCCCGATCTCTTTAACCAGCTCACAGGAGCCCGATACTTCACTAAGCTGGATCTCAGGGGTGCATATAACCTAATCCTCATCAGAGAAGGGGATGAATGAAAAACGGCATTTAACACTCCAGAGGGACACTATGAATACTTGGTAATGCCGTTTGGGTTAAGTAATGCGCCGGCAGTCTTTCAGGCCTTTGTCAATGACATTTTCAGGGATATCTGTGGTCAATATGTGGTGGTCTATCTGAATGACATCCTGATTTATTCTCCTGATGCTAAGTCACATGTCAAAAATGTCCACACTGTACTCCAGAGACTCAGGGAGAACTCCCTATTTGCTAAGTATGAAAAATGTGGGTTTTTTTTTGTTGATAAGGTTAATTTCCTGGGTTATATATTGTCTGTAGGAGGCTTCTGCATGGATCCCTCTAAGCTACAGCCGATTAGGGAGTGGGTGCAACCCAAGTCTCTGAAAGCCTTGCAGCATTTCCTTGGGTTTGCAAATTACTATCGCAAATTTATTAGGGATTTTTCCAAGATTGCCAAACCCCTCACTGATTTGACTAAAAAGGGGGCTGATGTGGTAAATTGGAAGCCAGAGGCGATCCATGCCTTCTCTACATTAAAAGAATGTTTTTCCTCAGACCCGATTCTGGTTCAGCCTGACCTCATGCATCCGTTTATTGTAGAAGTTGATGCATCCGAAGTTGGAGTGAGGGCGGTGCTATCACAAGGTACTCCGTCTCTCACTCAACTTCGTCCTTGTGCCTTCTTTTCCCGCAAATTTTCCCCCACCGAGACAAACTATGATATTGGTAATCGTGAGCTGTTGGCCATTAAATGGGCCTTCGAGGAATGGCGCCACTTCCTCGAGGGTGCCAAACATAAGGTCACAGTTCTCACAGACCACAAGAACCTCACCTATCTGGAATCTGCTAAGAGACTCAATCCTAGGCAAGCTAGGTGGGCATTGTTCTTCTCCAGATTTGATTTTGTGGTGACGTTTCGGCCCGGTACCAAGAACACAAGAGCTGATGCACTTTCCCGTAGCTTCTGTCCCTCTCAGTCAGACAACATCAAACCAATCCCTATTTTAGGTAAGGGCATTGTGGTATCATCGGTATCCATATATTTGATAGCACAAATCCGTGATGCCCAAGACCAGGCCCCTGAAACCACTCCTGACCGTAAACTGTTTGTCGCTCCCCCACTTCGTCTATGGGTACTTCAGGAGTCCCATAATTCTGTCCTTGCAGGTCACCCTGGTATAGGCAATACCCTCCGACTTGTAACTAGGAGCTTTTGGTGGCCAACCATAGCAAAGGACTGTAAGGAATACGTCCTGGCCTGTGAAACTTGTGCTCGAGCCAAGACATCCCGTACCCGTCCCACTGGATTTCTCCAGTCCCTACTAGTGATGAGCGAGTACTAAAAAGCTCGGGTGCTCGAAGCTCGGGCCGAGCCTCCCAAGATACTCGTGTACTCGGGCCGAGCAACGAGCCCAATGTTCTCCTATGGGAGACCCGAGTATTTTTGTGAAATGACCCCCCGGCAGCATGGAGAAACCCTAAAAATGTCACAAAAGTCTCAGAAGAGTGCTCAAATGACATGGCAACAGCATGGGGAAGACCCCTTGAAGCATTTATCACTGAAAAGTCACAGCTGTGAACAATTTTGTCCGCGTTTTACGCCATTTTTACGGACTCACCAGAAAACCTTCCAAAATGACCCCAAAATGATTTTTCATGGCGGAAATGTTAAGGGCACATACCCAATAGTGAGATAGAGCTGGTGTATGTTACTTTTTGAGATTAATACATGAAAGATTTTACGTGAAAACATTGTGTGGCACTCCGATGTCCCTGAGAAGAGACGTACATGAAGGCCTCTTGAGTCTAATGTGCCCATTTTGAGGAAGTGAGTCTTTGTAGTATTTTCCTTTGCCAGGGCAGTCCAAAATTGTGAGGTTCACCAATGCCCCTGCATACAGACGTGCATGAGGGCCTGTAAACCTGAAGTGCCCATTGTAAGGAAGTGGGTCTATTGTAGTATAGCCCTTAGGCAGGGCAGCCAAAAATTGGGAGGCTCCACGTTGTCCCTGGGTAGAGACGTGCATGAGGGCCTCAAAACATTAAGTGTCCATTGTCAGGAAGTGGGTGTATTATAGTATAGCCCTTAGGCAGGGCAGCCAAAAATTGGGAGGCTCCACATTGTCCCTGGATAGAGACGTGCATGATGGCCTGTAAACCTGAAGTGCCCATTGTAAGGAAGTGGGTCTATTTTAGTATAGCCCTTTGCCAGGGCAGCCAAAAATTGGGAGGCTCCACGTTGTCCCTGGATAGAGACGTGCATGATGGCCTGTAAACCTGAAGTGCCCATTGTAAGGAAGTGGGTCTATTGTAGTATAGCCCTTAGGCAGGGCAGCCAAAAATTGGGAGACTCCACATTGTCCCTGGATAGAGACGTGCATGATGGCCTGTAAACCTGAAGTGCCCATTGTCAGGAAGTGGGTGTATTATAGTATAGCCCTTAGGCAGGGCAGCCAAAAATTGGGAGGCTCCACATTGTCCCTGGATAGAGACGTGCATGATGGCCTGTAAACCTGAAGTGCCCATTGTAAGGAAGTGGGTCTATTGTAGTATAGCCCTTAGGCAGGGCAGCCAAAAATTGGGAGGCTCCACATTGTCCCTGGATTGAGACGTGCATGATGGCCTGTAAACCTGAAGTGCCCATTGTAAGGAAGTGGGTCTATTGTAGTATAGCCCTTAGGCAGGGCAGCCAAAAATTGGGAGGCTCCACGTTGTCCCTGGGTAGAGACGTGCATGAGGGCCTCAAAACATTAAGTGTCCATTGTCAGGAAGTGGGTGTATTATAGTATAGCCCTTAGGCAGGGCAGCCAAAAATTGGGAGGCTCCACGTTGTCCCTGGGTAGAGACGTGCATGAGGGCCTCAAAACATTGTTCCCATTGCAAAGGAGCGGGTCTCCTGTCGTTGTAATGTCCATTCTGCAAAGAATGGGCGAAAAAATTTACCACTGGGGGTATACCTGAAACAAAGGCCTAAGTATTGCAATTTGTAACGGTCATCATCATGGTGGCGCATGAGGAGAAGGAGGAGCAGTCCAGCGATTATCCAAAGTCCAGAAGTGTGTACCCATGGGTGAGTGGAGGTACATGGCAAACTTTAAATTCCGCTCTCATTTGCTGGTGGTGTGGTGAAGTCTGGCCCAATCCAACCCTTGTTCATCTTGATCAGAGTCAGCCTGTCAGCATTTTCAGTTGACAGGCGGGTGCGTTTATCTGTAATGATTCCACCTGCGGCACTAAAAACACGCTCTGACAAAACGCTAGCAGCAGGGCAGGCCAGGACTTCCAAGGCGTAGAGAGCCAATTCATGCCACGTGTCCAGCTTGGATACCCAATAATTGTAAGGCACAGAGGAATGTCGGAGTACAGTTGTTCGATCTGCAAGGTACTCCTTCAGCATCTGGGCAAACTTAGGATTTCTTGTGGCACTACCCCGCACCTCAGGGGCTGTGGTACGTGAGGGGCTGAGAAAACTGTCCCACATCTTAAAGACTGTTCCCCTACCTCTGGCGGATTGGACTTGTGCCTCTCTCGGCTGTACGCCTCGGTTGTCCACTGATTCCTGACCTATGCCGCTAGCGTTTTGTGAGGGGAATGCTTTGCCTACTTCCGTGACTATGGCCTTCCGGAACTGCTGCATTTTGGTTGACCTCTCCTCCACGGGAATAAGAGACAAAAAGTTCTCCTTGTAGCGTGGGTCTAACAGTGTTACCAACCAGTAATGATTGTCGGCCAAGATGTTCTTAACGCGAGGGTCACGAGACAGGCAGCTTACCATAAAGTCAGCCATGTGCGCCAGACTCTTAACAGCCAGGACTTCAGTAGCCTGACCAACAAGATGACTGAACATGCTGTCCTCCTCCTCCTCCTCCTCCTCCGCCTCCTCATCTACCCTGTCCTCTGGCCAGCCACGCTGAACCGAGGATATGACTGGTGTGCATGTCATATCCTCAATTTGGCCGGAGAGTTGCTCCATGTCTTCATCCTCCTCCTCGTCATAGTCCTCCACTGCACGTTGTGATGAGACGAGGCTGGGCTGTGTGTTATCACCCACACCCACTACTGTTTCTTGCTGCAACTCATCGCGCTCCGCCTGCAATGCATCATGTTTGTTTTTCAGCAGAGACCGTTTTAGAAGGCAGAGTAGCGGTATGGTGACGCTAATAATGGCGTCATCACCACTCACCATCTTGGTGGAGTCCTCAAAGTTTTGGAGGATGGTACATAGGTCTGACATCCATCTCCACTCCTCAGGTGTTATGTGTGGAGTTTGACCCATTTCCCGACGGCTTAGGTGATGCAGGTACTCAACAACTGCCCTCTTCTGCTCACATATCCTGACCAACATGTGCAGAGTTGAATTCCAACGCGTGGGGACATCACACACCAGTCTGTGAGCCGGAAGATGCAAACTGCGCTGAAAGCCGGCAAGGCCGGCTGAAGCAGTAGGTGACTTTCGAAAATGTGCAGACAGGCGGCGAACTTTTACCAGCAGATCAGACAGCTCTGGGTATGACTTTAGAAACCGCTGAACCACGAGGTTGAGCACATGGGCCACGCATGGAACATGTGTCAGCTGGCCTCGCCTCAAAGCCGCCACCAGGTTCCGGCCATTGTCACACACGACCTTTCCTGGCTTTAGGTTCAGAGGTGTGAGCCAGTGATCTGCCTGCTGTTTCAGAGCTGTCCACAGCTCTTCTGCATTGTGGGGTTTGTCACCTATGCAGATTAGCTTCAGCACAGCCTGTTGCCGCTTCGCCGAGGCAGTGCTGTAGTGCTTCCAGCTTGTGACTGGTGTGGAGGGTACAGTGGATGAGGATGCGCAGGAGGAGGAGGAGGCTGAAGAGCATGACATTCCGGAGCTGTAGAGTGTGGGTGAAACACTGACTGAGGTAGGGCCTGCAAACCTTGGTGTGGGAAGGACGTGTTCCGTCCCTCGCTCAGACTGGGTCCCAGCTTCCACAATATTAACCCAGTGTGCCGTCAACGAGATGTAGCGGCCTTGCCCACAAGCACTTGTCCACGTGTCTGTGGTTAGGTGGACCTTGGGTGAAACAGCGTTGTTCAGGGCACGTGTGATGTTTTGTGACACGTGGTTATGCAACGCGGGGACGGCACACCGGGAGAAATAGTGGCGGCTGGGGACCGAGTAACGTGGGACAGCTGCCGCCATCAGGTCACGGAATGCTTCTGTCTCCACCAGCCTAAAAGGCAACATTTCCAGCGCAAGCAGTCGCGAAATGTTAGCATTTAGAACTGTGGCATGTGGGGTGTTGGCAGTGTATTTGCGCCTGCGTTCAAAGGTTTGCTGAATGGATAACTGAGCGCTGCGCTGGGACAAGGACGTGCTTGATGATGGTGTTCTTTCTGCGTAGGCAACTGCAGGTGCAGGAGTGGAGGAGGCTTGTTCGCAGGCAGCATGGACAGGAGATTGGCTCGCATGCACAACCAGCGAAGACGTAGCAGTGACATCAGCAAGCACTGCTCCTCGACTCTGTTGTACTTCCCACAAAGTCGGGTGCTTGGCTGACATGTGCCTGATCATGCTGGTGGTGGTCAGGCTGCTAGTTTTGGTACCCCTGCTGATGCTGGCACGGCAGGTGTTGCAAATGGCCTTTTTTGAATCATCTGGATCCAACTTAAAAAACTGCCAGACTCGGGAAGACCTAACATTTGTACAGGCACCTTGTGTCGTCGTGTTGTTCCGGGGAACGGTTGCCTGACTTCTGCCTGGGGCCACCACCCTTCTTCTTACTGCCTGTTGTGATGCTACGCCTCCCTCCCCCTGTGCACTGCTGTCCTCGCTCTGCATATCCTCCTGCCAGGTTGGGTCAGTTACTGGATCATCCACCACGTCGTCTTCCTCTTCCGCACCCTGCTCCTCCTCCTGACTTCCTGACAATTGTGTCTCATCATCGTCCACCACTTGTTGAGACACGTTGCCAACTTCGTGAGAACGTGGCTGCTCAAATATTTGGCCATCTGTACAGACGATCTCCTCATGACCCACTTCAATATGAGCTGGCGAGAGGCCAGAATGTGTGAATGGAAACGTGAACAGCTCTTCCGAGTGTCCAAGTGTGGGATCATTAATGTCCGAGGAGGACGTGTACTCAGCCTGGTGGTAGGAAGGAGGATCAGGTTCAGAAATGTGCGGTGCAGTATCACGGCTACTGACACTTGACCGTGTGGAAGACAGAGTGTTTGTGGTGGTGCCAATCTGACTGGAAGCATTATCTGCTATCCAACTAACAACCTGTTGACACTGGTCTTGGTTCAAGAGCGGTGTACTGCTGCGGTCCCCAAGAATTTGGGACAGGACGTGCGAGCGACTAGATGTGGCCCTTTGTTGTGGCGAAATTAGAGCTTGCCCACGACCTCGGCCTCTGCCTGCACCACCATCACGTCCACTTCCTTGTTCCTTGCCAATGCCCTTGCGCATTTTGCAATGCTGTGCACTGCTGACGTGTATATTCACTACTTGTGCGTTATATCAAAGTTTGTGGAAATTGCACACAAGTGCACCTGTACGCTGCCACCAACAGGCACACACGTGCGGTTTTAAAAACCAAGCACGGACGCAATAAGAACCTAACAGGTTTTTTTGGGGAGCGACAATTACAGACAAGTCAGACACTATCTGGACTGTTTTACACTGTGTACACCAGCCCCAGATATGATGAAGGCTGGTATACGGTCACCACTACCCTGCCTGCCTGCCTGTATACTGGTACAATAGTCCTGACAAGGACTCTTCTGGTCACTAGCCTGTATTCAGACCTGGCTATACCCTGCCTGTATATAGCAACAATAGTCCTGAGAAGGACTCTGCTACTGTACTCCGACCTGGCTATACCCTGCCTGCCTGTATACAACTAGAATAGTCCTGAGAAGGACTTTTGGTCACACTGTTTGCAGCCCTGCAACTGAAAAAGCTATAAAGGGCCGCAAAGCTTTCCCTGAATCAGCGACACTCTCCCTGCACTGACTGTCTGGATAGCTGTGAGCAGAGCACAGCGCGCCGGCCGGTATAAAGGCTCGGTCACGCTGTGCAGGCCGGCCAATCACTGCAATTCCACAACTAACAGGGCTGTGGCATTGCAGTGGTCTGCCAGCCAATCCCTGCATGAGGGCTGGCTCTCAAAAGAGCGCCAACATGGTCTCATTATATGCAAAAACATACACATATAATGGCACAGCTGGATAATTGCACAAATGAAATAACCCACCATAACAGAAGTACATCACTGTTAAGAGCCTAAGTGAGCAAGGTAGCAATCAGAAGTCTGGTGAACCCCCCATACCCAACGCGTGTCGCTCATCAAGTGAGCTTCATCAGGTGCTCCTAAATTGTCAGGATTCCTGAAGCTACTCCCTGACTTAGGGTCCACGTACCCCATCATGCCCTTGCCCCTGCCCGGTGATGGCACAAGGCCGCCGGCTGTCCTCCTCGACAGTCCGTACCCCTTGTCACGATCCCCTTGTGACCGGGGTCCAGCTCCTACCAGGCTCAGACCAACGTCTGCCACCTAGTAGTTCCAAGGAGCCCAGCTCCTGACCTCCTCTCACTTTCACCTCCAACACTACACTGTCCTGCTCCTGACACTCCTGACCTCCCCTTAACCAACCCCCAAGTGTGCGACCCTATTCCACTCAGGCTGTCCACTGGTGGGTGCGGTGCAGAGTGTTTCTAGGATTTTGATTTAGCTTGTTCTTGGCAACACCAAAGGTTAGGGACCCTTAACCAAGAAGGAGGTGGATACTGTACAGAAGGGCAGATTTTACAATACCCTGTGATGACCTGATAGGCCAGGGCGTTACATGTGCACTGTCAGGAGCAAAGAGGCGTATGACCACTAGCAAGCAATCTGCAGTCATGCGGCCACAAGCCGACTAGATATGCACGTCCTCGCTCAATACAAGTGAATTTAGCAAGACTGGACAAATCTAGTTAGAATGTGGTCGGAAATCTGCAAATCGCATACTTGTGTTCACATGACCTCCTGCTTCAGGCTCCAGAGAAACCTGACAGTGTGCACTGTGCTTGTATTGAGGAGTCACATGTTTGCAGTCCCATAAAGTGACATCAGGCTTCAGCCCCAAGCTTGGACAAACCCTTTTATTCCTGTGGAGTTGACATAAAATATAGCAGTTCAGTGATGTTGCCTCTAAAAAGAAATGGCAGATAGATCTTATCTGTCAATCCACACCTGTATACAATAGGAGTAGGCCATCACTTTGTGTAAGGGAACACCCAATTACCCTTCTTAATGAGGGTTGTTTTTAGATTGCCTTTATTACCTGTGCAAGCAGAGATTTTGTAAATGCAAAAGTTTTTATTGTATAATAACATTTTACCTTGAAAAATCTTTTTGACAGTCAAAGCAAATGTCTGTTGAGCCATTGTGATCTGCCTCTTCATATTCAGAAGTGTTCTCCATTTTCTTATACGTTTAATAATAATGCTCACAATTTTCTTTTAAACTTAGACCACAGTACATTTGACTCTGACATATTCTTTTCTTGAATTTTTGCAGATGAAGAAAACATGACATGTACAACTCCTGTACAAATTCATGGGGAGCAGCTAACAGAGACAGAAAAACATATTAATCTAATGTGTTACACTAACTTGTATGAGAGAGACTACCTCTTCCTAATGCTGGTGGGATTTGTCATCTTTGGCTCTGGCACAGTAGTAGCATGGTTAACTGGTGTCTGTGTTGTACTCTATGATCGATTGTGTGGCCCTAGTGAAGATGATGAAGATGAAGATGATGAAGAACCTCCGCCACCTCCGAAACCCAAGAAAAAGGAAGAAGAAGCCTAAAATCTTCTGATGCAACCACCACCTTCTGCCTTGTAAATGTTTTACTAAGATGTGGCTTCATATAAAGAAATACGGCATTCGCTTGTCTACTGAATGAGTAAATCCAGTTTTCCTAACTGATTACTATACTGTATCTTTTCACAAAAACATTGTATATTATAAAACCAGTTTTACTTTAAAATAAATAGTTGTTCCTAGAGAGAACCTGTCACGTGTAAAAACCCTATTAACCTGCAGATATGGTAATCTGCAAGTTAATAGCAATAACCCTGCCCAGCACCAACACATCAAACCCCATTCCCGGAAGGAAAGTAACTTTAATCCTCAGTCACGGGGACGGCGCCAGCGTGGGTTCAGTTACTATTCTGTGTATGGAGTGCAGCGGCTCCCCGTGCTGCTGGACAGCAGGTTCTATTGCTGAGCGGCCCTCAGTTAGTGTGGGGGGCCCGGTAACTCTCCTTAAACAGAGTGGTGACTGAACCTGTACTGGTGCCAACCCCATGACTAAAACTCGAAAGCTGCCGGGAGGCATAAAATTAATTTCCTCTTGGCAGTGGGATTTATTGTGCAGAAGCTGGGCAGGTTTCATATGTTATTAACCTGCAGATTTACCACGTATCTTCTAGTTTATAGCATTTTTACACTTGACCGGTTACCTTTAAGATGTTCAATTTCAACTGGATATTGGGGAATAATATTAAGAACAGTTCTCAAATATATAAATATATATCTGTATACAATTATGAATTGCTTGTTATGTGGTAGCAGGTTTAACAATAGGGAAAACGTTTTCCAACTTTGGGAGTTTGAGGTGCTTTTCAATAACAGCTGAAAATCCTAATAAACTGCACATCTTCTATTATACATGATCGCCATTAAGACCTATGCTGTGGAAAGATCTGATTAAAGAATTTCAGACACACTGATTAAAGTAATTCCTCAATATTATTTGGATAACTCAAAGTCATCATCCAAAATCTTTCATTGTTACATTTATGAAGGAGACAGAGGTCTGTGCTTTTTAAAACTAATCTCACTGTAAGTGATCAACATTCAGGTGGGGAAAAAACAATTCTAACTATTTCTCAAGGTTAATTTAGAAGAACCAACCAGCGGCAAGATCGGTGGTCATTTAATACCTTGTTTACACAGAGAGATCACTCTTCAGATGTAGATTTAAAAGGGTATCCCAAATCCCAAATCCTATCCCAGCATGTAGTGTGTGTGTAATAATCATAGCAAATGCCTCCACTTCGAAATGTAGTACAGTTCTCCTCATATAGCCATGTCTCTTACCTAATGGGCAAGGCATTGCAGCTTAGGTATCCATGGTCATGTCCACTTTTACAGTCACAGTTAGGGATACTTCACACACAGCGAGATCGCTACTGAGATCGCTGCTGAGTCAAGTTTTTTGTGACCTCATTAGCGATCTCGCTGTGTGTGACACTAAGCAGCGATATGGCCCCTGCTGTGAGATCGCTGCTCGTTACACACAGCCCTGGTTTGTTTTTTTTATTGTTGCTCTACCGCTGATAAGCACACATCGCTGTGTGTGACAGCGAGAGAGCAACAATCCTGAATGTCCAGGGAGCAGGAGCCGGCGTCTGACAGCCTGTGGTAAGCTGTAACCAAGGTAAACATCGGGTAACCAAGGTGGTTACTCGATATTTACCTTCGTTACCAGCCTCCGCAGCTCTCACGCTGCCAGTGCCGGCTCCTGCTCCCTGCACACGCTAAGCGAAGTGGTGTGCGCTGGTAACTAAGGTAAACATCGGGTAACCATACCCGATGTTTATCTTAGCTACCAGTGTCCTCAGCTTCCAGAGGCCGGCTCCGTGCAAGCGCAGCGTCGCTTGCACGTCGCTGCTGGCTGGGGGCTGGTCACTGGTCGCTGGTGAGATCTGCCTGTTTGACAGCTCACCAGCGACCATGTAGCGACGCAGCAGCGATCCTGACCAGGTCAGATCGCTGGTCGGATCGTTGCTGCGTCGCTAAAGTGTGAAGGTACCCTAAGTTGCTAGTGGTCGTAAACATGGATAACTTAACTGCAATGCCCTGCACATGAGGTAATAGACATGGCTATATCAGAAGAACTATAGTATATTTCTAATTGGTGGTATTTGCTATTATTATTTATTATTATTATGCCTAATACATATTGGGATAAGATCTTGGAGAAGAGAATACCCCTTTATTGATGTGTAATAGATTGTTCACTGTGCATAGCTTGTCACTATTCTCTGTACAGTATGCTACCGAGAACAATGATCTGTTGCTCTGCACAAAAGATGATTTCACCCATGAAATGAGCATTTTGCTTGGTTATCAAATGAGGGGCAGTCTGTTTACACTTATAGATTCTGAGTGTTTATAGGATAATCTTGAAAACTAAATGGACTTTAACTCTATTTCACCCACAGAGGCATGTGTTTAAGTAATGTATCCATTTCTGCTATTGTGCTATTAGTCAGAAATCATCTGATAACCTCTCTGTAAACTCTGCCGTTATGCACAGTGTAGAGTGCTAATGCATCATCTTTAACACCTTCACAACCTAAGACGCATATATATATATATATATATATATATATATATATATATATATACACAGTACAGTAAAGACCAAAATTTGGATACACCTTCTCATTCAAAGAGTTTTCTTTATTTTCATGACTCTGAAAATTGTAGATTCACATTAAAGGCACCAAAACTATGAATTAACACATGTGGAATGAGATACTTAACAAAAAAGTGTGAAACAGCTGAAAATATGTCTTATATTCTAGGTTCTTCAAAGTAGCCATCTTTTGCTTTGATTACTGCTTTGCACACTCTTGGCATTCTCTTGATGAGCTTCAAGAGGTAGTCACCGGAAATGGTTTTCACTTCACAGGTGTGCCTTGTCAGGTTTAATAAGTGGGATTTTTTGCCTTATAAATGGGGTTGAGACCATCAGTTGTGTTGTGCAGAAGTCTGGTGAATACACAGCTGATAGTCCTACTGAATAGACTGTTAGAATTTGTATTATGGCAAGAAAAAAGCAGCTAAGTAAAGAAAAACGAGTGGCCGTCATTACTTTAAGAAATGAAGGTCATTCAGTCCGAAAAATTGGGAAAACTTTGAAAGTATCCCCAAGTGCAGTGGCAAAAACCATATAACACTACAAAGAAACTGGCTCACATGAGGACCGCCCCAGGAAAGGAAGACCAAGAGTCACCTCTGCTGCAGAGGATAAGTTTATCCGAGTCACCAGCCTTAGAAATTGCAGGTTAACAGCATCTCAGATTAGAGACCAGGTCAATGCCACACAGAGTTCTAGCAGCAGACATATCTCTAGAACAACTTTTAAGAAAAGACTTTATGCAGCAGGCCTTCATGGTAAAATAGCTGCTAGGAAACCACTGCTAAGGACAGACAACAAGCAGAAGAGACTTGTTTGGGCTAAAGAACACAAGGAATGAACATTAGACCAGTGTCAATCTGGCTTTGGTCTGATGAGTCTAAATTTGAGATCTTTGGATCCAACCACCATGTCTTTGTGCAACGCAGAAAGGTGACCGGATGGACTCTACATGCCTGGTTCCCACTGTGAAGCATGGAGGAGGAGGTGTGATGGTGTGGGGGTGATTTATTGGTGACACTGTTGGGGATTTATACAAAATTGAAGGCATACTGAACCAGCATGGCTACCACAGCATCTTGCAGTGGCATGCTATTTCATCCGATTTGCGTTTAGTTGGACTATCATTTATTTTTCAAGAGGACAATGACCCCAAACACACGTCCAGGCTGTGTAAGAGCTATTTGACTAAGAAGGAGAGTGATGGGGTGCTACGCCAGATGACCTGGCCTCCACAGTCACCAGACCTGAACCCAATGAAGATTGTTTGGGGTGAGCTGGACCGCAGAGTGAAGGCAAAAAGGCCAACAAGTGCTAAGCATCTCTGGGAACTCCTTCAAGACTGTTGGAAGACCATTTCCAGTGACTACCTCTTGAATCTCATCAAGAGAATGCCAAGAGTGTGTAAAGCAGTAATCAATAGTGATGAGCGAGCATGCTTGTAACTACTCGGTACTCGCACAAGTATCGCTGTACTCGGGCTGCTCGGCGGGGACCGAGTAATCTCGCGATACTCGTGCTGTACTCGTGGTCTTCATTTCTGCATGTTGGCGCTCTTTTGAGAGCCAGCCCTCATGCAGGGATTGGCTGGCAGACCACTGCAATGCCACAGCCCTGTTAGTTGTGGAATTGCAGTGATTGGCCGGCCTGCACAGCGTGACCGAGCCTTTATACCGGCCGGCGCGCTGTGCTCTGCTCACAGCTATCCAGACAGTCAGTGCAGGGAGAGTGTCGCTGATTCAGGGAAAGCTTTGCGGCCCTTTATAGCTTTTTCAGTTGCAGGGCTGCAAACAGTGTGACCAAAAGTCCTTCTCAGGACTATTCTAGTTGTATACAGGCAGGCAGGGTATAGCCAGGTCGGAGTACAGTAGCAGAGTCCTTCTCAGGACTATTGTTGCTATATACAGGCAGGGTATAGCCAGGTCCGAATACAGGCTAGTGACCAGAAGAGTCCTTGTCAGGACTATTGTACCAGTATACAGGCATGCAGGCAGGCAGGGTAGTGGTGACCGTATACCAGCCTTCATCATATCTGGGGCTGGTGTACACAGTGTAAAACAGTCCAGATAGTGTCTGACTTGTCTGTAATTGTCGCTCCCCAAAAAAACCTGTTAGGTTCTTATTGCGTCCGTGCTTGGTTTTTAAAACCGCACGTGTGTGCCTGTTGGTGGCAGCGTACAGGTGCACTTGTGTGCAATTTCCACAAACTTTGATATAACGCACAAGTAGTGAATATACACGTCAGCAGTGCACAGCATTGCAAAATGCGCAAGGGCATTGGCAAGGAACAAGGAAGTGGACATGATGGTGGTGCAGGCAGAGGCCGAGGTCGTGGGCAAGCTCTAATTTCGCCACAACAAAGGGCCACATCTAGTCGCTCGCACGTCCTGTCCCAAATTCTTGGGGACCGCAGCAGTACACCGCTCTTGAACCAAGACCAGTGTCAACAGGTTGTTAGTTGGATAGCAGATAATGCTTCCAGTCAGATTGGCACCACCACAAACACTCTGTCTTCCACACGGTCAAGTGTCAGTAGCCGTGATACTGCACCGCACATTTCTGAACCTGATCCTCCTTCCTACCACCAGGCTGAGTACACGACATTAATGATCCCACACTTGGACACTCGGAAGAGCTGTTCACGTTTCCATTCACACATTCTGGCCTCTCGCCAGCTCATATTGAAGTGGGTCATGAGGAGATCGTCTGTACAGATGGCCAAATATTTGAGCAGCCACGTTCTCACGAAGTTGGCAACGTGTCTCAACAAGTGGTGGACGATGATGAGACACAATTGTCAGGAAGTCAGGAGGAGGAGCAGGGTGCGGAAGAGGAAGACGACGTGGTGGATGATCCAGTAACTGACCCAACCTGGCAGGAGGATATGCAGAGCGAGGACAGCAGTGCACAGGGGGAGGGAGGCGTAGCATCACAACAGGCAGTAAGAAGCAGGGTGGTGGCCCCAGGCAGAAGTCAGGCAACCATTCCCCGGAACAACACGACGACACAAGGTGCCTGTACAAATGTTAGGTCTTCCCGAGTCTGGCAGTTTTTTAAGTTGGATCCAGATGATTCAAAAAAGGCCATTTGCAACACCTGCCGTGCCAGCATCAGCAGGGGTACCAAAACTAGCAGCCTGACCACCACCAGCATGATCAGGTACATGTCAGCCAAGCACCCGACTTTGTGGGAAGTACAACAGAGTCGAGGAGCAGTGCTTGCTGATGTCACTGCTACGTCTTCGCTGGTTGTGCATGCGAGCCAATCCCCTGTCCATGCTGCCTGCGAACAAGCCTCCTCCACTCCTGCACCTGCAGTTGCCTACGCAGAAAGAACACCATCATCAAGCACGTCCTTGTCCCAGCGCAGCGCTCAGTTATCCATTCAGCAAACCTTTGAACGCAGGCGCAAATACACTGCCAACACCCCACATGCCACAGTTCTAAATGCTAACATTTCGCGACTGCTTGCGCTGGAAATGTTGCCTTTTAGGCTGGTGGAGACAGAAGCATTCCGTGACCTGATGGCGGCAGCTGTCCCACGTTACTCGGTCCCCAGCCGCCACTATTTCTCCCGGTGTGCCGTCCCCGCGTTGCATAACCACGTGTCACAAAACATCACACGTGCCCTGAACAACGCTGTTTCACCCAAGGTCCACCTAACCACAGACACGTGGACAAGTGCTTGTGGGCAAGGCCGCTACATCTCGTTGACGGCACACTGGGTTAATATTGTGGAAGCTGGGACCCAGTCTGAGCGAGGGACGGAACACGTCCTTCCCACACCAAGGTTTGCAGGCCCTACCTCAGTCAGTGTTTCACCCACACTCTACAGCTCCGGAATGTCATGCTCTTCAGCCTCCTCCTCCTCCTGCGCATCCTCATCCACTGTACCCTCCACACCAGTCACAAGCTGGAAGCACTGCAGCACTGCCTCGGCGAAGCGGCAACAGGCTGTGCTGAAGCTAATCTGCATAGGTGACAAACCCCACAATGCAGAAGAGCTGTGGACAGCTCTGAAACAGCAGGCAGATCACTGGCTCACACCTCTGAACCTAAAGCCAGGAAAGGTCGTGTGTGACAATGGCCGGAACCTGGTGGCGGCTTTGAGGCGAGGCCAGCTGACACATGTTCCATGCATGGCCCATGTGCTCAACCTCGTGGTTCAGCGGTTTCTAAAGTCATACCCAGAGCTGTCTGATCTGCTGGTAAAAGTTCGCCGCCTGTCTGCACATTTTCGAAAGTCACCTACTGCTTCAGCCGGCCTTGCCGGCTTTCAGCGCAGTTTGCATCTTCCGGCTCACAGACTGGTGTGTGATGTCCCCACGCGTTGGAATTCAACTCTGCACATGTTGGTCAGGATATGTGAGCAGAAGAGGGCAGTTGTTGAGTACCTGCATCACCTAAGCCGTCGGGAAATGGGTCAAACTCCACACATAACACCTGAGGAGTGGAGATGGATGTCAGACCTATGTACCATCCTCCAAAACTTTGAGGACTCCACCAAGATGGTGAGTGGTGATGACGCCATTATTAGCGTCACCATACCGCTACTCTGCCTTCTAAAACGGTCTCTGCTGAAAAACAAACATGATGCATTGCAGGCGGAGCGCGATGAGTTGCAGCAAGAAACAGTAGTGGGTGTGGGTGATGATAACACACAGCCCAGCCTCGTCTCATCACAACGTGCAGTGGAGGACTATGACGAGGAGGAGGATGAAGACATGGAGCAACTCTCCGGCCAAATTGAGGATATGACATGCACACCAGTCATATCCTCGGTTCAGCGTGGCTGGCCAGAGGACAGGGTAGATGAGGAGGAGGAGGAGGAGGACAGCATGTTCAGTCATCTTGTTGGTCAGGCTACTGAAGTCCTGGCTGTTAAGAGTCTGGCGCACATGGCTGACTTTATGGTAAGCTGCCTGTCTCGTGACCCTCGCGTTAAGAACATCTTGGCCGACAATCATTACTGGTTGGTAACACTGTTAGACCCACGCTACAAGGAGAACTTTTTGTCTCTTATTCCCGTGGAGGAGAGGTCAACCAAAATGCAGCAGTTCCGGAAGGCCATAGTCACGGAAGTAGGCAAAGCATTCCCCTCACAAAACGCTAGCGGCATAGGTCAGGAATCAGTGGACAACCGAGGCGTACAGCCGAGAGAGGCACAAGTCCAATCCGCCAGAGGTAGGGGAACAGTCTTTAAGATGTGGGACAGTTTTCTCAGCCCCTCACGTACCACAGCCCCTGAGGTGCGGGGTAGTGCCACAAGAAATCCTAAGTTTGCCCAGATGCTGAAGGAGTACCTTGCAGATCGAACAACTGTACTCCGACATTCCTCTGTGCCTTACAATTATTGGGTATCCAAGCTGGACACGTGGCATGAATTGGCTCTCTACGCCTTGGAAGTCCTGGCCTGCCCTGCTGCTAGCGTTTTGTCAGAGCGTGTTTTTAGTGCCGCAGGTGGAATCATTACAGATAAACGCACCCGCCTGTCAACTGAAAATGCTGACAGGCTGACTCTGATCAAGATGAACAAGGGTTGGATTGGGCCAGACTTCACCACACCACCAGCAAATGAGAGCGGAATTTAAAGTTTGCCATGTACCTCCACTCACCCATGGGTACACACTTCTGGACTTTGGATAATCGCTGGACTGCTCCTCCTTCTCCTCATGCGCCACCATGATGATGACCGTTACAAATTGCAATACTTGAGACCCGCTCCTTTGCAATGGGAACAATGTTTTGAGGCCCTCATGCACGTCTCTACCCAGGGACAACGTGGAGCCTCCCAATTTTTGGCTGCCCTGCCTAAGGGCTATACTATAATACACCCACTTCCTGACAATGGACACTTAATGTTTTGAGGCCCTCATGCACGTCTCTACCCAGGGACAACGTGGAGCCTCCCAATTTTTGGCTGCCCTGCCTAAGGGCTATACTATAATACACCCACTTCCTGACAATGGACACTTAATGTTTTGAGGCCCTCATGCACGTCTCTACCCAGGGACAACGTGGAGCCTCCCAATTTTTGGCTGCCCTGCCTAAGGGCTATACTACAATAGACCCACTTCCTTCCAATGGGCACTTCAGGTTTACAGGCCCTCATGCACGTCTCTATCCAGGGACAACGTGGAGCCTCCCAATTTTTGGCTGCCCTGCCTAAGGGCTATACTACAATAGACCCACTTCCTTACAATGGGCACTTCAGGTTTACAGGCCATCATGCACGTCTCTATCCAGGGACAATGTGGAGCCTCCCAATTTTTGGCTGCCCTGCCTAAGGGCTATACTATAATACACCCACTTCCTGACAATGGACACTTAATGTTTTGAGGCCCTCATGCACGTCTCTACCCAGGGACAACGTGGAGCCTCCCAATTTTTGGCTGCCCTGCCTAAGGGCTATACTATAATACACCCACTTCCTGACAATGGACACTTAATGTTTTGAGGCCCTCATGCACGTCTCTACCCAGGGACAACGTGGAGCCTCCCAATTTTTGGCTGCCCTGCCTAAGGGCTATACTACAATAGACCCACTTCCTTACAATGGGCACTTCAGGTTTACAGGCCATCATGCACGTCTCTATCCAGGGACAATGTGGAGCCTCCCAATTTTTGGCTGCCCTGCCTAAGGGCTATACTACAATAGACCCACTTCCTTACAATGGGCACTTCAGGTTTACAGGCCCTCATGCACGTCTGTATGCAGGGGCATTGGTGAACCTCACAATTTTGGACTGCCCTGGCAAAGGAAAATACTACAAAGACTCACTTCCTCAAAATGGGCCCATTAGACTCAAGAGGCCTTCATGTACGTCTCTTCTCAGGGACATCGGAGTGCCACACAATGTTTTCACGTAAAATCTTTCATGTATTAATCTCAAAAAGTAACATACACCAGCTCTATCTCACTATTGGGTATGTGCCCTTAACATTTCCGCCATGAAAAATCATTTTGGGGTCATTTTGGAAGGTTTTCTGGTGAGTCCGTAAAAATGGCGTAAAACGCGGACAAAATTGTTCACAGCTGTGACTTTTCAGTGATAAATGCTTCAAGGGGTCTTCCCCATGCTGTTGCCATGTCATTTGAGCACTCTTCTGAGACTTTTGTGACATTTTTAGGGTTTCTCCATGCTGCCGGGGGGTCATTTCACAAAAATACTCGGGTCTCCCATAGGATAACATTGGGCTCGTTGCTCGGGCCGAGTACACGAGTATCTTGGGAGGCTCGGCCCGAGCTTCGAGCACCCGAGCTTTTTAGTACTCGCTCATCACTAGTAATCAAAGCAAAAGGTGGCTATTTTGAAGAACCTAAACTATAAGACATAGTTTCAGTTGTTTCACACTTTTTTGTTAAGTATTTCATTTCACATGTGTTAATTCATAGTTTTGATGCCTTCAATGTGAATATACAATTTTCAGAGTCCTGAAAATAAAGAAAACTCTTTGAATGAGAAGGTGTGTCCAAAGTTTTGGTCTGTACTGTATATATACGTCTTAAGTCACCTCCCTCCGGTTACTGCGGGCACGTGCAGCAAGCCCGCTGTCATCTCCACACATGTCTGCTGAACTGATCAGCAGACATGTGCTGCTAACAGGCAGAGATCAACCTGTGCCTATTAACCCCTTAGATCACTTTGACAGTGAGATCTAACGCACTCCGCTGGGGATCGCACAGTTCCTCACTGCCATCAATACTTTTTTGACGTGGTGATGGGGCACCACAGGGTTATCATGACACTGAGGGGTCAGATGATGTCATGATTCACTTTCTGTGAATGCCGTCAGACCACCGGCACTTACAGGAACACAGCATTTCTGCTGATCAGAGTGGTGCAAAAGCATCACTATGATCATCACAAGCGATTGGACAGTACAGGCATAAAGTTCCCTAGGGGGACTAATTAAATAAATATGAAATGGAATAAAAAAAGAGTTTTTAAAAAAAACTGTAAAAATAAAATAAATAAAGGTTCGAATCACACCCCTTTTTTCCCATTGAAAATCAAACAAAAAAATACACATTTTTTTATTGCAGTGTTCAGAAATGCCCGAACCATCAAAATATAAAATCAGTTAATCTGATAGGTAAAAGGTGTAGTAAGAAAAAAAATTCCAAATGCCAAAAATTATTTTTTCTTTTCACTGCAATATTGCATTAAAATATAATAACAGGCAATCAAAACATTGCATCTGTGCAAAAATGGAATAATTAAAAATGCCAGCTGAAAACACAAAAAAAAATCCATCATAGAGCCCCAGTTCCCGAAAAATGAAAATGCCTCTGAAAATGGCGACATAAGCGCAGTTCTTTTTTTGCATATTTCTGAAATGTTTTTCACCACTTAGATAAAAATAAAACTGTACATGTTTGGTATCTACGAACTCGTGCCATATAGTGGACATGGTTAAAAAAAAAAAAAAAGGTGGGCGGGACCGGAAGCACATGGAGTAGGATGCTGGTGTGAGAGCTCCCCGCGGCTGCAGCCACATTAACACTCACTGCGCCCGATATATCTGCCACCGGTGAGCTGGAGATGGTCAAGCAGCCTGCACGGACCCCAGTGATTCAAGCGGTCCCCTCATCGCCATCTGCACTGAAACCGGGACCCCTGGACGCATACCTCCACGCCGGCGTGAGGAAGGAGAGGGCGGGTAAACATGAGCACACAGCAGAAGATGCTGAGGGCAGACTCCCCATCTCCACAGTGCCCAAATGCACAAGGCTTAACTGATGAGCTATCGCAGTCCCAGGGGCTTACAGAGGACCTGCACCTGTCTGCCACCCCGTCCATGACACGGTATGCACAGCCACTGCTCTCCTTCATAGCAGACACCCCTCCCCTCCCAGTAGGGGATTCCCAAAGCATATCAATGGGGGACTGGAGACTGTACATGGCTTAACTGTCTACAAAAGAGGACTTGCAGTTTCTGATGAGAGAAATTAAGGAAGTCTGCAGAACAAAAATTGCCATAGTCTGACAGGATATTCAGTATATAGCCCAGAGAGTAGAAGCTTTAGAAGACAATCACGATGAAACAAGAAAATATGTCGTCCATCTTCAGTCTACAGTATCAGTGAGACACCCCTGGACTATCAGGTCATCACAGAGTATTGCACAATCTGCCCCCCCGTGCAACATCCACCTCCTCCTTGGTTATGGGTCCCCAACTATATGGTGTTGCCTACATCAGCTAATCAAAATTCTAGGTACACTCTGCACCACACCCACCATACACACCAGTGGCCGACCTGAGTGGAATAGGGTCGCCCACTTGGGGGGGTTGGTTAGGGGAGGTCAGGAGTGTCAGGAGTGTTAGAAGAAAGAGAAGTGTGTTGGAAGTGAAGGAGAGAGGAGGTCAGGAGCAGGGTTCCTTGGAAGCCATCTAGGTAGCAGATGGTGGTCTGGGCCTAGAAGGAGCTGGACCCCGATCGCAGGGGATCGTAGCAAGGGGCACGGAACTGTCGAGGAGGACAGCCGGCGGCCTTGCACCATTACCGGGCTGGGACCAGGGCACGACGGGGTACGTGGACCCTAGGTCAGGGAGTAGCTTCAGGCAACCTGACAATTTACCCGACGAGAACAGAGCCTTCAAGATCTGCTCCCCACCTGCTCCAAAATCGGGGTACTAGCACAACGAGGGAGATAGGACTTTCCACTAAAACGGTCCAGGAAATCCCAAGCGTGAATCCTGAGAGCAAGCTCCCACACTTAACTATAGTGGGGAGTGGGACACGGCAAGTTCCATACTACTTGGACCAACAGAGAAGTGAACTTAGTGCTAGGAGGCAGGTCACGGATCACCAGGCAGCACCATTGGGGACGGGACCCGAACTAGCTCCCCTCAGCGGCAGCGGTATCCAGAACTTTGGTTTATCCTGTTGTCGATGTCAGCTTAATGGACTGAGTGAGTATGCAAGTGAACCCCTTCACTCCCCACGGCACTCCCTAAACACCATCACCGAGTCTCGGGGCATCCCCCCTACCCGTGGAGGGTTCTAACACCTGGCTGCCTTATTCCATCACCCCCGGGTGCTCCCAACTGCAGCAGTGGTGTCAAGGGAGAAATTTGGGTAAGACTGCTAATGGAGTCTTTGTTCAGGGCACCAGAGGCACCAAAGGGGCCAAATTAGGTATCTGCGCAGATATTATGAGACTCAATAATCAATCAACACAGGATATGTTCTCTGATTGAGCTCAGGCTTGCGTCTGAACTCGTGTATTCTATAGCTAAGATTCTCAAAATCTGTATCAAAAAGTATCAAAATCTGTCTTTTCTCATACATCGAAGCCGCATAGGGAGGGTTGAGGAGTGTAGGTACACACATTTCATCCCACAGATACATTCCTTCTTTGTGTGAAACCACTGATAAGCATAAATACTTTCTTTGTTCATTGTTTGTACATCTGTTCATTCATCCTTGGTTTAACCCTTTTTTGACTATACAGCTTAGAACATGGCGTCTGTGCGATTGCCATATAGACACACAGATAATTATACAACTACATCTACATTTTGATTATTTACATACACAGATAATCTTATTACATTCAAACAAACAACCTATAGCCCAGGCTACCTTCACAGTGGTACTCCACATTACCAGATACCATGGGTGGTGTCACGAACTCTAACACAATCCCCTGTAAATAGCCCCTTCATTTGAATGACTGCATGACCCCTGGGTCCGGACACCCCTTGAGCCACCGCAAATCCGGATCCGAGCAGCCCGGCTGCTGACACGGAGGTAGCTCAGCAGCACAGCATGATACTCTCTGTGAATACCAAAGGCATTTGGATGATCTGGACAATAGGGGGCGCCGCCACAACATTAGGGACAGGGGTCTTCCAGAGCAGAACAAGGAAGAGAACCTGTTTATGATCCCCCAGACCATATTCAACAACATCCTCAAAGCTCCTCCATCCAACAAGATAAGTCTTGACAGGGCACATAGAGCACTCACACCAAAAGATTCCTTCCAAGCACCCAGAGACATTATTTGTTGTGTCACTGACTACAAACTCAAAGAGGAAATCATGCTGCACGCAAGAAAAATGTGTAATATAGAATATAAGGGCGATCCTCTCCCACTCCTGACAGACCTGTCTTGGGTCACCCTGCAAAAGAGAAGGCTACTCAAACTAGACATCTTAAGAGAGAAACAAATCCTTTACAGATGGGGCTTTCCTTTTAGTCTCTCAGCCAGAAGGAATGGTCACACGGCTATGATCAAGGCAGCATCAGATGTACCTGTGTTGCCCACGGATAGGGGTACTCAGAACCGGGCCAAGGGGTCGTTTCTAGAGGTATCACGGTGGCGTGACCCGGTCTGAGATCCCAGGCTCCACAACAAAAGGAGAATATGTAAAGGGAAATTTGTAAGTTTATGATCCGTGACGCGACCCGTGGTGTGCGGTGAGGAAATGGGGCACCGCCGCTGTCGATCAGAGGATCCCGGGGGTAGTGGTGGGCAGCAAGATGGTGATTTTCCCTCCACGGGTAGGTTGTTGATGTCCCGGGACCCCAGTGTAATGGATTGGGAGTGACGGGTGCAGTCCACGGCTTGGACCAGGTGGTGCAGGAATACTCACGATATAAGGCAATAACTGACACGAGTCCAGGAATTAACAAAGTTGCTGGTAACCGGTGCCCTCGGATGCTGTGAGGATGAGCCCCCCACCCAGGGGTGTAATACAGGTGCTTTTCTCCTGCCTGATGTCTGTGTCTGCTCCGCTCAAGGTCCGGACCGGGTCCCGACAGTCGGCACCGGCGGGTTACTACCCTGTCCCGGTCCACCTCGGGTTCCCCGCAAGCGGCTGGCCTATTCCTGAGGCCCTTACTGCCCCTCTCCCCGAGCTCCAAACCAGAGCTCCTTCCAGACTCCACACCTCCTACAGACTGCTCACTGCAAACTGGGAACTCCCTATATAGTTCCCTCCCAGACACTTCAGACCTCTCTGCTCCGCCCACTGGTGTTGTGTGTAACTGTGTTGGAAACTCCCCAAGGGAGAGTGACATCTGCACCAAAAAGATGGATGCAGACCTCTGTGACACTCTGGTTTTGCCAGGGCGGCCCACTCCCCCTTGGTTAACGACAGCCCGTCCTCAGGCTGGCCAGCTACAAGCGTTTATTTTTTTTTAACGGGAAATAAAAATTAAAACATTACAAGCATGCATCTTCCACATCGGGAGGTACGTTTGCTCAAACTTTAAAGTGTTAAACTTTACGGTGCCCACAGCCAACCTCCCACCAGTCCACAGCAACAAGCAGGTCACCGGTCCTCATGGTGACTGGACCTTGGCCACCTTCACCACAGGCCTCTCCTCTGACAGTCCACTCCATGTTGTGCTACAGTCCTGGTGGGGCATAACAGGGCAAAAAGGAGTAGCCGTTTTCCGCTACCAAAACAGTTACTTTACATGTTGCACATCAGAAACCAACGGGTTAACTGACCATCGTCCTCCACATAGGGTCCCCAGTGACACCGACATGTCACACACCATTGACGACCCTGATGGCCCCATCTGGCTCCCACCAGAGGGGTTCAACAAGAACGACAGGCCTCTACCACCTTCCACCTGGAATTCCGGATGGCATCTCCCGGGAACGTGGGGAGGTTTAACAAGGGTGGTAGACAGTCACTTAAACAAACGGGTAATCTGGGCAACCGTGGAAAGGACTTAATCCTTCCCCAGCGGGGAAGGTGATGTGACGGCTTCTGGTCTAGCCTCCATCCTTCTCCGGTTTGCCGCTTGCATCCTGGAAGCGGTGGCGCTGCGACTTGTAGTGCGCTAAAGTCTCATCCTCCCTGGCTCGTCGCGGGCGCCGCTCGTGCGACCAGAGCTAGCCTGGCGGTGTTGACGCTCTCCACGATGGACGCTGGCATCTTTGTTCCGGCTTTCCCCCTTGGTTTTTCCTCAGCCCAACTCTCGCGGGACCCACAATGCTTTCCAAAGTCCTATGTCAGAGGTCACCAGGTTCCGCCTCCGCTTGCTGGACGGAGGGCGGGGCTGAAATTCACGCTCTTTCTGGAGATGAAGGGGGCGTGACAGTCTTTCTGGCGCGAGGGAGCGGCGAGACAAGATGGCGGCAACTGAAAATTTTGAAACGGAGCACCGTTTGCAGTCCAAGAAAACAAGGCACACTTCCTCCAGATACGTGGATGGGTAAGTATCCAGTTCGTGACGCCAAAAATTTGTGTTGCCCAGGGATAGGGGTACTCAGAACCGGGTCAAGGGGTCGCTTCTAGAGGTATCACGGTGGCGTGACCCGGTCTGTGATCCCAGGCTCCACAACAAAAGGAGAAAAGGGAAATTTGTAAGTTTATGATCCATGACGCCACCCATGGTGTGCGGTGAGGTAATGGGCCACCGCCGCTGCCGATCAGAGGATCCCAGAGGTTGTGGTGGACAGCAAGATGGTGATTTTCCCTCCACAGGTAGATTGTTGATGACCCCACTGTAATGGATTGGGAGTGACGGGTGCAGTTCACGGCTTGGACCAGGTGGTGCAGGAGTACTCATGATATAAGACAATAACTGACACAAGGCCAGGAATTAACCAAGTTGCTGGTAACTGGTGCCCTCGAATGCTGTGAGGATGGGCCCCTCACCCAGGGGTGTAATACAGGTGCTTTTCTCCTGCCTGATGTCTGTTTCTGCTCCGTGCACGGGTCCGGACCGGGTCCCGACAGTTGGCACCGGCGGATTACTACCCTGTCCCGGTCCACCCCGGGTTCCCCGCAAGCGGCTGGCCTATTCCTGAGGCCCTTACTAGCCGTCTCCCCGAGCTCCACACCAGGGCTCCTTCCAGACTCCACACCTCCTGCAGACTGCTCACTGCAAACTGGGAACTCCCTATATAGTTCCCTCCCAGACACTTCAGACCTCTCTTCTCCACCCACTGGTGTTGTGTGTAACTGTGTTGGAAACTCGCCAAGGGGGAGTGACATCTGCACCAAAAAGATGGATGCAGACCTCTGTGACACCCTGGTTTTGCCAGGGCGGCACATACCACATTTTTGCGAGATTCTGGAGATTCCTGCCCCGAAAATGCCTAATTGGGAGTTAACCTCTCCACCGCTGCCATCCCCGGCAGTTTGGCAGCGGGTTACATCTAAAAGGCATCGCTTACGCCCAGCCTCTCTGCCACCTCGGGGATAGGCAGATCAGTCCACAGGAAGAAAAAGACAGAACACTTAGGCATGTTGGAGCTACAGTTCAATATTTCTATTTTGAGCACAGTGAACACTGTTTGCAAATAATAGCTGTGGGGAGATGATATACACGAAGAAATAGTTTTTCTCGTGTTTTTTTTTCTCTCTCGCTTTTGATTTTTGATTCAAGCCAGGAACTCTGGGTTGTTTCAGGGCTCGTAAACCCCTCAGAGTAAAGGCCACTTTACACGCTACGACATCACTCAAGTGATCTCGTTGGGGTCACGGAATTTTTGACGCACATCCGGCCGTTTTAGCGATGTCGTTGCGTGTGACACCTATGAGCGATTTTGCATCGTCGCAAAAACGTGCAAAATCGCTAATCGGTGACATGCCCACCTATTCCCAATTATCGTTGCTGCTGCGTGTACGATGTAGTTCGTCGTTCTTGCGCCAGCACACATCGCTATGTGTGACACCGCAGGAACGGGGAACCTCACCTTACCTGCGGCCGCCGGCAATGTGGAAGGAAGGAGGTGGCCGGGATGTTACGTCTCGCACATTTCCGCCCCTCCGCTTCTATTGGGTGCCCGCTTAGTGACGTCGCTGTGACGCCAAATGAACCTCCCCCTTAGAAAGGAGGCGGTTCGCTGGTCGCTAGGCAGGTAAGTAGTGTGACGGGTCTGAGCAATGTTGTGCGCCATTGGCAGCTATTTGTCCGTGTCGCACAACTGATGAGGACGGGTACGCACGCTAGAGATATCGGTAACGATATCGCAGCGTGTAAAGCGGCCTTTAATCTAATTCCTAGTGCAGAATAGGCTCTAGAGAAAAATAATTTTGTATACATTTTTAAATTGTTCATAGGACGTGGCTTTTATACAGGAAACCTATCATGAAAATTCAGGCTCATTCCAGTTCGCATAGGGAAAATTTCCTATGGCGTATGTAGCGTCATGCGACAAAAAAAGAGCAGGGGTAGCTATACTCATAGCTATGGGGTGTCCAATCCAAGTCACTAAATCCATCATAGATCCAAAGGGCCGCTATCTTATCTTGACGGGATTCCTGAAGGGAACCCCAATTGTCTTATGTAATGTGTATGCACCAAATGTAGGGCAAATCCCTTTTCTTGAACGGGTCCTTTGCTAGGGTAACACGAGAACTTCCTTCTATATTGTTCATGGGAGATGATTCTAATTTACCATTCTCAGAATCTGCTACACGTACTTTACCAATCTCTCCACCAGACAGGTTTAACTGTTGTCTCAGCAGGAGGGCACAGATCTCTTTCTGTAGAGCCCTCTGCTGTCCAGCATCGGCAGTGGTGGCAAGCTGCTGAAGCAAAAACAACACTTCACATAGACAGTTTTCAATTACATTGGTACCAAGAATCACCTGGGGATTCCTTTCATGGGGATCAGTAGCAAACACTATTAACCCTTGATCCCGGAGCTCCACCCTCCCCATCTTTATGGTCACCTCTTTAAACCCAACTTGAGTCACTGGTAACCCGTTGACTGCATAAATGGTGGGGTTAGGATCTGGGTGGGTAAGTTCATTATCAGACCAAAATCTCCGATACAGTACATAAGGTAAAGTGGTTACCTGCGAGCCGGTGTCCAACAGTGCAGGAGTAGGAATTCCATCAATCGTGATGGACAGGATCGTCTGCCCTCCCACATACTGGTCACGCCAGTCACTTGGGTCTTGAAGATCTATTCCTGGGGATTGACCCTTGGCCCCAGGGGTTGCCCATTTAAAGGACACCTCCGGGCATAGTGTCCAGACTTACTGCAATGCCAGCAAATAGGGCGTCCTGATGAGTCATAACGGTCACTGCATCTTCCTCTCAGTGGGGAATCCCCCTGGCTCGCATCCACGGGACGTACTCAGGGCAGTCGGCTAGCTGGATTTTCTCTGATGACTTGGGTTCTGACTGGAGTTGTATGGTCTTTAGGATCAAGGCCATGTCTCTGCTGAGCTGTTGCACTTGGGAATGCAGGTCAGTGGAGACAGCAGGGGTCGCTGTCTGCATGCTGGTCTCTGCTGCAGCTACTGATGAGGGCTCTAGTTTGACAGGACCCAAGGGGCCCAAAACCGGTGGAAGCCCTGAGTCTGGTAGGAAAGGGGGATGCAGTGCCTTTATGGCCCACTCCTTTAAAACAGCAAAGCTCTCACCTGGATGTTCCAGGGACCACAAACGCAGCTGCTTGCGGTCCTCTGCTGTCTGCAGCCCTTGCAGAAATTGCTCCACCAGCATTTTATTAGCTTCCTGGTTGCTGATAGTTTCAACATGCTTAAGAGTCCTTGGGGCCATCTGAAGCCGGAGGGCATAGTCTCTTATGCTATCCTGGGGTCTCTGACGGCAGTTATAGAACTCTATCTGCAGCTGTGCTTTAGTGCGCATTTCAAAAACAAGTCTCAGTTTGTCAAAAATGGCGGTCGCTGAGCTCCGGTCAGCATCAGTCCAGGTTTCCACCTCCAGCTCAGCGGCTCCGGTTAATTGCCCCAGGACTACGGATGCCTGTTGTTTGCCGGTCATGGGGTACATATCCAGTACCGTACAGATCTTCTTTTTAAAGTCTATGAAGGTTTCCGTCATACTGGGGAAGCCATGCCACTCCCAGGATGTAGGGCAGCGTGATCGGCATGATCGGCGCCGCCATCCCAGGGGCTACTGCTGCTGGCGCTGATTCACTGGGCCCGCCGCGTTGCTGCCGTTCATTTTGCTCTCCCCCTTGGTTTCTCGGGATTACTCTTGCGGGATCTAGAGCACTGGGCGGACTTCCAGGTCAGGCGGTGACATTTGTTCTGCTCGGAAGCTGTGTGGGCGGGACCACTGGCTTCGCGCCTTTTACTGCTTTTTGGCTTGGTTTTACAGTTCAGAAAAATGGCGGCAGATTCAAATTTGGGCGGTAAGGTCCAAAAAGGCGCATTGTCACCCGTTTTGTCTGGTCCAGTAGGAATCCTGCCAACTACGCCCGTTTTTAAAAGCTGTCGCGCCCCGGGGCAGCAAAGCTGCTCAGATCCGGCCGGTCCATGGCTCGAGGGGTAACGGACCCGGGGGCATCGTCGAACAGTTTTTAAATGAAAAATAAAAATAAAAGTCCGACTACGCCACTCGCAGTTTGCGGCCAGGGATGATAGGGCCGCTGCTGCGGGTTCCCACTGGGTATGATGGATGGGGGCAGCATGCATGGTGGAGCCCTCCGCGAGCAGGGCTTTTCCCCAGGGATAGGTGAAGGGTTAAAGTGGAGGAGTGCAGCAATGAAGCAGTCCAGACAAGGAGAGCAGTTTGATGGTGTTTACTCACTGGTTCGATGTCCTTAGACGTACTGGATTCCAGGTGCGCCCTTGTCCTGATGGCTGTGCCTGCACACCTGGTGCCACTATCCACCTGTGCACTCCTGTGTATGTGGGTCCTTCCAGGCATCGAGCACTTGAAGGTTCTCCTGGTGTCTGGGTCCTGCTGCAGGCAGCTTGGACTACTTAAGGGTATGTGTCCCACTCCCGCTTTGCTGCTGATGCCTCGGATGTTAAAGGGTGGCACATGAGTCCTGGAAACTCACCCGCCTGGCAGAGTTAAATAGAGGGCTTAAAGTCCAAGTCTGTTGTGAGGATCTGCACCCCTGCATGCAAAGTACTGTGAGCTATGGATGTCCACCCTACAGGGTCCCTCTGTTCTTGGTGTTTGTGCTCTCACTCCACAGCTACTTTCCTCCTTTGAGTGGCTGTTCTTACAACTCAGGTATTTGCAGTCTCTTTCTCTCCTTCTATGTGTCCCAAGAGCCTCTGGTCTATCTTGACACCCATCCTCTTTCACTGTCTACTGTAAAACTGACTAACACTTCCTGTCTTCTGCAGACTACCCACACTCCCCAGGTCACTATCTCCTCCCCGAGGTCTGGTTTCTTCTTCCCAGTTGGCTGCTTGTTATCTACAGTGCCCAGCCCTGTCATCTGGCTAAGTGAGGCTCCCAACCGGGTATAGCGAGTGTAATGTCCTGGTGTGCTAGTGTGTGTGTAGTGGATGGCACAGTTATGTTGAACTTGGGCTGTTACCTTAATTGTTACCGTATTTTGTGACACCTGGTTACCGCAGGGGCATCACAAATACATCGAATAGACAGCCCACCATGCCAAAAACATGAAAAAACACAAAATGGTACATGACCCACAATAGCACACCATCCCACCTAGACACAGGGTTTCCTTTACCCGTTCAATTGGTACTTCCCCGTACCTAGCATGATACATGGCACCTGCAAACCATTCAACTAAATTTGAACTAAATATGTTGTTCCCTCTTGCCTTCACTTTGTTCTGTGCTTCAAAAAACATTTTGACCACATATGTGGTATTGGCAAACTCAGGAGAAATTGCATAGCAAATTGTATTGTGTGTTGTCTACTGTTACAGACAAAAAGGGAAAGATCCAGCACTGAAAATTAACTCATTTAATGCATATTAAAAATACAATTAATTAATTAATCATAACCAGGTCGAGGCAGACCTTGTCTCTCTAGCCTCACCATCGCAATCTGTTTTGGTCACTAGATCATTAAAACCCAAACTGCCCCTCCCGGAAAACTTTTCTGCGGGACAAAGCTGCTTTGTTGCTTTTACAGAAGCATGTAAGTTGTACCTCTGTTTATAATGTCTCAATGTTTATTCAGAGGTGTATCTAGGCTTTCCGGCACCCGGGGCAAGAATTCGGTTTGGTGCCCCCTCCCATGTGACCATTCATATGTGATTTGCACACTTAGCCACGTGATGATGAGCTGTGTTAAAAATATATCCCTTAAATATATTTGTCTTCAAATACGTGATAAGCGCATGAAAGATAAACTTCAAAAATGTAAAAAATAAATAGATGTAATTTATATCTAATAAAATGGTTGCCAAAAATTCAGTTACAGTTCAGTTACACCTGTAACACCCAACAGTAAAGAAACACAGCATCACCACCCCCAGCAGTACAGAAATTCATCATCCGAACCACCAGCAGCACAGAAATACATCCATATAACCCCATAAGTTTATAAACACAGCATCAAAACCCTCATCAGTACATAAATACATCATCAAAACCACAAGAAGGGTACATCAATTGTAATATTAGGTCAGACACATAGACATTTGTAGTGCAGGAATCTACAACTTCCATTACATCCTTAAAGGGAATTTGTCACCAGGATTTTAACTCCTAATCTGAGAGCAGCATAGCGTAGGGGCAGAGATCCTGAGTCTAGCGGTGTCAGTTACTGGGCTGCTTAGTGTAGATTTGATAAAATCACTGTTTAATCAGCAGTATATTATCATTACAGGACTGCTTGGTGTGCTGCCAGGTAGTCCAGCATATTCATGAGCTCTGTATAACTGCTAGATCTGCAGCACAAAAAACATTGATTTTATCAAAATGACAGCAAACAGCTCAGTAATTGACACATCGCTGGAATCAGGGTCTGTCTCTACATTATGCTGCTCTCAAATGGGGGAGCAAAAGCCTGGTGACAGATTCCTTTTAACAATGGTAAGGAGATACTTGGGAGTTATCAGTCATCATCAGACTGAGGACTATACAGGAACTACAGTAAGACCTCGGTTCCACTTGTGTTTTGCAACGATGTGTGCAATCCAATAAAACATCGAATTGCACTTGCACCAGTATAAAATGATGGGTAAATACTCAGAAAAAATAGCTTAGAAGTGCAAGTGTATGAAACTAAGGCAAAGAAACTTCTAAAATACAATACTTTATTAATAAGTCTTAAAAGGGAAAATTCCTAACATTTTCAAATTGACGATAAAATACAATAAACCAAAAAACACACAAAGAGGGGGCCTGGCCCTTAAATCGCCTTGGATTTCCCCCTACCTTGCCGCGGAGGTCGGCACCCTAAGGCCTGCGCAGTTTGGCGCACCCCTCAACGAAGACGCTCCCTCCGGGCCCTAACTGACCCTGACAATTAGGAAGCGATAGTATTATGGAGGATAATTCCAAATATCGAACCAACAATTAATTTAAAGAATGTAATCCAGATAAACTATGACCAATACAATTAAATTGGAAGCACAGTAGGGTATAATCACCCAAACAAAGGTCACCCGTCAACAACCTGATGGTTCCAACCAGAAACACCCAACGCGTTTCCCCTCATCTATTTGAGGTTCTTCAGGGGTGGATAAATTAGTAGTTAGTTCAAAGAACATTCAAACATGAAAGATGCTGGTGGTCCCATATGACACTGCAAGTAGGCAAACCCCTACTTTCCCCCAGAAGTATCAAGTCCCAATAGAACACCTGTGTTATGATCAACACCTAAATGGCCCCAAGATAAAGGACCAAAACTACTAGCACCCACCAGGGTAACCAAACTTAATCAAGGTGTCTATGCAAATAAGAGGTGGACTCAAGGGGATAAACAACATTTGTTCAAAATAGCAAACATTGGCTACTTATCTTGGACCGCAGTGTACAATGATAAGGGGACATTCTTCATAGGACTCCCTGGATGTGGAGTGAGTCCAAAGCCCCACTACAGCAAAATGTACGCTCCTCCGTTCACCATCCTCCAGTCCAGAGGTGGCTAGAGTGCCTGCATGCAGTTTAGGGGCAAGGAACCACCCACATGAATATTAGCCTATTTATGGAACAAATCCCAAATGATCTCACCTGTGATGCAGCGAGATTAACCCTTTCCAGTCCATTGTTGAAGGAACACGTGTATATACAGGGTGTACGTGTCCATACAAGCACTTCCGTCTCACCATGTGTCACGGTCATGTGATCGGGGGTTTCCCGATGACGCAGACCTGCGCACGCGCATACTCAGTATGATTAGGTGAGGAGAAATCCCCACCAATGACGCAGCCCACACCTGCGCACTATGTGCGTCCCAGGCTGAGACGCAAATAGGGAGGCGTTCGCAAGGAAGCAGACTCAGCCCACACCACGTGTCCCCGGCTATCCTGGTCACGTGAGCGGAGTTTCCCGATGACACTACTCGCGCCTGCGCAGTATATGCGTTCCATCCCGAGACGCACTGATGAGATGTTCACTCATAGGCGTAGCCGTCCTGAGGCGTCCGATAATGCCCCCTTCTCTCTCAAAGTATACAGAGAGAGGGAGCCAGTTATTTAGACCTAAGTATGCAGGGTGATAGTGCTAGGATTAAAGACTGTACATCGACTGGAATACCAGCCAGCCATTAAGGAAAATAATATAGGTTCATGGTGAGAGCATCCATAAATAGGGTCCATATAAGATCCCTTTAAGGTAACTCTGATAAATCATTAGATATCCATAAAAAGATGCAGACCTCCAATAAGGTAAATAAATCAAGCCAGCTCCCTTGCGGACTAATAGGCATGACAGAAAAAATAGGCCAAAAAGGAATCAGGCAAGATTCAGGGCAAAAGTAGCAAGGAGACACCTAGGAGGGGGAGCCACTTTAGAAAAATTATAGAAAACAACCGAAGTGTAATTGTTCATTGAGTCCGGATGGACTCACAGTACGTAACCTGTGAATCCACCGGGCCTCTCTTTGTAAGATAAGTCTATCCCAGTTACCACCCCTATCCGGCTTTGACACCACCTCGATGGCATTAAAGGCAAAACCGTCTAGTCTACCCCCATGCTCCAACCGAACATGCCTAGATATGGGGGTGTCCCTGGCGTTTCTAATGTCCCCAATGTGGTCTCCTATCCGTCTCTTGAATTCACGTTTTGTCTTCCCTACATACTCCTTCCCACAATCACATCTAAAGAGGTAGATCACACCAGCCGTGGTACAATTAGCGAATTGTCTGTTGAAGTACGTTCTCCCTGTCACTTCACTGAGAAACCGATCACCTCGTCTGATGTACTTACAAAAAGTGCATCTCCCGCACCTAAATGTGCCCACTTTTCTAGTGTCGAGCCAGGTTGATCCAGATGGAGAGCAATAATTGCTATGGACCAATCTGTCCCGAATTGTTCTACCACGTCTAAATGTGATGGAAGGGGAAGGGGGTATGGAACCCGCAATTTCCGGGTCCGCCTTCAGAATATTCCAGTATTTTCCAAGAATTCTACGTACATCCTCTGACCGGTCATCAAAATTCCCAATGATCCTCATCACCTGGGCTGTATCTCTAATCCTCGTTTGTAGTGTAACACTTCTTGGTGTAGTTACTGCTTTCTTATAGGCTGCACTCAAAACCTGTTCAGGGTAACCCCTAGAGAGGAACCTCCTTCTTAGGTCACCTGCTTGTTGATAAAAGTCTGTATTGGAAGAACAATTTCTTCTCATCCGCAGGTACTGTCCCCTAGGTATCCCTCTCCTCAAACTCAAGGGGTGGTGGCTTTGCCAATGGAGAAAATTATTAGTTGAGGTAGGTTTACGGAAGGTCCTGGTTTGGATCTTACCCTGGGGATCCCTACAGATTGATATATCCAAAAAATCAATCCTGTCTTTCTGAAATTCTGAGGTACACCTCAGGCCCAGATTGTTCTTGTTAAGGTCACCCACAAACCTCCTAAACTCTCCTTCGCCACCCGACCACAACACCAGCACATCATCGATGTAACGCCCCCAGAATGTTATATGGGGGCTCCACCAAGATGTCTCCTCACCAAAAACGATGGTATCCTCCCACCAGCCCAGGTAAAGGTTAGCGTATGTGGGAGCACATGGGCTCCCCATCGCTGTACCCCTGAGCTGGTGGAAAAATCTCCCATCGAATCTGAAAACATTATGTTTGAGTATGAGGTCAAGGACAGCAATGATAAACTGGTTATGTGCAGAGAACTGTGTGCCCCTTGTACTGAGGAAGTGCTCCACCGCATTAATACCCAGGTCATGTGGGATGCAGCTATAGAGGGTCTCTACATCAATTGAGGCAAAGCAAATATTCTCCTCTATAACCACATCCTCCAATTTCAAGAGCAGATCCGAGGTATCGCGCAAGTAGGATGGTAGTGCTGTGATGAAACTCCTTAAAACCCTATCCACATAGATGCTACTATTTTGTGTAAAGGAGTCAACCCCCGACACTATCGGGCATCCGCGTAGGGGTTCTACTTCCTTATGCACCTTTGGAAGGGAGTAGAAGACTGGTAGTACTGGAAATTTGGAGTGCATAAAGTCCAACTCGTTTTTTGAGATCAGACCCCGGGATTGGGCCCCCTCAAGCAGTAAAAGGAGTTTCTGATTAAATTCCACTGTTGGATCCCTCCTAATGACTCCATATGTGTCTTTATTGTCCAGAATGTCACAGCACATCCTCCTATATTGATTATGGGTCATCACCACCAAATTGCCGCCTTTGTCAGATGGCTTTATGACAATTGCATCATCTTTCATTAGGGTTTCCAAAGCCTCCCTCTCCTCCTCCTTCAAATTGCCTTTAGGAGTCCACCCTCTCTTCCTCAGTTGGCCAAGTTCGTCTGTCACTAACTTGGTAAAGATGTCAATACTATTAACCTCGGAACTCGGTGGCATTTTTTGACTCTTAGGTCTTAAATCTGTAAAGGGAAAAAGTCCCGGAACTGCAAGACTGTCACTCCACAGTTCACTCAGAGTTCTAAAATCCGGGAGGTCTTCCTCAGATATCCCCAACCTTAAGCATTCCTGTTTATCATGACAATTAAAGAAACATCTCCATTTTAGCTTGCGTGAAAAGAGGTTGACATCTTTTATCCAGCCAAACTCATCAGATGAGTTGGTGGGAACAAACGAAAGACCCTTAGAAAGAATTTGGCATTCAAAGGGGGTAAGTATACGGGAGGTTAAGTTGATGATGCAATTGTCATCTCTGTGGCTCATTTGTGGTTCATTCTCGCAGGGTTGTTCCTCAGATTGTAAAAATTCTGATGGGTTCTTTGCTCTAAAAAAGAGGACGCACCTGAGGCTGAAGGAAAGGTGGAGGAAGTATGAGGAGAAGCGGAGGAGTCCACTCTTTGATTTGTATTTTTCTTTGTGAATCTTCCCCATTTCCCCTTTCTAGGGGGACCACTAGTCCGATAACTAGATTTAAGTCTAGCTCCCCTTTCAATATCGGCCGAGGCTGTGTCCGACCTCTCAGTATCAGATGTATCCGTATCTGATGTAGAGCTATCTCGTGGCTGCTCAGCAGGGTCCCCCTGGAGCATGGGGTAAATCCTACCCTCCTTGAACTCCAGTAAATCCCTGCTAAATTGTTTTTGCTTGCGATCTTTAATAGAATTTTGAAACTTTTCTATCGCAAACTGCAGAGCAGCTTCTTTTCTTTGAAAGTCTATATCAGTTTTAAATTTGAGAGCCTCCTCGGTCAATGTAGACAGCCTCCTTGATGTATAATCAAATATAACTCTCTCCTCCTTCAAAAGTACACCCATCAGCCGTATAGAGCTCTCAGTTAGTTCCTTCTCCCAGGCTGTCAGAAGTTCTGGGGGCCGGGAACGTTTTGATGGAATAAGATTTATTCTTAAACCCCTAGGAACAATTTTATTTTTAATATAGTTCTCCAATGATTGTATCTCCCACCAGGACTTTAGATTTTCTTTATAACAGCCTGTGAGTTCCTGAAAGATGTTCCTAATATTAGAGGTTCTTGGGGTGTCAGAATTCGTCACGCAGTCAGAGAAGGCATCCCTTGCATCTAGTGCCCACTGCTCCCGATTCACAGGCCCTGACAAAAATCCTGCCATCAAAAGATTTGTAAATACTCAGAAAAAATAGCTTAGAAGTGCAAGTGTATGAAACTAAGGCAAAGAAACTTCTAAAATACAAAGAGAGGCCCGGTGGATTCACAGGTTACGTACTGTGAGTCCATCCGGACTCAATGAACAATTACACTTCGGTTGTTTTCTAAAATTTTTCTAAAGTGGCTCCCCCTCCTAGGTGTCTCCTTGCTACTTTTGCCCTGAATCTTGCTCGATTCCTTTTTGGCCTATTTTTTCTGTCATGCCTATTAGTCCGCAAGGGAGCTGGCTTGATTTATTTACCTTATTGGAGGTCTGCATCTTTTTATGGATATCTAATGATTTATCAGAGTTACCTTAAAGGGATCTTATATGGACCCTATTTATGGATGCTCTCACCATGAACCTATATTATTTTCCTTAATGGCTGGCTGGTATTCCAGTCGATGTACAGTCTTTAATCCTAGCACTATCACCCTGCATACTTAGGTCTAAATAACTGGCTCCCTCTCTCTGTATACTTTGAGAGAGAAGGGGGCATTATCGGACGCCTCAGGACGGCTACGCCTATGAGTGAACATCTCATCAGTGCGTCTCGGGATGGAACGCATATACTGCGCAGGCGCGAGTAGTGTCATCGGGAAACTCCGCTCACGTGACCAGGATAGCCGGGGACACGTGGTGTGGGCTGAGTCTGCTTCCTTGCGAACGCCTCCCTATTTGCGTCTCAGCCTGGGACGCACATAGTGCGCAGGTGCGGGCTGAGTCATTGGTGGGGATTTCTCCTCACCTAATCATACTGAGTATGCGCGTGCGCGGGTCTGCGTCATCGGGAAACCCCCGATCACATGACCGTGACACATGGTGAGACGGAAGTGCTTGTATGGACACGTACACCCTGTATATACACGTGTTCCTTCAACAATGGACTGGAAAGGGTTAATCTCGCTGCATCACAGGTGAGATCATTTGGGATTTGTTCCATAAATAGGCTAATATTCATGTGGGTGGTTCCTTGCCCCCTAAACTGCATGCAGGCACTCTAGCCACCTCTGGACTGGAGGATGGTGAACGGAGGAGCGTACATTTTGCTGTAGTGGGGCTTTGGACTCACGCCACATCCAGGGAGTCCTATGAAGAATGTCCCCTTATCATTGTACACTGCGGTCCAAGATAAGTAGCCAATGTTTGCTATTTTGAACAAATGTTGTTTATCCCCTTGAGTCCACCTCTTATTTGCATAGACACCTTGATTAAGTTTGGTTACCCTGGTTTGTGCTAGTAGTTTTGGTCCTTTATCTTGGGCCATTTAGGTGTTGATCATAACACAGGTGTTCTATTGGGACTTGATACTTCTGGGGGAAAGTAGGGGTTTGCCTACTTGCAGTGTCATATGGGACCACCAGCATCTTTCATGTTTAAATGTTCTTTGAACTAACTACTAATTTATCCACCCCTGAAGAACCTCAAATAGATGAGGGGAAACGCGTTGGGTGTTTAGGGTTGGAACCATCAGGTTGTTGACGGGTGACCTTTGTTTGGGTGATTATACCCTACTGTGCTTCCAATTTAATTGTATTGGTTATAGTTTATCTGGATTACATTCTTTAAATTAATTGTTGGTTCGATATTTGGAATTATCCTCCATAATACTATAGCCTCCTAATTGTCAGGGTCAGTTAGGGCCCGGAGGGAGAGTCTTTGTTGAGCGGGGGTGCCAAACTGCGCAGGCCTTAGGGTGCCGACCTCCGCAGCAAGGTAGGGGGAAATCCAGGGCGATTTAAGGGCCAGGCCCCCTCTTTGTGTGTTTTTTGGTTTATTGTATTTTATCGTCAATTTGAAAATGTTGGGAATTTTCCCTTTTTAAGACTTATTAATAAAGTATTTTAGAAGTTTCTTTGCCTTAGTTTATAAAATGATGGGACAGTGTCCATCTGCGATTGATTTTTCATGATATATTGGCATGAAAAAAGAATGGCAGCATGCTGCGAGTGTATGAGAGTCTCACCTCACACACCCATACAGGTCTACGGAAGCGTGTGAAACATCGCACTGCACTTGGATGTCATCAGAGTGCAGTACAATGTACGCAGAGACAGGCCGTGGAGAAGGTGGAGAATTACTCCCTCCGTTCCTCTTGTCCGAAGCTGTGATCTGATCGCAAGAGCCTGAGCCAAGGGTCATTAGCATATCGCATCTGATGCTCACACATGGGAAGCAATGCGCAAGTGAGACTGAGGCCTAATGATGAGAATTAGTCAGTATCACAAATGAAGGCTGGAGTCACATTAGCGCATGGCATCCAATGCGAGTTCAATGGATGTGATATGCTAATGACCCTCGGCTCAGGCTCTACTGCCAGTGTGAGCCAAGTGTCATACGACTGTGACCCAATTTTGCGATACATGCACGCACAGACACATTACAGATATTATTAATATGGGGAGGCCGGCAGCAGCCTCACTCACCTCCCCTGCTTGTCTCCATCCAGCTCCTCCTCGGCATGTGGCTGTGCCGCACTGATTGGTGGCATGACTAACATACATGGCCACACACAGCGCACACTGACACTGCTGTATACAGTGCCTACAAGTAGTGATCAACCCCCTGCAGATTTAGCAGGTTTACACATTCGGAATTAACTTGGCATTGTGACATTTGGACTGTAGATCAGCCTGGAAGTGTGAAATGCACTGCAGCAAAAAAGAATGCTATTTCTTTTTTTTTTTTTTTTTTTTTTAAATTGTGAAAAGTTTATTCAGAGGGTCATTTATTATTCAACCCCTCAATCCACCAGAATTCTATTTGGTTCCCCTAAAGTATTAAGAAGTATTTCAGGCACAAAGAACAATGAGCTTCACATGTTTGGATTAATTATCTCTTTTTCCAGCCTTTTCTGACTAATTAAGACCCTCCCCAAACTTGTGAACAGCACTCATACTTGGTTAACATGGGAAAGACAAAGGAGCATTCCAAGGCCATCAGAGACAAGATCGTGGAGGGTCACAAGGCTGGCAAGGGGTACAAAACCCTTTCCAAGGAGTTGAGCCTACCTGTCTCCACTGTTGGGAGCATCATCCGGAAGTGGAAGGCTTATGGAACTACTGTTAGCCTTCCACGGCCTGGACAGCCTTTGAAAGTTTCCACCCATGCCAAGGCCAGGCTTGTCCGAAGAGTCAAGGCTAACCCAAGGACAACAAGGAAGGAGCTCCGGGAAGATCTCATGGCAGTGGGGACATTGGTTTCAGTCAATACCATAAATAACGTACTCCACCGCAATGGTCTCTGTTCCAGACGAGCCCGTAAGGTACCTTTACTTTCAAAGCGATCTGTGGTGGGGGAAACAAGGGCGCAATAGGGTCTTACCCGATATTTAGGGTGTAAGAAAAAGAAGAGATGCACTCACCTGGTCTGGTTGTGATAGTCACAACTCCTATGACAGCGTATGGGAGTGCTGAGCTGGTTCCAGCTGCGGCCCCGTCAGGAGTGGTTGCTGTAAAAACGGGCATGAAAGAAGACGGGTTTTCCAGCCGCGCTATGAACCACACCGTTGAAGATTCCTTAAGATATTTTTATTGAGTCAATTCCAACGCGTTTCAAAGGCAAACTGCCTTCTTCCTCAGGGAATAAAAATCCTGAGGAAGAAGGCAGTTTGCCTTTGAAACGCGTTGGAATTGACTCAATAAAAATATCTTAAGGAATCTTCAACGGTGTGGTTCATAGCGCGGCTGGAAAACCCGTCTTCTTTCATGCCCGTTTTTACTTTCAAAGCGTCATGTCAAGGCTCGTCTACAGTTTGCTCATGATCACTTGGAGTACTCTGAGACAGACTGGTTCAAGGTTCTCTGGTCTGATGAGACCAAGATCAAGATCTTTGGTGCCAACCACACACGTGATGTTTGGAGACTGGATGGCACTGCATACGACCCCAAGAATACCATCCCTACAGTCAAGCATGGTGGTGGCAGCATCATGCTGTGGGGCTGTTTCTCAGCCAAGGGGCCTGTCCATCTGGTCCGCATCCATGGGAAGATGGATAGCACGGCCTACCTGGAGATTTTGGCCAAGAACCTCCGCTCCTCCATCAAGGATCTTAAGATGGGTCGTCATTTCATCTTCCAACAAGACAACGACCCAAAGCACACAGCCAAGAAAACCAAGGCCTGGTTCAAGAGGGAAAAAATCAAGGTGTTGCAGTGGCCTAGTCAGTCTCCTGACCTTAACCCAATTGAAAACTTGTGGAAGGAGCTCAAGATTAAAGTCCACATGAGACACCCAAAGAACCTAGATAACTTGGAGAAGATCTGCATGGAGGAGTGGGCCAAGATAACTCCAGAGACCTGTGCCGGCCTGATCAGGTCTTATAAAAGACGATTATTAGCTGTAATTTCAAACAAGGGTTATTCCACAAAATATTAAACCTAGGGGTTGAATAATAATTGACCCACACTTTTATGTTGAAAATGTATTAAAATTTAACTGAGCAACATAACTTGTTGGTTTGTAAGATTTATGCATCTGTTAATAAATCCTGCTCTTGTTTGAAGTTTGCAGGCTCTAACTTATTTGCATCTTATCAAACCTGCTAAATCTGCAGGGGGTTGAATACTACTTGTAGGCACTGTATATATCACAGGAGAGGCTGGGGACATACAGCAATGGGGGGGCATACAGCTCTAGAGGGGGGAATTCAGATCTGAGGTGGTATAAAGCACTGGAGTGGGGGATGTACAGCTCTGGGTGGTATATAGCACTGGGGTGGGGGACATACAGCTCTGGGGGGTATACAGCTCTAGGGTGGTATACTGTACTGGAGTGGGGGTATAGAGCTCTGGGGTGGTATACTGCACTGAAGTGGGGGTATACAGCTCTGGGGTGGTATACTGCACTGGAGTGGGGGTATACAGCTCTGGGGGTGGTATACAGCACTGGAGTGGAGGACAAACAGCTCTGGGGGACATACAGCTCTGGGAGGTATATAGCACTGGAGTGGAGGGAACAGACAGTTCTGGTACCCACCTATACCCATACAGCTCTAGGGTGGGTTTAATAGACAGTTCTGGGAGTATATAGCACTGGGTGGGGTTAATAGACAGTTCTGGGAGTACATAGCACTGGGGTGGGGTTAATAGACAGTTCTGGGGGTATATAGCACTGGGTGGGGTTAATAGACAGTTCTGGGGGTATATAGCACTAGGTGGGGTTAATAGACAGTCCTGGGGGTATATAGCACTGGGTGGCGTTAATAGGCAGTTCTGGGGTATATTGCACTGGGTGGGGTTAATAGACAGTTCTGGGGGTATATTGCACTGGGTGGGGTTAATAGACAGTTCTGGGGTATATAGCACTGGGTGGGGTTAATAGACATTTCTGGGGTATATAGCACTGGGTAGGGTTAATAGACAGTTCAGGGGTATATAGCACTGGGCTGCGTTAATATACAGTTCTGGGGTATATAGCACTGGGTGGGGTTAATAGACAGTTCTGGAGTATATAGCACTGGGTGGGGTTAATAGATAGTTCTGGGATATATAGCACTGGGTGGGGTGAATAGACAGTTCTGGGGTATATAGCACTGGGTGGGGGGGGACATGATATACAGCTCAGCCTGAAGTTGATGCTTCGGCTCCTGTCTGACAGTGTCTCCATCTGTGGGTTGAGCCTAGAATGTACGGGCTCCTTCCAGGTTAGTGGGCGTGGCCAGCTTCATGACAAGTCATACCTGGAAGGAGCCTGTACATTCTAGCTTCTACCTTTTCTATTGGACGCAGTGCACGCTGCGTGCTAGCTCCGCCCACAGATGAACTTAGGCTCTGCAGACTGCAGAGAAGGCTGCGTTTAGGTGTGGATAAGAGCCATCAGCCAGGGAAGTGCGGCCTGCCGGCATGATCGCTGCGTGCCCCAGAACTTGGCCCAGGGGCCGCAGTATACATCACCACCCTTGTTGAAAGGTGCTGATGCCATCCCTGTCCGCCTGGGAGACTCAGAGTGCTGCATCAGTCGGCCCGACAGTGCCCCCCCTGACACTGTACCCGGGGCAGATGCCCCGCCAGCCCCCCCTAGATACGCCTCTGGTTTATTACCCAAAAGGGTAAAGGTTGGGGGTATGATGTCCCTATTACAGTATTTCTGGATAGTGGTTCAGAGGCAAACATTATTGATGAACAGTTTGCTCATTCTTCTGGATTAGAAGTGAAGTAGTTATCTAATCCAGTATGGATTTTTGCCATTGATTTATCACCTTTTTCTCAGGAGGGTATTGTTGAGTGTGTACATGGACTGGAACTGCATATAGGGGTAATCCATTCGTAGCTCATATCTTGTTATGTGCTATGATCTGCCTGTACATGTTAACCCCTTATGGCACTGTCAAAATGTGACAACGCCATTATAATAGCATCCACAGTAGAAGTTTACTTATCACCCGACACCAGAAGTCACGTAATGTGATCACGTGGATCCGATGGATGTCATGGTAGCACAGGGTCATGTGATAATTCCTTGTTAAAAAATATACTCTTAAATATAATTTTCTTCAAATACGTAAAAGCGCATGAAAGAAAGAACTTCAAAAAATGTAAAAAATAAATGTATTTTATATCTATTTAAAAAGGGTTTGCCAGAATTCAGTTACAGAAAGGAAAAATAATATACTTCATTAGCTTACGTAAAAGAGATTAAATTAGTCCATATTATTCAATAGAAATCTTCATTCATCTTTCTTGAGTTCTTGAATGGGCTCATGCTGGAGGCCTGACAGCACATGTCTTGCTTTGTTGAGGCCTGGATGGGTGGATAGAGGGATGGATCCAGCTTCCAGCAGGCTGGTGACATGTGTGAGAGTGAGCGAGAGACAGAGCCCCCTCCCACCGGGTGTTATATATGGCAACTGTCCAACCCATATAGGGAGATTTTGTTGAACACATGAGGTCATTCACTAGCAGCTTGCAAAGAGCCTATATATATGTACCATGCTATGTCAGCAGCTATCCATATTCAATACAGATACCTTAATCTTAATTTAAGTACTGTTATCAATAAGCTATACCCTTCCAATATAGACAAAACTGTGAACATATATAATATGTCCTATTATAAAGTATTTGGTAACTAGATGTATTAATTTTAATGTTTTTTACAATCCCCCCTTGAGGCGGGTAAATTATTATTATTATTATTATTATTATTATTAATGAAACCCCGAAAATTAATTAATACATCATTAAAATAACAGATCTTCTTTCCTTTTTTTTTAGGATAATAGATTAATGTAAAAAATAATGATGAATAATAATCAAATTGGATTATTCATGTTGTATGTTCAACAATATAATAATGTGGATTCATGTTATGGTAGGCCGTGACTGATAATCATATAAAATATATAATTGTACTTTCCTAAAACTAAAAAGATGCAAAACAGATCCGGTCACCATCTGATGTCCTCTGGGTTGATGTCTTCTTATCTCCGATGTAATCTGGCATAAACACAGTCTTTTGAAATAGATCCTTTGATAAAAAATGATTGGTTATCAATTTGATACAGTCCCATATTGTTTATCATTGTTAGATCAGGTCCATAAACTTTATTCTTTATTGCAAAGTCCATACCCAATGTTGATAAACAACAGTTCATGAGTGTCAATTTGATACAGTCCCATATTGTTTATCATTGTTAGATCAGGTCCATAAACTTTATTCTTTATTGCAAAGTCCATACCCAATGTTGATAAACCACAGTTCATGAGTGTAGATGAATAGCATACCGTATTTTTCGGACTATAAGACGCACCGGACTATAAGACGCACCCTGGTTTTAGAGGAGGAAAATAGGAAAATAAAACTTTAAGCAAAAAAAATGTGGTCATGACACACTATTATGGGGCGAGGATCTGCTGCTGACACTGTTATGGGGGTAATGTCCCCAAATTCTCTACTAAGGTACCCCATCCTGGTAATGATCCTCCTGCCTTGTATATGATCCTGCTATAAACCCCCATCCTGCTCATATACCCCCCATCCTGCTCATATACCCCCATCCTACTCATATACCAGCATCCTGCTCATATTCCCCCATCCATCCTGCTCATATACTCCCATCCTGTTCATATACCCCATCCTGTTCATATACCCCCATCCTATTGATATACCCCCCATCCATCCTGCTCATATTCCCCCATCCATCCTGCTCATATACTCCCATCCTGTTCATATACCCCATCCTGTTCATATACCCCCATCCTGTTCATATACCCCCATCCTGTTCATATACCCCCATCATGCTCATATACTCCCATCCTTTTCATATACCCCCATCCTGCTCATACACCCCTATCCTGTTCATATACCACCATCCTGTTCATATACCCCATCCTGTTCATATACCCCCATCCTGTTCATATACGCCCATCCTGTTCATATTCCCCCATCCTGGTCATATTCCTTCATCCTGTTCATATACCCCCATCCTGTTCATATACCCCCATCCTGTTCATATACCCCCCATCCATCCTGCTCATATACTCCCATCCTCTCCCACTCCCCTCGCTACTCCCCAGCCTCGCCACTCTGCCAATCCCTTCACTGGCTTCCCATCGCCCAACGACTCCAGTTCAAAACATTAACCATGACATACAAAGCCATGCACAACCTGTCTCCTCCCTACATCTGTGACCTAGTCTCCCAGTACCTACCTGCACGCAACCTTAGATCCTCACAAGATCTCCTTCTCTGCTCCTCTCTTATTTCCTCTTCCCACAATCGTGTACAAGATTTCTCCCGTGCATCCCCCATACTCTGGAACGCTCTACCTCAGCACATCAGACTCTCCACTACCGTGGAAAGCTTCAAGAGGAACCTCAAGACCCACCTCTTCCAACAAGCCTACAACCTACAATAGCCCTCAGCCCAGTAGACCACTGCGCAACCAGCTCTGTCCTCACCTATTGTACCATCACCCATTCCCTGTAGACTGTGAGCCCTCGCGGGCAGGGTCCTCTCTCCTCCTATACCAGTCTGTCTTGTACTGTTAATGATTGTTGTACGTATACCCTCTTTCACTTGTAAAGCGCCATGGAATAAATGGCGCTATAATAATAAATAATAATAATAATAATAATCCTGCTATATGCCCCCATCGTGCTCATATACCATCCTGGTATATGGCCTGTATCCTATAGCACAGAGAAAAAAAATAAACGTTTATACTCACCTTTTCCTCACTCCCTGCAGCACCTATCATCTTCCTCTCAGCGGCAATGACCTGTGTGTGTGGAGCCGTTCCCCTGCAGCATCGCGATGTCTTCCTGACTGTGCCGATCAGCTGATCAGCACAGATCAGCTGACCGGCACAGACAGGAAGACATCGCGTGCTGCAGGGGGACGGCTCCACACACGGGGATGGGTGAGTACACTGATTCACTGCACCCCGCGCCGATGATGACGCGCGGGGGGTAGTGAATACAGCTGCACATGATCACTCCAGGCTGTAATTGCCAGGGGTGATCATGCGGACCGGCTCTTTACTATGCGCGCGTCCCCGCTCGTCCTTCCGCCCACCTGTCAGTGTCGGCTTCTGCACTGAGAAACGGGTGGGAGGATGGGCATGCATATGTAATGAGCGGGTCCACGTGGTCACAGCAGGCTGCTACAGCCTGCTCGTGCCCCCGATGACCCGCTCCACCATAGCACCCTCATTCCCGGCCGCAGCCCTATAGTCAGACCATAAGATGCACCCCCAACTTTCTCCCAACATTTGGGGGGGAAAAAGTGTGTCTTATGGTCCGAAAAATACGGTAAGTCTTTGATGTCTGTGCAGTGTAATTTACATTAGTCACCTTTATCCTCCGTGCTGCCTGTTGTCCTTCCTTGAACAGATGTTGAGACGTTCTTGGTCAGCACGACAGGGGTTGACGTTAGCACTTTATTGCTCTCCTTGGTAACTGTGGTAAGGTTTTAATGCACAGACCATGTGTCAGGGTTACATCATTGTCCATCCTGGCACCATAAGATCATTTGCTGAGGTCCAGACGCGGTAAGTGTTTTATATTAAGCACAGTCTTATTTGAGACGTTACCTTTTGGACCTTTGAGTATCAGCTTTTGCAACCTTTTTGTAGAATCCCTTTTTACTTTAGAAGAAATAATAAAAGTCTTTTATCTTTCTGTAATCTTGATTGAAGACTTCATTCCCTAAACTAGATACCAAATATGGCAATGATACTACCACTAATAAATGTCACAGCGTATCATAACTCTAATAATATAATACCATGTCATTATTATTATCGTAGAAGTATTAATATAATTGATACTTACAATGATAAATGAATACTGCATAATGATACAGACAATAGTATTTCATGTAATAACCTTTTTTTGTCATTGGTGTAATTACCTTTCCAAACCCATAGGTGGCAATGTGTTTGAATGTAACCAAAATGTAATATAAAATAATATATGTACCTATAACATGTATCATATTATAAATATGAAAGGCAATAATGTGGCTTATTTAGTTAGATCATTTGTAAAATTATAAACCAAACCAAATAACCTTTTTAGAAAAGACTGGATGATTCCATGAAAACACAATATTACTCATTATAAATGATTATTATTGATTAAAAAAATATATAATATAATATATATGAAGGTAAACCTAGATGTACCTCGATCTTCCATCTTTATTACTCTAATTTAATTTATTTGATTTGTCTATTATTTATTAAATAACCTAATATATAAGAAAACTGTGTAATTATAACCAATATTTCATCCTTATTGTGTTAACATACTAATATAAGAAAAATGTATTGTTAGAAAGTAAATAATTAAATATGTTAATGAATAAAGTGTTCTTTTTTTCCAAAAATTGGAACTTTCCCTTTTAATATGATTCATATTTAATAAAGTAATATTCTTATATTAGATATAACTTAACTAAATATTGAAGTGTTTTCTCAATTGAGATATTTAAAAATAGAAGGAAAAAATAAAATTGTAGAAATAAAATTTTGAATATTGAATTAAAATAATCAAAAATAAAAAATAGGAATAAAAGGAAAAATGAAAATTGGAATAAAAATTGGAATAAAAATAAGGCCTTCTATGTATATGACACTTATGTCCTTAATAATACATAACCTTAATATTACCAATATCTTATATGATTTCCATACCTGTCATATCATTTACCTATAAAAATAATTAAGTCATGTAATCTTGCTAATAATACACTTCTTTGGTATATAAATGCATTGTGATTACCATACTTCAAATATTTTTTCCAATTTTCCTTTTGTACTTGATTAATATTAATTATTAAAGTATTGTGTAGGCATGTATATTAATCAAATATAAATGTGTGATTGAGACCAAACCTTTTTCTTTTAATATCATCAAATATGATGTTATGAAAAAATTAATAGGTTAAGATTAAATTAAATTAAAATTTATGTTGTATATCTTCAAGACCATATTATAAATATTTCTTTCATATTTGAAAAGAAAACGATTACCAATCTATGTATCAGTAAAATAAAATAAGTAACACAAACCTGTATAAAAATCAAGACATTAAAAATACTTATTCTATAATGTGATTCTTCAAAGTAAACCTGTGATATGGACACATCTACATTAAAGAAATATGTCTATGAATAAGATATATTCTGTATAAATTCCTTCATTATTAATACTTATGTACCATAACTTATTTATTCCAATAATATACATACATATATATGTATATATATATATGGATAGAATTTCAGTTGACAGCTGTTCAGTCAATTAGACTGCCTCACTGTATATACAAAACTATTCACATACAAGACATTGACAAAACCCATATCCCCTTTCTGATTTTTCAATTTTCCTATGCGCATTTCAAAAATATGATAAGTTAATTTGAAGTACTTCTTGAAAAAAATACGAATAATTTATTACATATACTCATGAGTGACAGGTACCTTTGATAGTCACATACTGTACATTTGACCTTAGGACAGACAGACACTTATTATTAGCTCAGTAATTCAAGTGTCACATGCTCTGGTTACGTGCAAGGAAAACCATTCCAACAAAGCAAGCAAGTTTAAGCATTCCACTCCAAAACTCAGATTACACTTCAAATAGCACCAAGGAAAACATATGTATATTCATATTCCTGAAAAAAAAACATTAAAAACAACTGATCTTCCTCCTGATGATTGCTACCTGAGAAAAATAATTATTATTACGCATGCTTTAACGATTAGCCTTACGCAAAAATAAGATATATATTACCTGATTGAGGATAAGAACAAATTTATAAATAAAAATTTAATACTTCATCAATTTGCGTTACTGAGAAATTCTGAGGGAGTCTTGCAGCGCTGGGGTCCTGGGTTCAAATCCCACCAAGGACCACATCTACAAGGAGTTTGTATGTTCTCCCCGTGTTTGCGTGGGTTTCCTCCGGGTACTCCGGTTTCCTCCCACACTCCAAGGACATACAGATAGGGACTTTAGATTGTGAGCCCCAATGGGGACAGTGTTCCTGATGTATGTAAAGTGCTGCGGAATATGTTAGCGCTATATAAAAATAAAGATTTATTATTTTATTTTTTTTTATATATATAAAAATGAAACACTTAAAATAAGCTATACTTTTCCTTATTATTAATTTTAAATATTATTATTCATATACAGAGATCAAATTATTAATTTATAAAATTAAACTATCATATAACTAAATGAAAATATGACTTTGATCTTACTATCACTACCTTTATACATATATATATATATACATATATATATATGTATATATATATATATATATAAATCTATAGAAGGTATGTATCACATGGATACACTGTATATGAATAATAATAAATATCAAATAACAAAATTCATTTATCCAGAAATCCCCTTTATCCAGCTGAAAACCAAACCTAAATTTTTCTTCAAAGATTCGATCCATTATAGTCATTTTCAACCTGTTGGAATCTCTGATAATATTCTGTAACTCAATTTTTTCCTTAAATGACAAAGAATATCTCTCTCTGAAAGACCACCCAGCTGTCTCTGTCTTTCAAAGTTTTTACTCATCATTTGTCTGGGATCATCAATATCTGATCCTGTGACCAATCCCTTCACTGGAGACAAGGGAAACAAAGGTTTTTCCTGAGGAAAAAGATTTTTAGATAATAATAATTGTGATGGATTGTATGATCTGTAATTTACATGCAATTTCCTACGAATTTCATACATTTTGTCACAGGAATATTTGGATCTGGGAGACACTGTTGATTTTTCACAGAATCTCTCCTTTTTTGGTTTCACAGAAGTAATTAATTTCTGTTTTGATTGCTTTTGGTAATTTCTAACAAAATCGATAAACTGGGTACTTTCGAATAGATTCCGTTTCTTTAACGCTATAGCACAGGTTTTAGTATCAAGAATTTTATTAAATTTCTTGACAAACAAATGTACTATTTCATTCGGTCTGACATTTGGAATAACCGCCCTATATAAACGTTCAAAAACGGACATAAATGAGAACGTACTTTCATTCTGTTCAATTTGTAATTCCTTCAACATCTCATAATTTGGATTAGGCTCATTCCTATCACAAAAAATGAGATTTCTCAGCCTCATGATTTCATCATCATTTGAACAATCAAATGTCTCATTTTCAGAAAACTTTTTTAATGATAACTGTCTGAAAAATTGCTTGGGTATCCATATATGGAATATCTGAGTCTTCTCACTATTGGTTAAATTTAGCTTTTCAACAGAACTTTCAAATATTTCTGAATTTCTGCATACATGTATTTTGGAATCATATGCGGGAATTGATTTGCATAAGTCCAAAAGATTCTTCCTAAGTTTAAGTTCTAACTTAGTCTGTTCTATTCTCAGAAACTGATCGTTGCCATTTTCTCTCTGCACATGTCCTTCTCTGACAACTTTTTGCACGTCTCCTGGCTGACTCGCCAAAATGTTAAAAAATATACTCTTAAAAAATATTTTTCTTCAAATACGTAAAAGCGCATGAAAGAAAGAACTTCAAAAAATGTAAAAAATAAATGTATTTTATAACTATTTAAAAATGGTTGCCAGAATTCAGTTACAGAAAGGAAAAATAATATACTTCATTAGCTTACGTAAAAGAGATTCAATTAGTCCATATTAATCAATAGAAATCTTCATTCATCTTTCTTGAGTTCTTGAATGAGCGAGAGAGAGAGCCCCCTCCCACCGGGTGATATAAATGTCAACTGTCCAACCCATATAGGGAGATTTTGTTGAACACATGAGGTCATTCACTAGCAGCTTGCAAAGAGCCTATATATATGTACCATCCTATGTTAGCATCTATCCATATTCAATACAGATACCTTAATCTTAATTTAAGTACTGTTATCAATAAGCTATGCCCTTCCAATATAGACAAAACTGTGAACATATATAATATGTCCTATTATAAAGTATTTGGTAACTAGATGTATTAATTTTAATGTTTTTTACACTCCTGTAGTTCACATGACTCAGGTCCTGTAACCAGCAGTTGAGTACTGCAGGTGCAGGTTACATAAGATGAGCTTTACTCCCGATCTGAGCGGTGCTGCACTGATTGGGAGAAAAGAATGAGCGATCAGACTACTGATCCTTATGGCTCCCTGGAAGGACTATTCAAATTTAAAAAAAAAGTTTAAAAAAAGTTTTGAAAAATTAAAAAAAATTGTTAAAAACCTAAAAGTTCAAATCACCCCCCTTTTGCCCCATTCAAAATTAAAGGGTTAAAAAAAATAAAAATATACACACATTTGGTATCGCTGCGTTCAGAAATTCCCGATCTATCAAAATATAAAATCAATTAATCTGATCGGTAAACGGTGTAGCAGCTAAATAATGACAAAAACGGCTAAGTTACGGTTTTTGGTCGCCACAAATTTTGCACAAAATGCAATAACAGGAGATAAAAACATGGCAGCTGTGCAAAAATGGTACCATTAAAATTGTCAGCTCGAGACACAAGAAATACTGAGCCATACATGCTGAAAAATGAGAATGCTACTGGTCGCAGAAAATGGCGCAAAACACGCGCCACTTTTTTGTTGGACAGACTTCTGAATATTTTTTTTTTAACCCCTTAGATAATAGTAAACTGTCATGAACAGCCGGGGGAGTCACTCAGAAATCCGCAGCTGTTCACTGATTTGTCACAACCATGACTACTCTCTAGCGACCCCTTGTCTGCAGGCCACTTTTGGTACTGCAGGACGATGCATAAGATGAGGCTGCTGAGCTAATAATGCCAAATATTTGAGGTCTCACAGCAGGGGGATAAATGTATATATCACCGATTCCCGCTAATGGAATATATAAATATACACCTCGGTACCCTTAATGATAGCACTCCAATAATTCTATGCAATAACAAATTACACTGCCACCACCCAGCTTTTCCGAGATAGCTGGGGACCCATTTCGGATAGCATAAGGCCCTTCGGGTTTATTGGATTCGTATATAAAGCATGAGGAAAGAAACTGTTACATTTTTATATATTTAATCCGAAAGTAGGCAGTGTTTAAAAAATATACAAGAATTTACAAAAGGGAACAATACAAATACAGTAGACAGTTACACTAAAAAATAAAAGGTATAAAACGTGAAACTTACTAAGTTTGTGCCATAGAAGTGGCGTCTACTTAGGGAGGGACTCCAAGAGAAGAAGATGGTAGAAGAACGACCAGCATCACCCTTCATGATGCCCTCCAAGTACTGACTGAGCCCCCCAGACAGGAGCTGTCTCTTATGCCCTAGGTGACCCCCCTTCTCTGTGACATCATTTTACAATCTCTTGTGGGCTGTGCTGCGATGTTCACAAAGTTCCATAATTCTAGGGTTTTTCATATCTTTGCTCCTGGGTCACGCAGGTGAAAGATATTAGCGTCATATTTTATATCTCGATTTTACAGTTACATTGATGCCAAACACAACGCCTCTAGTACGATTTTACTGGCCAATACTAATTTGTCGTGATTCCGGCGATCTCTGTTATGATCTGGAACCATGGAAGACCACACCAAATCATTGGTAAAAGGTGACAATAGCATTGGCAACTAATCTGGCCGCCATCCCCTTACTAACCATCACAACTAGAAGTAACTGAGGGGTGAAATAACATCCTGTGCACCGCGAACCCAGCCGGAGAACTAACTATCCTAAAGGAAGGAAAGATGAATAACTCTCTGCCTCAGAAAATAGACAAGAATAGCAAGCCCCCCACATTCAAAGACTGCGGTGATATAGGAAAAACACAATACACAGATAGATGACAGGATTAGCAAAAGGTGAGGCCCCCACTGACTAAAATAGGAAAGGACAGGAAAGGGACTGATGGTGGCCAGAGAAAAACCCTGCAAAAATCCAAATTCCTGATAGTACAAAAAGCCCTCAGATCGCACGATCTGAACTCCGTCTTATACCAGGTGCTTTTGTCATACCAATGAACAGAAAACAAGAATCACAACAAATTCAACAAGCACATGGACCCAAAGGAGCTATACTCCAAACAAAACTGCAGGGAGTTCCCCAGCCCAGCTGAGGGGGAAAATCCCTGCATGCAAATAAACTGAAAACAACCACAGCAAGTGACAAACCCAGAAAAGAGCAAAAGAACCGAACAATAAATAAAGAGCAAGCACTTTTCTGGGGTAGATGTGGTGTGGAGCAGAATGAAGCAGGCTGGTGATACAAAGAACAAATGACATCCGGCATCGCCTGCTAACAGACCAGGATTTAAATAAGCAGAGAGTTAGCAAAGGAAACGCCCATTGCACAACACACCTGGTCCAAGTCCAAACCATTGCTGGCCACCAGAGGGAGCCTCCCAGCAGCCAAAACATAACTAACATTCACAACAGATCTCCCCATCAAGCGAGACAGTGCGCTGGGTTCCGCACAACACAGGGATTCTGGCAATATGTTTTTCATTTTTCTATCATTAACACAGCGCTTAAAACCTGCTTTGGAAGTTTTCCCGCCAATAGCACAAAGGATTGTCTTTCTCTGCATTTTTGCTTTCTGTAGATAAACCATCACCCATGTCGTAAATACCTTAAGCTTCCAGGCCGATCAGATAATCGTCATGACGATCTGTGGCTGATATGGGAAACAAGGGGAGTGACGGCCCATCCACAGTTTTACATGACACCTCCCCTTTTTTGAGGTAGCATGGGAGATAGATTTGCCAATCGTCTCCTAAGCCTACCTCACTGGCATCCCCCTGCCGGGACAACCCATCAGCGTTGCCATGCTCAACACCCTTCCTGTGTTGAATGGTAAAATCATACTGCTGTAGTGCCAAGCTCCACCGAAGTAGCTTACCATTGTCGCCGGCCACCTGGTGTAGCCAGCTGAGAGGGTTGTGGTCTGTTACTATGGTGAAGTTGCGTCCATATAGGTAGGGCTGCAGTTTCCGCAGGGCCCACACTATAGCGAGGTACTCCTCCATAGTGGCGTAGGCCACTTCCCGGGATAAGAGCTTGCGGCTGAGAAACACCACCGGATGCTCTTCTCCCTTCCCATTTACCTGGCTGAGTACTGCACCCAGGCCAAATGCACTGGCATCTGTCTGAACTATGAACCGTCGGGTGAAGTCTGGGGCTTGTAGGATTGGGGAATTGACGAGGGCAGCTTTCAGTGCTCTGAAGGACCGTTCACAGTCATCTGTCCAGGTGATTACTTGCGGTAGCTTCTTTTTGGTGAGGTCCGTCAACGGCTTAGCAAGAGCACTTTAGTTAGGCACAAACTTCCTATAGTACCCTGCCGTACCCAAGGAGGACATCACCTGCTTCTTTGATTTGGGAGTAGGCCAGGAGGTGATGGCATCAACCTTCCCTGGCACTAGTTTCAGGGTCCCGCCACCCACTCTGTGTCCGAGGTACTGTACCTCCGTCATGCCAATCTGACACTTCCCTGGCTTTATACTCAGACCAGCGCTTTGGATCCGCCTGAGCACCTGCTCCAGGTGCCCCAGGTGTTCCTCCCAAGTGAGACTAAAGATAGAAATGTCATCCAGGTAAGCGACTGCAAACCCTCCTAGTCCCTCAAGCAGCTGGTCGACCAATCACTGGAAAGTGGCAGGAGCATTTCTCATGCCAAAGGGCATGACAAGGGATTCGTACAGCCCGAATGAGGTGATGAAGGCGGACCTTTCCTGTGCTTCCTTGGACATAGGAATCTGCCAGTACCCTCGACTCAGGTCCATGATTGTCAGGTACCGGGCCCCAGCTAAGCAATCCAGTAGCTCATCGTTGCGTGGCATTGGGTACGCATCGGGTGCTGTGATTGCATTTAGCCTTCTGTAGTCCACACAAAACTGGGTTTTCCAGTCCTTTTTTGGAACCAAAACTGCAGGCGAGGCCCATGCACTTTTGGACCTCTGGATCACTCCCAGGACTAGCATTTCATCGATCTCCCTTTTTATGTCCTTTTGTACCTCTAGGGAGACACGGTATGGGGGTTAACGGACTGGGGAATGACGTCATGTGTCCACCAAGTGGGTGGCTAGGGATGTCTTCCCTGGGACATTCGTGAAGGTCATCAGGTAGGGCCGGAATACCTCCCGCAACTGGGACCTTTGGTCCATGGATAGCTGTGGGTTGAATGCCGCCTCCTCGATAGACCCTCCATCCCGGGCCGAGGCGAGCAAGTCCACCAAGACTTCACTTTCGCCTTCCTCGGGAAGACTACACACGGGAAGGGCAAAGGTTTCCCTGTCATGATGAGCTTTCATCATGTTGACATGGAAGACCTTTTGCCTCTTCTTGGCATGGTCGATGGTAACCACGTAGTTTACATCATTGAGGCGCTGATGCACAAGGTATGGACCCTCCCAGGCCGCCTGAAGCTTGTTCTGGGTCATTGGGACTAGGACCCACACCTTCTGACCCACTTCGTACACCCGCTCTCGAGCGTGTTGGTCGTACCATAGCTTCTGGCTGGCCTGGGCTTGCACCATATTCTCATGCACCATCTGCGTCATTGACTGCATTGTGTCACTGAGCCCAATGACATACTCCACAATAGACACTTCTGGGGAGTTCAGTTCCTCTTCCCAGGATTCCCTTACAAGACCAAGGGGCCCCCGGACTCGTCTGACATACAGGAGCTCGAAGGGGGAAAACCCCATTGAGGCCTGTGGTACCTCCCTGTAAGCAAACAACAGGTGTGAGAGATAACTCTCCCAGTCGCGTCCATGTGACTCGACCAGCATCTTAAGCATCTGCTTAAGGGTACCATTAAATCGCTCACACAAACCATTGGTCTGTGGGTGATAAGCGCTTGATATCAGATGCCGCACCTGCATTTTCTTACAGAGAGCCTCCAATAGACGAGACATGAACGCAGTCCCCTGGTCGGTAAGCATCTCCCTGGGAAATCCTACTCGGGAGAATATGGCCAGGAGGGCATCTGCCACCTTATCGGCCCTAACAGAGGACAGAGCCACTGGCTCCGTTATCACCGGCAAAGAGATCAGGGGAGCTTTGGGAGCAGGCCCTGACTTTCCCACTCTTTGGCATGTGATACAGGAGCGGCAGTAATTGGCAACATCTGTCCCCATTTTGGGCCAATAGAAGTGGTGAGACAGCCGGGCTTTGGTTTTGCTGACTCCCAAGTGTCCGGCGAGTGGGATCTCATGGGCAATCCGCAGCAACTCACTCCTAAAGCGATGAGGCACCCCCAGCTGTCTTTCCTTCAGCCACTCTTGTTGGGGGTTACAGGGAACAGTCTCCCGGTACAACCTCCCCTGGTCCCACAATACTCTCTCCTTATCGGTCTCGGAGAAGGGCTTCTCTGCGAGGTCACTTAACGTCTCTAGACTGGCATCAGTTCGTAGAGCCACCTGGAACTCTTGGGCAGAGGCAGCCAAAAGTGACGTTAAGGTTCCGACCTCACCGGGACCCTCTGGGACCTGCTCTAGGTCCGTAACCTGTTCCGTTATCCCTCTGGGTGAAGAGGTGTCAGAAGGCAAGGTTTCATTTGCGTTCTGGCCACTCTGACTGCGGGTGACAGCACCGATAAAGAGTGTCTGCCCGGGGGATAACAACTCCTTCCCATCAGCCTGACAGGTACTACGGGCTGTGTCACTGTCCGCTGTGACACTGGTCAGCTGCATTTGACCACTTTCCTCGTGGTTCTCATGTCTGCCTCCATCTCTGTCAGCACAGACACTTACTACCTTGGGGTCGTCCTCGGCCACGTCACCCTTTAGCGTGGCATGGCTGAGTTCCCCTGCACAAGCCTCCACTTTATTACCATGCACAACATTTGTAATCACGTTCTGGGTATCCGCATTCGAGTCACATGGCTTAACAACATTTGCATCACATGATTTAACGACATTTGCATCACATGACTTAACAACAACATTTGTATCACATGACGTAGTGGATTTGGGAGGATCATCAGGGAGAAATTGTGCAACCAATCGCCCCAGATCAGTCCCCAATAAAACATTGGTTGGTAGATGTTCGTCCACCCCCACTCCTCCACCCTCTCCCAGCACCCCAGTCGAGGGAAATCAAGTCCATTGGGAAGGATTGGCGAACACCCCCAGCCACAGTGACAGTCAGGAGCTTTCCCGGGATGAAGTTTTCAGGGGATACCAGTTCGGGGCGGACCAGTGTTCTGTCGGCCCCAGTGTCCTTGAGCCCCACAGTGGGGGTTCTGCCCACGGTGACGGGGTGTAGGTTTTTGCAGGCCCTACCAGCCGCCTCCCTTGCCAAAAGGACAGTTTCACCAGGCCCTTGGGCCTTGGAGGTGGGGTTCCTCTTCTGCCTCTCTGGGCAAGCGGAGCTGAGGTGTCTAGGCTGGTTGCAGGAAAAACACCTGCGAGGGTCAGAGGTGGGCCGGGCACTGGTGAATGACACAGGACCTATGGGAGGTCAGCTGGTAGGGGCAGGGGTGGTCGTAGTTGTCATCTTACCCCCTTCCAGCTGGCGGTGGACGGCTTCCACACCCCCGATGCACGGTTGGCCACATAGGTGTCGGCAATCTGTGCTGCTTTTGAGGCCTGCTTGGGCTCTCTGTCCATCACAATCTGTTGAATCTTCACAGGACAGACATGTAGGAGTTGTTTCTTCACCATGAGGTCCTTTAGCCCCTCAAAGGTTGTAACGGACAGTCCTTAGATCCACTGGTCAAAGGTGGTCTGGAGCCCACCCTCCAAATCGCTGTAGCTGTCATGAGGTCCGCGCTGGAGAGTCTGGAATTTTTTTCGGCCTGAGCCTGGCGCTCGGCTCGCTCAGCCTCTCGCCCGGCTCTCTCAGCCTCTCGATATTGCTGAATGAGGTTCATCCGTCCCTCCCGGTCATCTGCAGCAAGTTGTTGTAGGGTCATCTGCAGGTAGGAGTCCATGTTGCCCCGGTCACTGCTCTGGCTTGCAGTTGATGGTGGGGACTCTGCAGCAGCACTATCCTGGGCTTGGCTCCTCTTCTTCAGCACTGGGGGAACAAACATGCTCTGCGTCCCATTGAAAAAGTTCTTTAATGAGGTCCTGCCTCTTCTTGCCATGGGCATCAATCAACTTGGATCTGCAGAGTGCAGCAAGAACCTCTTTCTTCTGCTGATTGTACCAGGCTTCTGTCACAGCATCCATTATTGCCAAATAAAAGATAGGATAGAAAAACAAGAGAGTGGGGAGGGGGTAACTGCTACATGTACAGTATTGTTCCAGGTATATTTAAACACTGAGTTCGATCCTCAAAACTTTTGCAAGTTTTTAGTGAAAGGGGTGATTGCTCAAACCAGATCACTAATGCTCTATATATCCCACCGCTGCCACCAATTTGTCATGAACAGCCGGGGGAGTCACTCAGAAATCCGCAGCTGTTCACTGATTTGTCACAACCACGACTACTCTCTAGCGCCCCCCTTGTCTGCAGGCCACTTTTGGTACTGCAGGACAATGCATAAGATGAGGCTGCTGAGCTAATAATGCCAAATATTGGAGGTCTCACAACAAGGGTAAATGTATATATCACCGATTCCGCTAATGGAATATATAAATATACACCTCGGTACCCTTAATGATAGCACTCCAATAATTCTATGCAATAACAAATTACGCTGCCACCACCCAGCTTTTCCGGGATAGCTGGGGACGCATTTCAGATATCATAAGGCCCTTCGGGTTTATTGGATTCGTATATAAAGCATGAGGAAAGAAACTATTAAATTTTTATATATTTAATCCGAAAATAGGCAGTGTTTAAAAAATCTACAAGAATTTACAAAAGGGAACAATACAAATACAGTAGACAGTTACACTAAAAAATAAAAGGTATAAAACGTGAAACTTACTAAGCTTGTGCCATAGAAGTGGCGTCTACTTAGGGAGGGAGGGACTCCAAGAGAAGAAGATGGAAGAAGAACGGCCAGCATCACCCTTCATGATGCCCTCCAAGTACTGACTGAGCCCCCCAGACAGGAGCTGTCTCTTATGCCCTAGGTGACCCCCCCCCTTCTCTGTGACATCATTTTACAATCTCTTGTGGGCTGTGCTGAGATGTTCACAAAGTTCCATAATTCTAGGGTTTTTCATATCTTTGCTCCTGGGTCACACAGGTGAAAGATATTAGCGTCATATTTTATATCTCGATTTTACAGTTACATTGATACCAAACACAACGCCTCTAGTACGATTTTACTGGCCAATACTAATTTGTCTTGATTCAGGCGATCTCCCCGTCAAGCGAGACGGTGCGCTGGGTTCCGCACGACACAGGGATTCTGGCAATATATTTTTCCTTTTTATAGCATTAACGCAGCGCTTAAAACCTGCTTTGGAAGTTTTCCCGCCAATAGCACAAAGGATTGTCTTTCTCTGCATTTTTGCTTTCTGTAGATATACCATCACCCATGTCGTAAATACTTTAAGCTTCCAGGCCGATCAGATAATCGTCATGACAATCTGTGGCTGGTAGTGGAATCAAGGGGGGTGACGGTCCTTCTACAGTTTTACATGACATAAACCTATACATGTTTGGTGTCTATGAATTCGCATCGACCTGAGGCATCACAACCACACATCAGTTTTACCATATAGTGAACATAGTGAAAAAAATATCTAAAAAACAAACGTGCAATCGCACTTTTTTTTGCAATTTTTCCACATTTGGAATTTTTTTGCTGTTTTCCAGTACACCATTTGGTAAAAATCATGGTTTCATTTAAAAGTACAACTTGTTTTACAAAAACAAGCCCTCACATTCCTATATTGACAGAAAAATAAAAAAGTTATGGCTCTCGGAAGAAGGGTGGCGAAAAAAATAATAAGGAAAGCGCAAAATCGGTCAGTCGTAAAGGGCTTAAGGGTCTTCCTGCACAAATTGTATTAGGGTTCCCCTAGTTTGCATTACATAATCCCACTGTCACAGCTCATTCCCAGAGTCTTTTAGGCCCCCTTCACACGTCAGTGATTCTGGTACGTATGTGCTTTTTTTTAAACGTACCAGAATCACTGACATACGCAAACCCATTATAATCAATGGGTCTGCTCACACATCAGTGATTTTTCACTGAATGTGTCTCCGTGCAGCGTACACCCGTGGCCGTGTTTCTGCACGGAGACAAGTCAGTTATTTTCTGGCATCACTGATGACCCACGGACCACACTATGGTGTGATCCGTGTGTGATCCGTGAAACACGTACCAGAAAATTACGGACATATTAAATATTAAATATTTTCAACTTACTTTGCCTGCGATTCGCTGTGCAGCCTCTGCTCTCGGCAGCTTCTGTCTGGCTCATGAATATTCATGAGAGCAGGAATTGCCGACCAGGAAGTAGCTGCTGAGAGCGGTGGGCGGACGCTGCAGAGCTGGAGACTTCAGCACCATGGACAGCAGTAGTGAAGGCAGGTGAGTAATGTCCATATGCAATCACTGATCACGGATTGCACATGGACAACCCACGTGTGCCGTGAATCACGGAACCTCTCCCCTCGCTATTCCCCAGCCTCGCCAGTCTGCCAATCCCTTCACTGGCTTCCCATCGCCCAACGACTCCAGTTCAAAACATTAACCATGACATACAAAGCCATCCATAACCTGTCTCTTCCTTACATCTATGACCTAGTCTCCCGGTACCTACCCGCACGCAACCTCAGATCCTCACAAGATCTCCTTCTCTACTCCTCTCTTATCTCCTCTTCCCACAATCACGTACAAGATTTCTCTCGTGCCTCCCCCATACTCTGGAACGCTCTACCACAGCATATTAGACTCTCCCCTACCGTGGAAAGCTTCAAGAGGAAACTCAAGACCCACCTCTTCCAACAAGCCTACAATAACTCTCAGTCCAGTACACCACTGCGCAACCAGCTCTGTCCTTACCTATTGTACCATCACCCATTCCCTATAGATTGTAAGCCCTCGCGGGCAGGGTCCTCTCTCCTCCTATACCAGTCTGTTATGTACTGTTAATGATTGTTGTACGTATACCCTCTTTCACTGTAAAGTGCCATGGAATAAATGGCGCTATAAAAATAAAAAATAATAATAATAATGTGCGTGTTTTACACGTCAGTGAAGAACGTCAGTGTTTTTGACTGACGTGTGAAACGGGCCTTACAGTCCTGCTCATCATTATTGGCACCGATGAAGTTTAAGTAAATAATATGAAATATCTCCTGAAAAAAAATGAATCAAATGAAACAGCTTATTTGTATAGAGTACTCGTGTTAAATAAAAAAAAGATGATAAACAATTTTGAACAAAAAACAATAGGAGGGAAAAAATAGAAAAACATAAATCTTGCTGTGACACTGGTATTGGCGCCTTTACATTAAATAAGTATGGAAACACATTTTGACTCGTCTGTGGTAAATCACAAATGAAAATCACTTGCGATAAATTGTCAGTGCCCATGTGACATGAATTAGCTAATGAATGATGAATTCTGAGTTTTAAAAAGCCACATTTTAGGCCATGTTCCTTTGTCACAATGGTGATGACAAAGGAGCTGTCTGAGGACATCAAAACTGCTATTATTAGCAAACACAAGACTTCCAAAGAGTATAAGGCCATCTCCAAAGACCTTGGTATCCCAGTTTCAACAGTGCACAAGCAAGGAACCATCAAAAACCTCCCTGGACGTGGGGGAGTGAGAAAAATTGATAAGAGATGCCCTCGAAGGTTGGTTAGTGTAAAAAACACCACATCAAACATCAAAAGACCTGTAGGTAAACCTGGAACAGTCTGGGGTCATTGTTTCAACAAGTACCATGCACCGCACACTAAAACAAGAAGAGCTTAAAGGGGGCTTTACACGCAGCGACATCGCTAGCGATGTCACTCGTGAAAGCTCCCGCCCCCGTCATTTGTGCGTCACGGGCAAATCGCTGCCCATGGCGTACAATATCGCTAGGAGCGTCACACATACTTACCTTCCTAGCGACGTCGCTGTGGCCGGCGAACAGCCTCTTTTCTAAGGGGGGCGGTTCGTGGGGCGTCACAGCAATGTCACACGACAGGCGTCGAATAGAAGCGGAGGGGCGGAGAGCAGCCGCATGGAAGTCACACCCACCTCGTTGCCGCAGGACACAGGTACGGTGTTGTTCGTCGGTCCTAGGGTGTCACACGTAGCGATGTGTGCTGCCTCAGGAACGAGGAACAACCTGCGTCCTGAAACAGCAACGACATTTTGAAAATGAACGACGTGTTAATGATCAATGATTAGGTGAGTATTTATGATCGTTAGCGGTCGCTCGTACGTGTCACACGCAACGACGTCGCTAACGAGGCCGGATGTGCGTCACGAATTCCGTGACCCCAACAACATCTTGTTAGCGATGTAGTTGCGTGTAATGGGGCCTTTAGGGGCAAAGGCCATGGAAGAAACTACCATTGCTGAAGAAAAGACATAATAAGGAACAACTGATCTTTGCCAAACAGTACCTTGACAAACCACAATCCTTCTGGGAAAATGTTCTGTGGACAGATGAAACAAAAATAGACCTTTGGGCAATGCAAATCAATAGTTTGTTTACAGACAGTGGAATGAAGCTTATAAGGAAAAGAACAATACCAACAGTTAAGCGTGGTGGAGGATCCATAATGCTATGGGGTTGTTTTGCTGCGTCTGGTACTGGAGAACTTGCATGTATCACAGGAATCATGAAATCAGAGAATTATCAAGAAATTTTAGAGTGAAATTTTCCTACCCAGTGTAAGAAAACTTGGTTTGAGTCGAAGATTATGGGTCTTCAACCAAAACGATGACCCAAAGTACACATCCAAAAGTACACAAGAATGGTTGAAAAAGAAAAAAGGAGTGTTTTAAAATGGACAGCAAGGAGTTCTGATCTCAATCCCATTGAAAATCTTTGGGGTGAGCTGAAATCTGCCATTGGGAAAAAGATCCCTGCAAACATTTGAAAGCTTGAACAAACTGCAAAGGGAGAGTGGAGAGAAAATACCAGCTGAGAAGTACAAGAAGCTTATAGATGGCTACACAAAACGTTTGGAGGCTGTCATCAATGCCAAAGGGTGTGCAACCAAGAATTAATTAGGGGTGCCTTTATTGCTGCACATGCTGTTTATTCTGTTTTCTTCTTTGAAATTGCCACATGTATGTTGACAAACAATATTTTATTGTTGTATTACTTTGGACTACTAATTAAAAAGTCCTGAGTATATAATTTTGGAACATTTCCATTTATTTCAGAAGATATTGTACAATCTATAGAAAAAAATGAAGGCGTGCCAATAATTGTGAGCAGCACTGTATTTCCATCGGTGAGTCAACACATTAAATGTGTCTTTTTCCTTTTGCCATATGTGGGGTTAAGTAAGTTTTCTTGCAAGCAACAAGCTCATTAACTCGTCTCAGGTGTTTCCCTTGCTGACCACTCCCAACCTGGATATATACCGTCTGATTCCAACAGAGGGGGTTGGTTATTCAGAATTCATGCTGGAGCTTGGTTTGGAAAGTGAAGGAGGTATTTTCTGTTGCTGCTGTATGCTGTGGTTTGGTGTGGAAGTTACCCCATTGTTTAGTTACTTTTTCCCTACCTTATTTATCTCCTGTACACCTTGTTGTGGTCCCCCTGGTGTTTTTTCCTGTGCATGAGTTTGATTGTCACCCCTATATGTCTTTTTAGTAGTTGGGGGTTTTGTAACTACTGTCCCGGTCCATCCCCTGGGTAGTGGGTGTGGAGGGAGTTACCCCAGAGCCTGAACAGACATCAGGGACATGTGAAGCACCCCATGAGGTCTGGGGAATACTCGTCACCAGGCCGGTGGAGGGTCAGGGGGATGTCATGGGTGGCCTTTGCCTGGTTTCGTAACCCCGAGTTGTCCACAAAAGGGGAATGGAGATGAAGGATGGTGGGATGATGAGGATGGAGGGGCATAGTAGTTGTCTCTTGATGCCACCTGCGGTTTGTGGCCAGGGATTAACCGCCACTGCGGTCGCAGTCCTCTGGTGTGGATGGTATCACAGCTAGGATAGTTCAGCTTCCCGCAGCTGAAGCTAGGCCCCAGGGAGGATGATCGAGGTAGTAGTAGCTGTTGGCACCGAAGCGCGGGACGACAGTGCCGGCAATGAAGGGCTGACAAAGTAGTTGCAGTTCCAGGTCTTTACTCACTGTCCGTGGGCTGCCCGGAGGTGCTGGTCTCCGCCGTGATGGGCTCCAGCTGATCCCGAATAAGTTAGAGGCAGCCTCTGGTTTTTGAAAGTGTCCTTTACCAAAGGATGACCCTTCAGAAGTGAGGAACCTGGGCTGAGCTTCCCACTCCAAGCCTCAGGCTCTGTGAAGATAGAAGGAAGAAGGTGGTGTCATGTTGCCAGAACTCCCGACTTGACAGAAGATCATGTAAAGGTTGCTCCTATTTCTACCCCAAGTGGTGCCCGCCCCCCAGGTAATTGTCCTGATGACTGGGAAAGTCCCATGCCTCATGATTGCTGTCGCAGGCGGAGGAGGGGACGCTGCGCTTTCCCACTGCTCGGGTCCGGCTGCTGCTGCCGCTGCTCGGTGGTGGCTCGAGCGGTGGTCCGGATCCCGGGGACTCGAGCGGCGCTCCTCGCCCGTGAGTGAAAAGGGGATTTGATTGTGGGGATTTGGTTATTGTCTGTGACGCCACCCACGGTTGTGGTGATATTGGTGATACCACCGCTGCTCTAGACGGGGATCCCGGGAGCGGTGACAGAGAGCAGCTTTGTTGTTAGTTCTCCCCTCCGTGGGTAGGGGGTTGGTTGTCCCGGGGCCCGGTGATGGGGTAGGGATGGATGGCAGGCGGGTTACAGGGCCTGGTGAGGTGCAGGGTCGTGGGGGCAGCGCTGTGCCGCACGGCACGGTGGTACTCACTCAGCCAATGATGATGACACAGTTCTCGGTAAAACACACGGCTGGATGGACGGGTCCCACAGACGGCTGCGGTGTTGTTTCTCCCGGCAGGTTGATGGTGACTGCCTTTCCCTGCACCTGTGTAGTATAACGGTTCCAATGGGTTCCCACCGGTAACCCGCTCCCCGGCTTGAATGTGGGCCGGAGGAACCCCTTTTGCCCGCAGGCTCTGGCCCTGGGAACGGTAGCCTTGGCGGTGGCTGTGTTTCCCTCTCACGGTTGGACTGTTGCCTTCTGTCGGGACTTGGCTGCTGGGAAACCCAGGAGGTTCCCTTCGCTAACGAATTTGGCAAATTCACGGCGACTCCTAGCCTTGCCGGGGTCCGTAAGCCCCTGCCAGATGGTGCTGACTTCTCTTTGTGTACCGGTCCGGTACCGCCGGGCCACCGCCCGTCCACGGTCCTTACGGTAGACTCCGATAGGCCACTCCTGCAGACGGTCACCACCGTCTGCCAACCTTGCTGATCCGTCCGGGCCACACACCCGGACCAACTTCAGTCTGCTCTCTTGCCACTTTCCTTCCTCTCACTTTCCACTCTCAAACTAAAACTGAACTCTTTTCCCGCCTCCAGGACTGTGAACTCCTTGGTGGGCGGGGCCAACCGCCTGGCCCACCCCCCTGGTGTGAACATCAGCCCCTGGAGGGAGGCAACAAGGGTTTGTGTCTGACTTCGGTGTGCCTGACCGGGAGTGTGGGGTGTGTGGGTGTTGTTCTCTGTGGCCCCTGGCTTGTCCAGGGCGCCACATTCCCCCTTAGTAAAATGCAGACCATCCGCGGGCTGCCCGTCCATCACCGGTTTTATTTTCACAACTGAAAAAGATAAAACGGTAAAACAGAATACATTTATAATAACATCTTCCCACATCGGGAGGTACTCTTACTTAAAACGTTGCGTAACGGTTACGGCTTCCGCTCTCTCCCACCCAAGCAACCTGGCCCTGATGCTGCCCCTAAGCAAACAGGCAGCACCCCTTGACCCCAGTCCAGCACAAGTTGCCCGCGGGTTCTGTCCTTTTCAGGGGACCCACGTCCATGGGGAACCCCTGAAACCCCCAGAGGATCGCCACTGGTTCCGGTGATGGCTGGGCCCCAGCCTGCTCCACTGCGGGCCCTTCCTCCAATCTGCCTCTCCGGAGGCGGTAAGGGTGAAAGCCTTAAAACATTTTTATTTACATGCCACAAGTTTGTGGTTGCCCTGCTAGTTCTCGGGCCTGTTCGTAGTAGTTTCTACGCATAATTTGAAAAGGGGGTCCCAACAGGGACCAGTTGCCGGCAACGACCGGTTCAAATCAAGCTGACAATCAAGGCTTCAATCAGGTGACTCTCAGTTGATTATTCTTATCATTCTCTTAAACGGTACTCTGGTGGTCCCAACGGGGACAATTGCAACGGGACTCCGCAGCCATTATTCCGATTCTTCGGTGTCGGCTGGGGGAGGGGACGCTGTGGACACCCGGGCCTCCTGGCTGTCCCTCAGCTTGGCATCCAGCGCAAACCACCCCCTCTCCCGACAGTGACGGGTGTACTGAACTAGTTCGCCCGGCATCAGGTTGCGGCCTGGGTTCTCCTCCGGCAGGTGGGCATTAACATCCCGCCGAGCTATGAAGACTTCGGCCTCCAGGCCCGGCTCATATATAAAGCCATAGCCCCAGCGGACATCAAACCGCCTCACCTGCTCTTCATACAGGGGGCCCCGGACACGGAAGGTCGCCTGGCGGAGGCTCTCTTTCTCCCGGATCGTACGGGCCACCAACTCCGCCTTCTTCCTTTCCCTTTCCGCGATCTCCGGGCCCAGCAGTGTCAGCTCCCTGTCCCAATACGGGGCTGCTGCGAGCTGCGGCGCACGGGTCGGGCCCCGCGAGACCTTCTGGACACTGCCCACCACTGGCAATCTGGGTGGAAGGTCCCACGGTGACTTCACCTGGGGTGCTGCTTTGCAGCGGCAACCCGGCGCAACCTCAGCCGAGGTGTGGGGGATGGGCACAGGGGCTTTCCTCCGCTGGGCCTTCTGCACGGAGCGGCCTGTTGGCTCCGGCTCGGGGGAAGTCTCTGTATATGCCTCCGGGTCGGGCTTCTGCACTTTCCAGGGCAGCACTTCCAGTCGGTCACGGGCTCCGGCTACAGGTCGATCCGCCTGGGCGGACATGCAGGGTACCGCTACCGGTTGCGGGGGTAGCGGGCCTAGTGGCGGGGTCACTGCAGCCGATACAGGTAGCAAGGGAGGTAGCAGGGCGAGCGGGTTCAGACCGGGTCCCGCAGCCGCGATGACCGACCCACTAGGGTCTCCGTACGGTCGCTATAACCTCCGCCATGTCGGCCTCCCACTCCTCCAAGAGGAGCTGCATCTTGACCTGCAGCCGTTGTTGGAGCTGCGCGGTCCGGATCTCCACCCACGCCGCGGTTCCAGGCGCGGGGGCTACGGTGCTACGGGACAGCATATACATCTTGCTGGCGGCCTCTCCCAGGAACAAGATGGCCGCAGCGTCCTGGCGTCCCTGCTTTTATAGCCGCGGGCTACATGCGGCCAGACGCCATCAGTCCCCCTTAGTCTCTTTCCGGCTCCTCCTCTAAAGGGGCGGGGTTTTGGCCTTCGCGCCTCCACTACTCGAGGAGACGCTCGAGCGGGAATTTTTCGCGCCCAAGATGGCGGCTTCTTCAATTTTTCGGCCGGACACCTCCGGCGGTAACAAGGCGCATCTCTACCAGATGGCAGAGTGGTAGGATCCTGTTCGTGACGCCAAGTTGTCGCGGGCGGAGGAGGGGACGCTGCACTCTCCCACTGCTCGGGTCCGACTGCTGCTGCCGCTGCTCGGTGGTGGCTCGAGCGTAGGGCTGGATCCCGGGGACTTGAGCGGCGCTCCTCGCCCGTGAGTGAAAAGGGGATTTGATTGTAGGGATTTGGTTATTGTCCGTGACGCCACCCACAGTTGTGGTGATATTGGTGACACCACCGCTGCTCTAGACGGGGATCCCGGGAGCGGTGACAGGGAGCAGCTTTGTTGTTAGTTCTCACCTCCGTGGGTAGGGGGTTGGTTGTGCCGGGGCCCGGTGATGGGGTAGGGATGGATGGCAGGCGGGTTACAGGGCCTGGTGAGGTGCAGGGTCGCGGGGGCAGCGCTGCGCCGCACGGCACGGTGGTACTCACTCAGCCAATGATGATGACAAAGTTCTCGGTAAAACACACGGCTGGATGGATGGGTCCCACAGACGGCTGCGGTGTTTCTCCCGGAAGGTTGATGGTGACTGCCTTTCCCTACACCTGTGTGGTGCACAGTTCCAATGGGTTCCCACCGGTAACCCGCTCCCCGGCTTGGATGTGGGCCGGAGGAGCCCCTTTTGCCCGCAGGCTCTGGCCCTGGGAACAGTAGCCTTGGCGGTGGCTGTGTTTCCCTCTCACGGTTGGACTGTTGCCTTCTGTCGGAAGTTGGCTGCTGGGAAACCCAGGAGGTTCCCTTCGCTAACGAATTTGGCAAATTCACGGTGACTCCTAGCCTTGCCGGGGTCCGTAAGCCCCTGCCAGATGGTGCTGACTTCTCTTTGTGTACCTGTCCGTTACCACCGGGCCACTGCCCGTCCACGGTCCTTACGGTAGACTCCGATAGGCCACTCCTGCAGAAGGTCTGCCAACTTTGCTGATCCGTCCGGGCCACACACCCGGACCAACTTCAGTCTGCTCTCTTGCCACTTTCCTTCCTCTCACTTTCCACTCTCAAACTAAAACTGAACTCTTTTCCCGCCTCCAGGACTGTGAACTCCTCGGTGGGCGGGGCCAACCGCCTGGCCCACCCCCCTGGTGTGAACATCAACCCCTGGAGGGAGGCAACAAGGGTTTGTGTCTGACTTCAGTGTGCCTGACCGGGAGTGTGGGGTGTGTGGGTGGTGTTCTCTGTGGCCCCTGGCTTGTCCAGGGCGCCACATTGCCACCTCCCAGCCTACCCTAGTCCAGTCCCCAGTGAGAAGGTACCTAAGATGTATGAAATGGGGAAATGTGAAAACACCGGTGATTAACCCTCTCCTTACCCGAGTTGAATACTGCACCTTAAGTGAGCTGAAGTCCCTGTGGTGACAGAAGCCTCAGGGGTGCCACACATGCTGGGGGCTCAGACCTCACTATGTTCAAACACACCTCTGGGTTGAGAAAAAGCTGAGGGTACATTTAGTCTGAAGGACAGTGCAGGGCTCCCCATTCAGTCACTTCCTTGGGTCCCAGCGTGACACCCAGTGTTGACTGGAAAACCGAAGACATAGTTAAACAGAGCACATTTTGAAAAGGACCCTATCTAGGAACCTGTATTTTGGTGGTTACCTCCAGTCTTGCAGATCCTCTCTCAGATATATGTGATGTGTTTTTTGTGAAGGGTTGTCAGGAGTTGACGCCACATTGATCTTACGACTGCATCATAAGGTTCAGGTTAGGGGCAAAATTGCCCAAGTACAGCCTGTGTAATTTTTCAAGCCTTGTGAGATTAGCTCTAGAGGAGTATATAACTGAGAGTTTGGCTAAGGCTATGTGCGCACGTGTGTGCTCTGCACCGCACCTAAAAGGTGTGTCGCGGGCGGGGAGGAGGGTGTCAGCACACTACGCTCACCCCTTCTGCTCGGGTCCGGCGGCTGCTGCTCAGTGGTGGCTCGAGCGGTGGGCCGGATCCCGGGGGTTTCTCGAGCGGCGCTCCTCGCCCGTGAGTGAAAGGGGGTTGTTGGGTGTGGGAATTGTTTATTGTCCGTGACGCCACCCACGGTTGTGGTGATTTCACCACCGCTGCTCAATATGGGGATCCCGGGGATGGTGATGCGGAGCAGCCAGGTGTTGTGTTGCCCCTCCGTGGGTAGGGGTTGGTGATCCCAGGGCCCGGTGATGGTTTGGGAGGTGCAGGGCCTGGTGGGCGCAGGGACGCGGGGGCAGCGCTGTGCCTTGCGGCACTGTGGTACTCACTCAGCCTGAGACGTTGACACAGTTTTACGGTAAACCACACGGCTGGAAAGACGGTTCCCACGGACGGCTGCACTTGCTCTCCCAGTAGGTGACGGTGATGTCTCTTTTCCTTGCACCTTTGTTTCTTTGTTGGTCGCGATGGGTCCCCACCGGTAACCCGCTCCCCGGCTTCAAGCTGGACCGGAGGAGCTCTACTCTTTGCCCGCAGGCGCTGGCCCTGAGAGACTGGTGCCTTGGCGGTGGCGGTGTCTCTCCTACTCTGGTTGGGCTGTTGCCTTCAATCGGGACTTGGTTGTTGGGGGATCTACGTCCCCTTCACTGACGGATTTGGCAAATTATGGCGACTCCTAGCCTTGCCGGGGTCCGAGAGGCCCCTGCCCTGGTGCTGACTGTCCTTCGGTACACTGCTCCAGACCGCCGGGCCACTACCCGTCCGCGGTCCTTCCAGGAACTTCCACACGGTCCCCCTCCAGACAGTCACCGCCGTTGCTGACCTTGCTGACCTGTCCTGCACACAGCTGGACTACTTCAGGCTTTCTCTCTGTCACCACTCTTGCTTTCCTCCTTTACCACTTTACTTCTTTCTACTTTCACTCCCTTAACTCATCTTAGCTGTTTACTCCTTCACTCCCTTAACTGTTCTGCCCTTGAGCCCTGCCTGGGCTACTCTGCCTGGTTTCTCCCGCCTCCAGAGCTGTGAACTCCTTGGTGGGCGGAGCCAACCGCCTGGCCCACCCCCTGGTGTGAATCATCAGCCTCTGGAGGAAGGCAACAAGGATTTTTGGTTAGCTTTGGTGTTCCTAACTGGGATGTAGGGTGTGGTGGTGTGTGACCTGTGTCCCCTGGCTTGCCCAGGGCGACACATTCCCCCTTAGCAAAATGCAGACCGTCCGCGGGCTGCCGTCCAACACCGGTTTTATTTTTCTGAAAAAGATAACATGGTAAAATAATAACATAAATACATTTTTAATAACTCTTCCCTTAACGGGAGGCACATTTCTTAAACGTTGCATAACGGTTTACGGTTACGGTTTCCGCTCTCTCCCACCCAAGCAACCTGGCCCTGATGCTGCCCCTAAAGCCCAGGCAGCACCCCTTGACCCACAGTCCAGCACACGGTACCCGAGCGGGATCTGTCCTTCCCTCCAGAGGGTAGCCACCGGTTCCTTTGGTGGCTGGGCCCTAGCCTGCTCTGCTCAGGGCCCTCCCTCCAACCTGCCTCTCCGGAGGTGGCATTGCGGAAAACGGTAACGGTAAACAACTTATTTACAAGCCACTAACGTTTGTGGTTGCCCTGCAAGTTCACAGGCTTGTCCATGGAAAGTCCTCCATGCAAAACAACTTTTTAAACGGTCCCCACGGGGACAACGGTGCCGGCTCCAGCCGGTTGAAAATCACAAAGATAATCTGGTTACTGTTCGGTAATCATTTCCTTATCATTCTTTCAAACTTTTAAACAAACAAACAAAATGGTGGTACCAACGGGGACTGGACAACGGTGCTCCGCTGCCGTACTCCAGGCCTTCAGGCTCCAGTGCTCCTTCCAAGGGAGGGGGCGCGGCGCTCACTCGGGACTCTTGGCTGCCCCTTAACTTAGCGTCCAGCGCAAACCACCCCCGCTCCCCGCAGTGCCGGGTGTATTGCACTATGTCTCCCGGCATTAGGTTGCGGCCGGGATGCTCCTCAGGCAGGTGGGCATTCACATCCCGCCGGGCTACTGTCACGCTCCCCGGGTCCTCGGCTCCCCTCCCCGGGTCCTCTGCTCCGCTCCCCGGGTCCTCAGCTCCGCTCCCCGGCTCACCTGCCACGCTCCCCGCTCTCCAGCCTCCGGTGCCCGTCCTTCCCAGGCCCCCTGGTCTCCGCTCCCGGCGCCCGACGGCTTCCCAGGTCCTGGCCGGCTCCCCTGCGTCCTCCTCTCAGCTTCCTTCCCTGGCTTCTGGCACCCGGGCCGCGCGCATGCGCATTAGGGCGCGCGCGCGGTCACTGACCCTTTCTTAAAGGGCCAGCGTCCATTAACAGGAAATGATGCAAAACAGGTACAGGGTATAAAGGGGTTTATTGTCCAAGGGGGCGGGGCCTGATCTTCGTGTTTCCTAAGCTAGGAGTCAGGTCTCCTGGTGTTTTTGTGATATACTCACCTATCTCTCTTGTAGAGCCGTGCCTGCCTCGCCATCCGGTCCTGACCGAATCCCGAACCCCGAACTCTGTCCATCTGCCATCCTGACAGTCCGTACCATCTCGGATCCCTGCGGTGACCCGTCATCTCGCTCCAAAGGTTCCGGACCCCGCTTGACATCATCTCGGCTTCCGAACCTGAGCTGTGTCACCCGGACTACCACCAGTGACTCCGTGGTCCCAGGGACTTCTCCGTTATCCTCGTGTGCACGGACTGCTCTGCTGTCTATAGTGCTCCAGCTACCGGACCCCTTACCACCATCTAGGAGTTCGGCCCAGTGGATCCACCTCCTGGGTCTGCCCGTCCACCTGGCCCTGACAGTAAGATCAGGCCATGGATCCCGCTGCAGCACTAGCAGCCGTACAGGAGGAACTCCAACGCCAGCGTGAGACTCAGACCCGCATGCTGCAATTCATGTCTTCTGTGGACGCCCGCCTGAACACGCTACAAGCGGCAGTTACGTCTTCAGCATCCCGGGCTTCCACTAGTCAATCCACGGCCCCAGCTCCCGTGGCGACATCTTCAGATACTTCCAGACTTCGTTTGGCCTCACCACCCCGGTACGCCGGAGACCCCAAGACCTGCAGGGGATTCTTAAACCAATGCTCCCTTCATTTCACGCAGCTGCCGCATTTGTTTGCCTCCGATCAAGCCAAGGTTGCCTTCATCATGTCCCATCTAGAGGGTGAGGCACTGGCGTGGATGAACCCCTTGTGGGAGAAGGGGGATCCTGTGACCACGAACATCCAGGAGTTCCTGCAGGCATTCCGTGGCACCTTTGATGAGCCCGGACGCGCCTCCGCGTCCGCTTCGTCTCTTCTCCGGTTACGTCAGGGGACTCTGACGGTGGGCCAATACGCCATCCGGTTTCGCACCTTGGCTTCGGAACTCGGGTGGAACAACGAGGCCCTAACCGCCGCCTTCTGGGAAGGACTCTCGGGGCGAATTAAAGACGAGCTGGCGGGTCGTGACGTACCGACCACCCTGGATGCCCTGATCACCCTAGCGACTCGAGTGGACATTCGTTTTCAGGAGCGATCCAAGGAAGTGTCCCGTGAGAGACGTCCGGTACGGCATTCCTCTCCTCCGCAGAAGCCCGCCGTACTTCAGTCATCGACAGCTGGGGTTCCCATTCACGAGCCCATGCAGATCGACAGAGTGCGGCAGTCTGAACAACGTCGAGCTGAGCGGCTCGCCAAGGGCCTCTGCTTTTACTGCGGAGAGGACACACACCTGCTACGCTCCTGTCCAGAGAGGCCGGGAAACTCCAAAGCCTAGGGTTGGTAGGAGAGGCCACCCTAGGTGCTGGGACTCTCTCAGACCCGGTTACGTGGACTGTGCAAGTGACAACGGGAGAGACGCGGTTCACGGCTGAGGCATACCTCGATTCCGGGGCAGCAGGCAATTTCATCCAGCAGGCCACGGTGGACAAGTACCAGGTGCCTGTTACTCCACTCGACAAGCCCCTCGTGATTGCCTCTGTGGATGGGAGACCCCTCTCTGACACCATCTCCTGGATCACCAAGCCGGTGGAACTGCGTATCGGTGCCCTGCACACCGAGAACATCGCTTTCTACGTCCTCCCACACATGTCCCATCAAATCCTGCTGGGACTTCCCTGGTTACGGACACACGAACCGTCAGTCAGCTGGGGCACTGGCGAAATCACCCGATGGGGCTCTTCGTGCCATGAGAAGTGCCTGAAGACTATACAACCCATCCGACGACCTCCGGTTCCAGAGAACCTACCGGGGCTGCCCTCGGCCTATTGGTCCTTTGCAGACGTCTTTGATAAAAAGGAATCCGAGGTACTTCCGCCACATCGTCCTTACGATTGTGCCATCGACCTGCTCCCTGGAACAACACCACCTCGAGGACGGATATATCCATTGTCTCCAGCCGAAACAAGGGCCATGTCTACGTACATCACAGAGAGCCTGGCAAGGGGATTCATTCGGAGATCCTCCTCTCCTGCTGGAGCAGGTTTCTTCTTCGTCAAGAAGAAAGAGGGCGACTTACGCCCATGCATAGACTACCGGGGTTTGAATCAAATCACCGTAAAAAACAAGTACCCTCTGCCGCTCATCCCCGAATTGTTTGACCGGCTTAGAGGAGCTCGTGTGTTCACCAAGCTGGATCTTCGGGGTGCTTACAATCTGGTACGCATCCGCTCTGGGGACGAATGGAAGACCGCGTTCAATACGCGCGATGGGCACTATGAATACTGCGTGATGCCCTTCGGCCTGTGTAACGCCCCAGCCGTCTTTCAAGAACTGGTGAACGACGTTTTCCGGGACCTTCTTTACGTCTGTGTAGTAGTGTATCTGGATGACATCCTTGTCTTCTCACCGGACCTCCAGACCCACAGAGAGAACGTACAACTGGTTCTACAAAGACTGAGAGAGAATCGCCTGTACGCCAAGTACGAGAAGTGTGTCTTTGAGCAGTCTTCTCTCCCCTTCCTGGGGTACATCATCTCTGATACTGGACTGCAGATGGATCCAAAGAAGGTCTCCTCCATTCTCAACTGGCCTCCTCCTTCTGGACTGAAGGCAATCCAACGCTTCCTGGGATTCGCCAACTACTACCGCCAGTTCATCCCTCACTTCTCTGCTCTGACTGCTCCTCTCTCCGCTTTGACCAGGAAAGAGGCTAATCCCAAGGACTGGTCCCCGGCAGCCGACGCCGCGTTTGGCTCTCTGAAGCGGGCATTTGCCTCCTCTCCTGTACTCCACCGTCCGGAGTTAAACCGCCAGTTCACCTTGGAGGTGGATGCCTCCTCCTCAGGAGCCGGAGCAGTGCTCATGCAGAAGTCCTCCTCCGGGAAGATGGTGACTTGCGGATTCTTCTCCAAGAGCTTCTCAGCGCCTGAACGCAACTACACCATCGGTGACCGAGAGCTCTTGGCAGTCAAACTGGCTCTGGAGGAATGGCGCTACCTTCTGGAAGGAGCAGTATACCCCGTGATTATTTACACGGACCACAAGAACCTGGAATACCTACGGTCCGCTCAGCGACTGAACCCACGGCAAGCCAGGTGGTCCTTATTCTTTGCCAGGTTTGATTTCCAGCTCCATTTCCGACCCGCGGACAAGAATGTACGCGCTGATGCCTTGTCCAGGTCTTTCATGCCTATGGAACAGGAGGAAGAGACTACCCAACCCATCATCTGTCCTAGCAAAATCATTCCGGTGGCTCCTGTCACCCTGGCCCAGATACCGCCCGGGAAGACCTATGTCTCTGAGACAGACAGGCAAAAAGTGTTACACTGGGGTCATGCCTCGAAAACAGCCGGTCATGCTGGTCAGAAGAGAACTTGGAGTGCGATTGTACGTCACTACTAGTGGCCATCCCTTCGCACGGACGTCGCTGCTTTTGTCTCTGCCTGCTCCTCTTGTGCCAGGAACAAGACGCCCAAACATCTGCCATATGGCCGTCTTCTGCCTCTGCCGATACCCTCAGTTCCGTGGCAACACATAGCGATGGACTTTATTACGGACTTGCCATTGTCCTCCGGGCACACAGTCATATGGGTCGTGGTGGATCGGTTCTCTAAAATGGCTCATTTCGTCCCTATGGCTGGACTGCCCTCTGCTCAAGAACTCGCGGATGCCTATATACATCACATCTTCCGCTTGCATGGCTTTCCATTACACATCGTATCCGACAGAGGAACTCAGTTCACCTCCCGCTTCTGGAGGGCTCTCTGCAAACATCTGGTAGTGACTCTGGACTTTTCATCTGCATACCATCCTCAGTCTAATGGCCAAGTGGAGAGGGTCAATCAAATCTTGACCTCTTTTTTACGTCACTATGTCAACGCCCATCACGACGACTGGTCCACGCTTCTTCCTTGGGCTGAATTCTCCCATAACCACCACATCAGTGAGTCGTCCTCCAGCTCTCCCTTCCATGTCGTTTACGGACTCCAGCCCTCCGTCCCATTGCCGGTATCCCCTTCTTCGGATGTCCCTGCTGCTGATACTGTAGCCCGTGACTTTGCAACCATTTGGGACTCTGTCAAGGCGTCCCTTGGGCGTGCTTCCCTACGGATGAAACGACACGCAGACAAGAGACGTCTGGACCCTCCTTGTTTCTCTCCTGGAGATCTCGTCTGGCTTGCTTCCAAGTACGTCCGATTGAAGATACCATCATACAAGCTGGGTCCTCGCTACATCGGGCCGTTTAAAGTCCTCAACAAGATCAATGAGGTCTCCTACAAGCTACAGCTCCCGGCCACGATGAGGATACCCAACTCATTCCACGTCTCCCTGCTCAAGCCGGTTGTCCTTGGTCCCTTCTCCGCTGCTGCCAGTCCAGCTCCTCCACCTATTGCCGATGACGACATCTATGCGGTAAGGGATATCGTGGCCATGAAGACCGTACGGGGTCGACAGTTCTTCCTGGTGGACTGGGAGGGGTATGGTCCTGAGGATAGGTCCTGGGAGCCCAGGGAGAACGTGGGCACTCCTCTGATCCGTGCCTTCATGTCCCGGTTGCGGGGAGGGGGGCGTGGGGGGGGGGTACTGTCACGCTCCCCGGGTCCTCGGCTCCCCTCCCCGGGTCCTCTGCTCCGCTCCCCGGGTCCTCAGCTCCGCTCCCCGGCTCACCTGCCACGCTCCCCGCTCTCCAGCCTCCGGTGCCCGTCCTTCCCAGGCCCCCTGGTCTCCGCTCCCGGCGCCCGACGGCTTCCCAGGTCCTGGCCGGCTCCCCTGCGTCCTCCTCTCAGCTTCCTTCCCTGGCTTCTGGCACCCGGGCCACGCGCATGCGCATTAGGGCGCGCGCGCGGTCACTGACCCTTTCTTAAAGGGCCAGCGTCCATTAACAGGAAATGATGCAAAACAGGTACAGGGTATAAAAGGGTTTATTGTCCAAGGGGGCGGGGCCTGATCTTCGTGTTTCCTAAGCTAGGAGTCAGGTCTCCTGGTGTTTTTGTGATATACTCACCTATCTCTCTTGTAGAGCCGTGCCTGCCTCGCCATCCGGTCCTGACCGAATCCCGAACCCCGAACGCTGTCCATCTGCCATCCTGACAGTCCGTACCATCTCGGATCCCTGCGGTAACCCGTCATCTCGCTCCAAAGGTTCCGGACCCCGCTTGACATCATCTCGGCTTCCGAACCTGAGCTGCGTCACCCGGACTACCACCAGTGACTCCGTGGTCCCAGGGACTTCTCCGTTATCCTCGTGTGCACGGACTGTTCTGCTGTCTATAGTGCTCCAGCTACCGGACCCCTTACCACCATCTAGGAGTTCGGCCCAGTGGATCCACCTCCTGGGTCTGCCCGTCCACCTGGCCCTGACAGCTACAAACACTTCGGCCTCCAGGCCCGGCTCGTAGATGAACCCGTAGCCCCGGCGGACATCAAACCGCTTCACCTGCCCCTCGTACAACGGACCCCGGACACGGAACGTGGCCTGGCAGAGATTCTCCTTCTCCCTTATCGCTCTGGCCACCAGCTCGGCCTTCTTCCGTTCCCTCTCAGCGATCTCCAGGCCCAGCGGTACCGGCTCCCTATCCCAATACGGCGCTGCTGCCAGCGCCGGCGCGCGGGTCGGGCCCCGCGGGACATCCTGGACGTTGCCCACTGTCAGGAATCTGGGCGGCATGTCCCGCGGTGTCTTGGCCTTGGGCGCTGCCTTGCAGCAACAACCCGGCGCTACCTCAGCCGAGGTGTGGGGGATGGGCATAGGGGCTTTCCGCTGCTGGGCCTTCGGCTCAGAGCGGGTCATCGGCTCCGGCTCAGGGAATTTTTCAGGGGATGCCTCCGGTTCAACCTTCGGAATCTTCCACGGTAACACCTCCGGTTTACTGCGGGCTCCGGCTACAGGTCGGTCCGCCTGGGCGGGGACGCCGGGTATTGCTACCGGTTGCGGTGGTAGCAGGCCTAGTGGCGGGGTCACGGCCTCCGAGACGGGTGGCGAGGGAGGCAACGGGGGAGAGGGCTTGGACCGGGCCCCGCAGCCGCGATGACCGGCCCTTCCAGGGCATCGGGACGTGGGTCACTCACCCTCCCTTTCTCCGCTTCCTCCTCGCGTCTCCGCACGGTGGCTATGACGTCCGCCATGTCGGTCTCCCACTCCTCCATGAGGAGCTGCATCCTGACCTGCAGCCTTTGGTAGAGCTGCGCGGTTCGGATTTCCACCCACGCCGCGGTTCCAGGCGCGGGGGCTACGGTGTCGCGGGACGGCATCCACATGATGGCTGCTTCTCTACTTCCAGGAACGGTATATTTGCAGAGTCCTGGCGTCCCTGCTTTTATAGCTGCAGCTACATGCGTCCAGCCGCCGTCGCGTCCCCCTTAGCTCTTTCCGGCCCCTCCTCTCTCGGGGCGGGGTTTCAGCCTTCGCGCCTCTACTACTCGAGAAGACGCTCGAGCGGGAACTTTTCGCGCCAAAGATGGCGACTTCTGAAATTTTTCAGCCGGATACCTCCGGCGGTAACAAGGCGCACCTCTACCAAACGGCAGAGCGGTAAGATCCTGTTCGTGACGCCAAGTTGTCGCGGGCGGGGAGGAGGGTGTCAGCACACTACGCTCACCCCTTCTGCTCGGGTCCGGCAGCTGCTGCTCAGTAGTGGCTCGAGCGGTGGGCCGGATCCCGGGGGTTTCTCGAGCGGCGCTCCTCGCCCGTGAGTGAAAGGGGGTTGTTGGGTGTGGGAATTGTTTATTGTCCGTGACGCCACCCACGGTTGTGGTGATTTCACCACCGCTGCTCAATATGGGGATCCCGGGGATGGTGATGCAGAGCAGCCAGGTGTTGTGTTGCCCCTCCGTGGGTAGGGGTTGGTGATCCCGGGGCCCGGTGATGGTTTGAGAGGTGCAGGGCCTGGTGGGCGCAGGGACGCGGGGGCAGCGCTGTGCCTTGCGGCACTGTGGTACTCACTCAGCCTGAGACGTTGACACAGTTTTACGGTAAACCACACGGCTGGAAAGACGGTTCCCACTGACGGCTGCATTTGCTCTCCCAGTAGGTGACGGTGATGTCTCTTTTCCTTGCACCTTTGTTTCTTTGTTGGTCGCGATGGGTCCCCACCGGTAACCCGCTCCCCGGCTTCAAGCTGGACCGGAGGAGCTCTACTCTTTGCCCGCAGGCGCTGGCCCTGAGAGACTGGTGCCTTGGCGGTGGCGGTGTCTCTCCTACTCTGGTTGGGCTGTTGCCTTCAATCGGGACTTGGTTGTTGGGGGATCTACGTCCCCTTCACTGACGGATTTGGCAAATTATGGCGACTCCTAGCCTTGCCGGGGTCCGAGAGGCCCCTGCCCTGGTGCTGACTGTCCTTCGGTACACTGCTCCAGACCGCCGGGCCACTACCCGTCCGCGGTCCTTCCAGGAACTTCCACACGGTCCCCCTCCAGACAGTCACCGCCGTTGCTGACCTTGCTGACCTGTCCTGCACACAGCTGGACTACTTCAGGCTTTCTCTCTGTCACCACTCTTGCTTTCCTCCTTTACCACTTTACTTCTTTCTACTTTCACTTCCTTAACTCATCTTAGCTGTTTACTCCTTCACTCCCTTAACTGTTCTGCCCTTGAGCCCTGCCTGGGCTACTCTGCCTGGTTTCTCCCGCCTCCAGAGCTGTGAACTCCTCGGTGGGCGGAGCCAACCGCCTGGCCCACCCCCTGGTGTGAATCATCAGCCTCTGGAGGAAGGCAACAAGGATTTTTGGTTAGCTTTGGTGTTCCTAACTGGGATGTAGGGTGTGGTGGTGTGTGACCTGTGTCCCCTGGCTTGCCCAGGGCGACACAGGTGCGCTTCAGAGCGCAGCTGAAAAGCTCCGTTCTGAAGCGCATGGTGCTGGCAGAGAACGTGCGCTCTGCATGCTCCCTCTCCCTATAGACAGCATGCAAACCACACAGAAGAAGTGACATGTCACTTCTTAGAACGCAGCGATTCGGGCAGCAGCCGAATCGCTGCGTTCTAATATGCCACGTGCGCACGGCTCCTGCACAATCTCCATAGACTGTGCAGGGGATGCAGGATGCATGCAGTTACGCTGCGATGCAGATCGCAGCGTAACTGCGTGTAATACGCACACGTGCGCACATAGCCTAAAGGGCACATCACATCAGGCTCTCCTCATTTCCAGAGGCTGCTGGTTTCTTTGTTAAAAAGAACGATAGTGGACTTAGTGGACTATGGCCATGCCTGGACTGTCATTAGCTCAACCAGATAACAGTTCGTGATCCGTATCCCCTGCCACTCATTCCTTACCTATTAAATCAGATTGCGGTTGCTAAATGGTTCTCTAAACTTGACCATGGGGGGTCTATAATCTGCTCCGAGTCAGACACAGAAATAAGTGGAAAACAGCGTTTAATATGCCAGGGGGGGCACTTCGAAAATCTGGGGATGCCATTTGACAGCATTTTGTTAATAATGTGTTTTCTCATCTTTAGGGAAATTTGTAATTGTCTACCTTGATGACATTCTCATATATTCAAGGGATTTTGGGTCTCATTTGGCACATGTCCGATAAGTATTACAAATTCTCAAAGAGAATATATTTCAGGTTGCTTTTATGCTTTTGACTGTCTTAAGAAGCATTTCTCATCGGCACGCATATTGATTCAGCCTGATGAATCTCAACCTTTTACGGTGGAGGTTGATGCATCACAGGTGGGAGTGGGAGCTGTATTGTCTCAAGGTCCATCTCTTGGTAAACTGTGTCCATGCGCCTTCTTTGCTAAGAAATTAACTTTTGCCCGAATGTAATTACAATATTGGTAACAGGGAATTACTGGCAATTAAGTTAGCTTTTGCTAAATGGCGCCACTTTCTGATGGGAGCTACTCATCCTGTTACAGTAATTAACGACCATAAAAACCTTCTTCACCTTGAGTCAGCTGATCGTCTTATACCTAGACAAGCTTGATGGTCTTTTATTTTTTACTAGGTTTAAATTTTTGGTTACTTCTCACCCTGGTTCTAAAAACATGAAAGCCAATGCTGTGTCCAGGAGTTTTATGTAGAAGAAGGAACCTTGTGAGGAACTAGTCCCCATTCTTTATAAAGGAGTGGTGGTGTCTCTAAGGCTCAAGGTGATGCACCGTCTGGGGTTCAGGTGAACAAGTCATTTGTTCCCCTGAATCTTCATCTTAAGATTCTGGGGGAGCATCATGATTCTGTCCTGGCTGGTTACCCTGCGGTTAAAGGTACTCTGGATCTCATATTGTATCGCTTTTGGTGGCCCAGTGTCTGCTTGTGCTACCTGTGTGAACTTGAAGGCATTTCACTTTCGTCCTTTGGGATTTTTGCAGCCTTTAAGTGTCCCTAGTCAACCTTGGACAGACATTAGCATAGACTTTAATATGGATTTGCCCTCCTCTGCTGGTAATATGGTTATTTTGGTGGTGGTGGATAGGTACCAGCCTCAAATATCTATGCTGAGTGCCTGGTTTGGACATTCTATCGTCGCTGTCCTAAGAGACCAGGTCTTGAAGCTCTAGTGGCCCATCTTAGAGGGAGGGGTACTATCACACAGAATTTTGCACCATTATGGTGGCATTGAACTCTGTTCAGACTGCAGATTCTGACACTCTGCCCAATGGTTTTACTAGTGTCTGGAGTCAACACAGGCAGACTCAGGTGTTGATCTGCAGTATGCTGATTCACAGGCAGGCTAGCAAATATTAATCTCTTCTAGTCTGCTTGCTCCTTTAATCACATGTTATGGGGAGACCTATCACATCTGCTCCCCTCCTATTTATACTGTTATTATGCTTCTACCCATGCCCACTATAGTTTATTCTGTGTTGGTCTGTGAGGTCTGGTGTCTCAGACTCTCTCTGGTGAAAGTTGTGTTTAGTGGTGCTTTTTGCTTGGTGCAGTTTTGGAGTGTTCCGCTGTTGCTTTGTACTTCCTTCGTGCTCTTGCTTTCCTCCCGAATATCTTATTGTCTTATCGTGTGTGTGTGTGTGTGTGTGTGTGTGTGTGTGTATGCTGCGTGAGTTTTGTTTTTTCCCATGTCTCTCTTTTTCTGTGGTTTAAACACACTCCTTTCCCATCCCCTCTGGGGAGGGAGAATTAGATAAGAACTGGTCAGGAGCAGGGCCAGGAAGGAGACTCATGCCTCTCCACCATTTGGAGTATCCCTGAGAATAGTGATAGCATAAGGCCCCCTGGCTTGAGAGACTACTTAGAAGCCCCGGTTCCCCGCTATCCCAATGTCATTGTGGCAACTGTGTCCTCATACATTCCCTCCTAATTCCACTTACTGTCCCCACCCGTCTCCCCTGCTCCCCATGCTGTGTGCAACAATCCCTTTCTTCGTTTCCCAAACTGTGTCCTCAAATTTCCGCGCTTGCTTCTCATTCTGTATCAGCACCCCTCTTCCCCTCAGTCCTCATTCTGTGTCAGCACCCATTCCCTCCATCCCTCCATCTTGTTCCCCAAACTATGTCCTCAAATAACACACACCCCCCCCTCAATTACAACAAATCTTCAGTGTCTTCAGCCCCACTGGAGCTGGTACCACCAACAGATATGCTTGTACATAAAGTGACACATGTCAAAATAAAAAATGAGATTTGATAATTAAGGTTAAAAGTGGCTCAGTCCTTGAGGGGTTAACATGCTGAGACTGTTGTTAGTTCCTCTTTAAATAGTCTTTTTCTATTGTTAGTACAAGCTGTCCTCACACACTGACCAGCACTTCTATCCATACAATGTCTGCTGGTGTCGAGTCACATGACCAGACAAGTCCATCAGCTCCTCCAATAGATAATTAATCAACAGGTTACCTGAAATATTCATGCCACTTGTAACAACTAGATCAACTAAGAATTGTCCCCAAATCAGGCAACAAATAAGTGGTTCATGTTTAATATTTTAAATCTTTATTACATTCATTAAAAAACACATAAGAAACATTAAAAAAACAGAGTTAATCCTGTGGGGACACAATATATACCCAGATACTAGAGTACAACTATATAAAGGGGAGCTGTGCATTGTGAGTACATGGCCACCATAAACTGAGGCAGATTTTCATAGAACAGTGCTGCTAGTAAAATACCATACAACCACTGAAACACTAAACGTATCCACTGAGCTGCCAAAACAAGGATAAAGTGCCAAGTGACTTGCTATTGCCTGCTACCCTAATATGAACATTGTTGTAAACATTAGTAACTCCAGGGTTGGAAGCTCCAATAGCTACCTGATATGAAAGTAATTCCTGGATCTGGGTGATCGGTCGCTCCACCCCAACGCCGTTTCGCCCTTGCTTCTTCCGGGGGCTGTCCATACAATGTCTGCTGGTGTAGAGACACATGACCAGACAAGTCCATCAGCTCCTCCAATAGATAAGCAGCTTTCCCATGTGAAGTGTTTTATCATTGGAGGAGCTGATGGACAGGTCTGGTCACATGACCCTTCATCAGCATCTGGTGTATGGACAGAAGAGCTGGTCAGTGTGTGAGGAAAGCTGTACTAACAAGAGAAAGTAACAAAGAAGATGAAGTCCAAAGCTGAAATAAAACTCTTGCCTTTATTTCAAATAGTTAAGACATGCTGAAGTTAAAAGGTACAATGACATATTACGCATTTCAGACAGGGTCTGAGTGTGGATCGAAGATTAGAAACAGCTGTGGTCTGAACTGAATCCTAACAACAACCACATACTGTATATTCAGGGTTTCCTTAAACATGTTCTGGAATCAAATAGCTCTATCATAAAACACTAATGAAGAAAATTGAAGTATCTTGGTACACTCATATAATCGATTGTAACAAGCAAGAAGAAAATGTAAATATCAAATAACACAGTATTCAAGATTAGGATACAATAGTCTCAGTTATGTCAAGTGACAGACAGTCCTGTGGTGTCCGGCTATAGACGGTCGCAGCATTTGGCTGCGCAAACTGCTCCCTGACCTTCTATTCTTGCCTCATAAAAATCAATATTTTTTTATGGCACATTATCTCATATTGTATAAACCATAATTTTAAAAGAGTTAAAAAAAAAGCCAATCCAAAATCAGATTAAATAAAAGGAAAGCATAAAGAGCGTTAATAGACAATTAAATCCAATTTTTATTTATTACAAAAATACAATAAAATCTGACAAACGAACAATAATCCAGAACGTGATTAAAAAAAAATGGCATACTATGCAATGATAAGAACTCCATAAAGAGGCGGTTAGCTTATATAACCTATAAAAAAGGGACAAAATTTAGGGCCTCATTAATGCCTTTGGGAGTTAGGGTATCCAAAGTAATAATCCATTTGATTTTTCGTTGTAGATTTTTATTAGAATACTAAGTAGCGTAATAAATTACATTAACACTTCTACACGAGATACAGTATGTTCTCTGATTTCAAAGGTCCTTAAGTCATCACTTGTTTTGAATTCTGAGAGATATTGGCGCAGGATAGACAGCGACCCACCCACCGTGGCCATCTAGGAGACGGAGATAAGTGAGTGCACCGCCTCCATTTCAACCCAGGACACAGAGCACTCTCCTGTCTCCATGAAGATGCCAGGGAGGATACGCAAGAAAAGGCAGGGTGCAGGCGCACTGCAGACCAGGAGTGGCCGGACACTCAAATGTATTATCAACCGATATCACCCAGCAAAATCCCAGTATAATGTTTATCGCAATAATAGAAATGCAGCAAAACTGTATACTTGTTACATATCAAATACATAAATTACAAAATAACATAATAGTAATACTACAGCCTGTATTCAGTGAAGCGCTGAGACTCTGTTCTTAGGCCCTGTGCACACACTGCGTTTTTTTACTGCAGATTTGCCACGGTTTTGCTGCATGTTTTGCTGCAGAAAATATTCATAACCTTGCTGCAGTCCTTCCCCAGCAAAACCCATGGTAAAAAAAAAATGCTGTGCGCACACTGCATTTTTTTCACCAGCTGGTTTTGCTGCGGAATTTCCACTGCGGAATTAATGTGCATGTCACTTCTTTTCCGCAGGTACCTGCAGTATTTTATCCCATTGACTGTAAAGCGGGTGTTACACGCAATGATATCGCTGGAGAAAGCACCCGCCCCCGTCATTTGTGCGTCACGCGCAAATCTCTGCCCGTGGTGCACAATATCGTTAGGAGCCGTCACACGGACTTACCTGCCTAGCGACGTCGCTGTTGCAAGCGAACCGCCTCCTTTCTAAGGGGACGGTTCGTGCGGTTTACTCCTGGTGACCTCTCTGGGGGAGTCCGGTGCGCGGTCCCGTGGATCCACCCCAGGACTGAACGTTACAGTTTGAACAGGCCATGGATCCCGCCGGAGCACAAGCGTCCCAGCTGGCTGGCTTATAACAAGAACTGGTGCGACAACGCGAGACCCAATCTCGCATGCTGGCCTTTATGTCATCTGTGGACACCCATCTGAACAATCTCCAGGCAACAGCCACATCCCTGTCGGATCAGAACACGGCAGCAGCTTCTGTAGCGGCTTCCTTTGCAACCTCGAGACTCCGCCTAGCTTCTCCGCTCCGGTACGCCGGGGACCCCAAGACCTGTAGAGGATTTCTGAATCAATGTTCGCTGCATTTCAAGTTGCTTCCACACCTCTTTGCCTCTGATCAAGTGAAGGTGGCCTTTCTGATGTCCCATCTGGAGGGGGAAGCATTGGCCTGGATAAATCCCTTGTGGGAGAAGGAAGATCCGGTGACTACCGACATCCAGGGATTCCTTGAGGCCTTCCGTAACACCTTTGATGAACCGGGACGTACCACCACGGCCGCCTCTTCGCTTCTCCGGCTACGCCAAGGAACCCTGACGGTCGGCCAGTACGCCATCCGGTTCCGTACGCTTGCCTCTGAGTTGGGATGGAACAATGAGGCATTAACAGCAGCCTTTTGGGAGGGTCTCTCCGGCCGCATCAAGGATGAGTTGGCCAGTCGTAATGTTCCTCCTACCTTGGACGGCCTGGTCTCTCTAGCAACCCGGATTGATCTACGTTTCCAAGAACAGTCCAAGGAAGTACTCCGAGAGAGGCGACCGACATGTCATGCTCCCCCTCCGCAGAGGGCCACCATTTCTCTGTCAGGGCCACCCGGCAACTCTACTTCCGAACCTATGCAAATAGATCGTCTGGGAAAAGCCGAGCAATGCTGAGCAGAGCGGCTCGCCAAGGGTCTGTCTTTCTACTGTGGAAGCGGTACACACCTGCTTCGTTCCTGCCCTGAGAAGCCGGGAAACTCCAAAGCCTAGGGTTGGTAGGAGAGGCCACCCTAGGTACCGGAACCCTCTCAAACCCGGTTACGCTGACCGTCGAAGTGACAACAGAGGAGACCCGGTTCACGGTGGAGGCGTACCTTGATTCGGGGGCAGCGGACAATTTCATCCAACAGGCTACGGTGGATAAATACCGGGTACCTGTCATCCCGCTTTCAAAACCCCTTGTGATCACTTACGTGGATGGGAAACCCCTATCCGAATCCGTCTTGTTTATCACCAAACCTGTGGAACTCCGTATTGGTGCTCTACATAACGAAAAGATTGCTCTATATGTTCTACCGAAACTGGCTCACTCACTCCTGCTGGGTCTACCCTGGTTACGAGTACATGAACCTGTCGTCAGTTGGCGCTCTGGAGAGATTACTCGTTGGGGCACGTCTTGTCACGAGAACTGTCTGCAGTCTGTACGGCCCGTCCATCAGCCTCTGGCACCAGAGTCCCTGCCAGGACTGCCTTCCGCATATTGGTCTTTTGTTGACGTGTTCGACAAGAAGGAGGCAGAGGTATTACCACCACATCGACCCTATGACTGTGCCATCGACTTGCTGCCCAGAACTACTCCTCCCCGTGAACGGATCTATTCCTTGTCTTCTGCCGAGACTCAGGCCATGTTGGACTACATTGTAGATAACATGGCAACAGGGTTCATCAGGAGATCGTCGTCTCCTGCAGGATTAGGGTTTTTCTTCGTCAAGAAGAAAGAAGGTGACTTACATCCCTGCATTGACTACCGGGGCTTGAACCAGATCACAGTAAAAAATAAATATCCTCTACCTCTTATCCCGGAGCTATTCGATTGGCTCAGGGGGGCCCGTATCTTCACCAAACTAGACCTTTGCGGAGTTTACAACCTGGTCCGTATACACCCGAGAGACGAATGGAAGACGGCATTCAACACCCGTGACGGGCACTACGAATACTGTGTGATGCCCTTCGGTCTCTGCAACGCCCCGCCTGTCTTCTAGGAACTGGTGAATGATGTCTTCAGGGATCTTCTTATGTCTGTGTGGTCGTATATCTGGACGATATCCTGGTCTATTCCCCGGATTTGCCGACCCACACAAAAAACGTACAACTCGTTCTGCAAAGGCTTAGAAAGAACCGTCTGTACACCAAGTACAAAAAATGTGTGTTTGAACGGTCGTCCCTTCCCTTTCTTGGCTACGTGATTTCCGACACGGGTCTGCAGATGGATCCCAAGAAAGTGTCTTCTATCCTCAAATGGCCTCCTCCCTCCAGACTGAAAGCCATCCAACGCTTCCTAGGCTTCGCCAATTATTATCGCCAGTTCATTCCCCACTTCTCTGCGCTGACGGCACCTCTCTCCACCTTGACCAAGAAGGGGTCCAACCCGAAAGACTGGTCACCTGAGGATGACGCCGCTTTCTGTTCCCTGAAACGGGCGTTTGCCTCCTCCCATTCTCCACAGACCAGAGTTGAACCAACAATTCACCTTGGAGGTGGATGCCTCCTCCTCAGGAGCCGGGGCCGTGCTCATGCAGAAGTCATCCACCGGGAAGTTGGTCACCTGCGGTTTCTTCTCCAAAAGCTTCTCAGCACCAGAACGCAACTATACCATTAGCGATCAAGAGCTCCTAGCTGTCAAGTTGGCTTTGGAAGAATGGCGTTATCTGTTGGAGGGTGTGGTATACCCAATTGTCACCCCAGGTTTTTATGGTCGGTGTAGATATCTGCGATCCGCTCGAAGACTGAACCCGCGACAAGCCCATTGGTCCCTGTTCTTTGCCCGGTTTGACTTCCAATTACATTTCCGGCCTGCGGACAAGAACGTGCGGGCTGATGCCTTGTCCAGGTCCTTTGTTAAAGTGGAGCAAAAGGAAGAGATGAACCAGTCCATTATCTGTCCTAGTAAGGTCATCCCGGTGGCTCCCGTTGCCCTGGCACAGATATCCCCTGGGAAAACCTTCGTCACGGAGACTGATAGACTCTAGGTCCTTCAATGGGGGCATTCCTCGTCAGTGGCCGGACACGCCAGCCAGAAGAAAACTTGGAGCGCTATTGTCCATCACTATTGGTGGCCGTCTCTCCGTAAGGATGTTGTCTCCTTTGTCTCCGCTTGTCCATCCTGTGCCCGGTACAAAACGCCCAAACACCTGCCCTATGGCCATCTCCTGCCTCTGCTGATTCCCTCCGTTCCATGGCCACACATTGCCATGGATTTTATCACAGACTTGCCTTTATCTTCTGGATAATTTGGGTCGTGGTGGACCGATTCTCGAAGATGGCTCATTTCGTCCCCATGGTCGGCCTACCTTCTGCCCCGGAACTCGCCGATGCCTTTATTCAGCATATCTTCCAGCTGCACGGCTTTCCTCTGCATATAGTGTCCGACAGGGGAACCCAGTTCACCTCGCGCTTCTGGAGGGCGCTCTGTAAACATCTGGGAGTGTCTCTGGACTTTTCCTCTGCCTACCATCCCCAGTCTAATGGCCAAGTCGAATGTGTCAATCAGGTTCTGACTTCCTTCCTTTGACACTTCGTCAACGTTCATCATGACAACTGGTCCACGTTACTTCCCTGGGCTGAGTTCTCCCATAACCTTCACGTCAGTGAGTCCTCCTCCAGCTCTCCCTTTCATATTGTCTACAGTCTTCAGCCTTCTATCCCATTACCGGTATCCTCTACTTCTGATGTTCCTGCTGCAATGCCCTGTCCAGAGACTTCTCTAATATATGGAGTGCTGTTAAAACCTCCCTTGAACGTGCTTCCGCCAAGATGAAGAAACATGCGGACAAGAGACGCCTTGATCCTCCTCGCTTCTCTCCTGGGGATTTGGTGTGGCTTGCCTCCAAATACGTCCGGTTGAAGATTCCATCTTACAAGTTGGGTCCCCAGTACATCGGCCCATTCTAGGTCCTCAACAAGAGCAACGAGGTCTCCTACAAACTGCAGCTCCCAGCCACGATGCAGATCCCTAACTCCTTCCACGTGTCCTTGCTCAAGCTGGTCATCCTTGGTCCTTTCTCATCTAATACCGGTACTCCTCCTCCTCCCATTGCTGACGACGATGTGTATGCGGTAAGGGACATAGTGGCCATGAAGAGAGTGCGGGGTAAGCAGTTCTTTCTTGTCGATTGGGAAGGATACGGTCCCGAAGACCGGTCCTGGGAACCCCGGGAGAACATTTCTGCTCCTCTGCTACGCGACTTCTTGTCCCGGTTGTGGGGATGGGGGCGTGGGGGAGGGGGTACTGTCACACTCCCCGGGTCTTGATGCCGCCTGTCACTCCCTGCTCCGGTTCCCGGTCCTCCTGCCCGCAGCTGTTCTTCTCACTCCACCTCTTGTGCGTCCTCCGTGCCCCCCATCCGCCGCTCTCGGCGTCCCGCTGCGACCCAGAACTCTCTGCCTGACTCCCCTGCATCTCTTTCACCCTCCTGTCTGCTTCCTGCACTGGTCTCCGGCACTTGGGCCTCGCGCATGCACATTAGGGCGCGGGCACACTCACTCACCTCCTCTTAAAGGGTCAGTGTCACTGGAACTTTTCCATGTGGGCGGTGCCTATTCAACGTGTTCTTAGAGCTAGGTGTGCAGGTCCCTCTATGCTTTGTACCCAGGTTAACCCTGTCTCTTCCGCAGTGCCTGTCTGCTGTCCTGGGCGTGTCTAGTCTGCCGGTGTCTCAGGAGTTGCCCTGGTGACTATCAGCCTGAACCCGTCACCGATCCCCAATTCCACCTGGTAACTTCAGCCTGCACGTCTCGCTGGACCTGGACCCCGTCGGCTGTTCCCGTCATCTTCCGCCAGCCAGTACCCATCACCGACCCTGGACTCCACCTGGTTACTTCAGCCTGCATCTGGACCCTGTCTGCTGTCACTATTTGGCTCCTGTACCCAGTTCCAGTCACCTGTCCTGCATACGGTTCCCTTGGACTCTTAGCCCTATCCAGGACTCTCTTGTGTCCCGGCTGCCGTGCATCTAGGCCCTCTGGGGGGGACCGCCAGACAGTCCCTGTATAGGGGTTCGCTCCTGGTGGCCTCTCTGGGGGAGTCCGGTGCACGGTCCCGTGGATCCACCCCAGGAATGAACGTTACACTATGGTGCCGCAAATTCGTAAATATCTATTTATCATCTATCAAATGACAACATACATATTTTTTTTTTTTTTCAACGTGTTTTATTGCATTGAAGGCATAGAAAACATAGGTACCAACCCGCGGAAAAACTGCGGCAAAACCGCGGAAAATTCGCAGCAATACTGCAGGAAAACCGCGGAAAAATGCGGTAAAACTGCATGCAGTTTTCGGGTGCGGTTTTCTGCGTTTTTTGCCGCAGATGCGGTAATCTTTCAGAGGGTGCGGAATTTTCTTAAGAAAATTCCATTTTCTAGTGAGCACAGGGCTTTACTCCATTTAAATTGACAGTACACTAAAATCCAAATAAGTGTGGATAAAAAGAAAGTGATGTCGCTTAGGGGATATGGCAGAAATATTCACAAAGTTCCATAAAATTGATATAAAAATGGAGAGGAAGGTCCTGCAAAGTAGGTACAGGCAAAAATTTTAGACACATAATACAAAGTCACATGTTCACAAAAAGCACTTAGTACATGACATACAAAACAAACGTGATTAAAAACCAATGGCATACTATGAGAAGATGAGAACTCCATAAAGAGGCGGGAAGCTTATATAACCTATAAAAAAGGGACAAAATTTAGGGCCTCTTAACACTAGAAGTCCCAGAGAGGGGTCATTTAACATTTTTACCATTGAAACCCTATGGAGCTCGAAATTCCTGGGACTTCTAGTGTTAATAAATGCCTTTGGGAGTTAGGGTATAGAAAGTAATAATCTATTTGATTTTTCATTGTAGATTTTTATTAGAATCACAAGTAGCGTAATAAATTACATTAATACTTCTACACGAGATACAGTATGTTCTCTGATTTCAAAGGTCCTTGAGCCATCACTTGTTTTGAATTCTGAGCAGCGAGAGATATTGGCGCAGGATAGACAGCGACCACATGGGAAGCAACCCTTTGCAGACTCCAAAAATATTAGTGACTTTTGGAGGGATATAGTGGCTCTTCACCGACATATCCTGCAAGTTTTTATATTGTTTGGCTGTCATTATTGGAGTTGTGGATAAGAGAGGCTTGAGTGAGGAATCTGACTGAAGAACTTGGCAATATTTTCTCAAATATTCTTTATGTCCTGCCATTTCTCGTTAATTGTAGAAGTAAATTTAATGTCATTCTGAGACGACTCATCTGCCTTCTTCCTATCATGTAACAATTCATTACGAGATGTGCACCTGGCTCTCTGATAATCTTGTTTGACATAGCGTCCACTGTAACCACTGTCCCTGAATCTTGTTCTTCGGTCCCGAGCCTGTCTTTTCAATGTGCTATCAGAGGAGCAGATCTGCCTCACCCTGAGATATCACTGATGTCTGTTTCCTGAAAACATCAGTTTGTAACAATTTATTTCATCTACACTGATTTTAATATCAAGAAAATCAACTCCACTGCTGCTGTAATTATGTCAATTTGATGTTCTAGACATTCTGGTTAAGCTGGATCATGAACTTCTCAAATTGTGATGGTGTATCCTGCCAGAGGATCAGGAGATTATCTATGTATCTCACTCACATATGAACCATGGGGCTGGCCTGCACACCTCCGTCATCAAACAAACCCCTCTTTCAGTAACTGAGAAAGAGGATTGCATACGAAGGCTCACAGGCTGCACCAATGGGAATACCCCATATCTGCAGATAGTATTTATCTTTAAAGACAAAGAAATTGTGGGTGAGTACATATTCGAGGAGTTCCACAAATATGTCTGTCCTAGTTGCTCCTCCTCAGGATAAAGTGGATTGTCCATCCTCATGCCTAACACAGCTGTATAGAGACTCTATATCAGCCACTACCAAACAGGTGTCAGAGTGCACATGGATCCTATTGATCATATTCAACACCTTGGTCTTAGGATTTACATAGGGGCTTTACCAGGGCTTAAGATAGTAATCTATTAATTGGCAGACTGGTGTTGTGAATGTTAGTTATGTTTTGGCTGCTGGGAGGCTCCCTCTGGTGGTCAGGAATGTTTGGACTTGGACCAGGTGTGTTGTGCAATGGGCGTTTCCTTTGCTAACTCTCTGCTTATTTAAATCCTGGTCTGATAGCAGGCTATGCCGGATGTCAGTTATTCTTTGTATCACCAACCTGCTTCATTCTGCTCCACACCACCTCTACCCCAGATAAGTGCTTGCTCTTTATTTATTGTTTGGTTCTTTTGCTCTTTTCTGGGTTTGTCATTTGCTGTGGTTGTTTTCAGTTTATTTGCATGCAGGGATTTTCCCCCTCAGTTGCTTGGCTGGGGAACTCCCTGCAGTTCTGTTTGGAGTATAGCTCCTTTGGGTCCATGTGTTTGTGGCTTGTTGAATTTGTTATGATTCTTGTTTTCTGTTCATTGGTATGACAAAAGCACCTGGTATAGGACGGAGTTCAGATCGTGCGATCTGAGGGCTTTTTTGTACTATCAGGAATTTGGATTTTTGCAGGGTTTTTCTCTGGCCACCATCAGTCCCTTTCCTGTCCTTTCCTATTTTAGTCAGTGGGGGCCTCACCTTTTGCTAATCCTGTCATCTATCTGTGTATTGTGTTTTTCCTATATCACCGCAGTCTTTGAATGTGGGGGGCTTGCTATTCTTGTCTATTTTCTGAGGCAGAGAGTTATTCATCTTTCCTTCCTTTAGGATAGTTAGTTCTCCGGCTGGGTTCGCGGTGTACAGAATGTTAGTTCACCCCTCGGCTACTTCTAGTTGTGATGGTTAGTAAGGGGATGGCGGCCAGATTAGTTGCCAATGCTATTGTCACCTTTTACCAATGATTTGTGGTGGTCTTCCATGGTTCCGGATCATAACAGACTGGGCTACTTATGCCCTCCATCCCTGAAACAATCTGTAGTCCGGGTGGATCGATGGGCAGTAATTAGAAGATTGGGACTTTAGAAGATTTCATATACTGGCCCTCAAAAGCCTTCTTAGTGATAATGCCCTGATCCAATGCGTCATTAAAGATAAGATACAGCTGAACAAATGCGACAATTCCTGCACTATACTCGGTTCATCCGGATTGCCCTGGTGCAGTGGCAATTGGGGTAATATAATTGGTTAATGACAGCTCACACTATGAACTAGATTAGTAATGAGAGGCCCCCATTACTAATCTGTAAAGGAAAATAAATAAATACAAACACTGAATAAAACCTTTTATTTGAAAAAAATACAAAAAACCCACTCTTTCACCCTTTTATTAACTCCCAAAATATCTAAGTTGCGCGTAATCCCCACAAAGTTCCACTACAATCCCGGCTCTACTACTTTCTGCAGCTGCAGCACGTGGGCACAGAACTGACTGACTGAGTCACAACTGTTAACGGTAATGTCACTGAGTTTATGTGTGGTCACAGCTAAAGGTTCCCACGGTACCCCATCTGTGATCGCAGGTTAGCAAAGGTTAATAAATTGGAGAAAGAGGGATTTTTTTGCATTTTATTTACAAAAAGGCTTATTTTGGTATCTGTGTTTATTTCTTTCCACTTATAGTATTAGTAATGGGGGATCTCACACATGCCTCCCATTACTAATCTAGGGCTCCTTGGTCCTCTGCTTGCTCGCATGGCCACCTACATGTCCTCTGTGCTCCTTGGTGGCCATCTATGTTTAATGCAGTCCATAGCTCGACCCCCAGATGCCTATGTGTGTCTTGGTCTACAGCTTCCCCCTATGACACAGGTCCTGTGCATGCCGTATGGAGTTTCCTGGCCTCCAGCCATGAGCATGAACACTTCCTGTCACTTTAAGAGGAAGCGTGCGCATCTTGCAAAAGTGTCCCCAGCCTATCCCTGGGAGGTGCCAGGAATTTCAGGCTCCCTCCTCTGATGCAAAAAGCCAGAGCAAGTCATTAAGATTCTGTTGGTCCGTTGGTCCAGCTTGTTTGCTCTGTTCTGCCAGTTTCCAGCACCAGTCCTGCCTGTAACCAGCTCTGAGTCTTCTACCCTGTCTGTGTCCCTGGACCCGTTCTGTCTGTTTCCCTGTTTCCTGGTACCAGCCTGTAACATCATCTGTGTCTGATGTCCGGCCTCCATTCTGATGCCTGTACATGAATTCTGAGCATGAAGTCTGAAGTCCCAAACCTGTACCCCGATGACCGGAGTCCCTCCTGATGTCCTGTGCTGGATGACCTGTGCCTCAATTCCTGTACTTTTAATCAGATGTCCTATGCCTGATGTCCCATGCCTGGTGATCCATGCCTTATGACCTTTACCCTGATGACTGGAGTCCCTCCTGATGTCCTGTGATAGCTGAACTGTGCCTGATGACCCATGCTGAAAGTTTTGTACCTGTATCTGTGCTCCTGTTCCCGTCCAGTCTGTGTTCTTGGTTCTGACCTGTTTGTTCTGCTAGTGCCCGTCCTGCCTATCCTGTCCATTACCTCACCCTGGTCCTGATGTTACCAAGAACTGCTCTGCTGCCACAGTCCCGGACTCTACCCTGGGAGTGGCACCTGGCATCTACCCGGGAGGCGCTTAGTCACCCCTGTAGTCCAGTGGGTCCACTCCCGCCTCATTATCAGCATGCATTACAATGCAAAAAGTAAAATGTGGGTAATTATATTTCTTCCAATCTACATACTACTAAAAAATCTGACAATTCAGCATGGCTTAGGTACAAAGGCTCTTACCAATGTGGAGCCAATAAATGTAAACTATGTAAGCACATACATTGTACTGATTACTTCACATATACAGTGCTGGCCAAAAGTATTGGCACCCCTGTGCAGTTTTGATATCCATTACTTTGTAACTATCTCCAATTATTGTGTTCTGGTGTACTACATACTTTATCATAAAGTGTACAGTGCTGGCCAAAAGTATTGGCACCCCTGCAATTCTGTCAGATAATACTCAGTTTCTTCTTGAAAATGTTTGCAATCACAAATTCTTTGGTATTATTATCTTCATTTATTTTGCTTGCAATGAAAAAACACAAAAGAGAATGAAACAAAAATCAAATCATTGATCATTTCACACAAAACTCCAAAAATTGGCGAGACAAAAGTATTGGCACCCTTCACCTAATACTTGGTTGCACAACCTTTAGCCAAAATAACTGCGAACAAACGCTTCCGGTAACCATCAATGAGTTTCTTACAATGCTCTGCTGGAACTTTAGACCATTCTTCTTTGGCAAACTGCTCCAGGTCCCTGAGATTTGAAGGGTGCCTTCTACAAACTGCCATTTTTAGATCTCTCCACGGGTATTCTATGGAATTCAGGTCTAGACTCATTGCTGGCCATTTTAGTAGTCTCCAGCGCTTTCTCTCAAACCATTTTCTAGTGCATTTTGAAGTGTGTTTTGGGTCATTGTCCTGCTGAAAGACCCATGACCTCTGAGGAAGACCCAGCTTTCTCACACTGGGCCCTACATTATAGAGTCCAACAATAGAGATAGGGCAGCACTCACCAGCGTCCAGTAAAAAAAGACTTTATTTATTCATGATGCAGGTAAAAAAGCAGGAGCAGAGTTGACAGCAGGGCCCCCTCATGGACGACAGCCGTTTCGCGTGTACTCACGCTTCCTCGGGTCCATGGGGGCTGTCGTCCATGAGGGGGCCCTGCTGTCAACTCTGCTCCTGCTTTTTTACCTGCACCATGAATAAATAAAGTCTTTTTTACTGGACGCTAGTGAGTGCTGCCCTATCTCTATTGTTGGACTCAATCCAGGAACTTTTTTTTGCTTGGGGGATAAGCACCACCTGCCCAGTGTATGTGGAGGATTACCGTCTGCCGTCTACATAAGCAACACGGCTGATGCCCAGGGGTGGGTAGCTGCGGCAATTTCTGTTGATTGATCTGGGCCCTATATTATGCTGCAAAATTTGTTGGTAGTCTTCAGACTTCATAATACCATGCACACGGTCAAGCAGTCCAGTGCCAGAGGCAGCAAAGCAACCCCAAAACATCAGGGAACCTCAGCCATGTTTGACTGTAGGGACCGTGTTCTTTTCTTTGCATGCCTCTTTTTTTTCCTGTAAACTCTATATTTATGGCTTTTCCCAAAAAGCTCTACTTTTGTCTCATCTGACCAGAGAACATTCTTCCAAAACGTTTTAGGCTTTCTCAGGTAAGTTTTGGCAAACTCCAGCCTGGCTTTTTTATGTCTCGGGGTAAGAAGTGGGGTCTTCCTGGGTATCCTACCATACAGTCCCTTTTCATTCAAACTCCAACGGATAGTACGGGTTGACACTGTTGTACCCTCGAACTGCAAGGCAGCTTGAACTTGTTTGGATGTTAGTCGAGGTTCTTTATCCACCATCCGCACAATCTTGCGTTGAAATCTCTCGTCAATTTTTCTTTTCCTTCCACATCTAGGGAGGTTAGCCACAGTCACATGGGCTTTAAACTTCTTGATGACACTGCGCACCGTAGACACAGGAACTTTCAGGTGTTTGGAGATGGACTTGTAGCCTTGAGATTGCTCATGCTTCCTCACAATTTGGATTCTCAAGTCCTCAGACAGTTCTTTGGTCTTCTTTCTTTTCTCCATGCTCAATGTGGTACACACAAGGACACAGGACAGAGGTTGAGTCAACTTTAATCCATGTCAACTGGCTGCAAGTATGATTTAGTTATTGCCAACACCTGTTAGGTGCCACAGGTAAGTTACAGGTGCTGTTAATTACACAAATTAGAGAAGCATCACATGATTTTTCAAACAGTGTTAATACTTTTGCCCACCCCCTTTTTTATGTTTGGTGCGGAATTATATCCAATTTGGCTTTATGGCAATTTTTTTTTTTTCATGGAAGACAAATTAAATGAACATAATAATACCAAAGAATTTGTGATTGCAATAATTTTCAGGAAGGAACTGAGTATTCTCTGACAGAATTGCAGAAGTGCCAATACTTTTGGCCAGCATTGTAACAATAACAACAAAACTTTTCCCATAAAATCTCTTGTAAATTGTCAAAGCACACATTCGGTGTACATACACCTCCTGCAATAAATACTACATTGGATGTACCAGGCAAAGAATAGCGGAGCATACTTAATATTTACATCTTCTTCCTTTTGTTATAAATTGTTTACATGGTATCCTTCAGTCGTATGCATGTTTTTTTCATGGCTTTCATTGGCATGATTCTATTTACATATCCCTGGTAGATATTGTCAGCTGTCCCAACTGTACAATTATTCACATTATCTTTTCTGGTATTCACATTTATAGGATAATGCCCCGGTATTGCTTAATATTAACTAATCAAAGCCATATTATTCTATTTTGTTTAATATTCACTTTCCATTTACTTGGTTTTACTTTTATTTCAGTGCATTAATATTAATTTTCTGCCTTCATAAGTATTCTATGCTAATCATGAATAGAGATGAGCGAACCGGCCGTGGTTCGGCTCGAGTTTGGTTCATCGAACGGAGGTCTCGTTCGAGTTCAGTTCGGCGAACGTTCGACGAACCGAACTCGAACCAATAGGAAATAATGGGAGGCAATCACAAACACATAAAAACGCATTATAAATGTACACATACAGTTAATAAACATTGCCATAACACTTACCGGTCCCCGCGATCCCTCCTGCACTCTGTCTCCTGCCGCTATTCCATTCGATGATCGCTGAATCCTCCCGGTGACCAGCACTGCCAGCAGTGATGCAGGACCTATCGTGACGTCAAAATAGCCATGTGACCAGTCACGTGGCTATTATCTCATTGGCTACAGACTGGTCACATGGCTTTGACGTCATGTCCTGTCCTAGGTCCTGTCATTGCACTCTCCGGTACACGGTGCACATTTGTGTATCGCCGTGTACTGGCGACATGCTCTAGCACACGGTCGACTCCCCGTTCCGTTAGGGACCGGCTGACACAGCCGGTCATTAACAGAGATCACCGTTGCCATAGCGACGCAGTTAGCGGTGACGTCACCGCTAACCGCGGCTCCGGGAATTACATGATCGGAGCACCGTTGCTATGGTAACGCATCTGTCAGCGTTACCGCTGTTACCGCTAACAGCCAGCAGCACTGATCTCTCACGGAGTAAAGGCTGCACGCTGCTTCCCGTGCAGCCTTCACAGAGTGATTTCTGCACGGGAAGCAGCGTCTTCCCCCATGCAGCAGTGATGGAGCAGAGCTGCATTTGTTGAACGAGAAAGACAGAAGACCATGGATCGTGGAGGGCTGACAGGGGGTAATAAAGATGGAGTCTCTAATGTGTCTGTGTATTTATTTCTATTAAAGTATTTTTTTTCTGTGTGGTGTCTTTTTTTTAACCCTTTATTGGAGATTCTTAATGGCCGGGTCAAACGTGCCTGACATTAAGAATCTCTGGCTTAATACTAGCTAGTAAAACAAAGCTAGTATTAACTCATTATTACCCAACAAGCCACCCGGCTTCAGGGCTGTTGGAAGAGTTGGATACAGCGCCAGATGATGGCGCTTCTATGAAAGCGCCATTTTCTGGGGCGGCTGCGGACTGCAATTCACAGCAGAGGTGCCAAGAAACCTCGGCCTAACCTGTGCTGCGGATTCCAATCCCCAGCTGCTTAGTTGTACCTGGCTGGACACAAAAATGGGGCGAAGCCTACGTCATTTGTTTTTTAATTATTTCATGAAATAAGTGAAATAATTAAAAAAAACGGGCTTCCCTATATTTTTGGTTCCCAGCCGGGTACAAATAGGCAACTGGGGGTTGGAGGCAGCCCGTGGCTGCCTGCTGTACCTGGCTAGCATACAAAAATATGGCGAAGCCCACGTCATTTTTTTGGTGGGCAAAAAACGTCTGCATACAGTCCTGGATGGAGTATGCTGAGCCTTGCAGTTCTGCAGCTGCTGTCTGCTCTTCTCCATACAGACAGACAGCAGCTGCAGAACTACAAGGCTCATCATACTCCATCCAGGACTGTATGCAGACGTTTTTTGCCCCCTGAAAAAATTATATGGGCTTCGCCATATTTTTGTATGCTAGCCAGGTACAGCAGGCAGGTACGGATGCCCCCAACCCCCAGTTGCCTATTTGTACCCGGCTGGGAACCAAAAATAAAGGGAAGCCCTTTTTTTATTATTTCATGAAATAATTAGAAAACAAATGACGTAGGCTTCACCCCATTTTTGTGTCCAGCCAGGTACAACTAGGCAGCTGGGGATTGGAATCCGCAGCACAGGTTGGCCTGAGCCTTCTGGGCCCCACTGCTGCGAATTGCAGTCTGTAGCCGCCTCAGAAAATGGCACTTTCATAGAAGCGCCATCTTCTGGCGCTGTATCCAACTCTTCCAGCACCTGCCTGCTATACCTGGCTAGCATACAAAAATATGGCGAAGCTCACGTCCTTTTTTTTGTAGTTTTTTGGCAAAAAAAATAAACAATGCTTCCCTGGATTTTCCATTGCCAGTGAAGGTAACACCAAGCAGTGGGGGTTAGCAGCCAGTAGCTGCTTGGATTACCCTTAGCTAGCAATACAAAAAATGCAGCGGGAGCCAATATATATTTTTTTTAATTATTTATTTAAATAACTAAAAACAAAATAAGCTTCCCTGTATTTTGATTGCTGGACATCACAGTGCTGTAAAAATAAATCTTTAAAAAAAATGACGTAGCGCTCCGCGGTATTTTTGATTCTCAGCGCAGATAAAGCAGACAGCTATGGGTTGCCACCCCCATCTGCCTGCCGTTACCTTGGTTGGCAATCAAAATACAGGGAAGCCCATTAATTTTTTCTATTTAAAAAGTAGTTAAAAAAAAATGACGTTGGGTCCCCCCATTTTTGACAGCCAGCTAGGGTAAAGCAGACGGCTGTAGCCTGAAAACCACAGCTGGCAGCTTTACCGTGGTTGGGGATCCAATGTGGAGGTCCCCCCAGGCTCTTTTTTTATAATTATTTTATAAATATTAATAATTACACAAAAAAAGTAGGGTCCCCCCCAAATTGGATCACCAGCCAAGGTAAAGCGGACAGCTGTGGTCTGGTATTCTCAGGGTGGGAAGGTCCATAGTTATTGGGCCTTCACAGCCTAAAAATAGCAGGCCACAGGCACCTCAGACGTGGCGCATCCACTAGATGCGCAAATCCTGGCGCTTCACCCCAGCTCATCCCGTGCCCTGGTGCAGTGGCAAACGGGGTAATAAATCGGGTTGATACTAGCTGTAAAGTCACCTGAGATCAAGCCCAGCAGTTTGTGATGTCATGGCGTCTATTAGATACCCAATATCATAAACTGTCAGTACTAACAAAAAAAAATCGACAAAAGAAATTTATTTGAAAAAACAGTCCCCAAAACATTTCCTCTTTCACCAATTTATTGTAAGAAAAAAAATAAAGGGGTCCCACGACGACTCTGGACCATTTAGAATATGGGGGGGAGACACTCAGGGAACGTATCCCCCATTTTCTAGGAGTGCAGACCCTTCATGTGAGGAGTGTGGGTGCAATGAATCTGCACTCACTCTCCCCGGGTCCACAGCAGCAGAGTCCATGTCGTAATGGTTGCTACCAAAGCTGCAATGCCCTGCTCATGAGGTAAGGGCATGCCTAATCAGGAGAACTATTCTACATTTCCAAATATTGGTATTTGCTGATATTATTGCTATTCCACCTACTATATATTGGGGATAGGATCTTGGAGATGGAATACCCCTTTAAGTCCAGTTATCCAGCTGAATGAATACTTAACAACAGAGCTTGCTATTTAGATGTGTTTTCTTGTGGCGTATAACGGACTCTCATGTTTGGTAGTCGTTCAGCAGGGAAACTATAAAAGCAAATCCCTCAATTTGGAAATGTAGTATATAGCTCTCCTGATCAATTATGTTCCTTACCTCATGAGCAGGGCATTGCAGTAATAATAATAATTTATTCATTTATATAGCGTTATTAATTCCATAGCGCTGTATGTCTTTGGAGTGTGGGCGTAAACCGGAGTACCCGGAGGAAACCCACGCAAACACGGGGAGAACATACAAACTCCTTGCAGATGGTGTCCTCGGTGAGAATTGAACCCAGGACCTCAGCGCTGCAAGACTGCAATGCTAACCACTGAGCCACCGTGCCGCCCGTTAAGCTTTCAGATGCATAACCACCACTCACTGTGTCTGAACACAGGAAGCTGAGCTGACAGCCGCTCTGTGCATGCGGCAGTGTCTATTGTGAAGGAGAGGGCCGTGGGGGGATCAACGCTGCACAGGTACCGTGGGACACCGGGGAACACCGGTGGGGTTATAGGGGGTGACCTGGCAGGGCCTGGGGAGGAGTTTTCTGTCGCATGTGTCATGGCACATGCGACAGAAATCAGAGGAGTAGGGTGAATGCAACCGGCGCGCTGCTGTGCGCGCGGCCATCTTGGATTTCTGGGAGGGCATCAGGGGGGGGCACTTTGGCGACACCGGGGGGACCGGAGGGGACCAGGGAGGAGATTTATCATGTTTGTTCATGCTAGATGGGAGATAAATAATTTTTTACCGGCGCTGTCATTTACTGTAACGTGATCATCGGTGTACGGTGTATACCTGTGATCACGTGAGCGGGGACCGGAAAAACCGTCCTGAATCATGATCTCCAGGGTCTCAGCTAGCCCTGAAGCCCCTGAGATTTTCTGACGCTGTGGGGCGTTATTCACTTATTTCTGCCTGCTATTTATAAACGGCAGATCAGAATAAGGCTACATTAACACGACCGATCCATTTTTGCGGTCTGCAAAAAACAGTCCATTTTTTTTCATGGGTGCATCCGTGTGGCATCCGTTTCCGTTCCGTAGACGGTCCGTATGTCATCTGTTTGTCATCCGTGTGCCTTCCGTTTTTTTTGTGTACTGCAAAAAAACTGAAGGAGGGAAAATACATAAATTTACCCAGGATCCATAGCTTCATCCTACATGAGGCGGTCACATGTTCACTCCAGTGCCATTTTCTACTGCTTTTCACAGCGTAGAGCGCTCTGGTGATTTTCTTGTGCTTGTGCACTTCATATCAGTCTTTTCTGTCATTATAATGGCAGAAAGACACATAATGTCCCACTCTCCTGAATTTTGTAATTTTGCACCCTTTGGTGCCTTTCATGTGGCACTAAGGGGTGCTTAGCTTTGTATTTAGCCAAAAAAAATGAAAAAAAAAATGAAGTAGGGCTCCCCCTATTTTTGTAGCCAGCTAGGGTAAAGCAGACGGCTGCAGCCTGCAGACCACAGCTGGCAGCCTCACCTTGGCTGGTAATCCAAAACTGAGGGCACCCCACGCTGTTATTTTAAATTAAATAAATAATTAAAAAAAAAAAAAAACACGTAGGGGTCCCCCCAAAATTGGATCACCAGCCAAGGTAAAGCAGACAGCTGGGGCCTGATATTCCCAGACTAGGGAGGTCCATGGTTATTGGACTCTCCCCAGCCTAAAAATAGCAGGCCGCAGCTGCCCCCGAAGTGGCGCATCCATTAGATGTGCCAATCCTGGTGCTTCGCCCCAGCTCATCCCGCGCCCTGGTGCAGTGGCAAACGGGGTAATATATGGGGTTAATACCAGATGTGTAATGTCACCTGGCATCAAGCCCTGGGGTTGGTGAGGTCAGGCGTCTATCAGATACCCGACATCACCAACCCAGTCAGTAATAAAAAAAAATAGACGACAAACACATTTTTATTTGAAAAAACACTCCCCAATACATTCCCTCTTTAACCAATTTATTAGAAAGAAAAACAAATCCAGGTCTGGTGTAATCCAAGGGGTTGCCATGACGATCCACACTGTCCCAGTCAATGAAGAGCAGGATGTTCCCCATTGGCTGGGAGAGCAGTGCAGTGACCTGAGCTAACATCAATGGGTCAGCCCAGGTCACTGCAGAGGATGACAAGTGCTGCTGTCAGCGAGGTACATTACCTGCGCTGATCTCCTGCACTGCTGACAGCCCCTGTCACTGAGTTCAATGACCGCCGCCTTCACAGCCAAGTATCGCGAGCGGCCCGTGACGTCACCGCTAGTCAGTCTCGGGTCGGAAGCGAAGAAGGTGATGTGACAAGTGGCGGCCATGGAGGACAGTGACAGCGCTGAGGTCGGGACTTCATCACCGCAGGTAAGCCGAGCGGGACCATGTGTGCAGAGTGCAGGTGGGCGGAGCCATGTGTGCTGGCGGCGGAGTGCGAAGTGGGTGGCGCTGAGGACGTCAGTGTCGTGGACTGCTTGGCTGGGGACAGGTGAGTGTGAGTGTGTGTGTGTGTGTGCGTGTGTACATGCCGCGTGCAGGAGGGGGCAGAGTGAGCTGAGCGGGGAAGTGTGGGCTTCCTGCACGTAACTAGGATAAACATCGGGTTACTAACCAAAGCGCTTTGCTTGGATACCCGATGTTTATCTTGGTTACCAGCTTCTGGCAGGCTGCCAGCGATGGCTCCTGCACACTGTAGCTGTAAAAAGCCCTGCTTTTTGCTGCTAGAACCGTTCTCGAACGTATCTAGAACTATCGAGCTTTAGCAAAAAGCTCGAGTTCTAGTTCGATCTAGAACAGCCCCCAAAATCACTCGAGCCGCGAACTGGAGAACCTCGAACCGCGAACCGTGCTCAACTCTAATCATGAATACTGTGTCATTTTATATTTACATTTGCTTCATGCTTGTTGTAATCGGTTATATGAGAGTACTAAGATATCATTATTCTCATCAATTTCTCCATTAGTTCCTTATGATAGATTATTCAGAAAATTTGTATAAGCAATAGGTAAGAATTAACAAGTGTTGTGACAGAAATTACCTACTTATTAAAAACTTCCTTTATTCATATACATTAAAAACCAAAACAAAAACATAAACCAAATGTGGACTAAAAATTCTTAGGGTAGCATAGACAATACCATGAGCCCCTTTTTTTTAACTTCTGAGACCCAAGTCAAATATCTCGTCAGATTAGGAGGCAAAAATGGGGGGGGGGGGGGGTTGGTATATTCCCTTTCCTCTCACCCTACTTCAATATATCACTGCCTGTCAATGGAGTACATCCTAATGTAAACGATGCCCCCATTCCTCGGCGGCTCTCCCTTCTCTGACCCTCACTAACTATGTGTTAGGTCACCAGGGTCGCACGTGAAAATTATCACTTAGGGGCTCATGGTATTGTCTATGCTACCCTAAGAATTTTTAGTCCACATTTGGTTTATGTTTTTGTTTTGGTTTTTAATGCATATGAATAAAGGAAGTTTTTAATAAGTAGGTAATTTCTGTCACAATTCTTTATGATAGAGCCATTTGATTCTCTAACATCATGAACCTAAAATGACTTCTCCAAAGGAGAAAGGGTTCTGTGTAAATCTAAACCAAAAGTAGGTTTCTCGCATGTAAAAAGACGTTATAATATCATTAACCCAGGAGAGACCAGAAGAACCAACCATATGGTGAAACAATTATATAAATACTTTGTTGTTTTGCTCACTATATTTATTGTTCAAAAAACAGCAAGGTTGAACAAGGTGTTAAGTTCACCGCAAGGAAGTAGAGAAAAATTTAATACTGACCAGCTCTCCTGACGAAGCCACTTGGTGAAACGCGCGTTCAGTCACCTGGATCCCTCTGGGCTGCTTTCTCTACACTTCACCATGTCATAAGATAACCGATAGTTGTTATTAATTATACTTCGCATTGGCACACCTTACTTGCAATTGGAGTAACAGTCTCAGTGACCGGATGGTTGCAGTTTTGATATCCATTACTTTGTAACTATCTCCAATTATTGTGTTCTGGTGTACTATATACTTTATCATAGAGTGTACAGTGCTGGCCAAAAGTATTGGCACCCCTGCAATTCTGTCAGATAATACTCAGTTTCTAATTGAAAATTATTGCAATCACAAATTCTTTGGTATTATTATCTTCATTTATTTTGCTTGCAATGAAAAAACACAAAAGAGAATGAAACAAAAATAAAAAAATTGATCATTTCACACAAAACTCCAAAAATGGGCCAGACAAAAGTATTGGCACCCTTAGCCTAATACTTGGTTGCACAACCTTTAGCCAAAATAACTGCGAACAACCGCTTCCGGTAACCATCAATGAGTTTTTTACAATGCTCTCATGGAATTTTAGACCATTCTTCTTTGGCAAACTGCTCCAGGTCCCTGAGATGTGAAGGGTGCATTCTCCAAACTGCCATTTTGAGATCTCTCCACAGGTGTTCTATGGGATTCAGGTCTGGACTCATTGCTGGCCACTTTAGTAGTCTCCAGTGCTTTCTATCAAACCATTTTCTAGTGCTTTTTGAAGTGTGTTTTGGGTCATTGTCCTGCTGGAAGACCCATGACCTCTGAGGAAGACCCAGCTTTCTCACACTGGGCCCTACATTATGCTGCAAAATTTGTTGGTAGTCTTCAGACTTCATAATGCCATGCACACAGTCAAGTATAGATCACAGAGGGAAGCGGGTTTATGCCGAGCTAAAAACCACTGATACCGGTATATTAAAACTTTCTTTTTTATTTCACAATCCTACGCGTTTCAGAGATATTGCCCGTCTCCTTCTTCAGGAAAAAGAAATCATGCAAGTACTACTGGTCTGGTTCCTTATAAATGAATCCATACTGCCACGTTTACAGCTATGATCTCATCCACCCATATGGCTCAGAGTGGTGACTCATAGACACGTGGAAAGATACAATGTCATCAAAGAAAAAAAGGAAAGAAGAAGACTTTACAACACTGTATATAATGGAAATTCCAAACATTGAAACCATAAAGGAATATATAAATAAACAGATTAAGTTTTGTGTATTTGATTTTTGGAAAAAAACTTGTTTTAAATATTTGCATGAGCAACAGAAGAAAATAAAAAGGGTGAGGGTGGGGGAAAAAAAGGGGGATATTTATACTCAAACCCATGAAGTTTGGGCTGGGATAGGGAAAGTCGCATTTATCCATTACTCTGTTCGGGTAGTTTGTACTGTCATCGTCTCAAATGGACTCAGAGTGAATATTTGCCACTGCTGAAAAGGAAAATACTATATGGGGGTGACAGGATCTAGAAATTTTTTTTATATATCTATAATGACGTTTATGAAAGTGGAATATCAAGAAACCATTATGTGCGAACGTGTGCAGTGAAGCTACACATTTGGGTGATTTATTAAAAAGGGAGGAGGGGGTTATGAATCAATGTGATCAAACACAGTGAAGTGCCGCACTATCCTTTGGATGTGATGTGAAGGTTCCATTCGCTGGGGATAGGGTAAAAGAGTGCAGAGGAAATTCCTGGAAAGTAAACCCATGGTGAATTTAGCGGAGATTAGGTAGAGGGAGAGCGTATGCGTGAGGGGACGGAGCGGGTTTCAGAACAGTAAGGGTGAAGAGAGTTCAGACCGTGAGAAATGGGGAAGTGCGCGTGCGCTTGAAGCGGGTACAGCACAGTGAGGGTAATGAAAGTTCAAAACCGTGGGAAAAAGGGTAGTGCGCTTGCGCGCAGTGATATAGAGGAGATAGAGAGAGACTCTGTGCATGTAAAAGAGTGTGGTACGAGACAAGACAAAAAGGTGGGGGACCAGGGCACCGGTGTGATGCGAGTTCAAGCCGTGAGAAAACAGTGCAGGGGACGCCCGCACAAAATGCCCAAAAAATGAACCATTTTGAATGAGAAACCAGGTTGTATATACAAGGATTGCAAGGTATTTGGATGTTATACAGAGAATTTAGAATGAGTTGAAGGGAAGGAGGGGGAAATTAAAATAAAAATTAAAATAAGGAATGTCCTTAGAACACAGAAAATGTCCTTAGAATAAGGGATGTCCTTAGGACGTAGAAACGCGTCGGATTAATCTTAAATTCTAGATCAAACATGAAGGAATAATTAGTATAAAATTGGCATAAATAAAGATATGCTGAAACACATGTAGAAATACATAAAAACAATAAATAAATAAACCTGCATAATAAATGAGTGAGGATTAGAATGGGGTAGCAACCATTCTTCAGCAAATTATATAAAAATACATATATATAAAATATAAAAATATATAAATATATAAACATATAAAACAAGCCTGATCATAAAAATGCACTATGATTGGTAACCCTCGGATACAAAAGTACTCTCATCAGTTATAGATATCAGGATAAGTGCGGAGTAGAGCTGATGTAAAAGAACTAATAAAACAACTAGTAAAACAGATCAGTAACCTCGTTAAAGCCAAGGGGTTTCAAAGTGTTTAGTTTGTGTATCCAGAATGTCTCCTTCCTACTCAGGGCTTCAGCCCTATTGTGCACATTGGGGCCAATTTGTTCAATTGGTGGAATCCTGAAGTCCAGACCCTTATTATGTTGGATTGTGCAGTGTTTAGAGAGCCCATATAAGAGGAAGCCAGTTCTTATGTTATGGCGATGTGAATTCAGCTTATTGTGAAGGGCCTGACTGGTCCTCCCTATGTATTGTTTGCCACATGTCCAATCCAAGAGGTAGATGACATAATCAGATTGACCACTGGAGGAGCAGAAAGTGGTTCTACCATGGTAAATACTTTTGCAGCATAAGCAATTTCTGGATCCACATTTATAAGAGCCCACTGGAGCCATTGATTTGTGCTTCACCAGCTTTGTCCTCAATTTACTGGGAGCTACGATGTTTTTAATGGTGGGAGCTCACCTGTACGTGACCTCTAGGCTAGAGGGTAAAATGGATGGTCACTCTGCAGAATGCCCCAACGTTTTGATAAAATATTTCTAATGGACATATTGTTGCTACTGTAGGTGGTTATGAAGTTCAGGGAAAAGTCCTGCTTCGCTGTCACATTTCTATTCATGTTATTGGTGTGATCTCTATTTCCCCTGTGTTTTGGGGGATATGTGTCTCTCTTTGGCATGATGAGGTCCATTTGTTTGAATTTTGAGGACTCTTGGTATGCTCTCTGGATTAGGGACTTTGGGTACTCCTTTTCCCTAAAACGTTCCCTCAGCACCCCCACTTGCTCCTTAAAATCAGTGTCCTGAGTACAGTTTCTCCTGATTCTCTTGTACTGGTTTAATGGGATATTTTGTAACCATTTACCATAGTGCTTGCTATCATAGTGGATATAGCCATTTGTATCAAACTTTTTAAAGAAGGTTTTGGTGAGAATTTTGTTCATCTGATGAAAAATGACTAGATCTAAAAAGGGGATTTCGTCACTATGTGCTGTTGATGTGAACTTTAGGCCCCAATTGTTATTATTCAGATAATCCAGGAAAATTCCAACCTCAGAATAGTTACTGTCCCAAATGATAAACAAATCATCAATGAATCTTTTATAAAAAATAATGCCATCTTTGTACAAACCATTTTCTATATGTACCATTTCGAAAATCCCCATAAATAAATTAGCATATGAACATGCAGCTTTGGACCCCATCGCCGTGCCGAGGCATTGGTGGTACAATTTATCAGCGAATGTGAAATAATTATTACGGAGTATAAAGCTCATGCTCTCCAGTATGAATTCCTTTTGGATAGGAGGAATTCTGCTGTCATTCTCCAAAAAAAGGGAGATACAGAACAAGCCCAGGTGATGCTGTATATTGGAATATAAAGAAGCTACATCAATAGTAACAAATATATAAGACTCTTTCCCCGGGATGTGACTTATTTTCTCTATGAGGTGGGCTGAATCCCTGAGGTGACTGCTCAGACTTAGCACATGTGGCTGCATGAGTATATCTATGTAGTTGGCCAAATTGGATGTTAAAGAATCTATACCTGAAATTATGGGTCTGCCGGGGGGGTTGGATAACTCTTTATGAATTGTGGGCAGATGATAGAAGAATGCCATTGCCGGGTTCTTTATTTGTAAAAAAAAATTCTCAGCGGGACTCAGTATGTTTTGGTCTGCTGCTTTTTGGATGAGGATTTTATTAGCTGCGACGGCCAGGTTGTACTCTGTCTTATTTACTATCTCATAGTGGGTGGGATGAGATAAAATCCTATGAGCTTCCCTGAGATAATCAGCTCTGTTTTGAATAACGATCCCTCCCCCCTTATCGGCTGCTCGTATGACTATATCTCCATTATTCTTTAGGGCAATCAGAGCCTCCCTTTCGGAGTGGGATAGATTATGCTTGGGTTTACTCCTTTGATTGATAATCCCCTTTAGATCAGCCAGAACCAGATCGCAGTAAGGCTATGTGCACACAGTGCGTTTTTGCGCGTTTTTCTGGTGCGTTTTTAGCCTCAAAACTGCATGACTTTGCTTCCCCAGCAAAGTCTATGAGTTTTCATTTTTGCTGTTCGCACACAACTTTTTTTTTAAGCTGCGTTTTTGAGCTTAAAAAAAAAATGGACATGTCAATTCTTTCCTGCGTTTTTCTGCGTTTTTCCCTCATTCAATGCATTGGAAAAACGCAGCAAAATGCAGAGATCAAAAACGCAGCAAAACGCAGCCAAAAACACACCAAATCAAGGTAAAGACACATGCGTTTTTTGCCGCGGGTGTGTTTTTGTGCGTTTTTAGCTGCCAAAAACGCAGCGTCAAAAAAACGCAGCGTGTGCACATAGCCTTAGTTTTTCAAAAATACCCCTTGCTTTCAGTTGGATAAGATTTCGATTTGGATTTTACCGCAGTGTGGCAGAAGGGAGTTGTTTCCAGAGGGGTGACAGGTGTATTGTCCCCTTTTAAGAGGAAATGTCTCCTTAATGTAAGTTTTCTGATGTAGCTCTGGACATCCAGAAATACATCAAAATCTTTTGATTTATAGGAAGAGCAAAAGGACAAACCTGTATTCAAAACTTTGATTTCACCCTTACTGAGGGAATAGTTGGAGAGGTTAAATATGTTATTTATGGACCCGATTTTTTGGGGCATATCACTGGGCTCATTGTTATTAATTTTGTTTTAATCAGAATTACGGCTCAAACGGCCCTTTTCTCCTTTTTGTTTTGACTTAAGACCTGCTCTAGCTCCTCTGCTGTATTTTTTCTCCAAAAATAAACCAAACCAGGTGAGTGTACCTTTTCTCTGCATTACCAACCATAATACCGGGTAAGACCTTATTGCGCCCTTTTTTCTCATCTCCAGCAGTTAAAAGTATGCACACGGTCAAGCAGTCCAGTGCCAGAGGCAGCAAAGCAACCCCAAAACATCAGGGAACCTCAGCCATGTTTGACTGTAGGGACCGTGTTCTTTTCTTTGAATGCCTCTTTTTTTTCCTGTAAACTCTATGTTGATGGCTTTTCCCAAAAAGCTCTACTTTTGTCTCATCTGACCAGAGAACATTGTTCCAAAACGTTTTAGGCTTTCTCAGGTAAGTTTTGGCAAACTCCAACCTGGCTTTTTTATGTCTTGGGGTAAAAAGTGGGGTCTTCCTGGGTATCCTACCATACAGTCCCTTTTCATTCAAACTCCAACGGATAGTACGGGTTGACACTGTTGTACCCTCGGACTGCAGGGCAGCTTGAACTTGTTTGGAAGTTAGTCGAGATTCTTTATCCACCATCCGCACAATCTTGCGTTGAAATCTGTTGTCAATTTTTCTTTTCCTTCCACATCTAGGGAGGCACAGTGCCATGGCCTTTAAACTTCTTGATGACACTGCGCACCGTAGACACAGGAACTTTCAGGTGTTTGGAGATGGACTTGTAGCCATGAGATTGCTCATGCTTCCTCACAATTTGGATTCTCAAGTCCTCAGACAGTTCTTTGGTCTTCTTTCTTTTCTCCATGTTCAATGGAGCACGAGGACACAGGACAGAGGTTGAGTCAACTTTAATCCATGTCAACTGGCTGCAGGTGTGATTTAGTTATTGCCAACACCTGTTAGGTGCCACAGGTAAGTTACAGGTGCTGTTAATTACACAAATTAGAGAAGCATCACATGATTTTTCAAACAGTGCCAATACTTTTGTCCACCCCCTTTTTTATGTTTGGTGTGGAATTATATCCAATTTGGTTTATGACAATTTGTTTTATTTTTTTTCATTGAAGACAAATTAAATGAAGTTAATAATACCAAAGAGTTTGTGATTGCAATCATTTTCAAGAAGAAACTGAGTATTATCTGACAGAATTGCAGAAGTGCCAATACTTTTGGCCAGCACTGTATATGCCTATGGTCTATGGTGCTTTCCCTTTTGGTGATTGGAGTAATTATGCCTCTTGTGGAGATGGTTTATATTTTTTTTTGCAGCCTAGAGTGATCCCTTGATGCTGGTCAGTTTTAAATTCTGTACTTTCTTGGGGTGAACTTAACACCTTGTTCAACCTTGCTGTTTATTGTTTTGCTCACTATATTTATTGTTCAATAAAGTATTTATATAATTGTTTAAACACATTGTTGGTCCTTGGTTCTTCTGGTCTCTCCTGGGTTAATGATTCTCCAACATGTCTGTCAAAAGAGTAAATATACAAGTGCATCTCAATAAATTAGAATATCCTCAAAAAGTTAATTAATTTCAGTAATTCCATACGAAAAGGGAAACACATATATTATATAGAGTCATTACACACAGTCATCTATTTAAAGAGTTTATTTCTGTTAATGTTGATGATTATGGCTTGCAGCCAATGAAAACCCAAAAGTCATTATCTCAGAAAATTAGAATATTATATAAGACCAACTGAAAAAAAAATGATGTTAAACTCCAGTAACGTTGGAGCCTACTGAAAACTCTGTACAGTGAATGCACTTGTGCCGCCCCCATGTCAGCAGCCGGGCTGCTCGGATCCGGATCCACGGTGGCTCGAGGGGCGTCCGGACCCGGGGGTTGTGTGGCCACTCAAATGAAAGGGGTATTTACAGGGGATTATGTTTACAGTTTGTGACACCACCCGTGGTGTGTGGTAATGTGGAGTACCACCGCTGGAGTTGGGAGTACCCGGGGTCGATGGAGTGAGGCAGCCGGGTGTTAGAATTCTCCACGGGAAGGGGGGATGCCCCGGGACTTGGTGATGGTGTTCGGGAAGTACCGTGGGAAGTGAAGGGGGTCACGTTCGTACTCACTCACACACTATGACTCACTTGTCATAAAGCTGACACCGACAACTGGATAAACCAAACGTCTGGACACCGCTGCCGCTGAGGGGAGCTAGTTTGGGTCCCCTCCCTAATGGTGCTGCCTGGTGATCTGTGACCTTCCTCCTGGCACTTAGTTCACTTCTTTGTTGGTCACGGTAGCATAAAACTAGTCGGGTCCTGCTCCCTAGTGTGGCTTACTGTGGGAGCTTGCTCTCAGGGTTCACACTAGGGATTTTCTGGACCATTTTTATGGAAAGTCCTATTCCCCTCGTTGCGCTAGTACCCCAATTTTGGAGCGGGTGGAGAGCGGAACTTGAAGGCTCCGTTCTCGTCTGGTAAATTGTCAGGTTGCCTGAAGCAAATCCCTGACCTAGAGTCCACGTACCCCGTCGTGCCTTGGTTCCAGCCCGGTGATGGCTCAAGGCCGCTGGCTGTCCTCCTTGACAGTTCCATGCCCCTTGTCACAATCCCCTGCGACAGGGGGTCCAGCTCCTCCTAGGCCCAGACCACCGCCTGCTACCTAGTTGCTTCCAAGGAGCCCAGCTCCTGACCTCCTCTCTTCTTCACTTCCTACACTTCACTCTACACTCTTCACTTTCAAACTTTCAAACTCCTGACCTCCCCTTAACCAACCCACCAAGTGGGCGACCCTATTCCACTCAGGCCGTCCACTGGTGTGTCTGGTGGGTGTGGTGCAGAGTGTACCTTTAATTGGCTGATGTAGGCAACACCATGTAGTTGGGAACCCATAACCAAGGAGGAGGTGGATATTGCACAGAAGGGCAGATTGCACAATACCCCGTGACGACCTGATATTCCAGGGCATCATATTCCCCTTTGGTTAAACGTAGCTCATCCTCGAGCTACAGGACATCAGAAGTTTTATTTTTTATTTTTTTCAAAACTGTAAAAATAGAAAAAAAGAACATTTTTATTTACAATATACTTTCCACATTAGGGAGGCTTGATACTTGAACGTTGCTTAACTTAGAGTTCATCAGTCCAACGATGGAACGCTACCGGTTTAGTTAGTAGCGGAGGCTCAACCTGCTCCGTTGCAGCCTCTTCCTGCAACAGTCCAGTTCCAACGTCCCGGATCCCATTAACCCGCCACTCAAACAACCTGACCCGCTGCAAACAAATTTTGCGTCCGTGACCAGGTTAAGGTCCCGGGTGTCGTAATAGATGACTCTGGTATCAGTCCTGAGCAACCTGGTAGCCGTTGACCATTGCGCCAACCCCCACCGGGGCCTCCTGGTGCTGTCTAACAGCACTGCACCGTCCAAGGCCCTAATGGCCTTTTCCCTGGAACAAAAGGTGGAAAAAGGTTCAAAAAGGAGGACGCAGTCTAATTATAGCAGAACTTTCCTGTCACCTTCCATCAGGAACCCTTCAGCTGATCCCCCACAGCCTCCTCCATTTGAACACTGGAGAAAGTTCAACAAAGGTGACACTCCACACAAAACTTTAAAACTTGCAGGTTCTGGTCCCATTAACGTCGAGCACCTCCTGGACACACTCTTGCAAAGTGCCCTGGTAAACCGCAGCGACGACATATGGGTACCACCACATCCATGGTACTGACTGAATTCTCTTCATCCGAAGTGGACTCTGCTTCCACCTTCATTATTTCCAATGCCATTAGTGCTTGTGATGACAGAGACATCCGACAGCCGTTTCCTCCAAAACGCGGGACCCATGCAGCTTCTGGGGTGCTGGAACCTGAATTGCCTTCCTCCATCTCCTCTGCTTCCGAGTCCACGGTAACTGGGTCCATATAGTCAGAGGCTGCGGACTGGTCATCGCCATCAGGGGTCGAGGGATCCACTGCCAGTGTTGCGGGCAGTGCCTCGGGGTCAGCCATGCTAGAGGGTGGAGGCGACAGCGGCTGAGTGCTTGCCGTGAGCGGGGGCGGCTCAGATCCCACAGCCGCATCGGCCGGATTAGTGAAATCAACTGGGACTGGGTAACCGCTTACCCGCTCCTCTCGTGGGACTACAATCTCACGGGTTTGCACCGCCGCGGCCGTCCTCCGCATCTCTGTCCGTGGAGCCGCCCTGGGAGCTGTATCCTCTGCTGAGCAGCCGCGCCTTTCTTCCATCTTGACTCTGCGCTCTCCAGGAACGTTATTGCAGAGTCCTGGCATCCTTGCTTCTCTTCCGCTGCTACATGCCATCACGTCCCCTCAGTTTTCCCTCAGCACTCTCTTCGATGCTGTGGCCCTCTGGGAACTTCCGGTTCCAGGCTCACTCTCTGAACAAAAGGCGTGGCTTCGGGTCCGTGCGATTTTGTGGAGAAGATGGCGTTTTGGAGCCAAAAGATGATGAAAGATGGCAGAATTGGCGGGAAACGGGATCTTGACTCGCGGTTTCGACTTCTACGGCACACGTCACCCAGGTAAGTGGGTCATGCTCATATCCTGTTCGTGACGCCAGGAATTTGAGGTGTGCCACTCCCGTGTCAGCAGCTGGGCTGCTCGGATCCGGATCCGCGGTGGCTCGAGGGGCGTCCGAACCCGGGGGTCATGCGGCCACTCAAATGAAGGGGGGTATTTACAGGGGATTATGTTTAGAGTTTGTGACACCATCCGTGGTGTGTGGTAATGTGGAGTACCACAGCTGCAGTTAGGAGTACCTGGGGTCGACGGAGTGGGGCAGCCGGATGTTAGAACACTCCACGGGTAGGGGGGATGCCCCGGGACTCGGTGATGGTGTTCGGGGAGTACCGTGGGAAGTGAAGGGGGTCACCACTTTCGTACAAACTCAGTCAATAAAGCTGACACCGACAACTGGATAAACCAAAGTTCTGGACACCGCTGCCACTGAGGGGAGCTAGTTTGGGTCCCGTCCCCGATGGCGCTGCCTGGTGATCTGTGACCTTCCTCATGGCACTTAGTTCACTTCTTTGTTGGTCCCGGTAGCATAAAACTAGTCGGGTCCTGCTCCCAAGTGCGGCTAACTGTGGGAGCTTGCTCTCAGGGTTCACGCTAGGGATTTTCTGGACCATTTTTGTGGAAAGTCCTATCCCCCTTGTTGCGCTAGTTCCCCGATTTTGGAGCGGGTGGAGAGTGGATCTTGAAGGCTCCGTTCTCGTCGGGTAAATTGTTAGGTTGCCTGAAGCAAATCCCTGACCTAGGGTCCATGTACCCCGTCGTGCCTTGGTCCCAGCCCAGTGATGATACAAGGCCGCTGGCTGTCCTCCTCGACAGTTCTGTGCCCCTTGTCATGATCCCCTGTGACCGGGGGTCCAGCTCCTACTAGGCCCAGACCACCATCTGCTACCTAGTTGCTTCCAAGGAGCCCGGCTCCTGACCTCCTCTCTCCTTCACTTCCTACACTTCACTCTTCACTTTCAAACTGACTGACACTCCTGACCTCCCCTTAACCAACCCCCCAAGTGGGCAACCCTATTCCACTCAGGCCATCCACTGGTGTGTCTGGTGGGTGTGGTGCCTAGGATTTTAATTGGCTGATATAGGCAACACCATGTAGTTGGGGACCCATAACCAAGGAGGAGGTGGATATTGCACAGAAGGGCAGATTGCACAATACCCTGTGATGACCTGATAGTCCGGGGCGTCACATACTCAATTCTTGTTCAGGGCTTCTTTTCCATGAATTACTGCATCAATGTGGGTGTGGCATGGAGGCGATCAGCCTGTGGCACTGCTGAGGTGTTATGGAGGCCCAGGTTGCTTTGATAGCAGCCTTCATCTCATCTGAATTGTTGGGTCTGGTGTGTCTCATCTTCCTCTTGACAATACCCTATAGGTTCTCTATGAGGTTTAGGTCAGGCGAGTTTGCTGGCCAATCAAGCATAGTGATACTGTAGTTTTTAAACCAGGTATTGGTACTTTTGGCAGTGTGGACAGGTGCCAAGTGATATTTCCATCTCTAAAAAGCTTGTCAGCAGAGGGAGGCATGAAGTGCTCTAAAATTTCCTGGTAGATGGCTGCATTGACTTTGGTCTTGATAAAACACAATGGACCTACACCAGCAGATGACATGGCTCCCCAAACCATCACTAATTGTGGAAACTTCACACTAGACCTCAAGCAGCTTGGATTGTGACCTCTTTACTCTTCCTCCAGACTCTAATACTGCGATTTCCAAATGAAATGTGAAATTTACTTTCATTTGAAAACAATACCTTGGACCACTGAGCAACAGTCCAGTTCTTTATCTCCTTGGACCAGGTAAGAAATTTCTGGCGTTGTCTATTGGTCATGAGTGGCTTGACACAAGGAATGCGGCAGTTGTAGTGTGACGCCCTGGCCGGGCCAGGTAGTCACAGATAGAGCCCCGCATTACACCTGGCCCTCATAGGTAACATACAGCCAAACATTTAAACCCTAGTCACCCCCCTCAAGGCTTGATGGACAAACCAGGGGGCGGAACCAGGCGGTTGGAAGACGCCCACCAAGGAGTTCAGATAGCCTGAGGCAGAAAAGTAAACAGAACAAGTCTAGAGTTCAAGTTGGAGAGGTGTATGGGCTGGAGCTGTGTGCAGCTCCAGTAGAGGAGAGAAACCAATTTTAGCAGGTGCCAGGGTAGGAGCCCTGGTACCTATGGCTAGGAGGCAGACGTCGGTCTCTGTCTGCAGGAGCCGGGAAGACTGTTCGGTGGAACCGAGGTGGACCGGTACAGGGTAGTGGCCCGCCGGTACCAACCCGGGGAACCGACTCGGAAACCGGAGCAGAAAGGGGGGTACTCAGACCCTGAAGCTAGGTCCAGAAGCTACTGGGGGCTAGCTAATTAACTGATTGCGGCCAGGATTAGAGGTCCTGTCCCAGCCAAAGTCCCGACTGAAGGCAACAACCCAACGAGGGGGATAAGCAGCCACCGCCACGGCTCAGAGATCCCGCGGGCCAGCGTCTGTGGGCAAAGGGCTCCTTAGGCAACCAAAAGCTGGGAGCAGACTCCTGAAGTTGCAAGCACAGGCGGTCCACCATCCAACACAGGTGTGGTAGAAAGACAGAGACCACCAGCCGGGTGGGGGACCAGACTGCAGCGGGCTGCAGGCACCGACCACCATCACCTTGGTTTACCAGAGGCTCGTGTGTTTACTAATAATGAGTACAACAGCACCCTCCGATCGCCCATCTCCCTGCACCGCCAAACACCCCCAACGGGTCCCGGGGCCACCATCCCTGCCCATGGAGGGGTTAACAACTTGCTGCCAAACATCTCCCCCGGGTGCCCCGTAACTGTAGCGGTGGTGTCCACTTTCACCACATCCCGTGGGTGGCGTCATGAACTTAACACGGCTCCGGCCGTACATCTACGTCCCCAAACCACAACCCCTCTTTCAGTTGAAGTGACCGCGAGACCCCCGGGTCCGGAGACCCTCGAGCCACCCACTGAAGGTCCGGATCCGAGCGGCTCGGCTGCCGAGCACGGGGCGGTACAGTAGCCCATGTTTTGGATACGTCTGTGTGTGGAGGCTCTTGAAGCACTGACTCCAGCAACAGTCCACTCCTTGTAAATCTCCTCTGACTTTTTGAATGGCCCTTTCTTAACAATTCTGTCAAGGCTGTGGTTAGCTCGGTTGCTTGTGAACCTTTTTCTACCACACTTTTTCCTTCCACTCAACTTTCCATTAATATGCTTGGATACAGCACTCTGTGAACAGCCAGCTTCTTTAGCAATGACCTTTTGTGGTTTACTCTCCTTATGGAGTGTCTCAATGACTGCCTTCTGGACATCTGTCAAGTCAGCAGTCTTCCCCATGATTGTGTAGCCTACTGAACAAGACTAAAGGCCAATTTACACGCTGCGATATCGTTACCGATATCGCTAGCATGTGTACCCGCCCCCATCGGTTGTGCGACACGGGAAAATCGCTGCCCGTGGCGCAGAAAATCGTGTGGACCCATCACACATACTTACCTGCCAAGCGACGTCGCTGTGACCGGCGAACCACCTCCTTTCTAGGAGGGCAGTTCGTGCGGCGTCACAGTGACGTCACTAAGCGGCCGCCCAATCAAAGCGGAGGGGCGGAGATGAGCGGTACGTAACATCCCGCCCACCTCCTTCCTTCCACATTGCCGGTGGCCGCAGGTAAGGAGATGTTCCTCGTTCCTGCGATGTCACACATAGTGATGTATGCTGCCGCAGGAACGACGAACAACATCGCTGCTGCAGGAGCAACGATAATTGAGATTAGGGAGGGACGTCACCGATTAGCGATTTTGAACGTTTTTGCAACAATTCAAAATCGCTACTAGGTGTCACACGCAATGACATCGCTAACGCGACCGGATGTGCGTCACAAAATCCGTGACCCCAACGAGATCGCTTTAGCGATGTCGTAGCGTGTAAAGCGGCCTTAAGGGACCATTTTAAACGCTTAGGAAGCCTTTGCAGATGTTTTGTGTTAATTATTCTAATTTTATTAGAGATCATTTTCAAAACATTATCAGAGATAATGATTTTTGGCTTTAAGCCATAATCATCAACTTTAACAGAAATAAACACTGGAAATAGATCACTCTGTGTAATGACTCAATATTATATACAGTACAGATGGTAAACCGCAGCGACGACATATGGGTACCACCACATCCATGGTACTGACTGAATTCTCTTCATCCGAAGTGGACTCTGCTTCCACCTTCATTATTTCCAATGCCATTAGTGCTTGTGATGACAGAGACATCCGACAGCCGTTTCCTCCAAAACGCGGGACCCATGCAGCTTCTGGGGTGCTGGAACCTGAATTGCCTTCCTCCATCTCCTCTGCTTCCGAGTCCACGGTAACTGGGTCCATATAGTCAGAGGCTGCGGACTGGTCATCGCCATCAGGGGTCGAGGGATCCACTGCCAGTGTTGCGGGCAGTGCCTCGGGGTCAGCCATGCTAGAGGGTGGAGGCGACAGCGGCTGAGTGCTTGCCGTGAGCGGGGGCGGCTCAGATCCCACAGCCGCATCGGCCGGATTAGTGAAATCAACTGGGACTGGGTAACCGCTTACCCGCTCCTCTCGTGGGACTACAATCTCACGGGTTTGCACCGCCGCGGCCGTCCTCCGCATCTCTGTCCGTGGAGCCGCCCTGGGAGCTGTATCCTCTGCTGAGCAGCCGCGCCTTTCTTCCATCTTGACTCTGCGCTCTCCAGGAACGTTATTGCAGAGTCCTGGCATCCTTGCTTCTCTTCCGCTGCTACATGCCATCACGTCCCCTCAGTTTTCCCTCAGCACTCTCTTCGATGCTGTGGCCCTCTGGGAACTTCCGGTTCCAGGCTCACTCTCTGAACAAAAGGCGTGGCTTCGGGGCCGTGCGATTTTGTGGAGAAGATGGCGTTTTGGAGCCAAAAGATGATGAAAGATGGCAGAATTGGCAGGAAACGGGATCTTGACTCGCGGTTTCGACTTCTACGGCACACGTCACCCAGGTAAGTGGGTCATGCTCATATCCTGTTCGTGACGCCAGGAATTTGAGGTGTGCCACTCCCGTGTCAGCAGCTGGGCTGCTCGGATCTGGATCCGCGGCTCGAGGGGCGTCCGAACCCGGGGGTCATGCGGCCACTCAAATGAAGGGGGGTATTTACAGGGGATTATGTTTAGAGTTTGTGACACCATCCGTGGTGTGTGGTAATGTGGAGTACCACAGCTGCAGTTAGGAGTACCTGGGGTCGACGGAGTGGGGCAGCCGGATGTTAGAACACTCCACGGGTAGGGGGGATGCCCCGGGACTCGGTGATGGTGTTCGGGGAGTACCGTGGGAAGTGAAGGGGGTCACCACTTTCGTACAAACTCAGTCAATAAAGCTGACACCGACAACTGGATAAACCAAAGTTCTGGACACCGCTGCCACTGAGGGGAGCTAGTTTGGGTCCCGTCCCCGATGGTGCTGCCTGGTGATCTGTGACCTTCCTCATGGCACTTAGTTCACTTCTTTGTTGGTCCCGGTAGCATAAAACTAGTCGGGTCCTGCTCCCAAGTGCGGCTAACTGTGGGAGCTTGCTCTCAGGGTTCACGCTAGGGATTTTCTGGACCATTTTTGTGGAAAGTCCTATCCCCCTTGTTGCGCTAGTTCCCCGATTTTGGAGCGGGTGGAGAGTGGATCTTGAAGGCTCCGTTCTCGTCGGGTAAATTGTTAGGTTGCCTGAAGCAAATTCCTGACCTAGGGTCCATGTACCCCGTCGTGCCTTGGTCCCAGCCCAGTGATGATACAAGGCCGCTGGCTGTCCTCCTCGACAGTTCTGTGCCCCTTGTCATGATCCCCTGTGACCGGGGGTCCAGCTCCTACTAGGCCCAGACCACCATCTGCTACCTAGTTGCTTCCAAGGAGCCCGGCTCCTGACCTCCTCTCTCCTTCACTTCCTACACTTCACTCTTCACTTTCAAACTGACTGACACTCCTGACCTCCCCTTAACCAACCCCCCAAGTGGGCAACCCTATTCCACTCAGGCCGTCCACTGGTGTGTCTGGTGGGTGTGGTGCCTAGGATTTTAATTGGCTGATATAGGCAACACCATGTAGTTGGGGACCCATAACCAAGGAGGAGGTGGATATTGCACAGAAGGGCAGATTGCACAATACCCTGTGATGACCTGATAGTCCGGGGCGTCACATACTCAATTCTTGTTCAGGGCTTCTTTTCCATGAATTACTGCATCAATGTGGGTGTGGCATGGAGGCGATCAGCCTGTGGCACTGCTGAGGTGTTATGGAGGCCCAGGTTGCTTTGATAGCAGCCTTCATCTCATCTGAATTGTTGGGTCTGGTGTGTCTCATCTTCCTCTTGACAATACCCTATAGGTTCTCTATGAGGTTTAGGTCAGGCGAGTTTGCTGGCCAATCAAGCATAGTGATACTGTAGTTTTTAAACCAGGTATTGGTACTTTTGGCAGTGTGGACAGGTGCCAAGTGATATTTCCATCTCTAAAAAGCTTGTCAGCAGAGGGAGGCATGAAGTGCTCTAAAATTTCCTGGTAGATGGCTGCATTGACTTTGGTCTTGATAAAACACAATGGACCTACACCAGCAGATGACATGGCTCCCCAAACCATCACTAATTGTGGAAACTTCACACTAGACCTCAAGCAGCTTGGATTGTGACCTCTTTACTCTTCCTCCAGACTCTAATACTGCGATTTCCAAATGAAATGTGAAATTTACTTTCATTTGAAAACAATACCTTGGACCACTGAGCAACAGTCCAGTTCTTTATCTCCTTGGACCAGGTAAGAAATTTCTGGCGTTGTCTATTGGTCATGAGTGGCTTGACACAAGGAATGCGGCAGTTGTAGTGTGACGCCCTGGCCGGGCCAGGTAGTCACAGATAGAGCCCCGCATTACACCTGGCCCTCATAGGTAACATACAGCCAAACATTTAAACCCTAGTCACCCCCCTCAAGGCTTGATGGACAAACCAGGGGGCGGAACCAGGCGGTTGGAAGACGCCCACCAAGGAGTTCAGATAGCCTGAGGCAGAAAAGTAAACAGAACAAGTCTAGAGTTCAAGTTGGAGAGGTGTATGGGCTGGAGCTGTGTGCAGCTCCAGTAGAGGAGAGAAACCAATTTTAGCAGGTGCCAGGGTAGGAGCCCTGGTACCTATGGCTAGGAGGCAGACGTCGGTCTCTGTCTGCAGGAGCCGGGAAGACTGTTCGGTGGAACCGAGGTGGACCGGTACAGGGTAGTGGCCCGCCGGTACCAACCCGGGGAACCGACTCGGAAACCGGAGCAGAAAGGGGGGTACTCAGACCCTGAAGCTAGGTCCAGAAGCTACTGGGGGCTAGCTAATTAACTGATTGCGGCCAGGATTAGAGGTCCTGTCCCAGCCAAAGTCCCGACTGAAGGCAACAACCCAACGAGGGGGATAAGCAGCCACCGCCACGGCTCAGAGATCCCGCGGGCCAGCGTCTGTGGGCAAAGGGCTCCTTAGGCAACCAAAAGCTGGGAGCAGACTCCTGAAGTTGCAAGCACAGGCGGTCCACCATCCAACACAGGTGTGGTAGAAAGACAGAGACCACCAGCCGGGTGGGGGACCAGACTGCAGCGGGCTGCAGGCACCGACCACCATCACCTTGGTTTACCAGAGGCTCGTGTGTTTACTAATAATGAGTACAACAGCACCCTCCGATCTCCCATCTCCCTGCACCGCCAAACACCCCCAACGGGTCCCGGGGCCACCATCCCTGCCCATGGAGGGGTTAACAACTTGCTGCCAAACATCTCCCCCGGGTGCCCCGTAACTGTAGCGGTGGTGTCCACTTTCACCACATCCCGTGGGTGGCGTCATGAACTTAACACGGCTCCGGCCGTACATCTACGTCCCCAAACCACAACCCCTCTTTCAGTTGAAGTGACCGCGAGACCCCCGGGTCCGGAGACCCTCGAGCCACCCACTGAAGGTCCGGATCCGAGCGGCTCGGCTGCCGAGCACGGGGCGGTACAGTAGCCCATGTTTTGGATACGTCTGTGTGTGGAGGCTCTTGAAGCACTGACTCCAGCAACAGTCCACTCCTTGTAAATCATCTCTGACTTTTTGAATGGCCCTTTCTTAACAATTCTGTCAAGGCTGTGGTTAGCTCGGTTGCTTGTGAACCTTTTTCTACCACACTTTTTCCTTCCACTCAACTTTCCATTAATATGCTTGGATACAGCACTCTGTGAACAGCCAGCTTCTTTAGCAATGACCTTTTGTGGTTTACTCTCCTTATGGAGTGTCTCAATGACTGCCTTCTGGACATCTGTCAAGTCAGCAGTCTTCCCCATGATTGTGTAGCCTACTGAACAAGACTAAAGGCCAATTTACACGCTGCGATATCGTTACCGATATCGCTAGCATGTGTACCCGCCCCCATCGGTTGTGCGACACGGGAAAATCGCTGCCCGTGGCGCAGAAAATCGTGTGGACCCATCATACATACTTACCTGCCAAGCGACGTCGCTGTGACCGGCGAACCACCTCCTTTCTAGGAGGGCAGTTCGTGCGGCGTCACAGTGACGTCACTAAGCGGCCGCCCAATCAAAGCGGAGGGGCGGAGATGAGCGGTACGTAACATCCCGCCCACCTCCTTCCTTCCACATTGCCGGTGGCCGCAGGTAAGGAGATGTTCCTCGTTCCTGCGATGTCACACATAGTGATGTGTGCTGCCGCAGGAACGACGAACAACATCGCTGCTGCAGGAGCAACGATAATTGAGATTAGGGAGGGACGTCACCGATTAGCGATTTTGAACGTTTTTGCAACAATTCAAAATCGCTACTAGGTGTCACACGCAATGACATCGCTAACGCGACCGGATGTGCGTCACAAAATCCGTGACCCCAACGAGATCGCTTTAGCGATGTCGTAGCGTGTAAAGCGGCCTTAAGGGACCATTTTAAACGCTTAGGAAGCCTTTGCAGATGTTTTGTGTTAATTATTCTAATTTTATTAGAGATCATTTTCAAAACATTATCAGAGATAATGATTTTTGGCTTTAAGCCATAATCATCAACTTTAACAGAAATAAACACTGGAAATAGATCACTCTGTGTAATGACTCAATATTATATACAGTACAGATCAAAAGTTTGGACACACCTTCTCATTCAAAGAGTTTTCTTTATTTTCAGGACTCTGAAAATTGTAGATTCACATTGAAGGCATCAAAACTATGAATTAAAACATGTGGAATGAAATACTTAAAAAAGTGAAACAACTGAAAATATGTCTTATATTCTAGGTTCTTCAAAGTAGCCACCTTTTGCTTTGATTACTGCTTTTCACACTCTTGGCATTCTCTTGATGCGCTTCAAGAGATAGTCACTAGAAATGGTCTTCCAACAGTCTTGAAGGAGTTCCCAGAGATGCTTAGCACTTGTTGGCCCTTTTGCCTTCACTCTGCGGTCCAGCTCACCCCAAACCATCTTGATTGGGTTCAGGTCTGGTGACTGTGGAGGCCAGTCATCTAGCATAGCACCCCATCCCTCTCCTTCTTAGTCAAATAGCCCTTACACAGGCTGGAGGTGTGTTTGGGGTCATTGTCCTGTTTAAAAATAAATGATGGTCCAACTAAACACAAACCGGATGGAATAGCATGCCGCTGCATGATGTTTTGATGGCCATGCTGGTTCAGTATGCCTTCAATTTTGAAAAAATCCCCAACAGTGTCACCAGCAAAGCACCCCCACACCATCATACCTCCTCCTCCATGCTTCACGGTGGGAACCAGGCATGTAGAGTCCATCCGTTCACCTTTTCTGCGTCGCACATCCAAAGATCTCAAATTTGGACTCATCAGACCAAAGCACAGATTTCCACTGGTCTAATGTCCATTTCTTGTGTTCTTTCACCCAAACAAGTCTCTTCTGCTTGTTGCCTGTCCTTAGCAGTGGTTTCCTAGCAGCTATTTTACCATGAAGGCCTGCTGCACAAAGTCTCCTCTTAACAGTTGTTCTAGAGATGTGTCTGCTGCTAGAACTCTGTGTGGCATTGACCTGGTCTCTAATCTGAGCTGCTGTTAACCTGCGATTTCTGAGGCTGGTGACTTGGATAAACTTATCCTCCGCAGCAGAGGTGACTCTGGGTCTTCCTTTCCTGGGGCGGTCCTTATGTGAGCCAGTTTCTTTGTAGCGTTTGATGGTTTTTGCGACTGCATTCGGGGACTCTTTCAAAGTTTTCCCAATTTTTTGGACTGACTGACCTTCATTTTTTAAAGTAATGATGGCCACTCGTTTTTCTTTACTTAGCTGCTTTTTTCTTGCCATAATACAAATTCTAACAGTCTATTCAGTAGGACTATCAGCTGTGTATCCACCAGACTTCTGCACAACACAACTGATGGTCCCAACCCCATTTATAAGGCAAGAAATCCCACTTATTAAACCTGACAGGGCACACCTGTGAAGTGAAAAACATTTCCAGTGACTACCTCTTGAAGCTCATCAAGAGAATGCCAAGAGTGTGCAAAGCAGTAATCAAAGCAAAAGGTGGCTACTTTGAAGAACCTAGAATATAAGACATATTTTCAGTTGTTTCACACTTTTTTAAGTATTTCATTCCACATGTGTTAATTCATATTTTAATGCCATCAATGTGAATCTACTATTTTCAGAGTCATGAAAATACAGAAAACTCTTTGAATAAGGTGTGTCCAAACCTTTGGTCTGTACTGTATGTGTTTCCCTTTTTGTATTGAATTACTGAAATAATTAACTTTTTGATGATATTCTAATTTATTGAGATGCACGTGTATGTCGTTGGTTTCAGTTGATGCAGTTCACATCACAGCTGTTTCTAATCTTCGATCCACATTGCAGCTTCTAGTGGTAGTGCTTTTCCTTACCAAACATGAAGTAGCTGAATCACTGGATTAGCAGCTAATTATTGTCTCCGTGCACCCCTGTTAGAGCATGTCATATCTGTGTTTAACCCTTTAACGACCGCCGATACGCCTTTTAACGGCGACAAATTAGGGTACTTCTTCCTTTCTGCCGCTTTTTAACGGCGGTCGGAAAAAAGGGTCTAGCGCCCCCAGAGTCACAAAATTTCCGGGGTCTCAGCTGCCGGGGGTAGCTGAGACCCTGGAGATCATGATTCGGGCCGGTTTTTCCGGTCCCCAGTCACGTGATGACCGGTATACACCGTATACCGATCATCAAGTTATAGTAAATGACCGCGCCGGTAAAAAATGATTTATCTCCCATCTGGCATGATCAAACATGCCAGAAGGGAGATAAATCTTTTTCCCGGTTCCCTCCGGTCCCCTCGGTATCCCCAAAGTGCCCCCCCCGACCCCCAACCCCCTCCCGAAAATCCAAGATGGCCGCGTGCACCGGCGAGCACAGCAGCGCGCCGGCCGCATTTACACTATTCTTATGGTTTCTGTCGTATGTGCCATAACACATGCGACAGAAACCTGCTCCCTAGGCCCTGCCGGGTCCCCCCCTATCCCCCCGGTGTTCCCCGGTGTCAGACATACTGTCGGAGCGCTGATCCCCCGCGGCCCCCTCCTCCGGCTCCTTCACAGCAGACGCCGGTCACATGTGCAGAGCGCGGCTGTCAGCTTCCTGTGTTCAGGACGCTGGCTGCAGCTGCTGCTCGGCACACAGCAGCTGTGACCCGGGGAGAGTGGGTGCAGATTCTTTGCACCCACTCTCCTCAAATGGAGGGTCCTCACACCTAGAAAATGGGGGATACGTTCCCTGAACGTGTCCCCCATATTCTAGAAGGTCCAGAGTCGACGTGGGACGTCCAAATGGATTACAGCGGATTTTTTTTTTCTTTTCTTTTCAATAAATTGGTCAATCAGGGAATGTTTTGGGGAGTGTTTTTTCAAATAAATTTTTTTTTGTTGTCAATTTTTTTTTTTATTACTGTCAACTAGTTATGTCGGGTATCTGATAGACGCCGTGACATAACTAATTGCTGGGCTTGATGCCAGGTGACATTACACACCTGGTATCAACCCCATTTATTACCCCGTTTGCCAACGCACCAGGGCGCGGGATGAGCTGGGGCGAAGCGCCAGAATTGGCGCATCTAATGGATGCGCCACTTCTGGGGCGGCTGCGGCCTGCTATTTTTAGGCTGGGAAGAGTCCAATAACCATGGCTCTTCCCACCCTGAGAATACCAGACCCCAGCTGTCAGCTTCACCTTGGCTGGTGATCTAATTTGGGGGGACCCTACGTTTGTTTGGTTTTTTTAATTATTTATTTATAAATAATTAAAAAAAAAAACAGCTTGGGGAGCCCTCCAAATTGATCACCAGCCAAGGTGAAGCTGTCAGCTGTGGTTTGCAGGCTACAGTCTGCTTTACCCTAGCTGGCTATCAAAAATAGGGGGGACCCCACGTCATTTATTTTAATTATTTTTTTTTTCTTTTTGGGCTAAATACAAGGTTAGGCACCCTTTAGTGCCACATGAAAGGCACTAAAGGGCGCCAGCTTAGAATATGCAGGGGGGTGGGACGTTATATATGTTTGACATCTATCCATTCATCCATTGTAGCATTTTAGGCTATGTGCCCACAATCAGGGTTTGCAGCGTTTTGGGTGCAGAGTATTTTCCCTGCGTCCATAACGCTGCGTTGTGTAGTTGAAGCACAGTGGAAGGATTTTTAGAAATCCCGTGCCCACTGTGCTTCTTTTCTCCGCAGCATAAATCGACCTGTGGCGCAGCTTCCCGAGCCTCAGCATGTCAATTTATGCTGCGGAGATGAGTGTGCTCTGCAGGTAGCATAGAGCTCCACAGCAGCCTGAACCCAAATCGTGGGCATGGGCAGCTGCGTTCTCCCGTGGACAACACTCACATCTCTGCAGTAAGGCTGACACTGTGTACTGGACGCCGTGTCGCTGGATCATGGCCACATAGCCTAAAAGAGAGAAATGTGTTGCTACAGCAACATTTTTGTGAAGTACCTGTGGATTCAAAATGCTTACTATACTCCTGAATAAAATCCTTGAGGGGTCCAGTTTCCAAAATGGAGTCACTTGTGGGGGGTTTCTAATGTATAAGTACCCAAGAGGCCCTGCTAATGTGACATGGTGCGCGCAATTTATTTCAACTTTTCCAAAATTCAAATGGTGCTCCTTCCATTCCAAGCCCTCCCATATATCCAAACAGAGGTTTTTGGCCACATATGGGGTATCCCTGCGCTCACAAGAAATTGGATAACAACCTGTGGGGTCCATGTTTTGTTGTTGCCTCTTGAAAAAGTGAGAAATGTGATGCTAAAGAAACATTTTTGTGAAAAAAATGAAAATTTTCAATATGGCAACCTAAGCTTATCAAATTCTGTGAAGTATTCGTGGATTCAAAATGCTCAATATACACCTAGATAAAAGCCTTGAGGTTTCTTGATTCCAGAATGGGGTCACTTGTGGGGGGCCTCCACTGTTTAGGCACTTTAGGGGCTTTCCAAATGCGACATAGCGTCCACTAATTATTCCAGCCAAATGTTCAGTCAAATTGCACTCCTTCCCTTCCAAGACCTGCCGTGTGCCCAAACAGTTGATTTCCACCACATATAAGATATCACCAAACTCAGGAGAAATTGCAGAATACATTTCATGGTGATTTTTTTCCTGTTACCCTTGTGAAAAAAAAAGCTACCTGGTTGAAGTAACAATTTTGTGGTAAAATTTTATTTTTTTATTTTCATGGCTCAACGTTATAAACTTCTGTGAAGCACCTGGGGGTTCAGGGTACTCACCAAACATCTAGATAAATTCCTTGAGAGGCCTAGTTTCCAATATGGGGTCACTTGTGGTGGTTTTTTGCTGTTTACGTACCTTAGGGGTCCTCCAAATGCAACATGGTGCCCGCAATCTTTTTCAGCCAAATTTCCTTTCCAAAATTCAAATATTGCTCCTTTCGTTCCAAGCCCTCCCATTTGTCCAAACAAAGGTTTCAGACCACATGTGAGGTATCACCGCACTCATAAAAAAGTGGGTAACAAACATTTGGGTCATATTTTTGGAATTACTTCTTGAAAAAGTGAGAGAATTGATGCTAAAGCAACATTTTTGAGAAAAAAATTACAATTTTCAATATGACAAAGTAACGTTATCAAAATCTGTGAAATACCTGTGGGTCCAAAATGCTCAGTATACCCCTCGATAGAAGCCTTAAGGGGTCTAGTTTCCAAAATGGGGTCACTTGAGGGGGGTTCCTGCTGTTTAGGTACCTTAGGGGATCTGTAATTGCAACATGGTGCCCGCAATCTGTTTCAGCTAACTTTGCTTTCCAAAATTCAAATATTGCTCCTTTCATTCCGAGCTCTCCCATTTACCCAAACAAAGGTTTCTGACCACATGTGGGGTATCAGCGCGCTCATAAGAAAGTGGGTAACAAACTGTGAGGTCCAATTTTTGGTGTTACCTCTTGAAAAAGTAAGAAAATTAGTGCTAAAGTAACATTTTTAGGTAAAATGTTAATTTTTATTTTTTTTCATTCCATATTACTTTAGTTCCTGTGAAGCACCTGAAGGGTTAATAAACTTCTTGAATGTGGTTTTGAGTACCTTGAGGGGTGCAGGTTTTAGAATGGTGTCACTTTTGGGTATTTTCTGTCACCCAGGCCTCTCAAAGTCACATCAAATGGGATGTGGTCCCTAAAAAAATGGTTTTGTAAATTTTCTTGAAAAAATGGGAAATTGCTGATGAACTTTGAACCCTTCTAACTTCCTAACCCCAAAAAATTTTGTTTCAAAAATTGCGCTGATCTAAAGTAGACAAGTGGGAAATGTTATTTATTAACTATTTTGTGTGACATAACTCTCCAGTTTATGGGCATAAAAATGAAAAGTTTGAAACTTGCAAAATTTTTAATTTTTTTGTCAAATTTCAGATTTTTTCACAAATAAAATAAAAAAATATCATCCTAAATTTACCTCTAACATGAAGCCCAATATGTCACGAAAAAACAATCTCAGATTCACCGGGATCCATTGAAGTCTTTCAGAGTTATAACCCTATAAAGTGACACTGGTCAAAATTGCAAAAAATGGCCTGGGCATTAAGTACAAATCTGGCTTCGTCCTTAAGGGGTTAAAGATAAAAATGTATAACGCTTTTATTAGTATGTCACCTATAGAGATGAGCGAACCAGTCGCGGTTCGGCTCGAGCTTCGTTCGCCAAACGGAGGTCGTGTTCGAGTTCGGTTCGGCGAACCGGTTCGGTGAACCACTCGATCCCCATAAGAAACAATGGGAGGCAATCACAAACACATAAAAACACCTAGAAAACACCCTCAAAGGTGTCCAAAAGGTAACAAACGACTCACAACACAACACAAACATATGGGAAAGTGACAAGAACAAATTTTCATGCGAAAACAAAACAGCGTTACGAGGAAAAAGAGGACGAGACACAGATATAGGCATGGCATGCCCTTCTAAAATCATGTAAAACACTGCAAGGTGACTCCAAGCGGTGACTTCAAAAATACGCCATCCTTAACCGTCCCCAGGATGACACCGGGATAGGTAGCAAAGTCGTTGCTGAACCATGACTTGTTCATCTTGGCTCCTTTTTAAAAACACAGCAAGGGTTACTCCAAGCGGAGTCTCCCTTTTTTCCAAAAATTGGGCCACACAGACACCCCTTCAGTGGCAGCACATGTGCCCCAGTTGTACACTTTACAGGTAGATTTGCATCAAGCACATTCAAAATACACAAGCATTTACTCTCCCCAGAATGACACAGGGGTAGTAAAGTCCTTGCAGATCCATGACTTGTTCATTTTGATGAACGTTAGTCTGTCCACATTGTCACTGGACAGACGCGTGAGCTTATCTGTCAGCACATACCCAGCAGCACTGAAGACACATTCTGAGACAACGCTGGCAGCTGGACACGACAAGATCTCCAAGGCGTAAGTGGAGAGCTCAGGCCATTTTTCAAGATTTGAAGCCCAAAATGAGCAAGGCTCCATTTGCAAAGTCATGGCATCGATGTTCATTTGGAGATACTCCTGTATCATCCTCTCCAGCCGTTGGCTATGTGTCAGACTTGTTGTCTCTGGTGGCCTTGCAAAGGATGGTCTAAAAAAATTACGATTCAATAAAATTGCTGTTACCAGCACCAGATACCGTGCTGCTGGTACGGTTAGACTGTTGATGACGAGACCGTCCCATGTTTGTCAAGTTTCAACTGGGAGATTCACTCCGTGCACCACAGTTGGTTGGTGGAAAAGCCGAGCTAAGATCGAGTAACAGCTTCTGCTGATACTCCTGCATACGTGTGTCCCTTTCTATGGCTGGAATTATGTCACACAATTTGGACTTGTACCGGGGATCTAATAGTGTGGCAAGCCAGTAGTCATCATCACTTCTAATTTTGATAATACGAGGGTCATGTTGGAGGTAGTGCAGCTCATGTGTCTTGCGCAGCCATGCGGACCAAGTCCACGCTGTGTTTGTGGCATAGAGGTGCTAACCGTTCTTTCTTCCTCTGACATCTCCCCCCAACCTCTTTCAACTGAAATTTGACCAAGGTTTCCCTCATCCGCTGAGTCTTCCATGTCCATGGACAGTTCGTCCTCCATTTCTTCATGTTCTCCTGCACCTTTCTCAACATTTTGCCTGCTACCATGTGCCCTTGTTGATCCCTGTCCCCCATGGTCCCATGCCTGCCGCCTTGGTGATGATGAACCTCTAGACCTTGGTGATGTTGTTGTCCCTTGCACATATGAATCCTCCTGTAGTTCCTCCCCTTCCTGTTGTCCCACCCCCTAACTCCGAATAGTGTTTAGCGTGTGCTCCAGCATGTCAATAACTGGAATTCTCATGCTGATAATGGCATTGTCAGCGCTACACATATTCGTCGCCATGTCGAAACTGTGCAGAAGGGTGCATAGGTCCTTGATCTGAGACCACTCCATGAGGGTGATCTGCCCCACCTCTGCATCTCGTTGACCCAGGCTATACGTCATGACGTATTGCACCAGTGCTCGGCGGTGCTGCCACAGTCGCTGTAACATGTGGAGAGTCGAATTCCAGCATGTCGGCACATCGCATTTCAGGCGATGAACCGGCAGGCCGAAAGACTTCTGGAGCGATGTAAGTCGCTCAGCTGCGGCGGTTGAACGGCGGAAGTGAGCAGACAGTTTTCGTGCCCTGCTCAGAAGGCCATCTAGGCCGGGATAGTGTGTTAAAAATTGCTGGACAACAAGGTTCAACACATGAGCCATACAAAGCACGTGTGTCACCTTGCCCAGGCGAAGGGTCGCACCCAGGTTTGCAGCATTGTCGCACACGGCCTTACAAGGCTGTAGGTTGAGTGGAGACAACCATTTACCAAACTCAGTCTCCAGAGCTGCCCACAACTCAACCGCTGTGTGACTCTTATTTCCAAGACATTTCAAGATAAAGACCGCCTGATGCCGTTGTGCTCTGCTGTCAGCATAGTAATGAGGTGTGCGTGATTCCTTGTGCGCAGTTACAACACTGGTGGCCTGACCAGGCAGGCTTGGGGTGGAGGTGGAGGACCCAGACGAGGTTGGGGAGGCAGAAGCAGTGGAGGAACTTGGATAGACAGAGGATTGACGCACAAGTCGTGGGGACGGCAAGACTTGTGCAACAGACCCTTCACCATCTATCACCATAGTTACCCAGTGCCCAATCAGCGTCATGTAACATCCCTGTCCATGCTTATTGGTCTAAGTATCGGTGGTGAAATGCACCCGTTCACACACAGAGTTTCTTAAGGAAGCGGTGATGTTGTGTGCGACATGCTGGTGTAGCGCAGGCACACCTTTCTTAGAGAAGTAGTGGCGACTGGGCATCTGATAGTGGGGCACAGCGACGGACATAAGGTCTCGAAAATCCTATGTGTCCACCAGGCGGAAAGGCAGCATTTCGGTAGCCAAGAGCTTACAGAGTCAACCTCTTAGCTTTATCATGGGTCGCAGGAAATGGCTTTTTATTTGTCCACATGTGAGGGACAGAGATCTGGCTGCTGTGTGTAGACGGTGGTGACTGAGTAGGGTGTCTCTGGAAAAATGCAGGTTTATGAGGAAAGTGCAGGCGTAGACATGATGTTGCCTTCATCCAACGTTGGTGCTATCGATGTCTGAGAGAGCTGTACACACGCAGTTGTTTCCCCTTCCAAACCAAGTGACGACCTACCAAGCAAACTGCCTGTTGCGGTTACAGTGGTGGAAGGTGTGCGTGAAATACCAGGTGTGACAGCTGTCCCCACAGTCCTAGAAGATGAAGCGCGCGGATGCACTGGATGGGGCAGGCGGTGGATGGTCCGCTCCGCTAAGCCGCATTGCAGCACGGTGAGCTTCCCACTGGGACATATGATATTTATTCATGTGACGATTCATGGAAGAAGTTGTCAAACTGCTGAGGTTTTTGCCTCTACTTACAGATTCCCGACAAATTTTACAGATCACATGATTTAGGCGATCCTTTGCAAGGTCAAAAAAGGACCAGGCTAGGCAAGGCTTAGATGACATGCGACCTGCTGAGCCACCCCGACTAGTGCTCAGAGGCAGAGTGGTGGCTGATGATGCAGTTGTAGACGTGCTACCAGTACTCCTCCTCTGTCCAGGAAGGCGCAAGGTAACTTCGTCGTCAGTTGCATCCTCCTCCACCGCCTCTGTTGACCTCCTCGAGTGCCTGACTGTGGGTTGACAGTAGGTGGGATCTAGAACTTCCTCATCAAGCATTGTGTTTGCACTCCCCTCACCCTCAGACTTAGCCTCTTCCTGCCCTGACCGAATATTTAAGTTGTCATCCCAATCTGGTATCTGCGTCTCATGGTCATCAGTATGTTCCTCCTTGTCTCTACCAACAGGTGTTACAGTTTGTGACAAAGGGTCAACATTATGCTCAGAAACTTGGTCATCATGGCCTGAATCTGAGTCACAAAGGTTCTGGGCATCACTGCAGACCATTTCCTGGTCTGTACCCACTGTAGCTTGGAAGCAGACCTCTGATTCCCATGCTATAGTGTGACTGAACAGCTCTGCAGACTCAGCCATCTCTGTTCCACCATACTATGCAGGGCAGATGGAGACTTGAGAACTGGGAGAAAGCAAGTGTGATTGGGATGACAACTCAGAGGACTGGGTTTTTTTGGATGCGATAGTTGAGGTGGAGGAGAGGGCACTTGTTGGAGCACTTGAGATCCATTCAAGCACGTGCTTTTTTTGTGCATCATCTACCTTTGTTACAGTTGTTCAGGTCCGTAAAAAAGGGAGCACATCGGATTGTCCACGGAAAGTAGTAGACATCTTACTTTTGCTGGACCATGGCCTATCTTCAGCAGATGTTAATGTAGCTTTGCCACCTTCCCCACGGACAAAAACTTTTTTTCCTTTTCCAACACGCCTCTTCCCCTTTCCACCAGCATCTGTCATTTTGCCACTCATTTTGATAGCGACAAGATTGGCCACTTAAAATGTGGTAGTAAAAATTGAGAGGTGGTGTAGATTGCAGAGGTGGTCTAGCTTTATTGAAAGCTGAAGAAACAACACCAACTATCCCTGACAATGCAACTATGGACCTTAAAGTTTCAGCAGTGTTTGCTATTATAATAGCTTAGTAAAAATGAGCAGGAGGGTGGAATGCAGAGGTGCTGGAAATTGCTTGGCACCAGTGGGATACTAATGAAGTATAACAGCCACTTTTTGGATGCCATTAAGTTTCAGCAGTGTTTGCTATTATATTAGCTTAGTAAAAATGAGCAGGAGGGTGGAATGCAGAGGTGCTGGAAATTGCTTGGCACCAGTGTCACAATAATGGAGTACAGCAGCCACTCTTTGGATGGCACTAACTGGCAGCACTCTTTTCAATTAAAATGGCTTTGCAAAAATGTGCAGGAGGGGAGAATGCAGAGGTGGTGGGACTTGCTTGGCACAAGTGGCACAATAATGGGGTACAGCAGACACTCTTTGGATGGCACTAACTGGCAGCACTCTTTTCAATTAAAATGGCTTTGCAAAAATGTGCAGGAGGGGAGAATGCTGAGGTGGTGGGACTTGCTTGGCACAAGTGTTGAGGAGAGCCATAAAATGAAATACTTAATTAACCTCTGGACATAGAGCATTGTGGGAAATATGTTGATTTGCCTTACATAATTCAGCTCGCAGATCATACACATGACACAGATATAAAGATGGCTGCCATTTCCTGTTCTCCACACCTTGCTTGGAATGCAAGGAATGACAGAAGATACCATATAAGGGAAGACCCCTGGTCAAGCTAGAAGACCAACCCAAAGATCAGATGACATCACAGACCAAACTGTTGTGAATGTTAGTTATGTCTTGGCTGCTGGGAGGCTCCCTCTGGTGGCCAGGAAGGGTTTGGACAGAGACCAGGTGTGTTGTGCAGTGGGTGTTTCCTTTCCTAACTCTCTGCTTATTTAAGTCCTGGTCTGATTGCAGGCTGTTGCCGGATGTCAGTTGTTCTTTGTATCTCTAGCCTGCTTAATCCTGCTCTACATCACATCCACTCCAAATAAGTTCTTGCTCTTTATTTATTGCCTGGTTCTTTTGCTTATCTGGGTCTGATAACAGAGAGTGATAGAAGAAGGGTCTTAATTCCGCGCCAAGGACTCAATGGATCCAGGAAGAGATTAATGCTTCTTTAATAACATGCACAAGTCTACGCGTTTCTGGAGACACAGCTCCCTTCATCAGGACATTGGCAAGAGAACATCAAATGATTAAGACCCTTCTTCTATCACTCTCTGTTATCAGCCAACTTTGGGACTGCTGCCTGGACCTGGATCTTATATATGCCTGTATAGTGGTTGTGACTGGCACAACCATTATAGGTGAGTGTGTTTTTATTACATATCTTCCTCCCTTTTTGGGGTAAGACCCTATTGCGCTTTTCTTTCCACAGTTTCTCATCTGCTTATCTGGGTCTGTCATTTGTTGTGGTTGGTTTCAGTTTATTTCCTTCCAGGGATTTTCCCCCTCAGTGGATTGTTGTGGAACTCCCTGCAGTTCTCTGTGGAGTATAGCTCCTTTGGGTCCATGTGTTTATGGCTTGTTGAATTTGTTATAATTCTTGTTTTCTGTTCATTGGTATGACAAGGGCACCTGGTATAGGACGGAGTTCAGATCGAGCGATCTGAGGGCCTTTTTGTACTATCAGGAAGTTGGTATTTTGCAGGGTTTTTCTCTGGCTACCATCAGTCCCTTTCCTGTCCTTTGCTATTTTAGTCAGCGGGGGCCTCACCTTTTGCTAATGCTGTCATCTACCTGTGTATTGTGTTTTTCCTATATCACCGCAGTCTTTGAATGTGGGGGGCTCGCTATTCTTGTCTATTTTCTGAGGCAGAGAGTTATTCATCTTTCCTACCTTTAGGATAGTTAGTTCTCCGGCTGGGTTCGCGGTGCACAGGATGTTAGTTCACCCCTCGGCTACTTCTAGTTGTGTTGGTTAGTAAGGGGATGGCGGCCAGATTAGTTGCCAATGCTCTTGTCACCTTTTTGCCAATGATTTGTGGTGATCTTCCATGGTTCCGGATCATAACAGTACATCCGGCCAAACAAATTTAAAGGGTACTCTTAAGAAGGAAAAAAAAAAGGAAAAAAAAAAGCTGCTGAGAAAATTTTTTTTTTTTTTGGTGTTTTTCCTCTTCTTCTTTGGGTTCTGTGGAAGATTTCTTTTGTCTAGCATGGATGAATTGGGTGAGCGTGTTGCTCATCTTGATGCTAAGGTTCGTCGTATAGAGTCTTATCTTGCACAGACTCCCCTTGCAGAGCCTAAAATTCCTGTTCCTGAATTTTTTTCAGGAGATAGGTCGAGATTTTTGAGCTTCAAAAATAATTGTAAATTATTTTTTGACCTGCGCCCTAAGTCCTCAGGAAATCCCGTACAGCAGGTTAAGATTGTCATCTCCTTGCTGCGTGGTGACCCTCAGGACTGGGCCTTCTCTTTAGCGTCTGATGATCCGATTCTCAATGATGTGGACTCCTTTTTCAGGCCTTGGGATTATTATATCACGAACCCAATATTGTGGACCAAGCAGAAAAGGTCTTGTTGTCCTTAACTCAGGGTTTGGATTCTGCAGAAACGTTTTGTCAGAAATTTTGTAAGTGGGCGGTCCTTACCAAATGGAATGATGGTGCGCTTGCAGCTCTTTTTCGCAAGGGTATTGCGGATGCTGTGAAGGATGTAATGGTAGGATTTCCCGTCCCTTCTGGTCTTGATGCCTCTATGACCTTGGCCATTCAGATTGATAGGCGTTTACGTGAGCGCAGGAAGATACCTGCTGGTTTTGTGCCTGTGGAACAGCCTTTGGAGCCTATGGAGTGTGATAGGGTCCTTTCTAATGCTAGTCGGCAGGGGTTCAGACGGAAGAATAGACTGTGCTTCTATTGTGGAGACGCTTCTCATAACATCTCTGTCTGCCCTAAACGTGAAAGGAGATTGGCTACTTCTGTTACTGTGGGTTCTTTGCAACCAAAGTTTCTTTTGTCTGTCACATTGATTTGCTCATTGTCTTCCTTTTCTGCATTTGCCTTTGTGGACTCAGGGGCAGCGCTCAATTTGATGGATTTTGGGTTTGCTAGGGATTGTGGTTTTCCCATGGTTCCTTTGCAAACTCCTATTCCTTTAAGGGGCATTGATGCTACCCCTTTGGCAGAACATAAACCCCAATTTTGGACCCAGGTGCCTATGAGAGTTGCACCTGCGCATCAGGAAACTTGTACATTTTTAGTATTGAATAATCTACAGGATACCTTGGTACTGGGATTTCCGTGGTTGCAGACCCATAATCCGGTTCTTGACTGGAGATCCTTGTCGGTAGCTAGTTGGGGTTGTCAAGGTTTGCATCAGGACCTTTCCGTGTCGTCCACGTCTGCTCAGGCAGTTGATGTTCCGACTTTCTTGTCTGATTTCCGTGATGTATTTAATGACCAGGAATCTGATTCTCTGCCCCCACGCCGGGACTGTGACTGTGCCATTGAGTTGGTGCCCGGTTGTAAATTTCCCAAGGGGCGGATTTTCAACTTGTCTGTGCCCGAACATGATGCCATGCGGTCATACATCAGAGAATCATTGGAGAAGGGGCACATTCGGCCCTCATCTTCTCCTTTGGGTGCTGGCTTCTTCTTTGTTGCTAAGAAAGATGGTTCGTTGAGGCCTTGAATTGATTACCGTCTTCTTAATAAACTTACAGTCAAATATCAGTACCCTTTGCCTCTGATGTCTGATCTGTTCTCTAGAGTGCAGAGTGCCAAATGGTTTACGAAACTGGATCTCAAGGGTGCATATAATCTCATCCGTATTAAGGAGGGTGATGAATGGAAGACGGCTTTTAATACTCCTGAGGGGCATTTTGAGTACCTAGTGATGCCTTTTGGGCTCACTAATCCACCCTCCGTCTTCAAGGCCTTCATGAATGATATATTTCGGGACCTTATTCGTAAATTTTTGATTGTGTATTTGGATGACATCTTGATTTTTTCTGATGATTGGGACTCTCATGTTGGGCAAGTACGGGATGTTTTTCAGATACTTAAGGATAATGCACTGTACGTTAAGGGGTCAAAGTGCCTCTTTGGGGTGCAAAGGATTTCCTTTTTGGGCTTCATCCTGTCTCCCTCCGCTATCGAAATGGACCCGGTTAAGGTTCAGGCTATTTACGACTGTGTGCAACCGACTTCTCTAAAATCCCTGCAGCGGTTTTTGGGGTTTGCTAATTTTTACCGTAAATTTATAGCCAATTTTTCTGCCATTGTCAAACCTCTGACAGATTTGACAAAGAAGGGAGCTGATGCTGAGCATTGGACCCCTGAGGCTATTGTGGCCTTCTGCCCAAGTTCTGCAGCAACCTGATGTGTCTCGCCCATTTCAAGTTGAGATCGATGCCTCAGAGATCGGAGCAGGTGCTGTTCTGTCTCAACGAGATGATACTTCGGGTAAACTTAAGCCCTGTGCCTTTTTCTCTTGGAAGTTTGCTCCTTCTGAACGGAATTATGATGTGGGGAACCGGGAATTATTGGCTATGAAGTGGGCATTTGAAGAGTGGAGGCATTGGTTGGAGGGGGCTAGGCATCAAGTTGTGGTGCTTACGGACCACAAGAATCTCATCTATCTGGAATCGGCCAAGAGGTTGAATCCTCGGCAGGCCAGGTGGGCTTTGTTTTTTACCCGGTTTAATTTTGTGGTCTCTTTTTTGCCGGGCACCAAGAATGTTAAGGCAGATGCCCTTTCCAGGAGTTTCTGCGCTGACTCTTTGGAGATTGTCGAACCGTCTACTATCCTGAATGATGGTGTAGTTTTCTCGGCTATTTCGCCTGATCTGCGGTTGGTACTGGCGGAATTTCAGGGGGATAAACCTGAGAGATGTCCTACAGGGAAACTGTTTGTCCCAGACCAATGGAGAGACCGAGTTGTCTCTGAGGTTCATTGCTCTGTTTTGGCGGGTCATCCTGGCATTTTTGGTACTCGGGATCTTGTGAGACGCTCTTTTTGGTGGCCTTCCCTGTCCCAAGATGTCCGTCGTTTTGTGCAGTCTTGTGGAGTTTGTTCTAGGTCCAAGCCCTGTTGTTCACGTTCTAGTGGGCTATTATTGCCTTTGCCTGTACCTAAGAAACCTTGGACGCACATCTCTATGGATTTTATTTCAGAGCTTCCCGTCTCTCAGAAAATGACTGTGATTTGGGTGATCTGTGACAGATTCTCCAAGATGGTCCACTTGGTTCCCCTATCTAAGTTGCCGTCTTCATCAGAGTTGGTGCCTTTGTTTTTGCAACATGTTGTCCGTTTGCATGGTATTCCCGAAAACATTGTTTCTGACAGAGGGGTGCAGTTTGTATCCAGGTTTTGGAGGATTTTTTGCTCCAAATTGGGTGTTCAGCTGTCTTTCTACTCGGCGTTTCATCCTCAGACCAATGGTCAGACTGAAAGGTCTAACCAGACCCTGGAGACCTATTTACGGTGTTTTGTTTCTGCGGATCAGGATGACTGGGTTTCGTTTTTGCCTTTGGCTGAATTTGCCCTTAACAATAGAGCTAGCTCTACCACGTTGCTGTCCCCCTTTTTCTGCAATTTTGGGTATCACCCTAGGTTCCTCTCAGGGCAGCTTGAGGCGTCTGACTGTCCGGGGGTGGATTCGGTGGTTAACAGACTGCAGCAGATTTGGGGGCAGGTAGTGGATAAATTGTTTCAGTCCCAAGAAACTGCCCAAAAGTTTGCCAACCGGCGTCGGACTGTTGGTCCTCGGTTTAAAGTAGGGGACATGGTGTGGTTGTCCTCTAAAAATATTCCTATGAGAGTTCCGTCTCCTAAATTTAAGCCCAGATTTATTGGACCTTATAAGATTTCGGAGATTATTAATCCTGTATCTTTCCGTTTGACTCTGCCTGCGTCATTTAAGATTCACAATGTCTTCCATAAGTCCTTGTTGAAGAAACATGTGGAGCCGGCAGTTCCTGCAGCAGCGTCTCCTGACCCTGTTTTGGTACAAGGGGATCTGGAGTATAAGGTTGAAAAAATTCTGGATTCCCATCGCAGTAGGCGATGTACCTTGTGAAATGGAAGGGTTATGGGCAGGAGGATAACTCTTGGGTTGTGGCTTCTGACATTCATGCGGACAGGTTGGTTCGCGCATTCCATCATGCTCATCCCGAGCGACCCGGTGGCGTGGGTGAGGGTTCGGTGACCCCTCCTCAAGGGGGGGTACTGTTGTGAATGTTAGTTATGTCTTGGCTGCTGGGAGGCTCCCTCTGGTGGCCAGGAAGGGTTTGGGCAGAGACCAGGTGTGTTGTGCAGTGGGTGTTTCCTTTCCTAACTCTCTGCTTATTTAAGTCCTGGTCTGATTGCAGGCTGTTGCCGGATGTCAGTTGTTCTTTGTATCTCTAGCCTGCTTAATCCTGCTCTACATCACATCCACTCCAGATAAGTTCTTGCTCTTTATTTATTGCCTGGTTCTTTTGCTTATCTGGGTTTGTCATTTGTTGTGGTTGGTTTCAGTTTATTTCCTTCCAGGGATTTTCCCCCTCAGTGGATTGTTGTGGAACTCCCTGCAGTTCTGTGTGGAGTATAGCTCCTTTGGGTCCATGTGTTTATGGCTTGTTGAATTTGTTATAATTCTTGTTTTCTGTTCATTGGTATGACAAGGGCACCTGGTATAGGACGGAGTTCAGATCGAGCGATCTGAGGGCCTTTTTGTACTATCAGGAAGTTGGTATGTTGCAGGGTTTTTCTCTGGCTACCATCAGTCCCTTTCCTGTCCTTTCCTATTTTAGTCAGCGGGGGCCTCACCTTTTGCTAATCCTGTCATCTACCTGTGTATTGTGTTTTTCCTATATCACCGCAGTCTTTGAATGTGGGGGGCTTGCTATTCTTGTCTATTTTCTGAGGCAGAGAGTTATTCATCTTTCCTACCTTTAGGATAGTTAGTTCTCCGGCTGGGTTCGCGCTGCACAGGATGTTAGTTCACCCCTCGGCTACTTCTAGTTGTGTTGGTTAGTAAGGGGATGGCGGCCAGATTAGTTGTCAATGCTCTTGTCACCTTTTTGCCAATGATTTGTGGTGATCTTCCATGGTTCCGGATCATAACACCAAACCATCTGCATGGATGCACCAGATGACGTCCCTCCCATCACCATGGTTTCATCCACTGAAGTCAGACGCACCCATCAACAGCAACACGGATCTCCCCATTGGCTAGCTCATGAACTGTCCCACTAAATGGGCATATCTGAACTTGTGTACACCCCTAGCCTATATCAAGAGGATGCATGCTTCTCCTCAGTCTGTTCGGTGCCATCTTTACTGTGACCAAGAAGAGATTTCATATCCGACTGTGTCTGGTGTGAATTCTTTTATGCATGCACTTGGTATATACCAATTCAGCCAGGCAGTAGGCAACTAGTGATCCCTGGTTAAGAGTTCACCTCAACATTATTGGTGCCCAATGTGGGGCCAATAGACAGAGACACCTGAAATCTTGATGAACCGGCAACTGGAATGGCATGACGTGCTGGACACCCCAGGAATTTGATCACTTCCTAACGAGAGTACGGTAGGTCTGCTGATTTTTCATAATCTGTAGTCTTCCCGTGGTCTCGGTGGGGTTTGTGGCACTGATTGCCTGACTGTGTCCGGTTTTGTTGGGTTGGGGTATCTGTTGACGGGCAGACGGGTCTCACGGCTATTGGCCATATTAATCTCAGAAGAACCGTCACATATTCAGTTGCCTGCTGTCTGTTGTGTGTATTTGTGAAGAGGGGAAATTGACTGGTAGTTAAGAGAGCATGTGGGTTTTTGAGCAGTGTTTGGAAACGTGAGGACGCTCCATGTGATACGGTTTTTGGTTGTTGCCTGTCATATGTTTTGCGGTTCTGGTGGAGATTTAAATAGAGTTGGGGCTCGAGGCCTAGAGTGAATGACTCGGCAAGAGGCCTAGAGATAAAGCGCAGGTTTTAATTGGTCAGGTTAGGCACTTGTTTTTTTGTCACGGGCTCTCAAATTTGTTGATATGGTTTTTTACAAGGCCTAGATAAGAGGCTGGTATGTAATGACTGGAGATAAAGCGCAGGTTTTAATTGGTCAGGTTAGGCACGTGTTTTTCATGGGTTCTCAAATTTGTTGATATGGTAAAGGATATTGTCTGTGGTATAGTATGCGGTTGTCGCCTGTGGTACAGTTTATAGCTCTGTGAGGAAATATGTGAGACTGCTGGTACGTGGTAATCTTGGGGCCTAGCGCAGTGTAGCGTGGAATGGCTGGTACGGATACCATTGGGGCATAGCGTTTAAGTTGCGCGTTGTGGCTGGTACGTGGTAGTCTTGGGGCCTAACTCTGGACGTGAAATGGCTGGTACGGATACCATTGGGGCTTAGCGCAAGCTTGGGTGATATAATCGGTATGAGGTGTCTCGGGGTCTAGAAAGAGCGCTTGACGTGAATCAGCTGGTACGGGCACCTTGTAGCCAGGGGTGACACCATTGGTGTCTTTATGAATTACGGACCATGTAGAAACTGGGCAAGGACACCGTGACGAGGCGCCTGCTGCAGACTTAACAAAAACTTTACTTAGTGTTCAAGTTGTGTGTCAGTTGTGAGTCATCTACTCCTGTGTTTGTTTGTTGGTTTTGTTGGTGTTGTTTAGCTTGAAAGAAAGATTGAGAAATTGATGTTGTGCCTAGTTGTGGTCGGAAAAATCCGGATGAGAGTGAACTTTGTTGGGATGTGGGGACTCTAGGCCGCAATCCTGTGATAAACCATGTGTTATTAATGGTGGCAGCCATTTTAGGTCAGATTTTAAAATGGTGGATGAAGCACATGGCTGAGGCATGATTGAGACAAAGACAGAGAGTGAGTAGGGGGATGTGTAAGGTAACCAGAAGACCATAGGTTGTTTGAATATCTGAACAATTGATTGGATGGAGTAGTACATACTTAGACAGAAAAATAAGTTTTTATCTATAATTAGACTTAGATCGTGGACATATATATATGTGTGTGTGTGTGTGTGTGTATAAATATATATATATATATATATATATATATATACAGTGCCTACAAGTAGTATTCAACCCCCTGCATATTTAGCAGGTTTGATAAGATGCAAATAAGATAGAGCCTGCAAACTTCAAACAAGAGCAGGATTTATTAACAGATGCATAAATCTTACAAACCAACAAGTTATGTTGCTCAGTTAAATTTTAATAAATTTTCAACATAAAAGTGTGGGTCAATTATTATTCAACCCCTAGGTTTAATATTTTGTGGAATAACCCTTGTTTGCAATTACAGCTAATAATCGTCTTTTATAAGACCTGATCAGGCCGGCACAGGTCTCTGGAGTTATCTTGGCCCACTCCTCCATGCAGATCTTCTCCAAGTTATATAGGTTCTTTGGGTGTCTCATGTGGACTTTAATCTTGAGCTCCTTCCACAAGCTTTCAATTGGGTTAAGGTCAGGAGACTGACTAGGCCACTGCAACACCTTGATTTTTTCCCTCTTGAACCAGGCCTTGGTTTTCTTGGCTGTGTGCTTTGGGTCGTTGTCTTGTTGGAAGATGAAATGACGACCCATCTTAAGATCCTTGATGGAGGAGCGGAGGTTCTTGGCCAAAATCTCCAGGTAGGCCGTGCTATCCATCTTCCCATGGATGTGGACCAGATGGCCAGGCCCCTTGGCTGAGAAACAGCCCCACAGCATGATGCTGCCACCACCATGCTTGACTGTAGGGATGGTATTTTTGGGGTCGTATGCAGTGCCATCCAGTCTCCAAACGTCACGTGTGTGGTTGGCACCAAAGATCTTGATCTTGGTCTCATCAGACCAGAGAACCTTGAACCAGTCTGTCTCAGAGTCCTCCAAGTGATCATGAGCAAACTGTAGACGAGCCTTGACATGACGCTTTGAAAGTAAAGGTACCTTACGGGCTCGTCTGGAACGGAGACCATTGCGGTGGAGTACGTTACTTATGGTATTGACTGAAACCAATGTCCCCACTGCCATGAGATCTTCCCGGAGCTCCTTCCTTGTTGTCCTTGGGTTAGCCTTGACTCTTCGGACAAGCTTGGCTTCGGCACGGGTGGAAACTTTCAAAGGCTGTCCAGGCCGTGAAAGGCTAACAGTAGTTCCATAAGCCTTCCACTTCCGGATTATGCTCCCAACAGTGGAGACAGGTAGGCCCAACTCCTTGGAAAGAGTTTTGTACCCCTTGCCAGCCTTGTGACCCTCCATGATCTTGTCTCTGATGGCCTTGGAATGCTCCTTTGTCTTTCCCATGTTGACCAAGTATGAGTGATGTTCACAAGTTTGGGGAGGGTCTTAATTAGTCAGAAAAGGCTGGAAAAAGAGATAATTAATCCAAACATGTGAAGCTCATTGTTCTTTGTGCCTGAAATACTTCTTAATACTTTAGGGGAACCAAACAGAATTCTTGTGGTTTGAGGGGTTGAATAATAAATGACCCTCTGAATAAACTTTTCACAATTTAAAAAAAAAAATAAAAAAATAAATATTCTTTTTTGCTGCAGTGCATTTCACACTTCCAGGCTGATCTACAGTCCAAATGTCACAATGCCAAGTTAATTCCGAATGTGTAAACCTGCTAAATCTGCAGGGGGTTGAATACTACTTGTAGGCACTGTATATATATATATATATGTACAGACTACGGAAAATAGGAGAGAGAGAGTTGGAGCAGATGTGAGGTCCTTTTCCCTGCCACATTCTAAAATGGTGGATGAAGCACATGGTGTCTGAGACATGCATGGTTTAAACAAAGAAAAGGTCGGGAGATGTGTGAAGACCATGTGCTCTGTAAATGTATGAACAATAGATTAGATGGAGTACTATACTTGGACAAAAAAAAAGTGTTTTTAACTGTAGTTGGACCAGGACTGTGGATATCTGAATATGTGTATATATATGATATATATAAATGTATGTGTGTGTATGTATAAAACACAGACTATAGAATATAGGGGGAAATACTTGAGAAAAAAAAAATCAGTTTACCTTCCCCTTCCCCCCACCTGATGCTACAATCCCAACAAAGAGAAGGAAATCACGTGCTGTGGGGCCATTTTCTATAGGCCTCAGTGCAGCTGACAAAACTGCTCTAAGGAATATTGAATGATTGGGTAGTTGTGGAAGACACTTAATACAGATCCAGTGTGCAGGTTGGATTGAGTCAGGATAGTCAAAGGGAGGAATGTCTTATTAATTAGTAAACAAGAAAATAAGAGAAAATCTTAAAATAACGTACCTTTGCGACAGATGTCATGATAAATAATACATATTCCAATTATGAATGTGGCGAATAATCCTGAGACTTGAATGTTTTAAAAAAAATAAATAAATAAATACCGTATTTTTCGCTTTATAAGACGCACCGGAATATAAGACGCACCCCAAACTTAGACATAAAAAAAGGTAAAAAAAAGAAAAATGGGGTCCGTCTTATACTCCGATGTTCTCTTACCGGAGGGGGGCAGCAGTGGTGGTGAAGCGGGGTCACAGGAGGCACAGGTTGTGCTGGCAGGCGCGGCAGGTCAGTGGCAGCGGGGTCCGTGGTTGCAGGTGCCGTGGCGTCCGTGGTTGCAGGCGCGGTGGTGTCCGCGGTGGCAGGATCCGTGGGGTCCGTGGTGGCGGCAGCAGCCGTGGCATGAGAGCCGTGCAGCAGGCCGGTGCAGTGAGTGTCCGCGGTCCCGGTTCAGTGGTGGCAGCGGCGGCGGCGGCGGCTCAGTGGTGGGAGCGGCGGCAACTGCTCAGTGGTGGCAGCGGCAGGGACTGCTCAGTGGTGGCGTGTGTCCGCGGTCCCGGTTCAGTGGTGGCAGCGGCGGCGGCGGCGGCGGCTCAGTGGTGGGAGCGGCGGCGACGGCTCAGTGGTGGAGTGTGTCCGCGGTCCCGATTCAAGTAATGGCGCCCGGAGCGACGCATGCGCAGATGGAGCTCTCATCCAAGGGCTCCATCTGCGCACGCGCTGACTCCCGGAGCAGCGCGTGCGCAGATGGAGCTCTCATCCAAGAGCTCCACCGGCGCCATCATTTGAAAGTGGGACCGCGGACAACTGGTAAGCTGCACAGCCGCCCGCCCCGCATGCACAGAGTGGCAGCCAGCAGGCTGCCCGCCCACTCTGCGTACAAGCCGCCGGGTACCTGTGCTTGCGTGCGGTGGCAGCCGGGTACCCATGGCTGTGTGCGGGCGGCAGATGGGTGACTGTGTGAGGGCGGCAGCCGGGTACCTGCACGGTCACCCGACTGCCGCTCGCACACAGCACCCGGCTGCCGCCCGCACACAGCCATGGGTACCCGTCTGCCACCGCATGCAAGCACAGGTACCTGGCTGCCGACCCCACACAGCACCCGCTGCCGCCCGCACACAGCCACGGGTACCCGGCTGCCGCTGCATGCAAGTACAGGTACCCGGCCGCTTGCATGCAGCCACAGGCACCCGCCCGATCGCTTCAGACAGGACCCCCCCCCCCCCGCTACCGCTTTATAAGACGCACCCCCCATTTTCCTCCCAAAATTTGGGGAGGAAAAGTGCGTCTTATAAAGCGAAAAATACGGTATATATAAATAAACCAATAAAAGATATATATCCAAGAGAGCAGATAGATTTGGCTTCTTAATGTGTCCAAGACAAGGAGAAGGCCTGTTTGTAGTGATGTGTCGTTCGCGAACGAGCCGATTCTTTGAGCCGGCTCTTTGAAGTGAACGATATGAGCCGAATCATCAAAGTGAACGAGCCATAAAGAGCCGCTTTTTTTTTTTTTCTCTGCTTCAGGGGGAAGCAGGAGATAAGGAGAAGAGTAAAGTAAACACAAGCTCTGGGCAGGAGCTGACACTTAAAGCTATACACACATAGTGGTTCTTAGTTCAGTGGGCACAATTGAGTATCAGGGAATGATGTGCTAGGGTTAAGTTTTCTGACCTCGACTGGCACATATGGTAATGTGTAGGAGGAGAGGGGCTCAGCTTGTTTGCTGATAGGAGGAGAGGGGCTCAGCTTGTTTGCTGATAACAATGGACCCCTGACATGTTCATTTAACCCTGTAAGGTTTTCTTTCTGGCATAAAAAAGAGAAAATCATTGATAATAAGCCATGTCTCCATTCCTTCAATGTTTAGTGGAAGCTGCTGTGTGTGTGTGTGTGTGTGTGTGTGTGTGAGTGTGTGTGTGTGTGTGTGTGTGAGTGTCTGTGTGTGTGAGTGTCTGTGTGTGTGTGAGTGTCTGTGTGTGTGAGTGTCTGTGTGTGTGTGTGTGTGTGTGAGTGTCTGTGTGTGTGAGTGTCTGTGTGTGTGTGAGTGTCTGTGTGTGTGAGTGTCTGTGTGTGTGTGTGTGTGTGTGTGTGAGTGTCTGTGTGTGTGTGTGTGTGTGTGTGAGAGTGTCTGTGTGTGTGTGTGTGTGTGTGTGTGTGTGTGTGTGAGAGTGTCTGTGTGTGTGTGTGTGTGTGAGTGTCTGTGTGTGTGTGTGTGTGTGAGAGTGTCTGTGTGTGTGTGTGTGTGTGAGTGTCTGTGTGTGTGTGTGTGTGTGAGAGTGTCTGTGTGTGTGTGTGTGAGTGTCTGTGTGTGTGTGTGTGAGTGTCTGTGTGTGTGTGTGTGTGTGTGTGTGTGTGAGTGTCTGTGTGTGTGTGTGTGTGTGTGAGTGTCTGTGTGTGTGTGTGTGAGAGTGTGTGTGTGTGTGTGTGTGTGTGTGAGAGTGTCTGTGTGTGTGTGTGTGAGTGTCTGTGTGTGTGTGTGAGAGTGTCTGTGTGTGTGTGTGTGTGTGTGTGAGTGTCTGTGTGTGTGTGAGTGTCTGTGTGTGTGTGTGTGTGTGTGTGTGAGTGTCTGTGTGTGTGTGTGAGTGTCTGTGTGTGTGTGTGTGTGTGTGTGAGAGTGTCTGTGTGTGTCTGTGTGTCTGTGCGTGTGCATGTGTCTGTGTGTGTCTGTGTGTCTGTGCGTGTGCATGTGTGTGTGTGTATTTTTTTTGTGACCACAATTGATATTTTTTTACTAGTTTGGTGACTACATACAACATATTCATTAGCCTCTATATGCATGTGTCTGTGGCGTTGTGGTGTCACAATTCTCGCAGTTAAGACTTTTTTTCTATTTCTGTTACAAATCCTGGCATTTTTAGATGTAAATAGATCTGACATCTGCACACATCTATAAAACACTTTTTTTGTATCGCTTCCTAATTATCAGTGGCGTAACTAGAGTCTGGTGAGCCCCAGTGTGAAATGTAGACCTGGGCACTCCCCCACCTGTCACTCCATGCGCACACATGTTGGTCAGATCATATGTATGGGCCCCGTGTATATATGTCCCTTATCCTGGTATATATGGTGTTCCCCTCCCACCACCATAGTCATCCAATTATTATAACGCATCCCCATATTCCTCCATATATCACAATGTACCCTCATAGTCATTTATATATTATAATGCATCCCATAGTCCCCCATAGTCATCCAATTATAATAATGCACCCCCATTATCCTCCATATAGTATAATACTGCCTCACAGCCCTCCATATAGTATAATGCAGCCTCACAGCCTTCCCTATAGCATAATGCAGCCTCACAACTCGCCATAGACTATAATGCACCCCCCTCCTCCCCCATAATCCTCTGGCGAGCGTGTACTCATTAAAAAATAAATCTGTACTTACCTCTCCTGGTTTCCCCGCAGCCTAATGTGACTCACGATATCGCCACAGCGATGTCACTGCGGCGATATCGTGAGTGCATCGCCACGTGTGACCCGGCAAAATCGCCCCACAATTTATCACTGGTCGCAGTCGCGAAGTTTTCGGTCCGGACCGAAAACCACGCAACTGCAATCTAGCGACATCGCTGCATGTGACACCTTCACACCAGCGACTTCAGGAGCTGCACTATAGCTCCTGGACACACTGGTGTGATGCTATGGCATCACACAGCGACATTGCAGGAGAAGTCGCAGGTGAGATCGTCACATATGACATCTCACCCGTGACGTTGATGCGGTGGGCGGGGTCACACGGTCATCAGCGACGTTGCCCACCACATTGACATGTGTGACAGGGCCCTTACTTTAATTCAGAGATGGGAAACTTCAGGTCTTGAGTGCCACACACAGTGTAGATGATTCAATTATCAACTGTGCAATACTAAAGACCCCGTCAGACAGGGAGGTATCACTGGCGATGCTGCAACTTAGTAGGCATGGTCAAGTTGCAATGACATCGCCAGTGTGTCGCCTCGTGTGACAGGGCAATTTCCCGCTGCCACCGCTCATCTCCTGAATTCGGAGGTTGCCTAGCACTGCTGGGAAACCTGGCGATGAGGAGCAGGCGATCTGAACACATTGCCGCGTGTGACGCAGCAATAGTGTTCTGACACATGACGGGAGCCATACAAAGTATAGCTCCCTGCCTCGCCTGGACGACAGGCATGTTCAGAGGCGATCCTCCACCAGTGTGACAGTACCATAAGGAAATCCTGGACACATGACCTGCACCCTCCAGACCTGGAGGTCCTCACCTCTGCTTTAGTTGATCAATGTGTGATTGCTGTAGGGCCGCACCCGACACCTCGGATGATCAGCTCTTCTTAATGTTGGCCAGATTTGCCGTTATGAAGGTGCTCCATCTTGTATGTAGTGACAGCGGCTAGATACCGCACATCCGCCCTCCAGCCATCACACATTGATTACCTATAGTAAGGCCAGGCCATCAATGTTAGTCAGGACAACCTCTATACATTTGTTTTATGTGCAATACTACCTCAATGACATTTATTGTCACTTAACTGTTAAAAAAGTTGGTATGTAACTAGTGTTGCATTGCCATATTGTGTTCCACTTGCTGGGACTTGTAGTGCTGTGCACCACCAGCAGAAGTTGGACCCATGCTGTTAGCATTTAAACATTTCTGTTCCAAGTTGTGTTGTAATAAACTGATTTTGCTATTCAGTATCCTATGCTTCCATATTTTGGTGTGCGTACAGTATGTGTGTACAATGTGTGTATGTGTGTCCTTTGTGTTCAGTATGTACAGTGTGTGTACAATGTGTGTATGTATGTGTGTCCTTTGTGTTCAGTATGTACAGTGTGTGTACAATGTGTGTATGTATGTGTGTCCTTTGTGTTCAGTATGTACAGTGTGTGTATGTATGTGTGTCCTTTGTGTTCAGTATGTACAGTGTGTGTATGTATGTGTGTCCTTTGTGTTCAGTATGTACAGTGTGTGTGTACAATGTGTGTATGTATGTGTGTACAATGTGTTCAGTATGTACAGTGTGTGTGTACAATGTGTGTGTGTATGTGTGTCCTTTGTGTTCAGTATGTACAGTGTGTGTGTACAATGTGTGTGTGTATGTGTGTCCTTTGTGTTCAGTATGTACAGTGTGTGTGTGTTGCACATATAGTGACAGGCAGCACAGTAATTGCAACTCGCCTTTATTTTCAGGAATTATAATCTTTTGTAGGAGCGACACATATCAGAGCACTGACTAATGTAGAAAGCCAGTAGTGACAAAGGTTTTGTGCATAATGGGTATTGTAGGTATGTAGAATTGGGTTTGTAAGTACAAAGATATATTTTACTTGTATCATAATGTAGAAAGGACATGTACAAAAAACACCACATAAAAGAGGAGCGAGGGCCCTGTCCAGAAGAGCTGACAATCTGAGGAAACGGAAACAATAATGCTAAAAACTGTTTTTACTGCTTCACTAGATACATACAAGGGTGTAGAATGAGGTTCCCAATGTACAGGGGAGGTTCTGTATCATCACAAGGTGGAGCAGAGGGTTTTTTTTAAAAAAAGAGCCGTTTTTTGAGCCGAAAGAGCCGATTCTTTTTGGTGAGCCGAGCCGAATGAGCCGGCTCATCAAAAAGAGCCGGACTGCCCATCACTACCTGTTTGCCTTAGTGGGAGGAGGAAAATACAGGTTTTTCCAGTAGTTTCAAGTTACAAAGGGGGTTTCTTGTGAAGAGAGCAGCCCAAACATGTTTTTTTTAAAAAAAAAAAAACGGCTTCCTGCATTTAATTCATTGCAAATTATATTGGAAAAAGGTCATTGACAATAGTTTTATTTTACTAATTTTATCCCAAAGAAATAAAAGTTAACTGTGGACATGTTTAGATTCATTGATAGCTTTTCAAGCATAGAAGTCTGTTAGATAATTTTTCTATGGCAAATCAACATTTTGTTTTCCCACATGGCCAGTTTATTTGTTCTAGATTCTTTTATCCCTTCAAGTTATAGGACAGTATCACAGAGATGCTGATAATCTCCTCAATGTTTCAAATATGAACACCTCTACATCCAATATCCAGAGGTTGTGCTACGTTGTTATTATTATAGTTATTAATAATAATAATAATAATAATAATAATAATCATAATAATAATAATTTATTAATAATTACAATAATTTGATTTAAGGAATGTGGATGATTTATGGAATTCTGTGGTTTATATTTAATGTATTGAATAATCTGCTTTCTTTTTATAGAAAGAATGATTGCAATGCAGATTTCTGTGGTTCAAGCAAAGGTTATAAAAGCCATTGAAAGGGTTTTCCATTATTAAGTTACAGATAAAAACAATATTTCTGTTGTTCCCGATTAGGTACAATCTATACAATGTGACTTTTATGCCTAAATGTAGAGCTCCGGGGCCACACACTTTTCGAATCTAATTATGTTTTGGATAATAGATTCAAAAAGGGGGGGGAAGATAATGTGGAAAATCACACGTATTATTTAAGGTTTTAATTTGTTCATCGATTGAGTTTTTCTATTAAGTTGTCTTTATATTTTTATCTGTAAGGAAGATACAGCAGACATACATATATCTCATAATTGCTCTGATGTAACAAGAATTGTCAGGTTTTGAACATGTCTCAGATGAGCCCATTGCTAATGCAGATTTTTAGTTTTTCTGTAGATGGATCCAGATACCAAGATGCTGGTTGATTCTGCACTGGATATGCTGAGGTTACGCAACATGAGGTAATAAAAATCAAACCACTCGCTCCTCTTCCATCAAAATAGGAGAACAAGATGAAGATTTGTGATCACTGTGTTTCGTAGAGCGGAGGGGGGTAAGATAGAAAAATGTGCATATAGGCAGCGGATCTTTTCTAGTGTGACGTGATAAATCTTTAAAGACCGTAGAGTGTGTGTATAAGCCCAGGTGGAGGCGCTCTCCTGTTATTAAAAGAGCCGGTGACTGATGGAGCAGACAACAAAAGCAGTGAACGGGCCTAGAGTTGAGAGTCCTTTACCAATGCAGACCAGTACCTCGGTGGCTCCTGTCACGTCCGTGACATTGGTCACTCCTTGTGTTTTTAAATCCCTACAGAAACAAGCGATTCAGCAAGGAACGGAGACGCAGAGAGCCAGTGACTGAGGAAGGTCTGTGGATAAAGGGCGGAAAGCTTTCTCTGCCATGAGCGCTCTACTCAATAATGGCCCAGGTAACCCATGTGACAAAGGTGTTGGGATGGACAAGATATGGGCGGCACCACTGCTCAGTACCCAGGTGGCCAGACTCACCCAGTTTTGTAAGACGTGTACTTATTAAGGTAGAAAAACTGTAAAGACCTCGTAGAAACACCCCCCTCATCTGCTCTATTGCTCCAGTGATTGCAGATTAGTCATATACATCTACCATGAGTAGGTTTATATGAGTTTTGTGCGTGTTGTGTGAATTTCGTTTCAGGTCTGCTGTGAAACATATCCAGTATGGAAAACATTACTGCTGAAAAACTCATGGTGCTGGTGGTATCTAAAGATGGAGTTCCTAAAAGTGGTAAAAATACGTATTCTATAGCAGAGGTCATTATAGAGATCTTACAGTACCTGGGGATCCCCTGATGAACCCCTGTCTGCCACTGTGAATAGGGGAGAAACGCGTTGGGATTCTTTCAAGCTAAGTGTCTGACAAATATGCGTTTATTTTTATTAGTCTGAGTGTGAATTGTACAGCGGAGGGTCTGTGATTGGATGAGATCTCCTCATGAGTTTACCTGGCCTTATTATTATTATATTTATACAGTGGGTACATGTTATACATGTGAGAGGTTTAATTTCTTTTAGGGTTTGGTCCTTGAATTTGCTGTATCATATTGATTTAAGCTACCAAACAGCTATGTAAAATATAGAGTTTGAATATTTAATCTTTGGGAATGAATTGGATATATATATATATATATATATATATATATATATATAATTGCATATTGACGCCTCTTTATCCCCTGTATCTCACGGTTTCTATATTCCCTCATTGATATTAGCAGCATGTATTAGCATTAGCAGTGTAAGGATAGGGAGGGTGAGCCGTCGGTGAGCTGGGACGCCAATTCGCCTTATAGGGTGCCGACCTCCGCTGCGAGGTAGGGTGTAATACTATTGCATGAACTGAGGATTTCGATTGCGTTAGGGCAATGACAACCGGAGACGGGTTCTTGGTGCAAAGACGTTTATAATATGCAACCAACAATATGTACACAGAACAGAACATAAACACAGTAGAACATAAACACAGTAAATACCTGCCAGGTTCAGAGCAAAGGGGAATTCCCGGGGCCGCACACCGGACTCACCCAGGGAGACCACCAGGAGCGAACCCCTATACAGGGACTGTCTGGCGATCACCTCAGAAGGACTAAATGCGCAGCAGCCGGGACACGAAAGGGCAACAGGTATAGTCCAAAAATGTCCGTACGTGATGTGAGTCCTAGGGTGGATATGAAACGGAAGGATCCAGGCAGAAGTGCCGACCAGAGATGGCAGACGGAGTCCGGGCACAGCTTGATGAGACCAGGTGAAGTCCAGAGCCGGTGTCGGGTGTTTCAACAGGATCCAAATAGCAATCAGGAACCAAGAGCAGCAGGGCAGGAGTAGACAGGAAGCAGTATACTCAAGCAACTAGACTAAGCTTAGGGGCGGGCTTTTAAACAGATGAACAGGAAGTAGGGCAACAGAACAGAAAACAACATGTTAACAAAGGGCAAGATCCTTCAGAAGAACACTGGAAATCCCGGAACTCTGACATAGGGAGAGTTTAGGGCTATTGCCCCAATCCCTGCCCCCTGCTTTATTGGAATATTTAATTGTGTCTATATTTACTCACATGGGTGTATGTTGTTTGGAATTTTAATGATTATAACATAAACATGTAACAATCCACAAGATAATGGTGAACGATGGCAAATCATGTAAGAAATGTTCGTTTTCCTTATCCTTAATAATTAGATCTTTATATAAGATATTTTTGGTTAAGCACCTAGAACGTGATTATATTTCTCATAGATACTTCAGATACAGTGTGAAATCCTGACCAGTGACGTACGAGCCGTATACAACTGCCTATATAGTGTGTTAAACATGTGTATCCTCCAATTCCGGATCCTAAATCAGTGTCAGGAGCACGTGGTCTCAAGCCAGGAGACTGCGTGATCCTAAAAAGACAAGTCAGAATGAGCCATGAGTCAGAATCAGACGGGCCGATCCAGCTTTCCCCAACCACAGCAACTTCCATGAAGCTTGAGGGAAAACCCATCTGGAGACAACAACCGCTGTAAAGAGTCCATCGTACCAGCAGAATGAGGGTCACAACACACATAGTGCTGGATTATCTCACATAGAACCTTATGGAGAATTTCTAGATTGGGGATGAAACATGGGAAATAACCATGATAAGGGAACAATGGGTACAGGAACATTACACAAATAAGGGCTCATGGTGGGAAAAACATTATCTGACCTGAACTAAGGGTACCTTCACACTTAGCGATGCAGCAGCGATCCGACCAGCGATCTGACCTGGTCAGGATCGCTGCTGCATCGCTACATGGTCGTTGGTGAGCTGTCAAACAGGCAGATCTCACCAGCGACCAGTGAACAGCCCCCAGCCAGCAGTGACGTGCAAGCGACGCTGCGCTTGCACGGAGCCGCCGTCTGGAAGCTGCGGAGACTGGTAACTAAGGTAAACATCGGGTATGGTTACCCGATGTTTACATTAGTTACCAGTGTGAGCAGGGAGCCGCGCACACTGAGCGCTGGCTCCTTGCTCTCCTAGCTACAGTACACATCGGGTTAATTAACCCGATGTGTAATGCAGCTACATGTGCAGAGAGCAGGGAGCCGCGCACACTGCTTAGCGCTGGCTCCTTGCTCTCCTAGCTACTGTACACATCGGGTTAATTAACCCGATGTGTACAGCAGCTACATGTGCAGAGAGCCGGAGCCGGCAGCACAGGCAGCGTGAGAGCTGCAGAGGCTGGTAACTAAGGTAAATATCGGGTAACCACCTTGGTTACCCGATGTTTATCTTGGATACAGCTTACCTCAGCTGTCAGATGCCGGTTCCTGCTCCCTGCTCGCTTCATTTCGTCGCTCTCTCGCTGTCACACACAGCGATCTGTGTGTCACAGTGGGAGAGCGCCTTTGAAGAAAACGAACCAGGGCTGTGTGTAACGAGCAGCGATCTCGCAGCAGGGGCCAGATCGCTGCTCATTGTCACACACAGCGAGATCGCTAATGAGGTCACTGCTGCGTCACAAAAACCGTGACTCAGCAGCGATCTCGGCAGTGAGCTCGCTGTGTGTGAAGCACCCCTAACCCATTAGTTTAAGGGTTTAAGTGACTTTTTAAGGATAACATACACTTGCTGGTAACTGGTATTGTCTTATTTGTTGGTATTTGAAGCCGTAAAAGTGCTACTCTGTGTTACTGAAGGTAATCGGATCCATGCGTAAGGGAAATCTTGTTGAAGGCCTCTTGGTGGTAGATTATGGACCCGAGACAAGAAGAGATCCATTAGAGTTGTGATACAATCAGGTGTATTCAGGTAGAAAAGTCTCGAAGACGCGGACAGCACTCAGATGTTGACTGCGAATCAGTCTTTCAGAAACAGTAACGCTAAAAGCTGCAGCATAACGGTAAGAAGCTTATTCTTACAATTTCCTTACTCTTTCTAATCGATTAATCTCAAAATCTGGGTGAGCTCTTCAGCATTAAATAGTCTGTTCTAAGGACTGGGACATTACCTGTGCCTCTGTGAACTGTGTGCGGGATGTGATCAACTCTCTGATCAGCAGTATGTACCAGCGGGGGCAAAGGCTTAGCATTGCTTGTATAGCGGATAGAAAAATGAAAAAAGGTTGCAGTTAAAGCATTAGAGCTGATGTGTTAGAGGACCACGGTAGGGTCAGAAGGTTAATAAAGTATTTAAGGGGGACTGTTGAGGAGAGCCATAAAATGAAATAATTAACCTCTGGACATAGAGCATTGTGGGAAATATGTCGATTTGCCTTACATAATTCAGCTCGCAGATCATACACATGACACAGCTATAAAAATGGCTGCCATTTCCTGTTCTCTACACCTTGCTTGAATGCAAGGAATGAAAGAAGATATCATATAAGGGAAGACCAACCCAAAGATCAGATGACATCCCAGACCAAACCATCAGCATGGATGCACCAGATGACGTCCCTCCCATCACCATGGTTTCATCCACTGAAGTCAGACGCACCCATCAACAGCAACAGGGATCTCCCCATTGGCTAGCTCATGAACTGTCCCACTAAATGGGCATATCTGAACTTGTGTACGCCTCTAGCCTATATCAAGAGGATGCATGCTTTTCCTCAGTCTGTTCGGTGCCATCTTTACTGTGACCAAGAAGAGATTTTATATCCGACTGTGTCTGGTGTGAATTCTTTTATGCATGCACTTGGTATATACCAATTCGGCCAGGCAGTAAGCAACTAGTGATTAGAGATGAGCGAACCGGTCGCGGTTCGGCTCGAGGTCGGTTCGCCGAACGAAGCTCCCGTTCGAGTTCGGTTCGTCGAACGTTTGACGAACCGAACTCGAACTGCATAGGAAACAATAGCAGGCAATCACAAACACATAAAAACACCTAGAAAACACCCTCAAAGGTGTCCAAAAGGTGACAAACAACTCACAACACAACACAAACACATGGGAAAGTGACAAGGACAAATTCTCATGTGAAAACAAAACAGCGTTACGAGGAAAAAGAGGACGAGACACAGATATAGGCATGGCATGCCCTTCTAAAATCATGTAAAACACCGCAAGGTGACTCCAAGCGGAGTCTCCCTTTTTTCCAAAAATTGGGCCACACAGACACCCCTTTAGTGGCAGCACTTGTGCCCCAGTTGTACACTTCACAGCTAGATTTGCATCAAGCACATTCAAAAATACGCCATACTTAACCGTCCCCAGGATGACTCCGGGGTAGGTAGCAAAGTCTTTCCTGATCCCAGCTCTGTTCATCTTGGATCATTTTTAAAAACACAGCAAGCAAGGGTTACTCCAAGCGGAGTCTCCCTTTTTTTCCAAAAATTGTGCCCCACACACACCAACCCATTCAGTGGCAGCACTTGTGCCCTAGTTGTACACTTCACAGCTAGATTTGCATCAAGCACATTCAAAAATACGCCATACTTAACCGTCCCCAGGATGACACCGGGGTAGGTAGCAAAGTCTTTCCTGATCCCAGCTGTATGCATCTTGGATCATTTTTTAAAATTATGTAAGCAAGGGTTACTCCAAGCGGAGTCTCCCTTTTTCCAAAAATTGTGCCGCACACACACCCACCCATTCAGTGGCAGCACTTGTGCCCTAGTTGTACACTTCACAGCTAGATTTGCATCAAGCACATTCAAAAATACGCCATACTTAACCGTCCCCAGGATGACACCGGGGTAGGTAGCAAACTCTTTCCTGATCCCAGCTGTATGCATCTTGGATCATTTTTTAAAACTATGTAAGCAAGGGTTACTCCAAGCGGAGTGTCCCTTTTTCCAAAAATTGTGCCCCACACACACCCACCCATTCAGTGGCAGCACTTGTGCCCTAGTTATACACTTCACAGCTAAATTTGCATCAAGCACATTCAAAAATACGCCATACTTAACCGTCCCCAGGATGACACTGGGGTAGGTAGCAAAGTCTTTCCTGATCCCAGCTGTATGCATCTTGGATCATTTTTTAAAACTATGTAAGCAAGGGTTACTCCAAGCGGAGTGTCCCTTTTTCCAAAAATTGTGCCCCACACACACCCACCCATTCAGTGGTAGCACTTGTGCCCTAGTTGTACACTTCACAGCTAGATTTGCATCAAGCACATTCAAAAATACGCCATACTTAACCGTCCCCAGGATGACACCGGGGTAGGTAGCAAAGTCTTTCCTGATCCCAGCTCTGTTCATCTTGGATCATTTTTAAAAACACAGCAAGCAAGGGTTACTCCATGCGGAGTCTCCCTTTTTTCAAACAATTGTGCCCCACACACACCCACCCATTCAGTGGCAGCACTTGTGCCCTAGTTGTACACTTCAAAGCTAGATTTGCATCAAGCACATTAAAAAATACGCCATACTTAACCGTCCCCAGGATGACACCGGGGTAGGTAGCAAAGTCTTTCCTGATCCCAGCTCTGTTCATCTTGGATCATTTTTAAAAACACAGCAAGCAAGGGTTACTCCAAGCGAAGTCTCCCTTTTTTCCAAAAATTGTGCCCCACACACACCCACCCATTCAGTGGCAGCACTTGTGCCCTAGTTGTACACTTCACAGCTAGATTTGCATCAAGCACATTCAAAAATACGCCATACTTAACCGTCCTCAGGATGACACCGGGGTAGGTAGCAAAGTCTTTCCTGATCCCAGCTGTATGCATCTTGGATCATTTTTTAAAACTATGTAAGCAAGGGTTACTCCAAGCGGAGTATCCCTTTTTCCAAAAATTGTGCCCCACACACACCCACCCATTCAGTGGCAGCACTTGTGCCCTAGTTGTACACTTCACAGCTAGATTTGCATCAAGCACATTCAAAAATACGCCATACTTAACCGTCCCCAGGATGACACCGGGGTAGGTAGCAAAGTCTTTCCTGATCCCAGCTCTGTTCATCTTGGATCATTTTTAAAAACACAGCAAGCAAGGGTTACTCCAAGCGGAGTCTCCCTTTTTTCCAAAAATTGTGCCCCACACACACCCACCCATTCAGTGGCAGCACTTGTGCCCTAGTTGTACACTTCACAGCTAGATTTGCATCAAGCACATTCAAAATCCACAAGCATTTACTCTCCCCAGGATGATACAGGGGTAGTAAATTTCTGGTGGATCCATGACTTGTTCATTTTGATGAACATTAGTCTGTCCACATTGTCACTGGACAGACGCGTGCGCTTATCTGTCAGCACACACCCAGCATCACTGAAGACACGTTCAGAGACAACGCTGACAGCTGGACACGACAAAATCTCCAAGGCGTAACTGGAGAGTTCTGGCCATTTTTCTAGATTTGAAGCCCAAAATGAGCAAGGCTCCATTTGCAAAGTCATGGCATCGATGTTCATTTGGAGATACTCCTGTATCATCCTCTCCAGCCGTTGACTATGTGTCAGACTTGTTGTCTCTGGTGGCCTTGCAAAGGAGGGTCTAAAAAAAATTATGAAAAGATTCCATAAAATTGCTGTTACCAGCACCAGATACAGTCCTACTGGTACGGGTAGACTGTTGAAGATGAAGAGACCGTCCCATGTTTGTCAAGTTACAACTGTGAGATTCACTCCCTGCACCTGCACGGTTGTTTGGTGGAAAAGCCGAGCTAAGATCGAGTAACAGCTTCTGCTGATACTCCTGCATACGTGCGTCCCTTTCTATGGCTGGAATTATGTCACAAAATTTGGACTTGTGCCGGGGATCTAATAGTGTGGCAAGCCAGTAGTCATCATCACTTCTAATTTTGACAATACGAGGGTCATGTTGGAGGTAGTGCAACAAGAAGGCACTCATGTGTCTTGCGCAGCCATGCGGACCAAGTCCACGCTGTGTTTGTGGCATAGAGGTGCTACTCGTTCTTTCTTCCTCTGACATCTCCCCCCAACCTCTTTCAACTGAAATTTGACCAAGGTCTCCCTCATCCGCTGAGTCTTCCATGTCCATGGACAGTTCATCCTCCATTTCTTCATCTTCTCCTGCACCTTCCTCAACATTTCGCCTGCTACTATGCGCCCTTGTTGATCCCTGTCCCCCATGGTCCCATGCCTGCCGCGTTGGTGATGATGAACGTCTGGACCTTGGTGATGTTGTTGTCCCTTGCGCATATGAATCCTCCTGTAGTTCCTCCCCTTCCTGTTGTCCCACCCCCTGACTCCGAATAGTGTTTAGCGTGTGCTCCAGCATGTAAATGACTGGAATTGTCATGCTGATAATGGCATTGTCAGCGCTAAACATATTCGTCGCCATGTCGAAACTGTGCAGAAGGGTGCATAGGTCCTTGATCTGAGACCACTCCATCAGGGTGATCTGCCCCACCTCTGCATCTCGTTGGCCCAGGCTATACGTCATGACGTATTGCACCAGGGCTCGGCGGTGCTGCCACAGTCGCTGTAACATGTGGAGAGTCGAATTCCAGCGTGTCGGCACATCGCATTTCAGGCGATGAACCGGCAGGCCGAAAGACTTCTGGATGCAAGTCGCTCAGCTGCGGCGGTTGAACGGCGGAAGTGAGCAGACAGTTTTCGTGCCCTGGTCAGAAGGCCATCTAGGCCGGGATAGTGTGTTAAAAATTACTGGACAACAAGGTTCAACACGTGAGCCATACAAGGCACATGTGTCACCTTGCCCAGGCGAAGGGCCGCACCCAGGTTTGCAGCATTGTCGCACACGGCCTTACCAGGCTGCAAGTTGAGTGGAGACAACCATTTATTAAACTCGGACCGCATAGCTGACCACAACTCCTCAGCTGTGTGACTCCTATTCCCAAGACATGTCAAGCTAAAGACCGCCTGATGCCGTTGCGCTCTGCTGCCAGCATAGTAATGAGGGGTGCGTGATTCCTTCTGCGCAGTGAGAACGCTGGTGGCCTGACCAGGCAGGCTTGGGGCGGAGGTGGAGGACCCAGATGAGGTGGAGGAGGCAGAAGCAGTGGCGGAACTTGGACAGACAGAGGATTGACACACAAGTCGTGGGGACAGCAAGACTTGTGCAGCAGACCCTTCACCATCTATCACCATAGTTACCCAGTGCCCAGTCAGCGACATGTAACGTCCCTGTCCATGCTTACTGGTCCAAGTATCGGTAGTGAAATGCACCCGTTCACACACAGAGTTTCTCAAGGAAGCGGTGATGTTGTGTGCGACATGCTGGTGTAGCGCGGGCACACCTTTCTTAGAGAAGTAGTGGCGACTAGGCATCTGGTACTGCGGCACAGCGACAGACATAAGGTCTCTAAAATCCTGTGTGTCCAGTAGGCGGAAAGGCAGCATTTCGGTAGCCAAGAGCTTACAGAGGGATAGAGTCAACCTCTTAGCTTTGTCATGGGTCGCAGGAAATGGCCTTTTATTTGACCACATCTGAGGGACAGAGATCTGGCTGCTGTGTGTAGACGGTGTTGAGTAGGGTGCCCCTGGAAAAATGCAGGTTTGTGAGGAAAGTGCAGGCGGAGATATGATGTTGCCTTCATCCAACGTTGGTGCTATCGATGTCTGAGAGAGCTGTACACACTCACTTGTTTCCCCTTCCAAACCAACTGAGGACCTACCAAGCAAACTGCCTGTTGCGGTTACAGTGGTGGAAGTTGTGCGTGGAAAACCAGGTGTGACAGCTGTCCCCAAAGTCCTAGAAGATGAAGAGCACGCGGATGCACTGGAAGGGGCAGGCCGTGGATGGTTCGCTCCGCTAGGCCGCATTGCAGCAGGGTGAACTTCCCACTGGGACCTATGATATTTATTCATGTGACGATTCATGGAAGAAGTTGTCAAACTGCTGAGGTTTTGACCTCTACTAACAGAATCACGACAAATTTTACACATCACATAATTTGGGCGATCTTTTTCTATGTCAAAAAAAGACCAGGCTAGGCAAGGCTTAGAGGGCATGCGACCTGCTGAGCCCCCCCGACTAGTGCTCAGAGGCAGAGTGGTGGCTGATGATGCAGTTGTAGACGTGCTACCAGTGCTCCGACTCTGTCCAGGAAGGCACAAGGTAACTTCGTCGTCGGTTGCATCCTCCTCCACCGCCTCTGTTGACCTCCTCGAGTGCCTGACTGGGGGTTGACAGTAGGTGGGATCTAGAACTTCATCATCAATTGTTGTGTTTGCACTACCCTCCCCCTCAGACCGAGCCTCTTCTTGCCCTGACCGAATATTTAAGTTGTCATCCCAATCTGGTATCTGCGTCTCATCGTCATCAGTATGTTCCTCATTGTCTATAACCACAGGTGTTACAGTTTGGACAAAGGGTCAACATTATGCTCAGAAACTTGGTCCTCACGGCCTGAATCAGAGTCACAAAGGTTCTGGGCATCACTGCAGACCATTTCCTGGTCTGTACTCACTGTAGCTTGGGAGCAGACCTCTGATTCCCAGGCTATAGTGTGACTGAACAGCTCTGCAGACTCAGCCATCTTTGTTCCACCATACTTTGCAGGGCTGATGGAGACTTCAGAGCTGGGAGAAAGCAAGTTTTATTGGGATGACAACTCAGAGGACTGGTGTTTTTTGGATGCGGTACTTGAGGTGGCTGAGAGGGCACTTGTTGGACCACTTGAGATCCATTCAAGCATTTTCATTTTTTGGCCATCATCTACCTTTGTTCCTGTTGTTCGTGTCCGTAAAAAAGGGAGCACATCGGATTGTCCACGGTAAGTCGTAGACATCTTACTTTTGCTGGTAGATGGTCTATCTTCAGCAGATGATAATGGAGCTTTGCCACCTTCCCCACGGACAAACCCTTTTTTTCCTTTTCCACCATGCCTCTTCCCCTTTCCACCAGCATCTGTCATTTTGCCACTCATGTTGATTGCGACAATATTGTGCACTGAAAATGTGGTAGTAAAAATTGAGAGGTGGTGTAGATTGCAGCGGTGGTCTAGCTTTATTAACAGCAGAATAATAAAGAATAAATATCCCTGACAATGCAACTACGGCCCTTAAACTGGCAGCATAAATTGCTAGTATAATGGCTTAGTTATAATGAGTTTGAGTGTGCAATGCAGGCAGACGTGCTGCAAATATCTTTGCACTACTGGGACTATACAGAAGTCCAATAGCCACGTTTAGGATGCCATTAAGTTCACTCAGTGTTTGCTAGTATAATGGCTTAGTTATAATGAGTTTGAGTGTGCAATGCAGGCAGACGTGCTGCAAATATCTGTGCACTACTGGGACTATACAGAAGTCCAATAGTCACGTTTAGGATGCCACTAAGTTCACTCAGTGTTTGCTAGTATAATGGCTTGGTTATAATGAGTTTGAGTGTGCAATGCAGGCAGACGTGCTGCAAATATCTTTGCACTACTGGGACTATACAGAAGTCCAATAGCCACGTTTAGGATGCCACTAAGTTCACTCAGTGTTTGCTAGTATAATGGCTTAGTTATAATAAGTTTGAGTGTGCAATGCAGGCAGACGTGCTGCAAATATCTGTGCACTACTGGGACTATACAGAAGTCCAATAGCCACGTTTAGGATGCCACTAAGTTCACTCAGTGTTTGCTAGTATAATGGCTTAGTTATAATGAGTTTGAGTGTGCAATGCAGGCAGACGTGCTGCAAATATCTTTGCACTACTGGGACTATACAGAAGTCCAATAGCCACGTTTAGGATGCCACTAAGTTCACTCAGTGTTTGCTAGTATAATGGCTTAGTTATAATGAGTTTGAGTGTGCAATGCAGGCAGACGTGCTGCAAATATCTTTGCACTACTGGGACTATACAGAAGTCCAATAGCCACGTTTAGGATGCCACTAAGTTCACTCAGTGTTTGCTAGTATAATGGCTTAGTTATAATGAGTTTGAGTGTGCAATGCAGGCAGACGTGCTGCAAATATCTGTGCACTACTGGGACTATACAGAAGTCCAATAGCCACGTTTAGGATGCCACTAAGTTCACTCAGTGTTTGCTAGTATAATGGCTTAGTTATAATGAGTTTGAGTGTGCAATGCAGGCAGACGTGCTGCAAATATCTTTGCACTACTGGAACTATACAGAAGTCCAATAGCCACGTTTAGGATGCCACTAAGTTCACTCAGTGTTTGCTAGTATAATGGCTTAGTTATAATGAGTTTGAGTGTGCAATGCAGGCAGACGTGCTGCAAATATCTTTGCACTACTGGAACTATACAGAAGTCCAATAGCCACGTTTAGGATGCCACTAAGTTCACTCAGTGTTTGCTAGTATAATGGCTTAGTTATAATGAGTTTGAGTGTGCAATGCAGGCAGACGTGCTGCAAATATCTGTGCACTACTGGGACTATACAGAAGTCCAATAGCCACGTTTAGGATGCCACTAAGTTCACTCAGTGTTTGCTAGTATAATGGCTTGGTAACAATGAGTTGGAGTGTGCAAAGGGCAGGAGGGTACAGTGGCAGGGTTGTGGGTCTCTGGGTAGAGGAAAGGAAGCCTGCCTTTCTATCCCTTCTAATGGGGAAATGCAGCGAGGAAATCCCTGACCTTAGCTACACAGACGCTGTCATTTTGTGTAGCTGTTAAACTCTGTTTTCAGGACCTGTCACCTATGGCTCTGACATTGCCGGTATGAGCCCTTAAAAGGAATGATAGAAAGTGCTATCCCTATGCTGTCCTGCGCTGTGTATGGAGCGTATACAGCTGTATCGGCGATAGGAGCTGCGCCAGTGATGTCTGACACCAAGGACGCAGAAGAGATAATGGCGTCCGGACGGGCAGATACTCGTTTTTATAATGCAGGGACATGTGACATGGACATCCTATCACACATGCCGTTGCTTCTCTGGCTAAAAGTCCACTTAGCTGTGTGTGTGTCTGGGATTGGCCGACATGCTGGCCCTTCCCACTACACGCGCGCGCTTAGGGAAGGAAGACAAGGAAAAAAAAAAATGGCGATCGCTATTATCCAAACAGCAGTGATCTGAATGCGCTTTTCCCCTTACACTATACACTGAAATGTCATAATAGTGTGAGTCACAGAGTGACTTACACTATTACAGCGGAAAGCCAGCTAGGAATTAGCTGGGTTTTTTGCTGCTAGAACCGTTCTCGAACGTATCTAGAACTATCGAGCTTTTGCAAAAAAGCTCGAGTTCTAGTTCGATCTAGAACAGCCCCCAAAATCACTCGAGCCGCGAACTGGAGAACCACGAACCGCGAACCGCGCTCAACTCTACTAGTGATCTCTGGTTAAGAGTTCACCTCAACACAAGTGGCACAATAATGGAGTACAGCAGCCACTCTTTGGATGGCACTAACTGGCAGCACTCTTTTCAATTAAAATGGCTTTGCAAAAATGTGCAGGAGGGGAGAATGGAAATGTGGTGGGACTTGCTTGGCACAAGTGGCACAATAATGAAGTACAGCAGCCACTTTTTTTGGATGGCACTAACTGGCAGCACTCTTTTCAATTAAAATGGCTTTAAAAAAATGTGCAGGAGGGGAGAATGCAGAGGTGGTGGGACTTGCTTTGCACAAGTGGCACAATAATGGAGTACAGCAGCCACTGTTTGGATGGCACTAACTGGCAGCACTCTTTTCAATTAAAATGGCTTTGCAAAAATGTGCAGGAGGGGAGAATGCAGAGGTGGTTGGACTTGCTTGGCACAAGTGGTACAATAATGAAGTACAGCAGCCACTCTTTGGATGGCACTAACTGGCAGCACTCTTTTCAATTAAAATGGCTTTGCAAAAATGTGCAGGAGGGTACAGTGGCCGGGTTGTGGGTCAGTGTAGAGGAAAGGAAGCCTCACTTTCTATCCCTCCTAATGGTGAGATGCAGCAAGGAAGTCCCTGAGCTTAGCTACACAGACGCTGTTTTCTGAAGCTGTAAAAAGCGTTTCCACTGACCTGACTGTCACCTATGGCTCTGAGCCTAATGAAATTAGCCCTGAAAAGGGCTGAAATAAACTTCTGTCCCTAATCTGTAGAGCGCTGTGTGTATAGCGTACACAGCAGGACCGGCGACAGGAGCTGCGTGAGCGGTGACTGTCACCCAGACACAGAAGGCAGATAATGGCGTCCTGAGGGAAAATGCCCGTATTTATAATGCAAGGATGTGTGACATGGACAGCCTATGACACATGCCGTTGCTTGTCTGGCAAAAAGTCCACTTAGCCGTGTGCGTATCTGGGATTGGCTGACATGCTGGCCCGCCCCACTACACGCGCGCTTAGAAAAAAAAAATGGCGATCGGCATTTTCTCAGCACCACAGAAAAACCCGTCCCCCCGCACACTATACGCTGAAATTTGATAATAGTGTGAATCACAGAGTGACTCACACTATTACAGTGAAAAGCCAGCTAGTAATTAGCTAGGCTTTTTGCTGATAGAACCGTTCTCGAACGTAACTCGAGCTGCCGAACTTTTAGCAAAAAGCTTGAGCTCTACTTCTATCTAGAACACCCCCCCAAAATCACTCGAACCGCGAACTGGCGAACCGCGCTCAACTCTAGTCACCTATGATTAAGAACCCTGTCCGAAACGCATCAAATGTCACTGTACATTTTAACTTCACTATGTTTTAACTATTTGAAATAAAGACAAGTTTTATTTCAGTCCTGGACTTCATTTTCTTCTTTGATTCTACTCCATGTACACCAGCAACGTGGAGCCATGCATCTGATTTCCTTTCAACACAGCTTCTTATGGACATTATGAAATGGACTATATCAAGTTCCCGATGGTGACCTGATAATTTCCCTTTGTTTGTCTAACAAAAAGTGTTGAACCTCTTTAAGGATTGTGAATATTCTTTGTATACCACTTTATAGTTTAATTAAGAACAGAGCTTGTTTTTCATAAGACATTTTCTTTTATACAGTATTAGTGTGAAAAATAATAAAAATAACTTCATGTGGTAGTAGTAGTCTTCCACTTACTGTCCTAAACATTGGTATTTTCTGAAATAAGAACAGTGTACCAGCAAGCTCATTAGGACCAGCTATCCTTTTTCCAAAGTTATTTTTTTTATTTTTTTTGCTGCATGTGTGCCGCCCCAGCAGCAGTCGAACTGCTTGGATCCAGGGTTGCTGTGGCTCGAGGGTCTCCGGACCCAGGGGCTTGCAGCCACTTCAAATGTAAGGGGATATTTACAGGGGATGAATGTTCATGACACCACCTGCGGGTTGTGGTAAAGGGGAGTACCGCCGCTGCGAATGGGAGTACCGGGGCAGATGGTGTGGGGCAGCGAGATGTCAGTCCCTCCGCAGGTAGGGAAGACCCCGGATAGTGGAGATTTGAACGGGTGGCTTGGCCTTGGAAAGCAGGGTGCAGGGGCCAGGTTACTCACTGCGGTCGTGGTTGATTTGGTGGAATAAGCAGACACTCACACAGATGGTAAACCAAAGTCTCTAGGCACCACAGTCTCTACGGGGGGAGCCCGTACAGGTCCCACTCCCACCAGTGTCACTTGGTAAGTCCAGAGCCCTGCCTCCGTGCACAAATTGATTGACAGTTGTGGCACCTTGGCTTGAAGCTTTCGGGCCTCGCTACCTGTGTGTATGGCAGCTGTGCTCTTGGTGGCTGGCACTTGGGATTTCAGTGGGTTGTGTATTTTGGAGAACCCTATCCCCCGCGTTGTGCTGATGCCTCCAATTTCTGAGCTCTTGGGGAAAGTTCATAAAGAGACTATCCTCCACAGGTTAATTATCAGGTTGCGTGAAGATACTCACTGATCTAGGGTCCGTGCTCGGTACCGGTAAGGTGGCTGGGCTTTCTGGTGCCAACAGTCCTCCTAGACTGTGTCTGTTACACTCCTGTCCAGTGTTCCTAATACCGGTCCCTGACTCCTGTGGTCCCAGACCACCGTTTGCGACCCAACCCTGTCGCCTACCTGGGATCTCCAACTCCCCCGCTCCTCACTCTCTGAGGGCTAACTCTGTACTCTTTGTCTCCCCTCCCACCAGTCTGCCTGACCCCTAGGTGGGCCGTGCTCCAACTTGATCAACCCACTGGTGTGTCTGTCAAGCCCTGGTGTGAGGTGTGGTTGGGATTTGTAGTGCGGATGTCAGTGACACTGTTGATGGGAACCTGAAACCATGGGGGTAGGCCCTGCACCCTGGGGTACAGGATGCAGTTACCTGTAGCACCCTGACGCAGTTAGGGGCGTTACACATGCCCTAAATAAAAAAAAAATAAATTCATTTTGTCAACTGGCCAAAGTAAGTATCTGGGAGTTAGAAACTAAAAAGATAAGTTATAAACAGGGCGTTGCCACTCGGTGACTCACTACTCTAGGATGATATGCTGGAAAAGTTTTCCCTTACCACACCCTTCTATAACAGCAAGTGTAAAATGTGCAGCTCTCGGGGTTAACAAGTGCATTCCTCTTCTTCATGACAGGGAAGCTAGAATTCTGAAAACGAGAAGCAAATAATTAAACCATGATAATTCCAATGCACCTTTCAAAAGCATAGTCATAGTGGGTGCATGAGCTGCAGTCGCCCTGGAGAGTAGGGTACCCAAAAGATCCCTTTCAGCCATATGAAAACACCTACAGTATAATATTAAAGTCCCATGATAGATGAGGGTCTTGTCAGAAATTTTCCATTTAGCCCTAAAAACTTCTAAGTATAGGTACTATCACTTTAATTACAATATATGAATATTACTTAACATTGTAGTTTTGGCGGACCTTCCTCTAATGCATGTAGAAGCCTATTGTATGGTGCTTATTCCCATCAGAAACAGTTAAGTTATAAGAGAAGTTATGTAGACCAATGGCAGACACAGAAAGGACTGTAGTTCAGCCAGGGCTGCCACTAGGAATTTCAGGATCCCATAATGGCAAAATTTTCAGGCCACCTTGAGACTCCGCCCAGGCTCCACCTCAGCTCCGCCTCCACCCCTCAAACCTTCCACAGTCAAACCCTAAAAAAACCTTCACTAAATAAAGACAAGGGCTACACATCAGTGACAGTGCAAGGGGAATAAATGTAAAGCAGAAACTGCTGTATAAATACTGACATGAAAAATACAATAGCTATATGTAAGAATGAAAATATGACAATGGAATCTGCATTACTGCCATGAACTTTAAGAATAAGGAGAAATTTAACTATTGACTTGATCAATGCAACAGAGATCCAACACCTCGTCACGGTATTCTCTTACGTTGGGGTCCCTGGCTAATGTGTGTCCTCTCTTGCAGTTAAAAAACTTACCGTGTATAGGAAGCTGAGACTCAGGCTATATATGTATGTACCGCCCCGCGCTCGGCTGCAGCCGAGCCGCTCGGATCCGGGCTTGTTTGGTGGGTGGCTCGAGCGCCTCCGGACCCGGGGTTCACGTCGCTCTGCAAGGGGTTGCTGGCGATCTCGATGGGGGTAGTTAGGTAGGTGTACGGCCGGAGCCGTGTTTGAGTTCGTGACGCCACCCACGGGACGTGGTGAAGGTGTAGACACCACCGCGCAGTTACGGGGGAACCCGAGGGAGATGGTCGTGCAGCAAGATGTTAACCCCTCCGTGGGCACGGATGGTGGCCCCGGGATCCGTTTGGGGAGAGTGGTGGTTGGGCGGTGCAGGGCAGTGCGCGGCCGGATGGCACTGTTGTACTCATGATTATTGACACACGCAAGTCTCTGGTAAACAAAGTTGATGGTGGTCAGTGCCCGCAGCAGGCTGCGTCTTGTCCCCCACCCGGGTTAGTGGTCTTGGCCTTTCTCCTGCACCTTGTTATGTTTGTGTAGTCTGCCTGTGCCTCAGCAGCGTGAGTCCACTCCCCGGCTGTGTATGTGTCGGTGGAGTCAGTTTGCCCGCAGGCGCTGGCCCGTGGGATCTCTCTGCCTGTGCGGTGGCTTTCTATTCCCCTCGGTGGGCTGGTGCCTTCAATCGGGACTTAGGATGGGAAAGGACCTAAGGTCCAGACCTCAATCAGTAAATTCGACGTGGTCCAGTGGCTTCTGGGCCTCGTTCTGGGTCTGAGTACCCCCCCTGGTGCTCCAGTTTCCAGCCGGTTCCCCGGTTTGGTACCGGCGGGCCACTACCCTGTCCCGGTCCCTTACGGTTCCACCTGGCCATCTTCTCGGCTCCTGCAGGCCAGGCCACCGCCTGCCTCCTAGCCAAGGTGTGCGGGCTATGACCCTCACACCTGTCAGACTGTCAGTTTTCTGCCGCAGACCTGTCACCACAGGCCTGCTGCGCTCTACTCCTCACTTCACTCAACTGCTGACAACAACTACTGACTACAAACTGTGTGTTTCTCCTGCCTCAGGCCCTCTGGACTCCTCGATGGGCGTGGCCAACCGCCTGGCTCCGTCCACTGGTGTGACCATTAAGCCCTGAGGGAGGTGACTAGGTTTTAATGTGGTTGGCTGCTGTTACCTTTTTAGGGGGAAGGTGTTATGCGGGGCCTATCTGTGACTACCTGGCTAGTCCAGGGCGTCACATGTATAATGTGGACTGGCGATAGGTTTGGGTGGGGCCGGGTTCACAAACGAAAGAGTGCAAATCAATTAAGAAATAACGTCTGGAACACCATTCTAAGGGCTCATTCACAAGACCATTCCGTTTGTCCTGGTCAGTTCCTGTTTTTTTGTGGACCTACTGACAGTACCATCTTTTCAATGTCTTTTGTGTAGGATCGGATGGCACACGGAAGAACCTCCATATGCATCCGATCCTACGTTTTTTTACACATCGGATGCCGTATGTCTGTTCCGTTATTATGGAACATGTCCTATTCTGTTCCGTAATAATGGACCGTGACTCAATACAAGTCAATAGGCCCGCAAAATCCCTGGAAGCCGCACGGAAGCACTTCTGTGTGACATCCGTCGGGTGCCCGTGCAGTCTGTGTCCCGCTCCCTGCCAGCCCCGTGGCTGCCCGCACTGCAGTGTGTCAGTGTCTGAAGGAAAAAAAAACACAAAAAAAAATAAAAAGTTTTCCTTCTTTCTTTCCCCATAGGTATTACTGAATTGGTATCTTCATAATATTGCTATATCCATTTGCCTCTTTCAATAGGACTTGCTTAGTCATATATCCTTTACATGCTTCTTTTATGTAATATCCTGCCTTCATATGAGACATTATTTTCCTATCCTTCTTAGTACTTATAACGATGTACATTTAGTAGCAATGTTGTTTGTAGGTTCACATTAGCAAATGGTTAACCCTTTTGTCTGTATTCCTTTGCTTTTAACTTATCACATATGTTTTTAATCACTTGTACTAATTTTATCCAGGATTGCCCTTAATATGGCTCCATACACAAGGAGCAGATTAGGTTTGGACCGTGAAGAAGGCGGACAAGACCGCCGAAACGCGTAGTCCCATTTGCGCTAATTCTCTGCCATTCACTTTGGTTTCTGATCCTTGTGGGTCATATAATTTTATATTTTGAAGATTAATAAAGAAAAGAAAGTTTTACTCCAATCCTGGTTTACTGGTTTACTGAGTCCTTGCTGGATTTCCTTGTTTTCTCCTCATACTAATGGATTGACTCCTATCCAAGTCCGTGCAGGAACTTTACTACCAGGTGGGAAGAGACCCGTGAGCTTCCTTGCTGGAGCTGGACATTGGCTTACATTTTCTGAGATATTATATATATATATATATATATATATATCCCAATCCTGGACACATTCTAGTATATCGGTCCCATTTTTTGTTTGTTTTTTGTCCCCTTCCTGGTATATGTCCTCCTGGTACATATAGCCCCTTCCTGGGTTCTTCCTGGTATATTTGAGTGCCGCAAAAATAAAAAACAACATTTTACTCACTCTCCCTGGCTCCCATGGTGCACAGCGTCCTCTCTAAGCAGTGATGCATTTCAGCTGAATGAGCGCCCTCTGATGCACATCCAGCTGAATCAAGGCAGGTACTGGGGTAGGCGCCCCTCCACCACTATCCCTGGCAATCATCTTGCTCTCGTCTTCAGCTCATGGAGTGCCTACCTTTCTCCGTCGCCTGCCACGTCCTCGCCACCTCCGCGGCTCTGCTTGCCTGTAGCAGTGTGATGAAGTCACAGAGTGTAACCTCATCACGCTGCTGCACCCTGGGCCGGGCCACAGGATGACACGTCGGTGCCTTGCTCTACTCCAATGGCCTTCCCTCCACATCCCTCCCCTGCATGTTGATCAGATTTATGCTCATTGTAGCATTTTAAATTCTATAAAGACATACTGTATGTGTTGCCTCCTTTCACCTTCCTTATGTAGTAATGATCCCCATCCTGTACTTATGTCACCCATCCTGGGCAACTTCCTGGGATAAATACTGGTAAATATGTCCCCCATCTTGGTATACATTCCCCCATCCTGGAATATATGTTACAATCCTGGTTTATTTGTCCTCATCCTTGGCCCATCCTGGTATATGTCCACATCATAGCCTCATTCTGGTATATGTTCACATCAGGACCCCATCCTGGTACATGTTCCGATCTTGGTTTATGCCCACATCATGGTCCCAGCCTGCTATAAGTCATTATTGTGGCCTCATCCTGATATATGTTCACATCATGGACCCATCCTTTTATATGTCCACATTTTGGCCCCTTCCTGGTATATGTTCACATCAAGGCCCCCTCCTGGTATATGTTGAGATCCTGGTATATGTCCACATCCTGACTCCATCTTGGTTTATGTGACGTCATGGCCCCATTATTATTATTATTATTTATAGAGCGCCATTAGTTCCATGGTGCTGTACATGAGAAGGGGGTTACATACAAAATACATATACAAGTTACAGTAGACAGACTAGAAGCACTTCTGTGTGACATCCGTCGGGTGCCCGTGCAGTCTGTGTCCCGCTCCCTGCCAGCCCCGTGGCTGCCCGCACTGCAGTGTGTCAGTGTCTGAAGGAAAAAAAAACACAAAAAAAAAAAAAAAGTTTTCCTTCTTTCTTTCCCCATAGGTATTACTGAATTGGTATCTTCATAATATTGCTATATCCATTTGCCTCTTTCAATAAGACTTGCTTAGTCATATATCCTTTACATGCTTCTTTTATGTAATATCCTGCCTTCATATGAGACATTATTTTCCTATGCCTATTTAGTACTTATAACGATGTACATTTAGTAGCAATGTTGTTTGTAGGTTCACATTAGCAAATGGTTAACCCTTTTGTCTGTATTCCTTTGCTTTTAACTTATCACATATGTTTTTAATCACTTGTACTAATTTTATCCAGGATTGCCCTTAATATGGCTCCATACACAAGGAGCAGATTAGGTTTGGACCGTGAAGAAGGCGGACAAGACCGCCGAAACGCGTAGTCCCATTTGCGCTAATTCTCTGCCATTCACTTTGGTTCCTGATCCTTGTGGGTCATATAATTTTATATTTTGAAGATTAATAAAGAAAAGAAAGTTTTACTCCAATCCTGGTTTACTGGTTTACTGAGTCCTTGCTGGATTTCCTTGTGTTCTCCTCATACTAATGGATTGACTCCTATCCAAGTCCGTGCAGGAACTTTACTACCAGGTGGGAAGAGACCCGTGAGCTTCCTTGCTGGAGCTGGACATTGGCTTACATTTTCTGAGATATTATATATATATATATCCCAATCCTGGACACATTCTAGTATATCGGTCCCATTTTTTGTTTGTTTTTTGTCCCCTTCCTGGTATATGTCCTCCTGGTACATATAGCCCCTTCCTGGGTTCTTCCTGGTATATTTGAGTGCCGCAAAAATAAAAAACAACATTTTACTCACTCTCCCTGGCTCCCATGGTGCACAGCGTCCTCTCTAAGCAGTGATGCATTTCAGCTGAATGAGCGCCCTCTGATGCACATCCAGCTGAATCAAGGCAGGTACTGGGGTAGGCGCCAGTGAAGGGACATGCAGAGAGGAGAAGCGGGGTGGTAGTGAGGCGAGAGGTGGATCAGTCGGGCAGCATCATTAAGGATGGACTGGAGAGGGGCGAGCGTGTTAGCAGGGAGACCACATAGGTTGCATGAGGAGCGAATGAGAGAGGAGGATAGAAGGAGATCTTGGGAGGACCGGAGATTACGTTTTGGAGTGTAGCGAGAGATTAGTTCAGAGATATATGGAGGAGACAATTTGTGGATGGCTTTGTAAGTCAGTATTAGTAGTTTGAATTGGATACGATGGAAGATTGGGAGCCAGTGAAGGGACATGCAGAGAGGAGAAGCGGGGTGGTAGTGAGGCGAGAGGTGGATCAGTCGGGCAGCAGCATTAAGGATGGACTGGAGAGGGGCGAGCGTGTTAGCAGGGAGACCACATAGGAGGATGTTGCAGTAGTCGAGGCGGGAGATTATGAGAGCATGCACTAGCATTTTTGTAGATTGAGAATTGATGAAGGGACGGATTCTGGAAATATTTTTGAGTTGAAGACGACAGGAGGTGGTGAGGGATTGAATGTGTGGTATGAAGGACAAGGCAGAGTCAAAGGTCACTCCGAGGCACCGAACTTTGGGTGCTGGGGAGAGCGTGATGTTATTTATTGTAATAGATAGATCAGGTAGAGAGTGTAGGTGACTCGCCCACCCCAGGGCTATGGGACACCCGGTGCCGGGCCGGACTAGTCCGGTGGTAGTCAGTGGTGGCTGGGCCCGGCTCCGTGGCCCTGGTGGGTGTCAGTTGAATATGTGGCTGATGACTTTAATGTTTGTGTTCGTGACGCCACCTGTGGTATGCGGCTATTAAGCCGCCGCTGCTGTGTGAGGCCACCGGGATGATGTTATGGCAGCAATGTTAGTACTGCTCCCCACAGGTGGAGCAATGCCCGGGGCACAGTTGGTGCTTGTGGAAGTCTATGGTGCTGCGTGACTAACACGGTGCAGGGCCGACAAGCAATGAAAGAAACAGGCACAAACAGTAGTCTCTTTACCTTCTCCTCTTTTACTCGGCAGAAACTTAGTCCAGGGAGACCGTCACAGATGGTATAGATGATCCGGCCGGCCTGGAAGTGCCTGGGGTGATCTTTGGCCAGTTGAGTATGAGGCCTACTCCTTAATCTTTCTCTGCTGTTTTAGGACACTGCACTTTGGGTTAGCAATTGCCCTCTTGCTGCTGGGACTTGTTGTTCGTCCCCTCTTCTGTGTGGTAGACTGCGCAGGCCCTCTCTGGTGCTTCTCTGCTGGAGCCCACACCAGGCCCTTGGGATGCAGTTGTACCTTCAGATTGCTTCTGGGGCAGGGGGCTTACAGCTCTCCTGCGCTCCGGATTCAGCTACCAGGGATGGATTTTATGCCCTGGCAACTACAGACTCCGATGTCCGAGTCTCTGCTGTGCCTCTCTGCTCCCCTTGCTTCACTGGGCCAAGCTATCCCAGCTCTAGGCCCCAGTTTACAAGGCAGCACTACTCTGCGTCTGCACTCTTTCACTCCTGTCTCCAAACTAACTAACACTTCCTCCTTCCAGCCAGACTTAAGGAATGCTCCCTGAAGTTCCAGGTTCAGAGCTCCCCCTGCTGGCCGGAGGGAGAACTGTCTTGAGTGTTAACTTACTGGCCAATAGATCTCCCAATTACCTCCAGGCTCAGCATTAACCCTTTTGGGAGGGCAATGCTGTTGTGGCGACCAGGTCCTGGGGCGCCACACTCCCCCTTAGTTAAATTCAGTACTCCCGGACTGTAGAGACAAACATGACATGTTAGAACATTTCATCCCATTATGGGAGGCGCAATTACTTTAACGTTACAACCTTAAACATTACTATAAGAGTCCAGTGTGGCTCCCTGCCGGGTGTCCATTACACTGCTCCATGGGGGACCCGCCGCGTTCAAACCCCCAACGTAGGCTCTGGGCGTGCGTCAGAGCATTGATGACCCCACTCTATGCACGCCGGACGGGTTTTTCTTCAGGGGTGTTGAGCACACTGGTGCTAACTATGAACAATTTAGGTGTTGGCCACCCATAGTCCAGTGGCCCAATTGTCCATTTTCACAATCAAAGAAAAAGAAAACATTTTGTACACAACATGGCAGACATTTTGCATAACTATTTACATCCTAATAAGTACTCTTTCCCTTATACAGTTGACTCCCTATACCTTAGAGGGGGTTGTCCCCGAGTGCTGCGCTGGGACCTACGTAGCTCTGGTGTTTGCCCCTGACTACGTGGTGCGTCTTCTATCTCAGCACTACAGGTGGGCCTAACCCCCATAGGTAAGCGTGATGGTTGCCTTTGTGATCTAGGAGTCGCCAAGGGTATGACAGGTTCACCACTGACAGGGGGTTGATCCTCCTGCTCCACTGCTGGCGTGTCATCTCGTGCCGGAGCGGACGATTCTTTAGGTGGATCCGGAACCTTTTCTGTTTCTGGCTCGACCAACTGCGGAAACGTCAAAACTGGTACCACTATGGCATTGTTTATTCGGGTCCAAGTTTTGGGGAACTTTCCAAGGATGGTTTGAATTATCTCCCCTCCTTTCTCTTGACTTTGGGGACTTCCTTGTACTCCTTCCATTTCTCTTTGGATTCTGCACCGTTCAGGGCACGCTTTCAGGCGGTCTCGGGAAATTGCTTGATAGGTCTTGCCTTCATCTTTGCTTATGAGGCATACCTTACTATTGTCAAAGTTGGAGGGGATAATGGTGTAGGGCTCGTTTTCCCACTGATCATCCAATTTATGCGTCTTCCGCTTCTTCTTGAGGACTTGTTCTCCAGGTGCTAAGGGAGTTGCTGGGGCTGTTTGATTGTAATGCTGTTCTTGCCTCGTTCTTGCTTGAGACAGGCTCCTCTCTACGCACTCCTGGACCTTACGGTACCGCTGCTGCCGTTCTGTATCCCAATCCTCTATTTCTTGAACCGCCTCAGGCGACACAGTCCCCATCTCAAAGTCTACAGGCAACTTGCCTGGTCTGGCTCGCATCAGGTAAGCGGGGCTGCAGTTGGTCGAATTCCCTGGGATGTGGTTGTACAGGTCTACCAGATCTGGCAACTTTTCTGGCCATTGGTTCCTTTCCTCCAGCGGCAGGGTCTTCAGCATATCAATAACCACATGGTTCATTTTCTCGCACAGTCCATTGGTTTGGGGGTGGTACGGTGTGGTTCGGATTTTCTTACAACCGTACATGTTACAGAACTCTTGGAACACTTCAGCCTCGAATGCAGGACCCTGATCAGTCAGTACCCTTTCCGGATAGCCGTGAGGTCGACAAAAGGATGCCTGGAACGCTCTAGCTGCTGTCCTGGCTGTCTGGTCCTTCACAGGCACTACTACCAGGAAACGAGAGTAATGGTCCACAATGGTGAGGGCGTACACATAGCCTGACCGGCTTGGTGTTAACTTCACGTGGTCCAGGGCCACCAACTCCAGGGGCTGCTTTGTGACAATTGGCTGTAGGGGAGACCTTTGGCTGGCATCGTCTTTCCGCCTCAGGTTACACGGGCCACAGTCTCGGCACCACTTCTCGATCATTTTTCTCATGTGCACCCAATAGAACCGATCACGGAGTAGGGCTTCCAACTTCTTCCACCCGAAGTGTCCTGCGTTATCATGATACGCTGCTAGGACCATTGGAGCATCTCTCTGCGGAACCACTATCTGCCAGACAAGTTTATTTGTTCGATAGTTGACATATCTCTTGCAGAGCTTGCCTTGGTAGGTGAACAGTCGTCCCCTCTCCTTCCACAGCTGCTGGGCTTCCTCTGGAGCGTCTGGGCCAAGATGGGTCTCAGCTTGCGCTAGCTTCTCTTTGACCAATCGCACGGCCGGGTCACCGTTCTGTGTTTCTTCCCAATTATGGTGGAGTAAGGGGTTGACCGAGACCCCGTGCTGGCTTGAGCGCTTCACTCCTACAGCATGCTCACACTGGGACACACCTTGGTGATGGAAAGCCGGTAACTCTATCTCTTCGAGTTCATCCATGTCTTCTCCAGACTCGGGCAAGTGAGGCATTCTGGACAGCGCATCAGCATTGTTATTCTTCTTGCCAGCCCGATACTTGATGGTAAAGTCAAAGTTAGACAGCCGGGCCATCCATCGCTGTTCCATCGCACCTAACTTGGCTGTTGCCAGGTGTGTCAACGGATTGTTGTCCGTGAAGATGGTGAACTTGGCCGATGCCAGATAGTGCTTGAAGCGTTCAGTCACTGCCCAAACAATAGCGAGGAACTCCAGCTTGAAGGAACTGTAGTTTTCTGGATTCCTTTCTGTGGGCCGAAGCTTCCTACTGGCGTATGCTATCACCCTCTCTCTGCCTCCCTGTACCTGGGACAGAACTGCTCCCAGTCCCACGTTGCTGGCGTCTGTATACAGTACAAACGGTTGGCTGTAGTCAGGGTAGGCCAGAATTTCTTCTCCCGTGAGAGCCCCTTTCAGCCGGACAAAGGATGTTTCCAGTTGGCTGCTCCATTCAAATGGAGGGCTCTGCTTCTTAGCCTGCTTTGGCTGGCCCACCAGGAGATCTTGAAGGGGCGCTGCTATCTTGGTGAAACCATCAATGAACCTTCGGTAGTAGCCCACCAGTCCAAGGAACTGCCGCACCTCCTTCACTGTGGTGGGTCTTGGCCAGTCCTTGATTACAGTGACTTTCTCCGGATCAGGTGCCACACCTTCTGCGCTGACCACATGACCCAGGTACTGTACCTTTGGCTTCAAGAGGTGACATTTGGACGGCTTGATCTTCAGGCCATATTTCGACAAGGATTCAAACACTTCTGCTAAGTGCTTCAGGTGGTCCTCATAAGTCTTGGAGTAGACTATTACGTCATCCAGGTACAACAGCACGGTTTCAAAGTTGTGATGGCCCAAGCAGCACTCCATCAACCTTTGGAATGTCCCTGGGGCGTTGCAGAGCCCGAATGGCATACAGTTGAACTCACAGAGACCCATTGGTGTCGTGAATGCAGTCTTCTCTTTGTCCGCCTCTGCCACGGGAACCTGCCAATACCCACTGGTGAGATCCAAGGTGGAGAAATAGTTAGCTGACTTTAAGGCTGTTAGTGACTCCTCTATTCTGGGCAGTGGATAAGCATCTTTATGTGTAATGCGGTTAATTTGCCTGTAATCTACACACATTCTCATTGTACCATCTTTTTTCTTTACGAGCACTAGTGGAGCTGCCCAGGGGCTACAACTATCTCTGATAACCCCAGCCTCCTTCATTTCCCGTAACATTTCCTTGGCACACTGATACTGTGCGGGGGGTACAGGGCGGTATCTCTCTTTAATGGGATGATGATCACCCGTGGGGATTTGATGTTTAACCCCTTTCACCTGCCCAAAATCTAGGGGGTGTTTGCTGAAGACCCGCTCGTACTCCTGTACCACCCGGTAAACCCCATGCTTTTGGTGCGAGGGGGTGGAGTCGGTGCCTACATGTAATTTTTGGCACCAGTCTTCCGGCTGCCCCTTGGAGCCATTGTCTTCCGCCTGGTCGGACGGGATCAAGGGTTCCACTGCTTTAATGGTATTGTTACTGACAGTGTACAGTTTTGCTACAGTGGCGTACCGGGGCAATTTGGCCTCCTCCTCCCCACAATTCAGGACACGGACGGGCACTCTCCCCTTGCGGACGTCCGCTACCCCTCTGGCTATCAGGACTCCAGGCCTACTGTCTGAATACACTGGTTCTACCAAGGCATGGTAATCCTGACCCTTGAGGCCTATTGCTGCCCGACACCATATCAACATTTCACTTCTTGGGGGTATTACAATGGGGAGGGGGTCACTTACCCTCACACTGCCAATTTCTCCTCTGGCTAGCTCTACTTGCTGCCTCCTCATCAGGGCTCTGATCTCCCTCTGTAGGACACGCTGCTGCCCGGAGCTGGCAGTTTCAGACGCCTGTTGCAACAAAATTATCACTTCGGCAATACAATTTTCTATCACATTTGTACCAAGGGTTAGCAGTGGGTCAGATTCTTTGCGATCAATATCTACAATTATCATCCCCTGACATGGCAATTCCACCCGCCCCACTTTAATGGTTACTTCTTTGTACCCAATTTGAGGTAAGGGCTGACCATTACTGGCCACAATCGTTAAATCATCATCTGGGCCATGGTCAATGTCTGAATCAGCCCAATATCTTTTGTACAGTTTGTGGGGGATGGTTGTTACCTGGGACCCCGTATCCAGGAGGGCATTCAAAGGGATCCCATCCAGCACAATGGGAAGGACCGGTCGTCCTCCCACATACTTGCTGCGGCTGGGGTTTGAGCCGGGCTTCCTCACACCTGGGGGTTGGCTCCTGGCCCCAGGCTCAGCCCGTTTAAAGGACAGCGTCGTGCAATGTGGCCCGCCTGGTTGCAGTGGCGGCAGATCGGTTGTCCTGTTGAATCATACCGGTCTGTGTCTCTGCCTCGGGTCGGCGGAATCCTCCTCTGTCGCATCCATGGGACGTCTTCTGGGCTGGAGGCCAACTCGATTTTTGCAGGCGAGGGGGTCATTTGTAGAGACTGCACGGTCTTGGCAAGGGCAGCCACAGTCTTGGTCAGCTCCTGGAACTGCTGTCTGAGCTCTGCCGTGGGATCCTTATCCAGGGACTGCGCCTCAGCCCCTGCAGTGGCTCGTGTTGCAGGCACCACCCCGGGGTACGTGATAGCAAGAGGCCGGAGGGGTACTGGGTCATTCGGTGTAGATTCTCTCAGTACCCTGATGGCCTGGTCCTTAAACTTTGCAAAGTCCAGAGCAGGGTTCTGCAGGACCATGATACGCAGCTGTGTCCTGTGGGCGTCTGACAGGAGCCCTTCTATGAACTGCTCAGTTAGGAGTTTGTCTTCTTCACGTACACTCTCTGGGTCCACCTGTTTAACTGCTTTCAGGGCCTCCTGCAAGTTTAAGGCATAGTCCCTTATGCTGTCTGTGGCCCGTTGCTTGCACCCAAAGAATCTCATCTTTATCTCTGCTGCGGTGCGGGTGTCAAAAGTGCTCTTTAGTTTGGCCAGTATCTGGGCTGCTGTCCCTTTATCTGTATCAGGCCAGGACTTCGCTTCACGCTGGGCTGCGCCGGCTAGCTGTCCCATTAATATGCCCACCTTCTGGCTCTCAGTCAGAGGATACACCCGGAACAAGCTGTGCAGGCTTTCTCTGAAGTCACTCAAGGTATGGGACTCCCCGGAGTACTGCGGCAGCCATTCTGCTCCTGGTATGTACGGCATGGTGATCGGCATTACCGGCGCTATAGTGGGGGCTGGGGCGACGGCGACTGGGACTACTTCGGCCGGTGCTGCGGCGCCCTGGGCGATGGCAGCCACCTGCTCTCCCTCGGATTCGGACATCTTCCTCCCCCTTAGTGAACCTTACCAGGCTCCGTTCACTTTTCAAATTTTCTTCCGGGTCGCGCGGGGTTAACAGCGCTCTGCTCTGATGGCGCGCTCCCTTCGCGCTCTTTGTCAGGCACGCCCCCCTTCTTCCTGCGCTCGGCGCGGCTAATGGCGGCGGCAATTTACAACCAGTACACAGTCTTTTACACAGTTCTTCAGGCGCACAGTACCCGGTGTGACCGGGCACGAAATCCTGTTCGTGACGCCAAAAGTTGACTCGCCCACCCCAGGGCTATGGGACACCCGGTGCCGGGCCGGACTAGTCCGGTGGTAGTCAGTGGTGGCTGGGCCCGGCTCCGTGGCCCTGGTGGGTGTCAGTTGAATATGTGGCTGATGACTTTAATGTTTGTGTTCGTGACGCCACCTGTGGTATGCGGCTATTAAGCCGCCGCTGCTGTGTGAGGCCACCGGGATGATGTTATGGCAGCAATGTTAGTACTGCTCCCCACAGGTGGAGCAATGCCCGGGGCACAGTTGGTGCTTGTGGAAGTCTATGGTGCTGCGTGACTAACACGGTGCAGGGCCGACAAGCAATGAAAGAAACAGGCACAAACAGTAGTCTCTTTACCTTCTCCTCTTTTACTCGGCAGAAACTTAGTCCAGGGAGACCGTCACAGATGGTATAGATGATCCGGCCGGCCTGGAAGTGCCTGGGGTGATCTTTGGCCAGTTGAGTATGAGGCCTACTCCTTAATCTTTCTCTGCTGTTTTAGGACACTGCACTTTGGGTTAGCAATTGCCCTCTTGCTGCTGGGACTTGTTGTTCGTCCCCTCTTCTGTGTGGTAGACTGCGCAGGCCCTCTCTGGTGCTTCTCTGCTGGAGCCCACACCAGGCCCTTGGGATGCAGTTGTACCTTCAGATTGCTTCTGGGGCAGGGGGCTTACAGCTCTCCTGCGCTCCGGATTCAGCTACCAGGGATGGATTTTATGCCCTGGCAACTACAGACTCCGATGTCCGAGTCTCTGCTGTGCCTCTCTGCTCCCCTTGCTTCACTGGGCCAAGCTATCCCAGCTCTAGGCCCCAGTTTACAAGGCAGCACTACTCTGCGTCTGCACTCTTTCACTCCTGTCTCCAAACTAACTAACACTTCCTCCTTCCAGCCAGACTTAAGGAATGCTCCCTGAAGTTCCAGGTTCAGAGCTCCCCCTGCTGGCCGGAGGGAGAACTGTCTTGAGTGTTAACTTACTGGCCAATAGATCTCCCAATTACCTCCAGGCTCAGCATTAACCCTTTTGGGAGGGCAATGCTGTTGTGGCGACCAGGTCCTGGGGCGCCACACAGGCAGGGCCGGATTATAGGCGGGGCAGACGGGGCTTCAGCCCAGGGGCCCCCACCACAAGAGCCTCTGAGGGGGCCCCCACCACCATCTGTGTGTCCGCCATTTTATTAATGTTGCAGTGGTTCAAGACTGCACTGTACCTTTAAGGTATTTCAATCCCGGCCATCACTGTACTGCAGACACGCCCACTGTACGTTGTGTGGGCTGCGCCTGCCAGGATGACGTCACCGCGCTGCTGTTTCTTCCTGCCGTAGAGGAGCTTGTGGGAGGACCGGAGGTCTCAGTGGATCCCGGTAAGTATGGGGTCATTAATCATGGTGTCGGCCGGGCAGGAGACTGCAGTGAGGAGGGAGCAGGACGCCGCTGATAACTCCAGACGGGATTCCATAGTGTCAGCGGCCACTCTGCTCGGGATCAGTGTGAGTTATTACCGGTCGCCGGAGTCTGAACTGCTGCAGATCAGGTCGGGCTGTCAGTACAGGTCATCGGCCTCATCCCTCCCCTGCAATAACTCACACTGATCTCCAGCACAGACATCACTACCCAGAATCCTGCACTGATCACATCTGAGCCTGCAGCACACATTACACTATATGGCCCATATTACATATAGAATATGTTACATCCTGTAGGCCCAGGTGTGATCAGTGCAGGGCATTGTATATCTGTGTACATGGGATACCACATCCAGCGTACAGAGAGAGTAGTGTGATACACTGTGTACACACATTAGATGGTATATAATAATGTGTATATTGTATAACATCTGGTGTCTGTATCACAGTATATTGTGTAACAGTCATGTATTCTCCTGTACACTGTACAGGAGCGTACCTTTGGGGGGCATGCGGCATATGTTCCCCTGCACGGCAATCAGGGGGGCACCATTAAAAAGTGTGAGGCAGCAGTATGGTGGGAGAAAATTGTAAGTGGAGAGTATTGGTGGAAAAAAGTGTGAGGGGCATAGAATAGAGACTGGGTAGTGGGGGGGGATAAGCAGTATAGAGAAGGGGCAGCATGGTGGGCAGTGTGAGGGCACAGTATGGAGGGCACATTATGCTGAGGAGGGGGAATGTGAGCTGGTGGTACAGTATAGTGACTGTATAGTGAAGGAGGTAGACAGTATAGAGAAGGGGCGGAATGGTGGGCAGTGTGAGGGCACAGTATGCTGAGGAGGGGGAATGTGAGCTGGTGGTACAGTATAGTGACTGCATAGTGAAGGAGGTAGGCAGTATAGAGAAGGGGCAGCATGGTGGCCAGTGTGAGGGCACAGTATGGAGGCACAGTATGCTGAGGAGGGGGAATGTGAGACTGAGGTGCAGTATAGTGATTTTGGTACTGAGGGTGAGGGCAGTATAGAGAGGGGATAGCATGGGGGACATTGTGAGGGCACAGCTCAGGAGGGGGAGTGTGAGGAGGGGGCACAGTATAGACATTTGGAAGTATCGTGGGTACACAATGTAGAGGACTGTGTGAAGAGGGGGCCCAGAACTGAAAGAAGAGGCCATGTACCATAAGAATGACATTGTGTGGGTCATTTTGTGCAGGGAGCACAGTGAAGGGCAATTATTTATTCAGACACACAGTGTAGGTCATATATTTATATTTAGGAGCATTATAATCATTCTGCTATTTATTTTAAGGGCATAATGTCGAGATGTGCTGCAGAAAACCCGGGAGGTCTGCAGAGGGGAGCTGTAGATGTGAAAAGTCATCATGACGTCTGGACAAGATGGAGAAGAAAGAATAAGATGACTCCGATCAGGGAAGATGTCACCTACAAGGTACCTGGATGTGACTGTATGTGTGTGAGGCCCGTTTCACACGTCAGTGAAAAACACTGACGTTTTTCACTGGCGTGTAAAACACGCACATGTCCCTGCGTGTGCTGTGATTCACGGCACACGGGGGTTGTATAAGTGCAATCCGGGCTCCGTTCTCCGTGGCCCGTGATTGCACTTAGAAATCAACTCACCTGCGCCCGCTCCCGCTCTCCGTGGTGCTGAATCCTCCCGCAGTGCAGCATCCGGCCGGCGGTGACCCCCGCAGCAGCTGCTTCCGGGTCGGCTGTGTCGCGCATAATGAATATGCGTGACAGTAATCAGCCGGCTTAGAAGCAGCAGGCTGCACGGGCTGCAGAGGACATCGCTGGACGCCGGGTGAGTAAAAATGATTTTTATTTTAAATGCACGTTTTTTTCTGGCACGTGGCTCACGGACCACACCACTGCGTGGTCCGTGGGACATCAGTGATGCCAGAAAAAAATGGACATGTCTCCGTGCAGCAATCACGCACACGCGGGTACGCCGCACGGAGACACGTGCAGTGAAAAATCACAGACGCGTGAGCATACCCATTCATTATAATGGGTCTGCGTATGTCAGTGATTCTGGTACGTTTAAAAAAAGCACAAACGTCCCAGAATCACTGACGTGTGAAAGGGGCCTGATACTCAATGCTTCTCATCAGGACTGTGGTTCCTGTATGGTCCAAATTCTGATAAATACTGATAACAACTCCCAGCATTTTCTTACAATTGTTAAGGACATACTGGGAGTTGTTAATTCATGTGATACCAATGTATATGGGGATGTGACATTACAATATATTGTTGTAGTAAATTTGGTACTGTAGTCATGTATTGGTGGTTCTGGTGATATATTCGTTTACTGATGAGGGTGCTAGTGATGTATTTTGGTATTGCTTTTGGTTCTGGTGCTGTACACTGTGTGCAGAATTATTAGGCAAGTTGTATTTTAGAGATTTTTTTTTTTATTATTGATCAACAGCAATGTTCTCAATTAGCCCAAAAGACTCATAAATATCAAATCTTAATATTTTTGGCAGTTGGAGTGGGGTTTTTTAGATTTGGCTATCTTAGGAGGATCTGTTTGTGCAGGTAACTATTACTGTGCAGAATTATTAGGCAACTTAATAAAAAGCAAATCTATTCCCATCTCACTTGTTTATTTTCACCAGGTAAACCAATATAACTGCACAACATTTAGAAATAAACATTTCTGACATGCAAAAACAAAACCCAAAAAAATTAGTGACCAATATAGCCCCCTTTCTTTCTGATGACACTCAGCAGCCGACCATCCATAGATTCTGTCATTGCTTGATCTGTTTACGATCCACATTGCGTGCAGCAGCCACCACAGCCTCCCAGACACTGTTCCCAGAGGTGGACTGTTTTCCCTCCCTGTAGATCTCACATTTTATGAGGGACCACAGGTTCTCTATGGGGTTCAGATCAGGTGAACAAGGGGGCCATGTCATTATTTTTTCATCTTTTAGACCTTTACTGGCCAGCCACGCTGTGGAGTAGTTGGATGCATGTGATGGAACATTGTCCTGCATGAAAATCATGTTTTTCTTGAACGATACCGATTTCTTCCTGTATCACTGCTTGAAGAAGTTGTCTTCCAGAAACTGGCAGTAGGTCTGGGAGTTGAGCTTCACTCCATCCTCAACGCGAAAAGGTCCCACAAGTTGATCTTTGATGATCCCAGCCCATACCAGTGCCCACCTCCACCTTGCTGGCGTCTGAGTCGGAGTGGAGCTCTCTGCCCTTTACTGATCCAGCCTCTGGCCTATCCATCTGGCCCATCAAGAGTCACTCTCATTTCATCAGTCCATAAAACCTTTGAAAAATCAGTCTTAAGATATTTCTTGGTCCAGTCTTGACGTTTTATCTTATGTTTCTTGGTCAGAGGTGGTGGTTTTCAGCCTTCCTTACCTTGGCTATGTCCCTGAGTATGGCACACCTTGTGCTTTTTGATACTCCAGTAACGTTGCAGCTCTGAAATATGGCCAAACTGGTGGCAAATGGCATCTTGGCAGCTTCACGCTTGATTTTCCTCAATTCATGGGCAGTTATTTTGCGCCTTTTTTGCCCAAAACGCTTCTTGCGACCCTGTTGGCTATTTGCCATGAAACGCTTGATTGTTCGGTGATCACGCTTCAAAAGTTTGACAATTTCAAGACTGCTGCATCCCTCTGCAAGACAGCTCACAATATGAACTTTTCAGATCCAGTCACATCTCTCTTCTGACCCATTCTGCCAAAGGAAAGGAAGTTGCCTAATAATTAAGCACACCTTATATAGGGTGTTGATGTCATTACACCGCACCCCTCCTCATTACAGAGATGCACATCACCGGATTTACTTAATTGGTAGTTGGCTCTCAAGCCAGCTTGGAGTAGGACGACATGTATAAATAGTATCATGTGATCAAAATACTCAATTGTCTAATAATTCTGCACACAGTGTATTTATGTACATTTTACTGATTCTGATCCTGTACACATGTAGCAAGCCATAATTTGTAAAATTACATGACCGCAAGGGTTTCTACGTTATGTTAGTAGCATTAAAGGGGTTGTCCAGGTTTGTGATGAAAGTTTCTATGTGACTGCAGACTTCTGAATCCTCAGTGTGCACACTGCACACTATCAGGACTCTCCGATGCCAGCAGTGAGAGCTTGAGGGCATGTAACTATTGAGTGAGGCTGCAGACCTCTAATTTGAATGTGGCCGGAAGTAAGCAAATCGCATACTTGCAGTCCCATGACTACTTGCTCATGGCTCGGGAAAATCATGACAGTGTGCAGTCCGCAAGCTGTGAGAATTCAGAAGTCTGCAGTCATATAGGATAACAACAAATTTTCCTTGTCGACCTGGACAACCCCTTTAATAATAAAAGTAAGCCCCGTAGCATGCCCAATCCAACAACCTGTAATATACTCAATGTAAGGATTTAGCTCTGCTTGCTAATTCCAGAAGTGGTCACATGACCAATTGCAGATCATTTTAATACTTTGAATCACAATTAGCTTCTCTTCCTGCTTCTCTTTATGGGCTGTAGTATTTGACTGAACATTGAGAGAATTAGGAAGAGCAGCTCATCGGCACGTGTGAAAATAGCGTATGAGCGGTCACATGACAACTACTCAAACCGCATAAGCCGTGTATAGAAAGGGGCGCCAAACTGACCTCCTACTCCATGGACAGGAAAACCTAGATCCACCTCTGATACTGTGTATGGTATACTGTGTACAGACATCAGCTGCTATGTACTACTCTAGAGATAATACAATAGAGAGCACATTAGTATTTTTAGCAACCATTGCTGCCAGTGAGAACTTTCCCTTTCTGTATTTTTACTATTCCATGGCTGTCTTAACATTGGGATCAATAAAAAAAATGTGAGTAACTTTCTATTTATAAGTGTAAATGTGAATGTGGCAGAACAGGATAAAATCCATGCTCAGTGGATTTATTTCTAAATGCTACGGTTCGCGCTCTACTGTTATGGCTAAAAATGTTAACGTTATGGGGCCCCCACCAGATTTTCTGCCCAGGGGCCCCCACCAACCTTAATCCGGCCCTGAGTGTAGGTGAGATGGAGGAAAGATGATCAGTTCAGTTTTGGCCACATTGAGCTTTAGGAACCGAGAGGAGAAGAAGGAAGATATAGCAGATAGGCACTCTGGGATTCTGGACAGCAGAGATATGACATCTGGGCCAGAGAGGTAGATCTGAGTGTCATCGGCATATAGGTGGTACTGGAAGCCATGGGACTTTATGAGTAGAGATGAGCGAACCGGTCCCGGTTCGGCTCGAGGTCGGTTCGCCGAACGGAGGTCCTGTTCGAGTTCGGCTCGTCGAACGTTCGACGAACCGAACTCGAACTGCATAGGAAACAATGGCAGGCAATCACAAACACATAAAAACACCTAGAAAACACCCTCAAAGGTGTCCAAAAGGTGACAAACAACTCACAACACAACACAAACACATGGGAAAGTGACAAGGACATATACTCATGCGAAAACAAAAGAGCTGGACAAGGAAAAAGAGGAGGACACACAGATATAGGCATGGCACGCCCTTCTAACATCATGTAAAACACCGCAAGGTGACTCCAAGCGGAGCCTCCCTTTTTTCCAAAAATTGTGCCACACACACACCCACCCATTCAGTGGCAGCACTTGTGCCCTAGTTGTACACTTCACAGCTAGATTTGCATCAAGCACATTCCAAAATACGCCATTCTTATCCGTCCCCAGGATGACACCGGGGTAGGTAGCAAAGTCTTTCCTGATCCCAGCTCTGGTCATCTTGGCTTCTTTTAAAAACACATCAAGCAAGGGTTACTCCAAGCGGAGCCTCCCTTTTTTCCAAAAATTGTGCCCCACACACACCCACCCATTCAGTGGCAGCACTTGTGCCCTAGTTGTACACTTCACAGCTAGATTTGCATCAAGCACATTCCAAAATACGCCATTCTTATCCGTCCCCAGGCTGACACCGGGGTAGGTAGCAAAGTCTTTCCTGATCCCAGCTCTGTTCATCTTGGCTTCTTTTAAAAACACATCAAGCAAGGGTTACTCCAAGCGGAGCCTCCCTTTTTTCCAAAAATTGTGCCACACACACACCCACCCATTCAGTGGCAGCACTTGTGCCCTAGTTGTACACTTCACAGCTAGATTTGCATCAAGCACATTCCAAAATACGCCATTCTTATCCGTCCCCAGGATGACACCGGGGTAGGTAGCAAAGTCTTTCCTGATCCCAGCTCTGTTCATCTTGGCTTCTTTTAAAAACACATCAAGCAAGGGTTACTCCAAGTGGAGCCTCCCTTTTTTCCAAAAATTGTGCCACACACACACACACCCATTCAGTGGCAGCACTTGTGCCCTAGTTGTACACTTCACAGCTAGATTTGCATCAAGCACATTCCAAAATACGCCATTATTATCCGTCCCCAGGATGACACCGGGGTAGGTAGCAAAGTCTTTCCTGATCCCAGCTCTGTTCATCTTGGCTTCTTTTAAAAACACATCAAGCAAGGGTTACTCCAAGTGGAGCCTCCCTTTTTTCCAAAAATTGTGCCACACACACACCCACCCATTCAGTGGCAGCACTTGTGCCCTAGTTGTACACTTCACAGCTAGATTTGCATCAAGCACATTCCAAAATACGCCATTATTATCCGTCCCCAGGATGACACCGGGGTAGGTAGCAAAGTCTTTCCTGATCCCAGCTCTGTTCATCTTGGCTTCTTTTAAAAACACATCAAGCAAGGGTTACTCCAAGCGGAGCCTCCCTTTTTTCCAAAAATTGTGCCACACACACACCCACTCATTCAGTGGCAGCACTTGTGCCCTAGTTGTACACTTCACAGCTAGATTTGCATCAAGCACATTCCAAAATACGCCATTCTTATCCGTCCCCAGGATGACACCGGGGTAGGTAGCAAAGTCTTTCCTGATCCCAGCTCTGTTCATCTTGGCTTCTTTTAAAAACACATCAAGCAAGGGTTACTCCAAGCGGAGCCTCCCTTTTTTCCAAAAATTGTGCCACACATGTAACGGGGGCAGGGGGCGCCTCAGGGGGTGTAGTCGGGTCCCATCGCCTTGTGGGCCGCAGGCTGAACCCCGGCCCGGCCGTTACTTGCAATACAGGTGTGTTGTTGGGGCAGAGTGTGGATGCATGGGGCCCATTCATGACAGCGTTCCTTCTGTGCTCTCCAGCTCCTTCTTCACTTTCAGGAAAGAGACAATTGCAGGCAGCGGGTAAACCAAACACCATTTTATTAAACAAAGCCTCCATCTTTCTGTTTGCAGCAGGCTTACTTTAGTACATTACAAGTTACAAGTCCTTTTCTACGAAAACGTTTTCCTTTTTCTCTACGGGCACTTTCCTTTGCCTGCAGGGGCCAATTGTTATCTTCCTAGCAGTGGTACTCCTATCCCGATTTTAGTCCAGCCCTTTCCCAGGGATTTGTATTGAACTAGGGGACGGCTCCAGTACTCACTACCGGCTCCGGATTAGCTCCAACTTCTCCGCTCCGCTGCCACAGCACCCACTCCTGCACTCTGCCCCGGCACTTCTCCTCAGCTCTCTCCTGTTACATCTCACAGCACACTGCCCTGCATTCAGAGCCCAACCCCCCTTCTCTTCCCTCCAAGGCTGCCCTGCCCCTTCCTTCCCTGTCACTGTTACCAGGGGAACCACTCACTACACTGGCACCTAGGGGGGAAAGAACCGTATATAACACATAACATGGTACAATGTGCCACCATACTCCTGTGGCGTCTTCAGGGGGGGAAAAACGTCTTCTCCACACTAGGGGTCCGTCCACCCCTTACATTCCTCCCCTCTTTAACCTCAGCCTCCTGGCGAGGTTCCGCACCTGCAAGACAACGCATATAGAAAACACACACACGTTTCTTCAGCAGTATTCTTTTTCTTTCTTATCAATAAAAAAAACATTTTAAAACTAACGTATCAAAGCACACCAGATTGGCACACAAGTCCGGTGCCCGGAGTCCCTCCAGGGGAGCTCCCGGTCTTGGCTGATCTTCTGCCCGGAGGCTCTCCTCAAGCGCTCCCGGTCTTAGATGAGCCGCGACCAACAGAAACAAAAGGGTTCTTTACTTAACACTCGCGGGAGACGTCCATGCATAGTCCCTGCATTCTTCTATTCCCGGGTTCAGTTCTTTTAACGTAGCTTTAACCATAAACACTCACCGGCTTCCAACAGTACCGGCTTTCGACAACAAACAGATCTTTTTCTTCCGGATGATTAACCCTCACGCTGGGTGGTATGCACGCAGCCATTCAGCCCGCTGGGCCCTCACAGATTCGGAGAGGGATTGTCCAGGTAAGCAGGGTAGCCTGTGGAACGGCTCGTAACATGGCTGTGGCTCCGGTACTTCTTTCTCCGATTCGGCCCAAACTCCGCCCCCGGCTTCACTCACCGGGTCAATGCTGTGCTGGCGATGCCTTCTGTTTCTTGCAGCGCCGCCCACATCTCCGGACCTCTGCAGCTTCTTGGGGCCGGTACCTCCCCTCTTTGGGCGGTGCACTCCGCTCACTCTGGGCTTCTTCCTCCGCCCAGGCCAGCCCAGCACATTTCGTTTGGCGCCAAATTTTCGCGCCTTAAGTAAACCCATGAAGACGGCCACCATCTTGCCGCCATTTTGTGGCCCGTACAGCACATCAGGCACCACTTGGTCATCTTCACAGTTTCTGCTCGGGGTCTCTCGCATGCGAGCCCGATCCTGCCGACTACGCCAAAATGTAACGGGGGCAGGGGGCGCCTCAGGGGGTGTAGTCGGGTCCCCTCGCCTTGTGGGCCGCAGGCTGAACCCCGGCCCGGCCGTTACTTGCAATACAGGTGTGTTGTTGGGGCAGAGTGTGGATGCATGGGGCCCATTCATGACAGCGTTCCTTCTGTGATCTCCAGCTCCTTCTTCACTTTCAGGAAAGAGACAATTGCAGGCAGCGGGTAAACCAAACACCATTTTATTAAACAAAGCCTCCATCTTTCTGTTTGCAGCAGGCTTACTTTAGTACGTTACAAGTTACAAGTCCTTTTCTACGAAAACGTTTTCCTTTTTCTCTACGGGCACTTTCCTTTGCCTGCAGGGGCCAATTGTTATCCCCCTAGCAGTGGTACTCCTATCCCGATTTTAGTCCAGCCCTTTCCCAGGGATTTGTATTGAACTAGGGGACGGCTCCAGTACTCACTACCGGCTCTGGATTAGCTCCAACTTCTCTGCTCCGCTGCCACAGCACCCACTCCTGCACTCTGCCCCGCAACTTCTCCTCAGCTCTCTCCTGTTACATCTCACAGCACACTGCCCTGCATTCAGAGCCCAACCCCCCTTCTCTTCCCTCCGAGGCTGCCCTGCCCCTTCCTTCCCTGTCACTGTTACCAGGGGAACCACTCACTACACTGGTACCTAGGGGGGGGAAGAACCGTATATAACACATAACATGGTAAAATGTGCCACCATACTCCTGTGGCGTCTTCAGGGGGGGAAAAACGTCTTCTCCACACTAGGGGTCCGTCCACCCCTTACACACACACACCCACCCATTCAGTGGCAGCACTTGTGCCCTAGTTGTACACTTCACAGCTAGATTTGCATCAAGCACATTCCCAAATACGCCATTCTTATCCGTCCCCAGGATGACACCGGGGTAGGTAGCAAAGTCTTTCCTGATCCCAGCTCTGTTCATCTTGGCTACTTTTAAAAACACATCAAGCAAGGGTTACTCCAAGCGGAGCCTCCCTTTTTTCCAAAAATTGTGCCCCACACACACCCACCCATTCAGTGGCAGCACTTGTGCCCTAGTTGTACACTTCACAGCTAGATTTGCATCAAGCACATTCCAAAATACACCATTCTTATCCGTCCCCAGGATGACACCGGGGTAGGTAGCAAAGTCTTTCCTGATCCCAGCTCTGTTCATCTTGGCTTCTTTTAAAAACACATCAAGCAAGGGTTACTCCAAGCGGAGCCTCCCTTTTTTCCAAAAATTGTGCCACACACACACCCACCCATTCAGTGGCAGCACTTGTGCCCTAGTTGTACACTTCACAGCTAGATTTGCATCAAGCACATTCCAAAATACGCCATTCTTATCCGTCCCCAGGATGACACCGGGGTAGGTAGCAAAGTCTTTCCTGATCCCAGCTCTGTTCATCTTGGCTTCTTTTAAAAACACATCAAGCAAGGGTTACTCCAAGCGGAGCCTCCCTTTTTTCCAAAAATTGTGCCCCACACACACACCCACCCATTCAGTGGCAGCACTTGTGCCCTAGTTGTACACTTCACAGCTAGATTTGCATCAAGCACATTCCAAAATACGCCATTCTTATCCGTCCCCAGGATGACACCGGGGTAGGTAGCAAAGTCTTTCCTGATCCCAGCTCTGTTCATCTTGGCTACTTTTAAAAACACATCAAGCAAGGGTTACTCCAAGCGGAGCCACCCTTTTTTCCAAAAATTGTGCCCCACACACACCCACCCATTCAGTGGCAGCACTTGTGCCCTAGTTGTACACTTCACAGCTAGATTTGCATCAAGCACATTCCAAAATACGCCATTCTTATCCGTCCCCAGGATGACACCGGGGTAGGTAGCAAAGTCTTTCCTGATCCCAGCTCTGTTCATCTTGGCTACTTTTAAAAACACATCAAGCAAGGGTTACTCCAAGCGGAGCCTCCCTTTTTTCCAAAAATTGTGCCCCACACACACCCACCCATTCAGTGGCAGCACTTGTGCCCTAGTTGTACACTTCACAGCTAGATTTGCATCAAGCACATTCCAAATCCACAAGCATTTACTCTCCCCAGGATGACACAGGGGTAGTAAATTCCTTCTGGATCCATGACTTGTTCATTTTGATGAACGTCAGTCTGTCCACATTGTCACTGGACAGACGCGTGCGCTTATCTGTCAGCACACACCCAGCAGCACTGAAGACACGTTCAGAGACAACGCTGGCAGCTGGACACGACAAAATCTCCAAGGCGTAACTGGATAGCTCTGGCCATTTTTCTAGATTTGAAGCCCAAAATGAGCAAGGCTCCATTTGGAAAGTCATGGCATCGATGTTTATTTGGAGATACTCCTGTATCATCCTCTCCAGCCGTTGACTATGTGTCAGACTTGTTGTCTCTGGTGGCCTTGCAAAGGAGGGTCTAAAAAAATTATGAAAAGATTCCATAAAATTGCTGTTACCAGCACCAGATACGGTCCTACTGGTACGTGTAGACTGTTGAAGATGACGAGACCGTCCCATGTTTGTCAAGTTACAACTGGGAGATTCACTCCCTGCACCTGCACGGTTGTTTGGTGGAAAAGCGGATCTAAGATCGAGTAACAGCTTCTGCTGATACTCCTGCATACGTGCGTCCCTTTCTATGGCTGGAATTATGTCACAAAATTTGGACTTGTACCGGGGATCTAATAGTGTGGCAAGCCAGTAGTCCTCATCACTTCTAATTTTGACAATACGAGGGTTATGTTGGAGGTAGTGCAACAAGAAGGCACTCATGTGTCTTGCGCAGCCATGCGGACCAAGTCCACGCTGTGTTTGTGGCATAGAGGTGCTAACCGTTCTTTCTTCCTCTGACATCTCCCCCCAACCTCTTTCAACTGAAATTTGACCAAGGTCTCCCTCATCTGCTGAGTCTTCCATGTCCATGGACAGTTCGTCCTCCATTTCTTCATGTCCTCCTGCACCTTCCTCAACATCTCGCCTGCTACCATGCGCCCTTGTTGATCCCTGTCCCCCATGGTCCCATGCCTGGTGCCTTGGTGATGATGAACGTCTGGACCTTGGTGATGTTGTTGTGTCTTGCGCATATGAATCCTCCTGTAGTTCATCCCCTTCCTGTTGTCCCACCCCCTGACTCCGAATAGTGTTTAGCGTGTGCTCCAGCATGTAAATGACTGGAATCGTCATGCTGATAATGACATTGTCAGCGCTAAACATATTCGTCGCCATGTCGAAACTGTGCAGAAGGGTGCATAGGTCCTTGATCTGAGACCACTCCATCAGGGTGATCTGCCCCACCTCTGCATCTCGTTGGCCCAGGATATACGTCATGACGTATTGCACCAGGGCTCGGCGGTGCTGCCACAGTCGCTGTAACATGTGGAGAGTTGAATTCCAGCGTGTCGCCACATCGCATTTCAGGCGATGAACCGGCAGGCCGAAAGACTTCTGGAGCGATGCAAGTCGCTCAGCTGCGGCGCTTGAACGGCGGAAGTGAGCAGACAGTTTTCGTGCCCTGTTCAGAAGGCCATCTAGGCCGGGATAGTGTGCTAAAAATTGCTGCACGACAAGGTTCAACACGTGAGCCATACAAGGTACGTGTGTCACCTTGCCCAGGCGAAGGGCCGCACCCAGGTTTGCAGCATTGTCGCACACGGCCTTACCAGGCTGCAGGTTGAGTGGAGACAACCATTTATTAAACTCGGACCGCAGAGCTGACCACAACTCCTCAGCTGTGTGACTCTTATTCCCAAGACATGTCAAGCTAAAGACCGCCTGATGCCGTTGCGCTCTGCTGCCAGCATAGTAATGAGGGGTGCTTGATTCCTTCTGCGCAGTGAGAACGCTGGTGGCCTGACCAGGCAGGCTTGGGGCGGAGGTGGAGGACCCAGATGAGATGGAGGATGCAGAAGCAGTGGCGGAACTTGGACAGACAGAGGATTGACACACAAGTCGTGGGGACGGCAAGACTTGTGCAGCAGACCCTTCACCATCTATCACCATAGTTACCCAGTGCCCAGTCAGCGACATGTAACGTCCCTGTCCATGCTTACTGGTCCAAGTATCGGTGGTGAAATGCACCCGTTCACACACAGAGTTTCTCAAGGAAGCGGTGATGTTGTGTGCGACATGCTGGTGTAGCGCGGGCACACCTTTCTTAGAGAAGTAGTGGCGACTAGGCATCTGGTACTGGGGCACAGAGACAGACATAAGGTCTCTAAAATCCTGTGTGTCCACTAGGCGGAAAGGCAGCATTTCGGTAGCCAACAGCTTACAGAGGGATAGAGTCAACCTCTTAGCTTTGTCATGGGTCGCAGGAAGTGGCCTTTTATTTGACCACATCTGAGGGACAGAGATCTGGCTGCTGTGTGTAGACGGTGTTGAGTAGGGTGTCCCTGGAAAAATGCAGGTTTGTGAGGAAAGTGCAGGCGGAGACATGATGTTGCCTTCATCCAACGTTGGTGCTATCGATGTCTGAGAGAGCTGTACACACTCACTTGTTTCCCCTTCCAAACCAACTGACGACCTACCAAGCAAACTGCCTGTTGCGGTTACAGTGGTGCAAGTTGTGGGTGGAAAAACAGGTGTGACATCTGTCCCCACAGTCCTAGAAGATGACGAGCGCGCGGATGCACTGGAAGGGGCAGGCGGTGGATGGTTCGCTCCGCTAGGCCGCATTGCAGCACGGTGAGCTTCCCACCGGGCCATATGATATTTATTCATGTGACGATTCATGGAAGAAGTTGTCAAACTGCTGAGGTTTTGACCTCTACTAAGAGAACCATGACAAATTTTACAGATCACATAATTTGGGCGATCTTTTTCTATGTCAAAAAAGGACCAGGCTAGGCAAGGCTTAGAGGCCATGCGACCTGTTGATCCACCCCGAATAATGCTCAGAGGCAGAGTGGTGGCTGAGGATGCAGTTGTAGACGTGCTACCAGTACTCCGACTGTGTCCAGGAAGGCGCAAGGTAACTTCGTCATCAGTTGCATCCTCCTCCACCACCTCTGTTGACCTCCTCGAGTGCCTGACTGTGGGTTGACAGTAGGTGGGATCTAGAACTTCATCATCAATTGTTGTGTTTGCACTCCCCTCCCCCTCAGACCGAGCCTCTTCTTGCCCTGACCGAATATTTAAGTTGTCATCCCAATCGGGTATCTGCGTCTCATCTTCATCAGTATGTTCCTCATTGTCTATAACCACAGGTGTTACAGTTTGTGACAAAGGGTTAACATTATGCTCCGAAACTTGGTCCTCACGGCCTGAATCAGAGTCACAAAGGTTCTGGGCATCACTGCAGACCATTTCCTGTTCTGTACTCACCGTAGCTTGGGAGCAGACCTCTGATTCCCAGGCTATAGTGTGACTGAACAGCTCTGCAGACTCAGCCATCTCAGTTCCACCATACCGTGCAGGGCTGATGGAGACTTCAGAGCTGGGAGAAATCAAGTTTGATTGGGATGACAACTCAGAGGACTGGTGTTTTTTGGATGCGGTACTTGAAATGGCTGAGAGGGTACTTGTTGGACCACTTGAGATCCATTCAAGCATTTTCCTTTTTTGGCCATCATCTACCTTTGTTCCTGTTGTTCATGTCTCTAAAAAAGGGAGCACATCGGATTGTCCACGGTAAGTAGTAGACATCTTACTTTTGCTGGTAGATGGTCTATCTTCAGCAGATGATAATGGAGCTTTGCCACCTTCCCCACGGACAAAACCTTTTTTGCCTTTTCCACCACGCCTCTTCCCCGTTCCACCAGCATCTGTCATTTTGCCACTCATGATGATTGCGACAAGATTGTGGACTGAAAATGTGGTAGTAAAAATTGAGAGGTGGTGCAGATTGCAGTGGTGGTCTAGCTTTATTAACAGCAGAATAATAAAGAATAAATATCCCTGACAATGCAACTACGGCCCTTAAACTGGCAGCAAAAATTGCTAGTATAATGGCTTAGTTATAATGAGTTGGAGTGTGCAATGCAGGCAGAGGTGCTGCAAATGTCTTTGCACTAGTGGGACTATAGCAAAGTCCAATAGCCACGTTTAGGATGCCACTAGGTACACTGAGTGTTTGCTAGTATAATGGCTTAGTTATAATGAGTTGGAGTGTGCAATGCAGGCAGAGGTGCTGCAAATGTCTTTGCACTAGTGGGACTATTGCAAAGTCCAATAGCCACGTTTAGGATGCCACTAGGTACACTGAGTGTTTGCTAGTATAATGGCTTAGTTATAACGAGTTGGAGTGTGCAATGCAGGCAGAGGTGCTGCAAATGTCTTTGCACTAGTGGAACTATAGCAAAGTCCAATAGCCACGTTTAGGATGCCACTGGGTACACTGAGTGTTTGCTAGTATAATGGCTTAGTTATAATGAGTTGGAGTGTGCAATGCAGGCAGAGGTGCTGCAAATGTCTTTGCACTAGTGGGACTATAGCAAAGTCCAATAGCCACGTTTAGGATGCCACTAGGTACACTGAGTGTTTGCTAGTATAATGGCTTAGTTATAATGAGTTGGAGTGTGCAATGCAGGCAGAGGTGCTGCAAATGTCTTTGCACTAGTGGGACTATAGCAAAGTCCAATAGCCACGTTTAGGATGCCACTAGGTACACTGAGTGTTTGCTAGTATAATGGCTTAGTTATAATGAGTTGGAGTGTGCAATGCAGGCAGAGGTGCTGCAAATGTCTTTGCACTAGTTGGACTATAGCAAAGTCCAATAGCCACGTTTAGGATGCCACTAGGTACACTGAGTGTTTGCTAGTATAATGGCTTAGTTATAATGAGTTGGAGTGTGCAATGCAGGCAGAGGTGCTGCAAATGTCTTTGCACTAGTGTGACTAGACAAATGTCCAATCGCCACGTTTAGGATGCCACTAGGTACACTGAGTGTTTGCTAGTATAATGGCTTAGTTATAATGAGTTGGAGTGTGCAATGCAGGCAGAGGTGCTTCAAATGTCTTTGCACTAGTGGGACTATAGCAAAGTCCAATAGCCACGTTTAGGATGCCACTAGGTACACTGAGTGTTTGCTAGTATAATGGCTTAGTTATAATGAGTTGGAGTGTGCAATGCAGGCAGAGGTGCTGCAAATGTCTTTGCACTAGTGGGACTATAGCAAAGTCCAATAGCCACGTTTAGGATGCCACTAGGTACACTGAGTGTTTGCTAGTATAATGGCTTAGTTATAATGAGTTGGAGTGTGCAATGCAGGCAGAGGTGCTTCAAATGTCTTTGCACTAGTGTGACTAGACAAATGTCCAATAGCCACGTTTAGGATGCCACTAGGTACACTGAGTGTTTGCTAGTATAATGGCTTAGTTATAATGAGTTGGAGTGTGCAATGCAGGCAGAGGTGCTGCAAATGTCTTTGCACTAGTGGGACTATAGCAAAGTCCAATAGCCACGTTTAGGATGCCACTAGGTACACTGAGTGTTTGCTAGTATAATGGCTTAGTTATAATGAGTTGGAGTGTGCAATGCAGGCAGAGGTGCTGCAAATGTCTTTGCACTAGTGGGACTATAGCAAAGTCCAATAGCCACGTTTAGGATGCCACTAGGTACACTGAGTGTTTGCTAGTATAATGGCTTAGTTATAATGAGTTGGAGTGTGCAATGCAGACAGAGGTGCTGCAAATGTCTTTGCACTAGTGGGACTATAGCAAAGTCTAATAGCCACGTTTAGGATGCCACTAGGTACACTGAGTGTTTGCTAGTATAATGGCTTAGTTATAATGAGTTGGAGTGTGCAATGCAGGCAGAGGTGCTGCAAATGTCTTTGCACTAGTGGGACTATAGCAAAGTCCAATAGCCACGTTTAGGATGCCACTAGGTACACTGAGTGTTTGCTAGTATAATGGCTTAGTTATAATGAGTTGGAGTGTGCAATGCAGGCAGAGGTGCTGCAAATGTCTTTGCACTAGTGGGACTATAGCAAAGTCCAATAGCCACGTTTAGGATGCCACTAGGTACACTGAGTGTTTGCTAGTATAATGTCTTAGTTATAATGATTTGGACTGTGCAATGCAGGCAGAGGTGCTGCAAATGTCTTTGCACTAGTGGGACTATAGCAAAGTCCAATAGCCACGTTTAGGATGCCACTAGGTACACTGAGTGTTTGCTAGTATAATGGCTTAGTTATAATGAGTTGGAGTGTGCAATGCAGGCAGAGGTGCTGCGAATGTCTTTGCACTAGTGGGACTATAGCAAAGTCCAATAGCCACGTTTAGGATGCCACTAGGTACACTGAGTGTTTGCTAGTATAATGGCTTAGTTATAATGAGTTGGAGTGTGCAATGCAGGCAGAGGTGCTGCAAATGTCTTTGCACTAGTGGGACTATAGCAAAGTCCAATAGCCACGTTTAGGATGCCACTAGGTACACTGAGTGTTTGCTAGTATAATGGCTTAGTTATAATAAGTTGGACTGTGCAATGCAGGCAGAGGTGCTGCAAATGTCTTTGCACTAGTGGGACTATAGCAAAGTCCAATAGCCACGTTTAGGATGCCACTAGGTACACTGAGTGTTTGCTAGTATAATGGCTTAGTTATAATGAGTTGGAGTGTGCAATGCAGGCAGAGGTGCTGCAAATGTCTTTGCACTAGTGGGACTATAGCAAAGTCCAATAGCCACGTTTAGGATGCCACTAGGTACACTGAGTGTTTGCTAGTATAATGGCTTAGTTATAATGAGTTGGAGTGTGCAATGCAGGCAGAGGTGCTTCAAATGTCTTTGCACTAGTGTGAATAGACAAATGTCCAATAGCCACGTTTAGGATGCCACTAGGTACACTGAGTGTTTGCTAGTATAATGGCTTAGTTATAATGAGTTGGAGTGTGCAATGCAGGCAGAGGTGCTGCAAATGTCTTTGCACTAGTGGGACTATAGCAAAGTCCAATAGCCACGTTTAGGATGCCACTAGGTACACTGAGTGTTTGCTAGTATAATGGCTTAGTTATAATGAGTTGGAGTGTGCAATGCAGGCAGAGGTGCTTCAAATGTCTTTGCACTAGTGTGACTAGACAAATGTCCAATAGCCACGTTTAGGATGCCACTAGGTACACTGAGTGTTTGCTAGTATAATGGCTTAGTTATAATGAGTTGGAGTGTGCAATGCAGGCAGAGGTGCTGCAAATGTCTTTGCACTAGTGGGACTATAGCAAAGTCCAATAGCCACGTTTAGGATGCCACTAGGTACACTGAGTGTTTGCTAGTATAATGGCTTAGTTATAATGAGTTGGAGTGTGCAATGCAGGCAGAGGTGCTGCAAATGTCTTTGCACTAGTGGGACTATAGCAAAGTCCAATAGCCACGTTTAGGATGCCACTAGGTACACTGAGTGTTTGCTAGTATAATGGCTTAGTTATAATGAGTTGGAGTGTGCAATGCAGGCAGAGGTTCTGCAAATGTCTTTGCACTAGTGGGACTATAGCAAAGTCCAATAGCCACGTTTAGGATGCCACTAGGTACACTGAGTGTTTGCTAGTATAATGGCTTAGTTATAATGAGTTGGAGTGTGCAATGCAGGCAGAGGTGCTGCAAATGTCTTTGCACTAGTGGGACTATAGCAAAGTCCAATAGCCACGTTTAGGATGCCACTAGGTACACTGAGTGTTTGCTAGTATAATGGCTTAGTTATAATGAGTTGGAGTGTGCAATGCAGGCAGAGGTGCTGCAAATGTCTTTGCACTAGTGGGACTATAGCAAAGTCCAATAGCCACGTTTAGGATGCCACTAGGTACACTGAGTGTTTGCTAGTATAATGGCTTAGTTATAATGAGTTGGAGTGTGCAATGCAGGCAGAGGTGCTGCAAATGTCTTTGCACTAGTGGGACTAGACAAATGTCCAATAGCCACGTTTAGGATGCCACTAGGTACACTGAGTGTTTGCTAGTATAATGGCTTAGTTATAATGAGTTGGAGTGTGCAATGCAGGCAGAGGTGCTGCAAATGTCTTTGCACTAGTGGGACTATAGCAAAGTCCAATAGCCACGTTTAGGATGCCACTAGGTACACTGAGTGTTTGCTAGTATAATGGCTTAGTTATAATGAGTTGGAGTGTGCAATGCAGGCAGAGGTGCTGCAAATGTCTTTGCACTAGTGGGACTATAGCAAAGTCCAATAGCCACTTTTAGGATGCCACTAGGTACACTGAGTGTTTGCTAGTATAATGGCTTAGTTATAATGAGTTGGAGTGTGCAATGCAGGCAGAGGTGCTGCAAATGTCTTTGCACTAGTGGAACTATAGCAAAGTCCAATAGCCACGTTTAGGATGCCACTAGGTACACTGAGTGTTTGCTAGTATAATGGCTTAGTTATAATAAGTTGGAGTGTGCAATGCAGGCAGAGGTGCTGCAAATGTCTTTGCACTAGTGGGACTATAGCAAAGTCCAATAGCCACGTTTAGGATGCCACTAGGTACACAGTGTTTGCTAGTATAATGGCTTAGTTATAATGAGTTGGAGTGTGCAATGCAGGCAGAGGTGCTGCAAATGTCTTTGCACTAGTGGGACTATAGCAAAGTCCAATAGCCACGATTAGGATGCCACTAGGTACACTGAGTGTTTGCTAGTATAATGGCTTAGTTATAATGAGTTGGAGTGTGCAATGCAGGCAGAGGTGCTGCAAATGTCTTTGCACTAGTGGGACTATAGCAAAGTCCAATAGCCACTTTTAGGATGCCACTAGGTACACTGAGTGTTTGCTAGTATAATGGCTTAGTTATAATGAGTTGGAGTGTGCAATGCAGGCAGAGGTGCTTCAAATGTCTTTGCACTAGTGGGACTATAGCAAAGTCCAATAGCCACGTTTAGGATGCCACTAGGTACACTGAGTGTTTGCTAGTATAATGGCTTAGTTATAATGAGTTGGAGTGTGCAATGCAGGCAGAGGTGCTGCAAATGTCTTTGCACTAGTGGAACTATAGCAAAGTCCAATAGCCACGTTTTGGATGCCAGTAGGTACACTGAGTGTTTGCTAGTATAATGGCTTAGTTATAATGAGTTGGAGTGTGCAATGCAGGCAGAGGTGCTGCAAATGTCTTTGCACTAGTGGGACTATAGCAAAGTCCAATAGCCACGTTTAGGATGCCACTAGGTACACTGAGTGTTTGCTAGTATAATGGCTTAGTTATAATGAGTTGGAGTGTGCAATGCAGGCAGAGGTGCTGCAAATGTCTTTGCACTAGTGGGACTATAGCAAAGTCCAATAGCCACGTTTAGGATGCCACTAGGTACACTGAGTGTTTGCTAGTATAATGGCTTAGTTATAATGAGTTGGAGTGTGCAATGCAGGCAGAGGTGCTGCAAATGTCTTTGCACTAGTGGGACTATAGCAAAGTCCAATAGCCACGTTTAGGATGCCACTAGGTACACTGAGTGTTTGCTAGTATAATGGCTTAGTTATAATGAGTTGGAGTGTGCAATGCAGGCAGAGGTGCTGCAAATGTCTTTGCACTAGTGGGACTATAGCAAAGTCCAATAGCCACGTTTAGGATGCCACTAGGTACACTGAGTGTTTGCTAGTATAATGGCTTAGTTATAATGAGTTGGAGTGTGCAATGCAGGCAGAGGTGCTGCAAATGTCTTTGCACTAGTGGGACTATAGCAAAGTCCAATAGCCACGTTTAGGATGCCACTAGGTACACTGAGTGTTTGCTAGTATAATGGCTTAGTTATAATGAGTTGGAGTGTGCAATGCAGGCAGAGGTGCTGCAAATGTCTTTGCACTAGTGGGACTATAGCAAAGTCCAATAGCCACGTTTAGGATGCCACTAGGTACACTGAGTGTTTGCTAGTATAATGGCTTAGTTATAATGAGTTGGAGTGTGCAATGCAGGCAGAGGTGCTGCAAATGTCTTTGCACTAGTGGGACTAGACAAATGTCCAATAGCCACGTTTAGGATGCCACTAGGTACACTGAGTGTTTGCTAGTATAATGGCTTAGTTATAATGAGTTGGAGTGTGCAATGCAGGCAGAGGTGCTGCAAATGTCTTTGCACTAGTGGGACTATAGCAAAGTCCAATAGCCACGTTTAGGATGCCACTAGGTACACTGAGTGTTTGCTAGTATAATGGCTTAGTTATAATGAGTTGGAGTGTGCAATGCAGGCAGAGGTGCTGCAAATGTCTTTGCACTAGTGGGACTATAGCAAAGTCCAATAGCCACTTTTAGGATGCCACTAGGTACACTGAGTGTTTGCTAGTATAATGGCTTAGTTATAATGAGTTGGAGTGTGCAATGCAGGCAGAGGTGCTGCAAATGTCTTTGCACTAGTGGAACTATAGCAAAGTCCAATAGCCACGTTTAGGATGCCACTAGGTACACTGAGTGTTTGCTAGTATAATGGCTTAGTTATAATAAGTTGGAGTGTGCAATGCAGGCAGAGGTGCTGCAAATGTCTTTGCACTAGTGGGACTATAGCAAAGTCCAATAGCCACGTTTAGGATGCCACTAGGTACACAGTGTTTGCTAGTATAATGGCTTAGTTATAATGAGTTGGAGTGTGCAATGCAGGCAGAGGTGCTGCAAATGTCTTTGCACTAGTGGGACTATAGCAAAGTCCAATAGCCACGATTAGGATGCCACTAGGTACACTGAGTGTTTGCTAGTATAATGGCTTAGTTATAATGAGTTGGAGTGTGCAATGCAGGCAGAGGTGCTGCAAATGTCTTTGCACTAGTGGGACTATAGCAAAGTCCAATAGCCACTTTTAGGATGCCACTAGGTACACTGAGTGTTTGCTAGTATAATGGCTTAGTTATAATGAGTTGGAGTGTGCAATGCAGGCAGAGGTGCTTCAAATGTCTTTGCACTAGTGGGACTATAGCAAAGTCCAATAGCCACGTTTAGGATGCCACTAGGTACACTGAGTGTTTGCTAGTATAATGGCTTAGTTATAATGAGTTGGAGTGTGCAATGCAGGCAGAGGTGCTGCAAATGTCTTTGCACTAGTGGAACTATAGCAAAGTCCAATAGCCACGTTTTGGATGCCAGTAGGTACACTGAGTGTTTGCTAGTATAATGGCTTAGTTATAATGAGTTGGAGTGTGCAATGCAGGCAGAGGTGCTGCAAATGTCTTTGCACTAGTGGGACTATAGCAAAGTCCAATAGCCACGTTTAGGATGCCACTAGGTACACTGAGTGTTTGCTAGTATAATGGCTTAGTTATAATGAGTTGGAGTGTGCAATGCAGGCAGAGGTGCTGCAAATGTCTTTGCACTAGTGGGACTATAGCAAAGTCCAATAGCCACGTTTAGGATGCCACTAGGTACACTGAGTGTTTGCTAGTATAATGGCTTAGTTATAATGAGTTGGAGTGTGCAATGCAGGCAGAGGTGCTGCAAATGTCTTTGCACTAGTGGGACTATAGCAAAGTCCAATAGCCACGTTTAGGATGCCACTAGGTACACTGAGTGTTTGCTAGTATAATGGCTTAGTTATAATGAGTTGGAGTGTGCAATGCAGGCAGAGGTGCTGCAAATGTCTTTGCACTAGTGGGACTATATCAAAGTCCAATAGCCACGTTTAGGATGCCACTAGGTACACTGAGTGTTTGCTAGTATAATGGCTTAGTTATAATGAGTTGGAGTGTGCAATGCAGGCAGAGGTGCTTCAAATGTCTTTGCACTAGTGTGACTAGACAAATGTCCAATAGCCACGTTTAGGATGCCACTAGGTACACTGAGTGTTTGCTAGTATAATGGCTTAGTTATAATGAGTTGGAGTGTGCAATGCAGGCAGAGGTGCTGCAAATGTCTTTGCACTAGTGGGACTATAGCAAAGTCCAATAGCCACGTTTAGGATGCCACTAGGTACACTGAGTGTTTGCTAGTATAATGGCTTAGTTATAATGAGTTGGAGTGTGCAATGCAGGCAGAGGTGCTGCAAATGTCTTTGCACTAGTGGGACTATAGCAAAGTCCAATAGCCACGTTTAGGATGCCACTAGGTACACTGAGTGTTTGCTAGTATAATGGCTTAGTTATAATGAGTTGGAGTGTGCAATGCAGGCAGAGGTGCTGCAAATGTCTTTGCACTAGTGGGACTATAGCAAAGTCCAATAGCCACGTTTAGGATGCCACTAGGTACACTGAGTGTTTGCTAGTATAATGGCTTAGTTATAATGAGTTGGAGTGTGCAATGCAGGCAGAGGTGCTGCAAATGTCTTTGCACTAGTGGGACTATAGCAAAGTCCAATAGCCACGTTTAGGATGCCACTAGGTACACTGAGTGTTTGCTAGTATAATGGCTTAGTTATAATGAGTTGGAGTGTGCAATGCAGGCAGAGGTGCTGCAAATGTCTTTGCACTAGTGGGACTATAGCAAAGTCCAATAGCCACGTTTAGGATGCCACTAGGTACACTGAGTGTTTGCTAGTATAATGGCTTAGTTATAATGAGTTGGAGTGTGCAATGCAGGCAGAGGTGCTTCAAATGTCTTTGCACTAGTGTGACTAGACAAATGTCCAATAGCCACGTTTAGGATGCCACTAGGTACACTGAGTGTTTGCTAGTATAATGGCTTAGTTATAATGAGTTGGAGTGTGCAATGCAGGCAGAGGTGCTGCAAATGTCTTTGCACTAGTGGGACTATAGCAAAGTCCAATAGCCACGTTTAGGATGCCACTAGGTACACTGAGTGTTTGCTAGTATAATGGCTTAGTTATAATGAGTTGGAGTGTGCAATGCAGGCAGAGGTGCTGCAAATGTCTTTGCACTAGTGGGACTATAGCAAAGTCCAATAGCCACTTTTAGGATGCCACTAGGTACACTGAGTGTTTGCTAGTATAATGGCTTAGTTATAATGAGTTGGAGTGTGCAATGCAGGCAGAGGTGCTGCAAATGTCTTTGCACTAGTGGAACTATAGCAAAGTCCAATAGCTACGTTTAGGATGCCACTAGGTACACTGAGTGTTTGCTAGTATAATGGCTTAGTTATAATGAGTTGGAGTGTGCAATGCAGGCAGAGGTGCTGCAAATGTCTTTGCACTAGTGGGACTATAGCAAAGTCCAATAGCCACGTTTAGGATGCCACTAGGTACACTGAGTGTTTGCTAGTATAATGGCTTAGTTATAATGAGTTGGAGTGTGCAATGCAGGCAGAGGTGCTGCAAATGTCTTTGCACTAGTGGGACTATAGCAAAGTCCAATAGCCACGTTTAGGATGCCACTAGGTACACTGAGTGTTTGCTAGTATAATGGCTTAGTTATAATGAGTTGGAGTGTGCAATGCAGGCAGAGGTGCTGCAAATGTCTTTGCACTAGTGGGACTATAGCAAAGTCCAATAGCCACTTTTAGGATGCCACTAGGTACACTGAGTGTTTGCTAGTATAATGGCTTAGTTATAATGAGTTGGAGTGTGCAATGCAGGCAGAGGTGCTGCAAATGTCTTTGCACTAGTGGGACTATAGCAAAGTCCAATAGCCACGTTTAGGATGCCACTAGGTACACTGAGTGTTTGCTAGTATAATGGCTTAGTTATAATGAGTTGGAGTGTGCAATGCAGGCAGAGGTGCTTCAAATGTCTTTGCACTAGTGTGACTAGACAAATGTCCAATAGCCACGTTTAGGATGCCACTAGGTACACTGAGTGTTTGCTAGTATAATGGCTTAGTTATAATGAGTTGGAGTGTGCAATGCAGGCAGAGGTGCTGCAAATGTCTTTGCACTAGTGGGACTATAGCAAAGTCCAATAGCCACGTTTAGGATGCCACTAGGTACACTGAGTGTTTGCTAGTATAATGGCTTAGTTATAATGAGTTGGAGTGTGCAATGCAGGCAGAGGTGCTTCAAATGTCTTTGCACTAGTGTGACTAGACAAATGTCCAATAGCCACGTTTAGGATGCCACTAGGTACACTGAGTGTTTGCTAGTATAATGGCTTAGTTATAATGAGTTGGAGTGTGCAATGCAGGCAGAGGTGCTTCAAATGTCTTTGCACTAGTGGGACTATAGCAAAGTCCAATAGCCACGTTTAGGATGCCACTAGGTACACTGAGTGTTTGCTAGTATAATGGCTTAGTTATAATGAGTTGGAGTGTGCAATGCAGGCAGAGGTGCTGCAAATGTCTTTGCACTAGTGGGACTATAGCAAAGTCCAATAGCCACATTTTGGATGCCACTAGGTACACTGAGTGTTTGCTAGTATAATGGCTTAGTTATAATGAGTTGGAGTGTGCAATGCAGGCAGAGGTGCTTCAAATGTCTTTGCACTAGTGTGACTAGACAAATGTCCAATAGCCACGTTTAGGATGCCACTAGGTACACTGAGTGTTTGCTAGTATAATGGCTTAGTTATAATGAGTTGGAGTGTGCAATGCAGGCAGAGGTGCTTCAAATGTCTTTGCATTAGTGGGACTATAGCAAAGTCCAATAGCCACGTTTAGGATGCCACTAGGTACACTGAGTGTTTGCTAGTATAATGGCTTAGTTATAATGAGTTGGAGTGTGCAATGCAGGCAGAGGTGCTGCAAATGTCTTTGCACTAGTGGGACTATAGCAAAGTCCAATAGCCACGTTTAGGATGCCACTAGGTACACTGAGTGTTTGCTAGTATAATGGCTTAGTTATAATGAGTTGGAGTGTGCAATGCAGGCAGAGGTGCTTCAAATGTCTTTGCACTAGTGTGACTAGACAAATGTCCAATAGCCACGTTTAGGATGCCACTAGGTACACTGAGTGTTTGCTAGTATAATGGCTTAGTTATAATGAGTTGGAGTGTGCAATGCAGGTAGAGGTGCTGCAAATGTCTTTGCACTAGTGGGACTATAGCAAAGTCCAATAGCCACGTTTAGGATGCCACTAGGTACACTGAGTGTTTGCTAGTATAATGGCTTAGTTATAATGAGTTGGAGTGTGCAATGCAGGCAGAGGTGCTTCAAATGTCTTTGCACTAGTGTGACTAGACAAATGTCCAATAGCCACGTTTAGGATGCCACTAGGTACACTGAGTGTTTGCTAGTATAATGGCTTAGTTATAATGAGTTGGAGTGTGCAATGCAGGCAGAGGTGCTTTAAATGTCTTTGCACTAGTGGGACTATAGCAAAGTCCAATAGCCACGTTTAGGATGCCACTAGGTACACTGAGTGTTTGCTAGTATAATGGCTTAGTTATAATGAGTTGGAGTGTGCAATGCAGGCAGAGGTGCTGCAAATGTTTTTGCACTAGTGGGACTATAGCAAAGTCCAATAGCCACGTTTAGGATGCTACTAGGTACACTGAGTGTTTGCTAGTATAATGGCTTAGTTATAATGAGTTGGAGTGTGCAATGCAGGCAGAGGTGCTGCAAATGTCTTTGCACTAGTGGGACTATAGCAAAGTCCAATAGCCACGTTTAGGATGCCACTAGGTACACTGAGTGTTTGCTAGTATAATGGCTTAGTTATAATGAGTTGGAGTGTGCAATGCAGGCAGAGGTGCTGCAAATGTCTTTGCACTAGTGGGACTATAGCAAAGTCCAATAGCCACGTTTAGGATGCCACTAGGTACACTGAGTGTTTGCTAGTATAATGGCTTAGTTATAATGAGTTGGAGTGTGCAATGCAGGCAGAGGTGCTTCAAATGTCTTTGCACTAGTGTGACTAGACAAATGTCCAATAGCCACGTTTAGGATGCCACTAGGTACACTGAGTGTTTGCTAGTATAATGGCTTAGTTATAATGAGTTGGAGTGTGCAATGCAGGCAGAGGTGCTGCAAATGTTTTTGCACTAGTGGGACTATAGCAAAGTCCAATAGCCACGTTTAGGATGCCACTAGGTACACTGAGTGTTTGTTAGTATAATGGCTTAGTTATAATGAGTTGGAGTGTGCAATGCAGGCAGAGGTGCTGCAAATGTCTTTGCACTAGTGGGACTATAGCAAAGTCCAATAGCCACGTTTAGGATGCCACTAGGTACACTGAGTGTTTGCTAGTATAATGGCTTAGTTATAATGAGTTGGAGTGTGCAGAGGACAGGAGGGTACAGTGCCAGGATTGTGGGGCTCTGGGTAGAGGAAAGGAAGCCTGCCTTTCTATTCCCTCCTAATAGGGAAATGCAGGGAGGAAATCCCTGACCTTTGCTACACAGACGCTGTCGGTGTTTTCAGGACCTGTCACCTATGGCTCTGACCCTGCCGTTTTGAGCCCTTAAAAGGACTGATAGAAAGTGCTCTCCCTAAGCTGTCCAGCGCTGTGTATGGATCGCATACAGCTGTATCAGCGATAGGACAAAGGACGGAGCTGCGACAGTGATGTCTGACACCAAAGACGCAGAAGAGATAATGGCGTCCTGGAGGAAAATGTCCGGTTTTATAATGCAGGGACATGTGACATGGACTTCCTATCACACATGCCGTTGCTTCTCTGGCTAAAAGTCCACTTAGCTGTGTGTGTGTCTGGGATTGGCTGACATGCTGGCCCGCCCCACAAGACGTGCGCGCTTAGGGAAGGAAGACAAGGAAAAAAAAAAAAATGGCGATCGCCATTATAGAAACAGCAGTGATCTGAAGGCGCTGTTCCCGCACACTATACACTGAAATGTCATAATAGTGTGAGTCACAGAGTGACTTACACTATTACAGCGGAAAGCCAGCTAGGAATTAGCTGTTTTTTTGCTGCTAGAACCGTTCTCGAACGTTTCTAGAACTATCGAGCTTTTGCAAAAAGCTCGAGTTCTAGTTCGATCTAGAACAGGCCCCAAAATCACTCGAGCCTAGAACTGGAGAACCTCGAAACGCGAACCGCGCTCAACTCTATTTATGAGTTGTCCCAGGCCAAATGTATAGATAGAAAAAAGTAATGGTCCCAGGACAGAGCCTTGAGGGACACCGACAGACAGAGGACGGGATGAAGAGGTTGTGTGGGAGTGGGAGACACTAAAAGTGCGGTGGGAGAGGTATGAAGAGATCCAAGAGAGGGCGAGGTCTCTGACACCAAGGGAAGAGAGGATCTGCAGTAGGAGGGAGTGGTCAACAGTGTCAAAAGCTGAGGATAGGTCTAGAAGTAGGAGTATAGAGAAGTGGTTGTTAGCTTTGGCAGTAAGTAAGTCATTTGTGATTTTTGTCAGGGCAGTTTCAGTGGAATGATGTGGACGGAAGCCGGACTGTAGGTTGTCAAAGTGAGAGTTAGAGGAGAGGTGGGAGGAAATTTCAGCATGGACGTGCTGTTCCAGGAGTTTTGAGGCGAATGGGAGTAGCGATATGGGGCGATAACTGGCAGCAGAGGTTGGGTCGAGGGAAGGTTTCTTTAGGATGGGTGTGACTGTTGCATGTTTAAAGGCAGAAGGGAAGGTACCAGTTGTTAAAGATAGGTTGAAGAGATGGGTTAAGGCTGGAATTAGGATAGTGGTGAGGTTGGGGAGGAGGTGGGTTGGGATGGGATCACGTGCGCAGGTGGTGAGGTGCGCTTTTGAGAGAAGATGTGCAAGCTCTTCTTCGGTGATAGTGGAGAGGAAGTTTATGGGGGAGGAGCAGTGGTCTGTTATATGAAGGGGTTGTGGTGGTTGATCAAAAAGACTTGTCTGGTTTGGTCGATCTTTTCTTTGAAATATGTGGCAAATTCTTCTGCGGAAATGAGGGAGGTTGGAGGGGGCAGTGGTGGGCGAAGGAGGGAGTTGAAAGTATTGAATAACTGTTTGGGGTTGTGTGTTAAAGAGGATATGAGGTTTCTGAAGTATTCCTGTTTAGCCGAGGTAAGGGCCAAGCGAAATGTGTGAATTGCAGTTTTGAATGTGGTGAAGTCTTCCTGGGAGTGCGTTTTCTTCCAGCGCCGCTCTGCAGCCCTAGACACTTGCCGCAGTTTTTTAGTGAGGCTGTTGTGCCAGGGTTGTCTATTGATTTGTCTCACTCTGCCATGCACAAGAGGAGCAACTGAATCAATAGCTGATGTGAGTGGCGTTGTAGAAAGTGGTGGCACTGTTAGTGTCGTGCACTGAAGATATGGAGGACAGTGGTAGGATAGAGTCAGAAAGGGTGTGTATGTTGACGTGTGCGAGGTTTCTGCGAGGGTGTGATACGTGCTGGACAGGAGGGGCAGGTGAGGAGGACAGAGCAGAGAAGTTCAATAGATGGTGGTCAGATAAAGGGAGAGGGGAGGTAGTGAGGTTAGATAGAGAGCAGAGACGGGTGAAGATAAGGTCTAATGTGTGTCCATCTTTATGGGTGGCAGAGGTGGACCACTGAGATAGACCAAAAGATGAAGCAAGGGAGAGTAGTTTGGAGGCTGCTGACTGGCGGGTGTCAGTGGGGATGTTGAAGTCACCCATGATGATAGTGGGAATGTCAGCAGAGAGAAAGTGTAGAAGCCAGGCAGAGAACTGGTCGATAAAGGAAGTGGTAGGGCCTGGGGGTCTGTATATGATGGCCACTTGGAGGTTGGAAGGAGAATAGATGCAGACAGAGTGCACTTCAAAGGAAGGCAGGACAAGGGAGGGTAAGGGTGGGATTGGATTAAAGCTGCAGTTGTTAGAAAGAAGGAGGCCCACTCCTCCACCTTGTCTATTGCCAGGGCGAGGAGTATGGGTGAAGTGAAGGCCACCGTAGCATAGCGCAGCAGGGGAGGCAGTGTTGGATGGTGTCAGCCATGTTTCAGTGATGCCCAGAAAGGATAGGTTGCTAGAGGTAAAGAGGTCGTGAATGATATGCAGTTTGTTACAGACCGAACGGGCATTCCACAGCGCTCCAGAGAGAGTGGGCGGCGGAGTGGGTGAGAGGGGGATGGGTTTTATATTGGAGAGGTTGCGGTAGTTACTAGTAAGGGTGGAGCAATAGGGGGGTGGTAGAGAGCAGTGTCCCATCTGGGGGGGTCCAGGATTGGGAGATATGTCACCAGCAGTGAGGAGAAGTAGAGAAAGGGAGAGCAGGTGGGAGAAGGAGAGTGGACGGCATGATCTGCGTGTTATTAAGAGAGACCTGAGATTTAGGAGCAGGTCAGCAGATGAGGACAGGCGGGGAGGTAAAAGGGAAGGGGAGATGAATATTTGTTTGGCGAGTGCTGGCGTTGGGGGATAGCGAAGGAGAGTGAGGAGGAGTGGAGCAAAAACTGTGAGGGCATAGGTGAACATGGTGAGTTTAAGGTTTACATATGGGAATATGAAAAAGTGTAGGGGAAAAGAAGGGAATTTTGTTTACTTACCGTAAATTCCTTTTCTTCTAGCTCCTATTGGGAGACCCAGACAATTGGGTGTATAGCTTCTGCCTCTGGAGGCCACACAAAGTATTACACTTTAAAAAGTGTAACCCCTCCCCTCTGCCTATACACCCTCCCGTGGATCACGGGCTCCTCAGTTTTGGTGCAAAAGCAGGAAGGAGAAAACTTATAAATTGGTCTAGGGTAATTCAATCGAAGGATGTTCGGAGAACTGAAAACCATGAACCAAAAGAACAATTCAACATGAACAACATGTGTACACAAAAGAACAACCAGCCCGAAGGGAACAGGGGAGGGTGCTGGGTCTCCCAATAGGAGCTAGAAGAAAAGGAATTTTCGGTAAGTAAACAAAATTCCCTTCTTCTTTGTCGCTCCATTGGGAGACCCAGACAATTGGGACGTCCAAGAGCAGTCCCTGGGTGGGTAAAAGAATACCTCAATAAAAAGAGCCGAAACGGCCCCCTCTTACAGGTGGGCAACCGCCGCCTGAAGGACTCGCCTACCTAGACTGGCGTCTGCCGAAGCATAGGTATGCACTTGATAGTGTTTCGTGAAAGTGTGCAGACTAGACCACGTAGCTGCCTGACACACCTGCTGAGCCGTAGCCCGGTGCCGCAATGCCCAGGATGCACCCACGGCTCTGGTAGAATGGGCTTTCAGCCCTGAAGGAAGCGGAAGCCCAGAAGAACGGTAGGCTTCTAGAATCGGTTCCTTCATCCACCGAGCCAAGGTTGACTTGGAAGCCTGCGAACCCTTACGCTGGCCAGCGACAAGGACAAAGAGCGCATCTGAACGGCGCAGGGGCGCCGTGCGAGACACGTAGAGCCGGAGTGCTCTCACCAGATCCAAAGAGTGCAAATCCTTTTCACATTGGTGAATTGGATTAGGGCAAAATGAAGGCAAGGAGATATCCTGATTGAGATGAAAAGGAGATACCACCTTAGGGAGAAATTCCGGGACTGGACGCAGAACCACCTTATCCTGGTGAAACACCAGGAAGGGGGCTTTGCATGACAGCGCTGCAAGCTCAGACACTCTCCGGAGTGATGTAACTGCCACTAGAAAGGCCACCTTCTGCGAAAGACGTGATAAAGAGACATCCCGCAGCGGCTCGAAAGGTGGTTTCTGAAGAGCCGTTAGCACCCTGTTAAGATCCCAGGGTTCCAGCGGACGCTTGTAAGGTGGGACTATGTGGCAAACTCCCTGCAGGAACGTGCGGCCCTGCGGAAGCCTGGCTAGGCGCTTTTGAAAAAATACGGAGAGCGCCGATACTTGGCCCTTGAGAGAGCCGAGTGACAAACCCTTGTCCATTCCGGATTGAAGGAATGAAAGAAAAGTGGGTAAGGCAAACGGCCATGGAGGAAAACCGTTATCAGAACACCAGGATAAGAAGATTTGCCAAGACCTGTAATAGATCTTGGCGGACGTTGGCTTCCTGGCCTGTCTCATGGTGGCAATGACATCCTGAGATAACCCTGAAGACGCTAGGAGCCAGGACTCAATGGCCACACAGTCAGGTTGAGGGCCACAGAATTCAGATGGAAAAATGGGCCTTGTGACAGCAAGTCTGGGCGGTCTGGAAGCGCCCACGGTTGACCCACCGTGAGATGCCACAGATCCGGGTACCACGACCGCCTCGGCCAGTCTGGAGCGACGAGAATGGCGCGACGGCAGTCGGACCTGATCTTGCGTAACACGCTGGGCAGCATCGCCAGAGGAGGAAACACATAAGGCAGTAGAAACTGCGACCAATCCTGAACTAACGCGTCCGCCGCCAGAGCTCTGTGATCCTGAGACCGTGCCATGAATGCCGGGACTTTGTTGTTGTGCCGTGATGCCATGAGATCGACGTCCGGCGTTCCCCAGCGGCGACAGATCTCTCTAAACACTTCTGGGTGCAGAGACCATTCCCCCGCATCCATGCCCTGACGACTGAGAAAATCTGCTTCCCAGTTTTCTACGCCCGGGATGTGAACTGCGGAGATGGTGGAGGATGTGGCTTCCACTCACTGCAGAATCCGTCGGACTTCCTGGAAGGCTTGATGACTGCGAGTGCCGCCTTGGTGGTTGATGTATGCGACGGCAGTGGCGTTGTCCGACTGGATACGGATCTGCCTGCCCTCCAGCCACCGATGGAAAGCCAATAGGGCTAGATACACTGCCCTTATCTCCAGAACATTGATCTGAAGGGAAGACTCTATCGGAGTCCAGGTTCCCTGAGCCCTGTGGTGGAGAAAAACCGCTCCCCACCCTGACAGGCTCGCGTCCGTGGTGACCACAGCCCAGGTTGGGGGTAGGAAGGATTTTCCCTGCGATAGAGAATTGGGAAGGAGCCACCACTGAAGTGACGTCTTGGTTGCAAGGGAAAGAGAGACGTTCCTGTCGAGGGAAGCCGACCTCCTGTCCCATTTGTGGAGAATGTCCCATTGGAGTGGCCGTAGATGGAATTGCGCGAACGGCACTGCCTCCATCGCTGCCACCATCTTCCCCAGGAAGTGCATGAGGCGCCTTAAGGGGTGTGACTGACTCCGAAGAAGTGATTGCACCCCTGCCTGCAGAGAAAGCTGTTTGTCCTGCGGTAGCTTGACTACCGCTGACTGTGTATGAAACTCCATCCCGAGATAAGTCAGTGATTGGGTCGGTGTCAACTTGGATTTCGGGAAGTTGATGATCCACCCGAACTGCTGGAGAGTCGCCAGAGCGACGGTAAGGCTGTGTTGACACGGCACCCGAGAAGGGGCCCTGACTAGGAGATCGTCTAAGTAGGGAATCACCGAGTGGCCCTGAGAGTGTAGGACCGCCACGACGGATGCCATGACTTTGGTGAAAACCCGTGGGGCTGTCGCCAGGCCAAAAGGCAATGCCACGAACTGAAGGTGTTCGTCCCCGATGGCGAAACGCAAGAAGCGTTGATGTTCGGGTGCGATCGGCACGTGGAGATAAGCATCCTTGATGTCGATCGATGCTAGGAAGTCTCCTTGTGACATCGAGGCGATGACCGAGCGGAGAGATTCCATCCGAAAACGTCTGGTTCTCACATGTCTGTTGAGCAGCTTGAGGTCCAGAACAGGACGGAATGATCCGTCCTTTTTTGGCACCACGAACAAGTTGGAGTAAAAGCCGCGACCACGTTCCTGAAGGGGAACGGGGGTCACAACTCCTTCTGTCTTCAGAGTGTCCACTGCCTGAAAAAGTGCGTCGGCCTGAGCGGGGGGCGGAGAGGTTCTGAAGAAACGAGCCGCAGGACGAGAGCTGAACTCTATCCTGTAACCGTGAGACAGAATGTCTCTCACCCATCGGTCTTGAACATGTGGCCACCAGGCGTCGCCAAAGCGGGAGAGCCTGCCACCGACCGAGGATGCGGTCAGGGGAGGCCGAGAGTCATGAGGAGGCCGCCTTGGAGGCAGTGCGTCCTGCGGCCTTTTGGGGGCGTGACTTGGACCGCCACGCATAGGAGTTCCTCTGGCCTTTCTCCGGCCTGCTGGACGAAGAGGATTGGGGCTTGGCGGAGAGACGAAAGGACCGAAACCTTGATTGTATTTTCCGTTGCTGAGGTCTCTTCGGTTTGGAGTCCTTTCCCTTGGATTCCTTAATAATCTCATCCAATCGTTCGCCAAACAAGCGTTCGCCAGAAAACGGCAAACCGGTTAAGAACCTCTTGGAGGCCGAGTCTGCCTTCCATTCGCGCAGCCACATGGCCCTGCGGACTGCCACAGAGTTAGCGGATGCCACAGCTGTACGGCTAGCAGAGTCTAGGACTGCGTTCATGGCGTAGGAAGAAAAAGCTGACGCTTGAGAAGTCAAAGACGCAACTTGCGGAGCAGAATTACATGTGACAGCATTAATCTCAGCCAGACAAGCTGAGATAGCTTGGAGTGCCCACACGGCTGCAAAAGCCGGGGCAAAAGACGCGCCCGTGGCCTCATAGATGGACTTCACCAGGAGCTCTATCTGCCTGTCAGTGGCATCCTTTAGCGATGAGCCATCTGCAACCGATACCACAGATCTAGCCGCCAATCTAGAGACTGGAGGATCCACCTTGGGACATTGAGCCCAACCCTTAACGACTTCAGAGGGGAAGGGGTAACGCGTGTCAGTGAGGCGCTTAGTAAAGCGCTTGTCCGGAACCGCTCTGGGCTTCTGGACAGCGTCTCTGAAGTTAGAGTGATCGAAAAACGCACTACGTGTACGTTTGGGGAACTGAAACTGGGGTTTCTCCTGCTGAGACGCCGACTCCTCTGCAGGAGGAGGCGGGGGTGAGAGATCCAACACCTGGTTGATGGACGAGATAAGATCATTCACTAAGGCGTCCCCTTCAGGTGTATCAAGGTTAAGGGCGACGTCAGGGTCAGAGCCCTGAGCTGCGACGTCCTCCTCGTCCTCCAGAGAGTCCTCAAGCTGGGAACCCGAGCAGCGTGAAGAAGTCGGGGAAGATTCCCAGCGAGCCCGCTTAGCCGGTCTAGGACTGTGGTCCGGGCAGGAGTCCTCCACGTGGGACCTAGGGCCCAACCTGGGAGCGCGCTGCGACGCGGACCGAGAGGGGCCTGGAGGCGACGATCCAACAGGGGCCGGGGCCTGTGTAAGGACCGGTCTGGACTGCAAAGCTTCAAGCAGCTTGGCAGACCATTTATCCATAGACTGAGCCATGGATTGTGAAAGTGACTCAGAGAGTTTCTCAGCAAAAGAGGCGAACTCTGTCCCTGCCGCCTGGACAGGGGGAGCAGGGGGGTCTACATGAGCCGAGGGGCCCACTAGTGACCGAGGCTCCGGCTGAGCAAGCGAAACAGGGGTCGAGCATTGCTCACAGTGAGGGTAGGTGGAACCCGCAGGTAACATAGCCCCACAAGAGGTACAGGCCGCAAAAAAACCCTGTGCCTTACCAGCTTTGCTCCTTGTGGACGACATGCTGTTGTCTCCTAGGAGAATGATCACTGAGGGTATATGGGCAAAAAGGGTATACAGCCGACCGAACAGAAATATATATATATAAATATGTATCTATTCCGGCACCCTAGGGGGGACCAGCACCGGGTGACCGGTGTGGCTTACCGACCGCTAACAAGCGGCGTGTGTGTCCTCCAGATTCCCTGCCTTAGGTCCCCCGGAGCTGCAGAGCTGTTCCTGAGAATCCTCCACCGGCAGAATGCCCAAAAAATGGCTGTCGGAGCTCTCAGGGGAGGAGTGGAGCCGTGGGCGGCGCCAGGAAAGTGCGGGAATCTGGGGTCCCCACAGTGATCAGTGAGGGGGGAGGAAACATGCAGGATGCTCCAGCCCTAACATCCGACGTCAGGTCGGCAGTCCCGCCCTTACCCCTGACAGGCAGGCCCGGGGGCGGGATTTTTGCGACTAGGCCGCGATGAAGCCGGGGACTAAATTTGAGACCGCGCCCGACAAGCAGGCATGGTCGGCGCGGAAGTCCGCCGGCCTTCTCAATTCAGCAGCTGCCGCAGCGTCCGGGGAGAAAGGTGCGCTCCCTGCACAGTCCCCAATGGGGACACAGAGTACCTTAGAGTTGCAGGGCCCGGTCCCTGAGGTTGAATAGACTCTGGTCCGGCAGATTCCCACAGGGGCTGCGGAGGGAGCACGTTCCCAGTAAATGGATGACCGCTCAGGATCCCACTTCTCCCAGAGCCGCTAAGGGATGGTGAAGGAGACGGCATGAGGCTCCGGCCTTTGTACCCGCAATGGGTACCTCAACCTTAACAACACCGCCGACGTAGTGGGGTAAGAAGGGAACATGCCGGGGGCCCCGTGGGGGCCCTCTTTTCTTCCAACCGACATAACTAATATGAGAATGCATGAGTGGATGTGTGCCTCCTTCCACACAAAGCATAAAACTGAGGAGCCCGTGATCCACGGGAGGGTGTATAGGCAGAGGGGAGGGGTTACACTTTTTAAAGTGTAATACTTTGTGTGGCCTCCGGAGGCAGAAGCTATACACCCAATTGTCTGGGTCTCCCAATGGAGCGACAAAGAAAATGCAAGTGACAAACAGTTAAGGAGGTAACACTCACCTTCTGGTCAATTCTGGGACATTTCTGGAATATTTCTGATTGCCCACTTAGAAAATCCCACTTAACAAATCACACAGACCATGGTCAGAACAGACCTGTGCCAACAAATTTATACAACTCTAGAGGCCTAGAAAATGACTCAGGTGTGAGCAGAAGGGAGGGGGATAGAGGAAGATAGCTCTGAGAAACACACCAGGGGTGAATTAGTAAGTACAAACTAAGAGAAACATTTGGACTACTTCACAGCTAGAAAACGAACTACTTAAGATGCAGAAGAAATAGACAGGTGTGAACCAAGAACAAAGAGTTAGAAGAATATGAAATTCAGATGGCAATGGCAGTGGTTGGAGCAGTATCACATACCAATAGAAATAACATACAGGAAAGGATAGACTTCAATGGGAATGGCAGTGCTTGGAGCAGTATCACATACCTGTGGATGAAACAGATGAATTGTCAGGTCAAAAGAGGTGGCAGCATTCAGGAGGATATATTATGAATTACATTTCTGGAATATTTCTGATTGCCCACTTAGAAAATCCCACTTAACAAATCACACAGACCATCCTGGTATATGTGAACATCATTGCCCCATCCTGGTATATTAGGAATACAGAGACCAAGTAAAGCGGACCTCATATTGATAATAGTATACATGAACCCCATGGAATACATACAATAACTTGTGAAAAATAAGGGGAGTTTACCATGTTTATAAGTAAAGCTACAGTACCACAATTGTGAAAAAATGGAATTTTTATTATTACAAAAATACAAGTGTTAGAATCACATGTGATAGACAGTTAGTAATTTGACATATATGATTAAAAACCAATTAGATGACACAGAGAGAGGAAAGAGGTCCCAGGGAGGGAGACAGACTACCCCTTAGCCTAAATGAAGGGAAGAGAACAATATCTCAAAATCCTACGAGGACATATGCGAGTAAACCATACAAGTTAATGGTATATCCCCAGAACTAAGTCATGGAGTGCCTATACATTGGAGCAGTAACCACCAGGATAAGGTCCAAATCAGGGCCCATATACACAGCATATAAGACCACCAAAAATGCATAGCATGACCTCAACTAGCATATGAGTCATACAGTGGTGGAAATATTGGCCCCTGAAGGACCTACCTGTGGTATGTATAGCACCCTGAGGGGAAGTCTGTCAGCCTCACATGTGGACCCGGTCCCGACACGTGTTTCACGTGTGCTTCAACGGGCGACCGTGACCAGCAGTGTGCCAGTGGTGTATAAGTAGGGAGACGTAGGGGGCAGGGACTCGCTGTAGTAATCACTGCTGTATCTGGACTCAGCTGAGCACCCGTGTACCTCCGGATACTGGCGCTCGATATAACTTCCAGGTTCCAGGAGATCCTCCCGGTGACGTCATACCCAGAAGCCATAGCGCCGAGGCCGGGCCAGAGTGCGCGCGCTCAGGAGTCCGTGACAGCCCTGAACAGCGGTACCCATCTTCAGTCCTGGCAGAAGTGAGGGCAAAGAGCACAATTTACTCACTTATGACAGTTTTAGCCAGAAAACCACAATAACACTAGTAATACCCAGTAAATAGTGTCAGTGATATCTGGCAATTGGTAAACATAGTATGTTACAACAGTAGGCATGATGCTCACTGCAGCTACTAAAACAGTTCACAGTAAACGCAATTGCTATTAGAGAAGAAAGATAAAACTCCTCCAGGACTTTTAGGTATTCGGTCCATATTATCCATCTCCTGCACAGATGATACATTATCCACCAGAAGCATGAGGAAGAAAAAACTAAAAATAAGAATAAGAAAGAGATACAAAATAAGAATCAATATAGATCACTTCTAAAAATAATATGTACACATGAAGGCATAGGAAAAAAACGGTGCCAAGACTTGAAGCATGAGATACATACGATTTAATGACGACTATAAGCAATGGTAAACTAGCCATAGTTCTAAAATAGTGGAAAGATAAAGCCGGGAAATATATCCATATGTCTAACAATAGTCAAGCAGGAGTGACATTAGTTCAGGGAAATCCCTCATCTGAACCAATCCGGATAGCATTCCAAAGCAAACAATCCAGAGATGATATCCTAAATGGCCATAATTCTACCAAATAGAGGGATATATAAATTAGTGCAAGTCAAAACCGGAACCAGGGTATATTATAGAAAAGGTGAAAATGAAAGTCTCTCATTTAACCCATCAGGAGCAACCGTCGCAAGCCGAAAAATCCACTTGGCTTCTCGTTGTGACAGTTGCTTCATAAGATCACCCCCACATATTCCCATGTGTATCTTGTCAATACCACAGACCCCTAAACTAGATGGATCACAATTGTGCTTAAGTTTGAAGTGGCGTGGTAATGTCTTCAGGGTCTCAATATATTGGACCTCGGCTGCCGCCACAATATCACGTACATGCTCACGTGTTCTCCTGCGGAGTTCACGTGAGGTTAATCCGATGTATATAAGTCCACATCCACATATGTGGCATGGTAGACAACTCCAGCAGTACTACACGTAATGTAATGACGTATCTCTTATTGTCTGCTGGAGTTGGCCACCATGAAAGTGGTGGTACGTATGATATTGCGGCAGGCGAGGCAAGAGCCACAGGGGAAACAGCCCCATTTGGGGCGACCTGTATAGAAGGGCAGACCTGATTTTGATAAGTAGTGGCTGTGGACTAATAGATCATTCAAGCTCCTGCACCGTCTGGCGGTCATGAGTGCACGATCAGAGACAACCTTGCTCAAGATAGGATCCATCTTGACCACACCCCAATGTTTCATGAAAATCTGTCGGATGTCAAGACACTGGCTGTTATAGGAAGAAATTAACCGAGTGGTTCCCGAGGACGATGACGAGCTGCGACTGACATAGGCACGGGACAAGAGACTATTTCTGCTGGTGCCTTTTGCTCTTTTTGTTGGGCAGGAAATAGTGAATATGGAGCAGACAGGCACTGGGCGTGCGTGGAGAACTCCATGCTGGTGGATAAACAAAGCAAAGTAGTAGATCCGTGATTTAGAGGATGCGCAGACATGAACAGGTGCCTGGGATGGTGCTAGCATAAGGCTCTCCGTGCTTGGTACAAGATAGCTGATATTCAAGAGACGGTGATGATGGTAGGAGAACAATAAGAGAACAGTGAAGACCACAGGATGGAATCAATATTTTTTCTAGAAAAAAGAGAAATGAGTTAGAGGATGATCATATAATGTCATGACATAAACATAATAAATCTGGTACAAAAAGTCATTTATATGCATAAAGATTCACAGAAAGACTGGAGTTCACACTCCCGATTAAGTCCTCTGGGAGCTAAAGTACTGAGCTCATGAATCCAGTAAGCCTCTCTTTTTTTGAGAAGTTTGATCATATCGCCACCCCTCCTGAGAGTGTCTACATGATCAATGACCTGGAACTTTAACTGTGAGACGGCATGTCTGGCATTTTTGAAATGATACGGGATGGGCAAAAAAAGGTTTTCGCATCTAATGGTGGATTTATGTTTGGATATGCGGTCTCCTATATGTTGGTTGGTTTCGCCCACATAAAAGAGACCGCAAGGACATTTGATGATATAGACCACATTGACCGATTTACATGTAAAGTAATTGTGTATGGGGTATCTTGTACCAGTATGTGGATTGTAAAAACAGTCACCCTTTTGAACATTGTTACATTGAGGACAACTGAGACAGGGAAAGGTGCCAGACTTGGGTGTTCCAAAAAACCTTTGCTTGGGAATTTTTTGTATGGGGCCTATATCCGCCCTGATGAGTTTTTCCTTAATGTTTGGTGGTCTATTATAACAGGGTAAAAAAGGTGTCTTGAATTCAGGGATGTTGGGATATCCTTGTGTCAAAATATGCCAATTTGTGCGTATGGTTTTGTGGATTCTAAATGCAAAAGGATGAAACGTATGTGGAAAGGGTATTCTTTTTTCATTTTTCTTAGTGATACTACTAGTATCTTCGCTGCTATTAATTAGCAATGGTGACGGGTAGCCTCTGGCAGAAAATTTGTTATGCATTTCTTGTAATCTTAGGTGAAGAGTATCTTTATCAGATACTATTCGTTTGACTCTTTGAAATTGAGAAATAGGAATGGATTTTTTAACAGACATAGGGTGATGGCTGGAATAATGGAGAAGGGTGTTTTTGTCTGTACTTTTGGTAAATAAATCTGTAGACAGATTTCCCTCAGAATCCTTGCGGACAGTGGTGTCCAAAAAGTTGATTTTATGTACATCCTGTTGTAGGGTAAAATGTAGACCAGGCCAGGCTGTATTGAGTTGCTCAAAAAAGTCGTGAAGGGCTCCAACGGGCCCCGCCCAAACGCAAACGACATCATCTATGTATCTCTTCCAAACTGGACAATAAGTTTGAAATAGTGGGTTAGGGTAAACAACTTCATCCTCAAACTTAGTCATGTAGCTATTTGCGTAAGGGGGGGCTACGTTAGAGCCCATCGCGGTACCCTGCGTCTGGAGGTAGTAATTATCCCCAAAGAGAAAGTAATTTTCTTTCAGAACCAATGTCAACAGGTCGAGGCATAGGGATATCACAGATGGATCAAAGTGATGTTGGGTCAAAAGGTCTTTGATCGCAGATATACCAGCATCATGAGGTATGCTGGTATATAGGCTGGCTACATCCATTGTTACTAGGTGTGCCTCTTTGTTGACCTGTCCCAATTCTCTGATGGTCTGAAGGAATGCACCAGTGTCCAGAAGGAAGGATTTTGTGGTTTTGATTAAGGGAGTTAGGATCTTTTCCAAGAAGATCGATAGGGGAGAGAGAACAGAGTCTGAGCCCACCACTATGGGTCTCCCAGGTGGGTTGTCCAATCTTTTATGGACCTTGGGAAGTATGTACAAGACTGGGGTGATGGGATTGGATTTGGTGAGGAAATCTACTGTCTTGGAATCAATGGTGCCTAGGTGTAAATGGTATGAAAGAATGTTTGCGATTTTTTTGATAAGGGACAGCAGAGGACTATAGGTTAGTTTTTTTATATATCTGACCATCACCGAGTTGCCTGTCTACTTCCCTAATGTAATCAATCTTATTCATTATCATAACAGCCCCACCTTTGTCGGCCGACTTTATGGTGAGGTCCTTATCATTGGATAAGTCAAGTAGTGCTTGACGATCCAATGGAGAAAGATTGTTGTGATGTTGAATCTTACCCAAAGTAATATCATGCCGGAGTTGTTGAAAGTCAGATTTAACAAAATCAATGAAAGCTTCAACAGGTGGAGTACCACAAGGAGGACGATACATGCTTTTGGACCTCAAACCCAAATCAGACACTGAGATGGTTGATTGTTTGAGTGGAGTAGCAGATAAAAAGGGCTTATCCTCAAAATGAGTCTTAATCCTCAGGGTTCTGAAGAACCGTTGTAAATCCATATCCAACTCAATAGTATTGAGTTTGGAGGTTGGGCAAAAGGATAAGCCCTTTTGTAGAACAGCTAGTTGTGTGGTACTAAGTACCTTGGAATATAAAGAATCCCTAGTGATAAATCTACCTGTGATCTGGTTGTTCTGGAGGTGTCGAATCCTTCTCCAATGTCCACCACGTCTTGTCTTTTTCTCCATCCTGCGTGACCGCCTCTTGGACCTAAAAAGGAAGTTGGTTGCTTGTGGACGGGCCCCTGCGCTCGCTGTCTGTACTTGAGTTGGAATAATCTGATACAGATCGTCTGGACTGGTAGCGGAATCGGGGGGTGGAGTAGTTGTCCTGCCATCTGTAGACCCTCCCTTGGCTGTAGTCGTCTGCGTCTCAAATTAATTTGCTGCGTTTTCTATTTTCAAGATCCTTTCTATGTTGTTCCAAATTGTTCTGTATTTTATGCTTCAAATTGTTGAATTCTTCAGCTGTGGCACTGGCTGTCTCCAATTGTACTTCAATATTCCTTATGCGTTCCTTAGTGTTTTTGATATCTTTTTGTAGATAGTCAACCGTCAGTGTCATAAGGTCCAATGAACATTTATTCAAGATTTGTTCAAACATCTTTTTGTATTCAGTGTCCTCACTAAAGATAGTGGGACGTAGAGAAACCCGGAGTCCCCGAGGTATCCTCTGAGCTTTTAAATACTCTGTGAGAGTTGCACAATGTAGTTCGAAGTTGATGAGATGACGCGATTCCTTTTCAACCTCCTTTCTTTTAGCCTCCTTAGGAGGAAGTAGAAGGAAATCACCAGAGATCATGGTTTGAGATATAATTGTAGAAGTTTCCTCAGTGTTGTAGGAAAACGTATTTGACATATTTGTCAGGAGTGCTCATCCAAAGGTATCAATTATAGCAAGAAGAGAATGGCACTTCCTATATATGCGTCTAGGAGATATTGGGGTGCACTTCAGGTTCCAAAGCTAAACAGTGAGAAGTATACAAGGCACTCCCAAGATGATTTGAAGAAAAATGTATTCATGTGCGTAACAAAAACGTTTTCGGTCCTATGTGGACCTTCCTCAGTAGCACTATACAGAAATAAATAAATACAAAAATAAATACAAAATAAATGGTATACAACAAAGAGGAAAAAACAGACAAACAGTGGTAATAAATGACATACATGTGTCAATTCTGTAATATTCACAATATTCAAAATTCATATTGGGTCAAAAAAATGGATCAAAAGTACAAAAAAACTGAATATAAAAAAAAATAACTGAATATAAAAAATAAAAAAAATATATATACATACTGTGAGACTGTGACCGGGGTTATCTATGACGGCCGGTATGTCTCGCCCCGGTTGTGCTCCCTCCATGATAGAAAGTAAATCCACTCCAGGGTTAATGCTGTTTCCCTACAGGCTGAAGGAAGGGTTAAATGGAAACTGGAACGAGGGCAGATGTGCCGGGCGTGAGGGAGTGATCAGAACTCCCTGAGCTCTCTGCTGGAGAGGCACATGTATATTGTTGTGCACTTTTGTTTTGGACATTAAACCGCGTGCTGTGAACCTTAATGCCTGGATCCCGTGTCTTCTGCTGCGCAGCCGACCGTGCTACCTCACATATGGTGGAGAATCGGCGGGCATGACAGCCGGTGAGGTGTAGCATCCATCCCTGGTGACCCAGTAGCACATGTCCTGGATTCGAGCGGCTATTCTACAGCCCAAACCCGGTGACGCCATGGAGGACATACTAAAGCAGCAACAACAGACTAATGCACAGCTACAAGAGGCTAATGCACAGCAGCAACAGACCAATGCACACCTGCTCCGGGCGTTGGAACGTCAGCAGCAATCCTTGCAAATGCAGGAAAAAAGGCACCAAGAACAGATGGTTCTCCTGGCCAAGTCGATCCGTGCCGGACCGGCAGCAACAACCCCGGGGCCGGGTGACGACGGCAGCGTCCGGAAAGCGGTGAGACAAGCATTGCAAAAGATGACCCCGGGGGATGATGTGGAAGCGTTCCTGGCGGTGTTTGAGCGGGTGGCCGAGCGGGAAAAGCTGCCGACCCCCCAGTGGGCTGAGGTATTGTCGCCCTATCTGACGGGGGAACCCCAAAAAGCGTACCTGGACCTCTGTACCGAGGACGCCATTGACTATGTGACCCTGAAAGCCGAAATACTGGCTCGGTTGGGGGTGAATACCTATGTACGGGGTCAGCGGGTAAATCAGTGGTTCTATGAGGAAGCCAAACCCGTACGCTCCCAGGCCTATGACTTGTTGCATCTTGTAAAAAAGTGGTTGCAGCCTGACACTCTGAGCCCGGCGCAAATGGTGGAAAGGGTAGTAGTGGATCGTTTTGTGCGCACTTTACCCGTCACCGTTCAACGGTGGGTAGGACAGAGTGACCCGAGTACCCTGGACCAATTAGTGTCCCTGGTAGAGCGGCATGTGGCTACGCAGGACTTGATACGGGACACTGAGACTTTGCGTACCGCCCGTCGGTCCGGCCCCTCCAAGCCTAGGGCCAAGGACCCACCGCTGACAACGGTGCAGGAGTCCCCTCCCGTCTGAGGCCGCGCCCACCATTCCTGAGGTCCGGAAGGTTCTGTACCCTAAACGACAACCCGTCAAGGGGGTTTCCGTGCCCATTAGATGTTGGCGGTGCCAGCGGGTGGGACATATGGAAGCCCAGTGTCCACTCACCACGGAGCCCATGGATTGTGGGGTTACCCGGCGGGGTTCAATGTATGCTCAGGTGGTGTGTACCGCTGACCTGGTCTCCCCAGAGACGGAGCCCCACTTGTGCCAAATACAGGTGAATGGATGTCCGGTTACAGGATTGTTGGATTCCGGAAGCTTAGTGACCCTGGTGCGATCCACCTTGAGGGCTAAAGTAAAGGCCACAGGACGTACCGTGGGGGTGGTTTGCATACATGGGGACCGCCGAGACTATCCCACGGGGATTGTCACCATCACAGCACCTTGCGGTCAGGTGCAACATGAGGTGGGACTTCTTAACACTCTTCCCTATGACGTGATCCTAGGAAGGGATCTGCCCTATTTTTGGACTTTATGGAAGGGACCCCCTAAGTCTCCTCAGATATTGGTCAGTCCGGGACCTGAGCCCTACAATCCTGAATCCGGGACACCTGCCGTAGGGGTCCCCATGATAGGGACAGAATGTGAACCCGATAGGTCGCCCCTAGAGGTATTGGCAGGAGAGGCTGAGACGGTCGAACCCATCCCGGAGTTGGAGGCGTCCCCGGATACGTTTGGGACAGCCCAACTCCAGGACCCTACATTAATACATGCCCGGAGTCGGGTGACAGTAATTGACGGGGTGGCACAGCTGCCCGGTGCCCAGGTAAGGTACCCCCATTTCGCTCTTAAGCAGGATTTACTCTACCGGGTAGATGAAATACGGGGCGTGGGGGTAGAGCAGTTGGTGGTGCCCCAGCCGCATCGCCGGCGGGTCCTCGACTTGGCTCATAAACACCTGATGAGTGGCCACCTAGGGGTCAAGAAAACGCAGGAGCGAATATTGCAAAGGTTCTATTGGCCCGGGGTCTTTGGGGAGGTAAAACGGTTCTGCGAAACCTGCCCGGAGTGTCAGCTTACCGCACCCCTGACCTATTTTCGCAGTCCGTTGGTACCGTTACCCATTATAGAAGTCCCTTTTGAACGGATAGGGATGGATCTGGTGGGGCCCCTCGTAAAGTCCGCTCGAGGGCACCAACACATCCTAGTGATCGTTGACTATGCCACCCGGTATCCCGAGGCGATACCTCTCAGACATACTGCAGCAAAGCTTATAGCTCGGGAGTTGTTTGCTGTGTTCTGCCGGGTGGGGTTGCCCAAGGAGATCCTTATGGATCAGGGGACCCCATTCATGTCTAAAGTGACCAAAGAGCTGTGCCGGCTACTCCAGATCAAGCAGTTGCGTACGTCTGTGTATCATCCTCAAACGGACGGTTTAGTCGAGCGTTTCAATAAAACCCTGAAAACCATGCTCAAAAGGGTGATTTCAAAAGACGGGAAAGACTGGGATATGATGCTTCCCTATTTGATGTTTGCCATCCGTGAGGTGCCACAGGCATCCACGGGGTTTTCGCCTTTTGAATTGTTATACGGACGACATCCCCGGGGATTGTTGGACCTGGCAAAGGAAACATGGGAGCAAGAGCCCACCCCCCATAAAAGTGTGATTGAACACATGTTTGGTATGCAGAACCGCATAAGCGCGGTCATGCCAATTGTGAAGGAGCATTTACAGGAGGCTCAGGCCGCGCAAAGCGGCCGCTACAATAGACAAGCCACCGTGCGGACCTATAAACCCGGGGATCGGGTGTTGGTATTAATCCCCACGGCGGAGAGTAAATTCCTGGCTCAGTGGCAAGGCCCCTACGAGATAAAGGAAAGAGTCGGGGTGGTTAACTATAAAGTATTGCAGCCCGGTAGGCGGAAACCTGAACAAATATACCATGTCAACCTATTAAAACCTTGGCAGGAACGGGAAAGCCTGATGGCTGTTTTTTCCCCATCTCCCTCCTCTTCGGGTCGTTCACCTCCGGCTCCAGCGACCTCCGGAGAGGATGAACCGGAAGTAAGGATTGGAGAAGCCCTCACCAAGACTCAGAGGCGAGAGGCCAGACGGTTGGTTCAGCAGAACCCCGATGTCTTCTCCGAGCTGCCCGGTAGGACCAGTCTGATACGACATGATATTGTCACCGAGCCCCACCTGAAGGTACGCCTGAAGTCATACCGGGTACCGGAGGCTCGACGACAAGCCATATCGGAGGAAGTAAAGACAATGTTACGCCTGGGGGTCATCGAAAAATCCCGGAGTGAATGGGCTAGTCCGATTGTCCTAATACCAAAACCCGATGGCTCCTTAAGGTTCTGCAATGACTTTAGGAGATTGAACGAAATATCCAAGTTCGATCTCTACCCCATGCCCCGGGTGGATGAGCTGATTGATAGGTTGGGACAGGCGCGATATTTTACCACGCTCGACCTGACCAAGGGGTACTGGCAGGTGCCACTGACGGAGTCCGCCAAGGAGAAAACCGCTTTTGTTACGCCGGAGGGTCTCTTCCACTATGTTGTCTTGCCTTTTGGGTTACATGGCGCTCCGGCCACGTTCCAGAGGTTGATGGACTTAGTGCTGGAACCCCACCAGGCGTATGCATCAGCGTACCTTGATGACATCATTATTTACAGCTCCGATTGGCAGACCCACTTGGAACAGGTACAAGCGGTGGTGGACGCGCTTCGAACAGCCGGATTGACAGCCAATCCCAAGAAATGTGCGTTGGGACTCACGGAAGCCCGCTACTTGGGCTACGTGATAGGCCAAGGAGTGATTAAGCCCCAAATTAACAAGGTTGAGGCGATCCAGAAGTGGCCTAGACCCCTGACCACGAAGCAGGTTAGGGCCTTCCTGGGTATCGTGGGGTACTACAGGAGGTTTGTGAAGGATTTTGCGGGACTATCAGCCCCCTTGACGGACCTTCTCAAAGGCAAGAAGTCCGTCATGGTGCGCTGGACTCCGCAGGCCGAGGACTCCTTCCGGGCCCTGAAGGGGGTCCTGTGCGGACAGCCCGTTCTTGTACACCCTGATTTCCGGAAGGAGTTCATAGTACAGACTGACGCCTCAGAGGTCGGCCTGAGGGCAGTGTTGTCTCAGGTGGTTCAGGGGGAGGAACACCCCGTCACCTTCTTAAGTAGGAAGCTCACCCCTCCCGAGCGGAATTATAGCGTAGTGGAGAAGGAGTGCCTGGCGATCAAGTGGGCCTTGGAGTCCCTACGCTATTACCTGCTGGGACGGCAGTTTCGCTTGGTGACGGATCACTCTCCACTGGTCTGGATGAGGTCCGCCAAGGAACGGAATGCCCGGGTTACCCGGTGGTTCCTTTCTCTGCAGAACTTCCGGTTTACGGTTGAACATAGGGCCGGTGGGTTGCAGGGCAACGCCGATGCCTTGTCCCGCGGCCCGTGTTTGATGGCGGGAGTTCAACCCCGTACGCTTGAACTGAGGGGGGGGTATGTGAGACTGTGACCGGGGTTATCTATGACGGCCGGTATGTCTCGCCCCGGTTGTGCTCCCTCCATGATAGAAAGTAAATCCACTCCAGGGTTAATGCTGTTTCCCTACAGGCTGAAGGAAGGGTTAAATGGAAACAGGAACGAGGGCAGGTGTGCCGGGTGTGAGGGAGTGAACAGAACTCCCTGAGCTCTCTGCTGGAGAGGCACATGTATATTGTTGTGCACTTTTGTTTTGGACATTAAACCGCGTGCTGTGAACCTTAATGCCTGGATCCCGTGTCTTCTGCTGCGCAGCCGACCGTGCTACCTCACAATACATATATAAAAGAGGCAGGAGAGGAGGATAAGGATAAAAAAGAAAAAAAATGAGGGAAAGGAGAAGATAAATGTCAAAAGAAGAGTGGAGAAATGAGTGAAAAAAAGGAAGCAAAGAGGGATTCTGTTAGTGTCATGTATTTGAATGAAAAGGAAGTTCAGCATATACACTTAGGACTAAATAGTTAATAGAAAGGGGGTGGAAAGGGAAGGAAGGAGTTAAGAAAGTCGTGTGAGCAGTATGGGATGATATTGTAAAAAGGGATTAACAGAATGAGGGGAGTATGATAAGGATGTGAGTGTTGGAGATATCGTGGAGTATGGAGAAAATGATGCAGCAATCTATGTGTTATAATGAATGTAGGTGAGTGGTAGGTGTGGATATGGCTGTTGAGAACGTAAGATGTAATATGTGGCTATAAAATGCAATGGCCTGTGTTCATGGAGAACTGGGAGGATATGAGAAGCAAGGATGTAAGAGAGAGACATGACAAAAAGTCTAAGGCCTTGTGCGCACTAGGCGTTTTTGCCGCGTTTTTAGCGGCGTTTTTTACCGCGTTTTTGTGCTGAAAACGCAGTGACATTGCTTCCCCAGCAATGTCAATGGGTTTTCAGAAGTGCTGTCCTCACACAGCGTTTTTTTTTAGCTGCGTTTTTGTGGTGACCACAAAAACGCAGCATGTCAATTATTTCTGCGTTTTTCACTGCGTTTTTCACTCATTGAATTCAATGAGATGTTAAAAACGCAATGAAAAACGCATATAGCCGCGTTTCTATGACTAAAAACGCAGCTATAAACGCAAGGGGTGGGTACTACAGTGACGTGTACAGGAAGAGGATTCCTTCTGTTGGTAAACACAGAAGCATGAATCCTCCCGGTACCGTCACCGCTGCCTCCACCTCCCGTCCTGTGCATGTCAGCTCCGTGCGGCGCCATGTCTGGGCAGGAGGTGGAGGCAGCGGCGAAAAACAAAGTGAACAGTAGAAAAAAAAAATGTCATATACTCACCTGTCCGCAGGGTCCCGATGCCATGCCCGCTCCCAGCTCCTCCCGGTACCGCCGCTCCGGCTGTGTGCAGTCTCCCCGGGGCAGGACCTTGCTTGCAGGACCTGGCGGTGGATCACCTGATGCAGTCACCTGACGCATCAGCTGATCGTAGTCTCGCCGGCTTTTTCGCGCCCGGCCGGCTATCAGCTGATCCTGCCGTCAGGAGACTTCATCAGCTGATTACCGGCCGCTCCGGCAGCGATCGTATAGGATCAGACTCCTGTCCAATCGATCGCTCCAGGAGCTGCCGGTAATCAGCACAGCACATAAGTGAGTATTATTTTTTTTTTTTTTTCTACTGATGCATCAGCTGATTGTATAAACAGCTTTTATACAATCAGCTGATGTGTGATGGGATTCAGGCACTTGATCCTGACACATCATCTGATCGCTTTGCCTTCCAGCAAACCGATCAGATGATATTGGATCCGGATTGGACGGCGCGGGACCCTGACCCAGGATTACTGCGGAGGGGGGTTTATTTCAATAAAGATGGAGTCACTAATTGTGTTGTGTTTTATTTCTAATAAAAATATTTTTCTGTGTGTTGTGTTTTTTTTTTATCATTACTAGAAATTCATGGTGGCCATGTCTAATATTGGCGTGACACCATGAATTTCGGGCTTAGGGCCAGCTGATAATATACAGCTAGCCCTAACTCCATTATTACCTAGCTAGCCACCCGGCATCAGGGCAGCTAGAAGAGTTGGATACAGCGCCAGAAGATGGCGCTTCTATGAAAGCGCCATTTTCTGGGGTGGCTGCGGACTGCAATTCGCAGTGGGGGTGCCCAGAAAGCATGGGCACCCTGCACTGGATTCCAATCCCCAGCTGCCTAGTTGTACCCGGCTGGACTCAAAAATTAGGCGAAGCCCACGTCATTTTTTTTTTTAATTATTTCATGAAATAATTAAAAAAAAGGGCTTCTCTATATTTTTGGTTCCCAGCCGGGTACAAATAGGCAGCTGGGGGTTGGGGGCAGCCCGTACCTGCCTGCTGTACCCGGCTAGCATACAAAAATATGGCGAAGCCCATGTCATTTTTTTTTTCTTTTTGGGCAAAAAACTGCATACAGTCCTGGATGGAGGATGCTGAGCCTTGTAGTTCTGCAGCTGCTGTCTGCTCTCCTGCATACACTAGTGAATGGAGGATGCTGAGACTTGTAGTTCTGCAGCTGCTGTCTGCTCTCCTGCATACACTAGTGAATGGAGGATGCTGAGACTTGTAGTTCTGCAGCTGCTGTCTGCTCTCCTGCATACACTAGTGAATGGAGGATGCTGAGACTTGTAGTTCTGCAGCTGCTGTCTGCTCTCCTCCATACACTAGTGAATGGAGGATGCTGAGACTTGTAGTTCTGCAGCTGCTGTCTGCTCTCCTGCATACACTAGTTCTGCAGCTGTCTGCTCTCCTGCATACAATGAACATTTTGAAGAAGGAAATGACATCAGACCTTTTTTTTTTTTTTTTCATCAACAATCTTTAATGGCATTGTGCACTGATTAAAAACGCAGTGAGCAAAAACGCAGCAAAAAACGCACCAAATCGCGGCAAAAACGCATGCGTTTTTGCCGCGTTTTTTTTAGCCGCGGGTGCGTTTTTTTAGACAAAAACGCACATAAAAACGCAGCATGAAAAAAACGCCTAGTGCGCACATACCCTAAGGAATGTCAGTGAGAAGCAGAGAGGGGGAAGGTGGAGTGGGTGAGCAGATAAAGAGGTGCGGGGGTGGGGGGGAGACAAATATTGCAGGCATGATTACAGGAGGTGAGGGAGCCAGGTGAACTTACCATGTGTGAGGGAACACGCTGTGTGGGCTGTCAGACGCGGAATCCACCGCTGTATTGGGGGCTGCCATGACAGTGGCCAGAGGGGCTGGATTAAATAGGAGTGTTAACTAATTGGGGCAGTGCCTTGGAGCAGCGTGGAGTCACGTGTGCACAATGAGGGCAGTGTTTAACCCTCAGACTGCCGAGACCCACCAACCGGTTCCCCCTCCCCACCGCGCAATGAATGAGACCACACATGGAATATCTTTCTTTTGTTCTTTATTGAAGGTATCCACGTAACACCATTCAATTTTGATATAAAAAGGGGGTTGCTTGTTATTTTGGCCACAGCTTTAACCACAGGCACAAATCCGCCTTAAACCTGAGGGAGGAGGCCCGATGCCTACGGCCGTCCGTGGCAGGTTGGCTCTCACCAAATCCCTCTTCCACCGGCTGTGACTTTGAAATTGAACCATAACCTTTTTCCATAGGCACAAAACCGCCTTAAACCTGAGGGAGGAGGCCCGGTGCCTACGGCCGTCCGTGGCAGGTTGGCTCTCCAAATACCTCTTCCACCGGCTTTGACTTCCGAACTTGTAACAGAACCTTCTTAAGGGAGGGAGGGCGGGCGATGCTCACCCTGAGGGCAGATTGTGGTAAGAGGAAGGAGGGACTCCGGAGGCTGCTTTTATGCCCTGGAGGAGGTCCCAGCAGGGAAGGGGGGTCAGCGGGGGGCATTGCACAATGGGAAGGAGGGAGAGGTGACCATGGGGGACGTAACGAGGGGCTCAGCAGTCAGGGGCAGCGGCATCGGCCGCAGTGCCCTGCAGACTGCCGAGACCCACCAACCGGTTCCCCCTCCCCACCGCGCAATGAATGAGACCACACATGGAATATCTTTCTTTTGTTCTTTATTGAAGGTATCCACGTAACACCATTCAATTTTGATATAAAAAGGGGGTTGCTTGTTATTTTGGCCACAGCTTTAACCACAGGCACAAATCCGCCTTAAACCTGAGGGAGGAGGCCCGATGCCTACGGCCGTCCGTGGCAGGTTGGCTCTCACCAAATCCCTCTTCCACCGGCCACGGAGTGGCGAAGGCCCAAGCCTGAGCTGCGACCCCCACACAGGGCCCTTATGGCCCGCTCAACCCCGTCCTTACTGTCCGACAGGAAATTGTCTAGGCCTATATCATTAAGGCTACAACCATCCTCTAGCACCAAACGGCTGACCTCTGATTCCAGCATCTCGTGTCCAGGCACTATCCCTCTTCCTGACGCTATAAATTTGGCGATCTGCATATTAACGTGTTGCCTTGACCTTTCCACAGCTGCTATGTTCCTTGCCCCTGTACAACTCAATCTCGGTAATATACTGGACCATACCCCCACTACGTTGCTAAAGAAGCTGCTGAACTTATCTAGGAAAGAAGCTGCTGAACTTATCTAGGACCACTTGCATGACCGCAAGCAGATCCTGGATCCTCACATTTACCAGGTCATTTCCACCCGTGAATGACCGGCACTACTAGGCCAGTGGCTACTCTGGATATGCTCACTACCACGGGCAGGACCTGGGCCCAGGCCAGGCCCCGAACTCTTCTCCAGTGAAACTTGAGGTCACAAACTCCCAGCACGCTTCCACCCGGTCTCGACTCAGTCCGCCGTGCTGCCCAGAATATGTGTGAGTGACCTAGGATCCAGATGCTAGGTCTCGACAGATCTAAAAGAAAAACGGTTACCTCTCTTGTATGCAAAACATTTTCCATCATCGTGTCAGCAAACATCATTGTATTAATGTTTCTTTAGGTTTGAAGGTGTTTAGATAACCGAAATGATATACATATATTTATTTAACAATTTATTTTATTTTATTTTTTTTTTTTTTTTTTTTGTGTAATATATAAACGTGCCAAACAGTGGACAACTGGTGGCAGGGAACTACAGGACTGCACGGATAGGTATGAAGCTGGCCCTTGCTGCCTCGGTTGTTGTGTCGATGCGGAAGGAGTGCATGCCATAATCTCCTGGTTGTAGGTCCAGGTAGGAAATAGACATTTTGAGCAATGCCGAAAGTTGTGTCACCGTGAGCGGGATCACTCTGCGTGCTCCAAGAAGAATTTGTTGGGAACCCAAGACTCTAAGTGTTGCTGCAAGGTAAGGATGGGACATAGGATACCTGAAAACGGGAAAATAGGGAACCAAACTCCTCTACCGAGCTGATCTATTTTGGAGCGCCTTATGCGAACCCGTACTCCACCATTGCAAACTATAACATTGTCGCGTAACAGACCACCGGTGCGACCTAGGGACCTGCTAACTAATTCGCTGACCGTCAAGGCTCCGAAGAATGCTAGCGAGAATGCGGCCGAGAACAAGAGGACCTCGCTGTCATTGGTGCAAACGTCACCTAGCTGGTTTATTATGCCGGAAAGGATGGCGAATGAATTGGCCTTCCTGCTCTCCGTGCACCAGGGCTTCCAGCCTTTAACGGCCTGTTTGAACAGAAAGGCCTTGGTGCCATCGGTCCATCCATGAACCTGAAAGTGAGAGGCTATTCCTGCAACCCGCTACTACGCTACTGTGCCCGGCAAGCCACTGGTATGTAGATGCGTTATGTCTCGAGCAACGGAATTGCTAAGAAAAACCGCGGACACCTGGCTAGGCAGCGGTTGAACTATATTGAAATCATTCGTCCCAAGCCTTACCATACAAATGCCACGTTGATGGGATGCCTTAACCAGCGGAATCAACTGTCCACGGGGCCGTCCAGAGGGACTGTGGACACTTTTGGCCATTGTTGTCAGATTCTGGGTGCAATGCTCGAAACTTCTGAAAATCAAATGCAATAAGGCATCAGCGATAGTGTTATCAATCCCCGGTATGTGGCTGGCCTTGACCCAGATATTATGTTCAAGGCACTTAAGAACTAAGTATCGTAGCAAGCTGATCACCGGTGGTGAGGAAGATGCGAGGTGGTTAACGGCGTGGACGACACTTATGTAGTCAGTCCTGAAGCGGGTCCGATTGTTCGCCAACTTTTCTGCCCAAAGACTTGTAGCTACTATTATAGGGAACAGCTCGAGTAAAGGTTTTTTTTTTTTTTTTTTTTTTTTTTTTGTCCACCCAGACAGGTGCCATGTGTTGGGCCAGCGATTAGCGTACCAATTGGGACCAAGGTAAACGCCGAATCCGGTGGACCCGGCAGCATCCGAAAATAGATATATCAGCGCTGGAAACTTTCTGTTCCTGGAAACATGAACGCCCATTGTAAGTAGCTATGAAGGACCTCCATACACCGAGCTCCTCACGTAGAGCGCTGGTGATGCAAATCCTTTGATGGGAGGCAGTTATGCTCCTAGTGGCCAGGCAGAGCCTCAGGGAAAAGCCCCTTCCCATGGACATGACTCTAAAGGCGAAGGCGAGCAAGCCTAATAGAGATTGCATTTGCGCCAGGGTTACCTTACGAACCGCGCAGAACCCGTCAATGAGCGATGTGGTTTTTTCAACCTTTTCGAGTGGTAGCCGAAACATCATGATAATTGAGTCTATTTCGATTCTCAAATGAAAAGGCAGGTCACATGGCCAACTGTTTTTTCGGCCAACAGCGGAAACCCAAACTTGTCCGCTATGACCTGGACAGATTTTAACGCGCTTGAGCATGCTTTAGAGTTGGTGTGGGAAAACGAACAAGAAATCATCCAAATAATGGGTGACCAATTTATTCTTTGCTACGTCCTTAACCACCCATTCCAGGAAAGAGCTGAAGAGCTCTAAGTGTGAGCAGGATATGGAGCAACCCATGGTAATTCACATGTGGTACAGAATTTTTTGTTGAAATAGCACCCTAGCAGGTGGGACAATCGGGGTGCACTAGTAGCGGGCGAAAGGCAGATGCTATGTCCGATTTTGCCATTAGTGCTCCTTACCCTGCTTTTCGCACCAGTGCGACCGCTTTGTCAAAAATGCGTAGGAAACTGCTCAGTCCTCTGTGGGGATGCCGTCATTGACTGACCGCCCAGCCGGGAAGGACAAGTAGTGTATGAGGCGAAATTCACCCTTTTCTTTCTTAGGCAATATCCCTAGGGGTGAAACGCAAGGGTTTAAGAATGGTAAATCTATAAATGGGCCTGCTAGTCGGCCTAACGCCACTTCCTTCAGTAGTTTGTTCCCCAGGACCTGTGGGAGGTCCCGGGCCGATTTGCGGTTGGGGGCGAAGGTTAGTTCTGAGGAGAACATAAAGGGGGATAAAGAAACCGTGGTTGAAACCGTCCCTAATAGCGTTGGCCGCAGCCTTATTGGGGTAACGTTCTAGCAATGGCTCCACCACGTGCACGTTCACTGGAGTCTTTGGGACTTGGTGGTGCATTTTTAGTGTGACGCCTGTCTAGTTGCTTATCGCATTTGGAGGAGGTGTGATTGCCTCCGCACGATGAGCATTCGTGCTTGTATTTGCGGAGTCCTTGAAACCTGCGATGGGCTTCATTGAAAAGCCAACAGTGACCTGGTCTGCGGACATTTGCAGCTCCAGGTGTAGCGTGGTGAGAGGAAAAGTTTGGTGGGCCTGGAAACGACTGGTGGGACTTTTGCGCCATCATAAGCCACGAATCGGTGGCCTTAACTTCCCAACGGTTGGAATGCCAAGCATCTTCTAAATTCTTCGTCGTACTTCCACCAATGAGAACCGACATGGGTTTTATAGGAGTTGAAAATGGTATTGCAGTATTTTGCGAATTGACTCTCTTTTCTTTTTTGACTGTGTTTTGCTCCACTGATAGGGAACAGATATTGACGTATTTGTTTGCGCGAATTTTTATTTATATTTTTTTTTTTTTTTTTTTCTTTTTTTTTTTTTTTTTTAACTGTATCTGGTGTTAGGTGAGTTCCCAGCTGTGATACACAGCAGTAGAACACGTCCCTGTGTAAGTCGGGCGCTGCTGCGTTACATCCTGATGTTGTACAAACGCGGGGTTAACCAGAGCTACTCCTGATGGTGTTAACAAGATCGCCCAATAAAAGTGGCGTACGTTTTGCGCCATTTTCCGAAACCCGTAGCGTTCTCATTTTGGGATCTATGGCGCAATGACTGCTTATTTTGCGTCTCGAGTTTACATTTTTTAATGGTACCATTTTGCGCAGATGCTACTTTTGATCGCCTGTTATTGGATGTTACGCAAAACATGCGGTGACCAAAAGCGTAATTTTGGGTGTTTTGTGTTTTTTTTTTTTTTGTTTTTTTTTTTGCTGCTATGAAATTTAACAATCAGATTAGGGACTCTAGATTGTGAGTTCCAATGGGGACAGCGTCGCCAATGCATACAAAGCGCCGTGGACAGCGCTACCCAAGTGAATAAAATTATTAGCATTATTATTCTTTAATTGATTTTATATTTTGATAGATCAAGCTTTTCTGAACGTGGCGATACCAAATATGTGTATATATGTATACATATTTTTTTTTTTTTTTTTTTTATTTATTTATTTTTATTTTATTATTTTTATTTTTTTTTTATTTATTTATTTATTTATTTATTTTTTTTAAACTTGTCCCTTTAGGGGGATGTATGGATCAACAATTCGATCGCTCTGCACTATCTGCAGATCTCAGCTACACAGCTGAGATCTGCAGATACACTGCTTTACCCTCAATGCCGGAAGTATGCCGGCACTGAGAGCAAGTGACTCAAGGTAGCTACAGGCGTCATCACATGACCCTGTGCTACCATGGCAACCAACGAAAGTCATGTGATCACGCACGTGACTTTCGGTGGGGGCGGTGGTAAGTGATAGTAATGCCCGCTCATATACATCTCGCTGCCAGACTTTGGCAGCGAGATGTAAGGGGTTACAAGTTGCAGGTGGAAGCGATTCCACCCGTAACTTGTAGTCACACATGTCAGCTGTTAAAAACAGCTGATATGTGCGCCGAACGCCGCATACTCTTTTTTTTCCGGATCCTGACGTCATTTCCGGTCCGGGACCCGAAACCGGAAGTGACGAGTTATCATGTGATCGCCGCGTCACAGGAAGTGACGCGGCGAACATGGATAGCAGGATGTGACGCGATCTCCGTATGCCACAGGGAGTCACACGGGGCCGCGTCATCCCGGCGGGAGAGGTGCGCGAGGTGGCCATGGCGACCGGCGTGATGTTGGGGGGGATCAGGGGCTAGGGCCGGGAGCTAGGGCCGGGAGCAGAAGGTGAAAGCGGACCGGACCTTCTGGACCGGGCCGCCCTGCGCCTGGAATCAGACGCTGCAGTGGACGGGAGGGTCTGGAAGACCTGCGCCCACCGCTGCTGGGAACCGGCAGGAGGGAGCTGGTGCCCACAAGGGAGGCAAGCCATTCGGCTCCCTCCCGTCCGCTCCTTTCTCTTACCGCTGCTTCCAGGGGGTCCATCGGCGATGCTCACCCTGAGGGCAGATTGTGGTAAGAGGAAGGAGGGACTCCGGAGGCTGCTTTTATGCCCTGGAGGAGGTCCCAGCAGGGAAGGGGGGTCAGCGGGGGGCATTGCACAATGGGAAGGAGGGAGAGGTGACCATGGGGGACGTAACGAGGGGCTCAGCAGTCAGGGGCAGCGGCATCGGCCGCAGTGCCCTGCAGTGTGGCTGATGTAGCCAAGTGCTAGGGACAAGTATCAGACTGCGCATGTGTTGGGCAGGGAATAGTGAATATGGAGCAGACAGGCACTGGGCGTGTGTGGAGAACTCCATGCTGGTGGATAAACAAAGCAAAGTAGTAGATCCGTGATTTAGAGGATGCGCAGACATGAACAGGTGCCTGGGATGGTGCTAGGATAAGGCTCTCCGTGCTTGGTACAAGATAGCTGATATTCAAGAGATGGTGATGATGGTAGGAGAACAATAAGAGAACAGTGAAGACCACAGAATGGAATCAATATTTTTTCTAGAAAAAAGAGAAATGAGTTAGAGGATGATCATATAATGTCATGACATAAACATAATAAATCTGGTACAAAAAAGTCATTTATATGCATAAAGATTCACAGAAAGGACTGGAGTTCATACTCCTGATTAAGTCCTCTGGGAGCTAAAGTACTGAGCTCATGAATCCAGTAAGCCTCTCTTTTTTTGAGAAGTTTGATCATATCACCACCCCTCCTGGGAGTGTCTATGTGGCGCCCTGGACAAGCCAGGGGCCACAGAGAACAACAACCACAACACCCCACACTCCCAGCAGGCACACCGAGGTCAGACACAAAACCCTTGTTGCCTTCCTCCAGGGGCTGATGTTCACACCAGGGGGTGGGCCAGGCGGTTGGCCCCGCCCACCGAGGAGTTCACAGTCCTGGAGGCGGGAAAACCAGGTAGATGAGTTGAGTAGAGAGAGACCAGAGTTGGAGGTGAAAGTGAGCAGAAGGAAGTAGTAGTTGAGCAGCCTATAGTTTGTCCGGGTGTGTGGCCCGGACAGATCAGCAAGGTTGGCAGACGGTGGTGACCGTCTGCAGGAGTGGCCGATTGGAGTCTACCGTAAGGACCGTGGACGGGCGGTGGCCCGGCGGTACCGGACCGGTACGCGAAGAGAAGCCAGCACCATCTGGCAGGGGCTTACGGACCCCGGCAATGCTAGGAGTCGCCGTCAATTTGCCAAATTCGTTAGTGAAGGGGACCTCCTGGGTTTCCAAACAGCCAAGTCCCGACAGAAGGCAACAGTCCAACCAACAGAGGGAGACACCGCCACCGCCAAGGCAACCGTTTCTCAGGGCCAGAGTCTGCGGGCAAAGAGGGGCTCCTCCAGCCCATATCCAAGCTGGGGAGCGGGTTACCGGTGGGAACCCATCGGAACCATCAACCGTACATAGGTGCAGGGAAAGGCAGTCACCATCAACCTGCCGGGAGAAACAACACCGCAGCCGTCTGTGGGACCCGTTCATCCAGCCGAGTGTTTTACCGAGAACTGTGTCTTCATCATTGGGCTGAGTGAGTACCACCGTGCCGTGCGGCACAGCGCTGCCCCCGCGACCCTGCACCTCACCAGGCCCCGTAACCTGCCTGCCAGCCATCCCTACCCCATCACCGGGCCCCGGGACAACCAACCCCCTACCCACGGAGGGGAGAAATAACAACCAAGCTGCTCCCTGTCACCGCTCCCGGGATCCCTGTCCAGAGCAGCGGTGGTGTCACCACTATCACCACAACCGTGGGTGGCATCACGGACAATAATCAAAACCCCCACAATGAAAATCCCCTTTTCACTCACGGGCGAGGAACGCCGCTCGAGTCCCCGGGATCCGGCCCACCGCTCGAGCCACCACCGAGCAGCAGCAGCAGCAGCGGCAGCCGGACCCGAGCAGTGGGAGAGCACAGCGTACCCTCCTCCGCCCGTGACAACTTGGCGTCACGAACAGGATCTTACCGCTTTGCCGTTTGGTAGAGGTGCGCCTTGTTACCGCCGGAGGTGTCCGGCCGAAAATTTGCAGAATCCGCCATTTTGGGCGCGAAGAGTTCCCGCTCGAGCGTCTCCTCGAGTAGTGAAGGCGCGAAGGCCTAAATCCCGCCCCGATTGAGGAGGAGCCGGAAAGAGACTAAGGGGGACTGATGGCGTCTGGCCGCATGTAGCTCGCGGCTATACAAGCAAGGACGCCGGGACCCCGCGATCCACTAACCCCTACAAAGAATGTCCGCTCCACCTAGCTATGCGGAGGCTACCGAACCGGTGCCCGGGACAGCAGCATGGCTGAGGGCCCGAACGGCAGGGATCTGCCGACACTACCGGAGCCAGATTTGTAGGCTGATGGAGCAGTGGACCGCGGAGGTGGAGGAGGTAGCTGCAGTCGCACGGGTGTATGGAATGGAGGCCATGATGGAGGAGCTGGTGAGTGACCCACGCCCCTGTGTCCCCGAGGGACCGGCCGTTGCGGCTGAGAGACCCGGTCTGCCCCTGGCCCCAATGCCGCCTCCGTCCTCCTTGCCCGTGCACCGCGCTACGTCTGGCCCGTCGGGCGTACACCCCTTCGTAACAGTGGCCGAGAGAGTGGCGAGCCTGGAAGCTGTGGCAGCTGGCGGCAACCCGCCTGGCGCAGGGATGGACGATAGTGATTCCGGGCCTGACACCGAGCCCGTTTCGGAAGAAGATGAAGGAGTCGTCGCTCTGCATGACATGGAGGCCACTTACATCCCCCGGAGTGGAAATAACGGGTATCGGGCGGCCCTTCCTCGCCTCGCCTGCTATGCGCTGGAGGGGCTGGTGCCCGTGTTCTTCCACCCAGAGCCGGGTGGGGAGGACGAAAGTGCACCCTAAGGGCAGCGGAATGCCGTTGTCACCGTCCCCGTTGGGACCACCACTACCGTTTAAAGTTTGAAAGTTTGAAAATAATAAGAATAATCAACTGAGATGTCACCTGATTGAAGCCCTGATTTGCTGCTGATTGAAACCGGTCGTTGCCGGCAACTAGTCCCCGTTGGGACCCCCCTTTTTCAAGTTATGCATAAGGAACTCCTTATGAACAGGCCCGAGAACTAGCAGGGCAACCACAAACTAGTGGCATGTAAATAATGTTGTTGTGGCTTCTACCGTTACCGCCTCCGGAGAGGCAGATTGGAGGAAGGGCCCGCAGTGCAGCAGGCTGGGGCCCAGCCACCACTGGAACCGGTGGCAATCCTCTGGAGGGGTTCAGGGGTCCCCATGGACGTGGGTCCCATGAAAAGGACAGAACCCGCTCGGGCAACTTGTGCTGGACTGGGGTCAAGGGGTGCTGCCCATTTGCTTAGGGGCAGCATCAGGGCCAGGTTGCTTGGGTGGGAGAGAGCGGAATCCGTAACTGTAACATTTAAGTAAGAGTACCTCCCGATGTGGGAAGAAGTTATTATAATTGTATGTGTGTTACCGTTTTTTATATTTTTCAGTTGGTGAAAAAAAAAACGGGTGATGGACGGGCAGCCCGCGGACAGTCTGCATTTAACTAAGGGGGAATGTGGTGCCCTGGACAAGCCAGGGGCCACAGAGAACAACAACCACAACACCCACACTCCCAGCAGGCACACCGAGGTCAGACACAAAACCCTTGTTGCCTTCCTCCAGGGGCTGATGTTCACACCAGGGGGTGGGCCAGGCGGTTGGCCCCGCCCACCGAGGAGTTCACAGTCCTGGAGGCGGGAAAACCAAGCAGATGAGTTGAGGAGTAGAGAGAGACCAGAGTTGGAGGTGAAAGTGAGCAGAAGGAAGTAGTAGTTGAGCAGCCTAAAGTTGGTCCGGGTGTGTGGTCCGGACAAATCTGCAAGGTTGGCAGACGGTGGTGACCGTCTGCAGGAGTGGCCGATTGGAGTCTACCGTAAGGACCGTGGACGGGCGGTGGCCCGGTGGTATCGGACCGGTACGCGAAGAGAAGCCAGCACCATCTGGCAGGGGCTTACGGACCCCGGCAAGGCTAGGAGTCGCCGTCAATTTGCCAAATTCGTTAGGGAAGGGGACCTCCTGGGTTTCCAAACAGCCAAGTCCCGACAGAAGGCAACAGTCCAACCAACAGAGGGAGACACCGCCACCGCCAAGGCAACCGTTTCTCAGGGCCAGAGCCTGCGGGCAAAGAGGGGCTCCCCCAGCCCAAATCCAAGCTGGGAAGCGGGTTACCGGTGGGAACCCATCGGAACCATCAACCGTACATAGGTGCAGGGAAAGGCAGTCACCATCAACCTGCCGGGAGAAACAACACCGCAGCCGTCTGTGGGACCCGTCCATCCAGCCGAGTGTTTTACCGAGAACTGTGTCTTCATCATTGGGCTGAGTGAGTACCACCGTGCCGTGCGGCACAGCGCTGCCCCCGCGACCCTGCACCTCACCAGGCCCTGTAACCTGCCTGCCATCCATCCCTACCCCATCACCGGGCCCCGGGACAACCAACCCCCTACCCACGGAGGGGAGAAATAACAACCAAGCTGCTCCCTGTCACCGCTCTCGGGATCCCCGTCCAGAGCAGCGGTGGTGTCACCACTATCACCACAACCGTGGGTGGCGTCATGGACAATAATCAAAACCCCCACAATCAAAATCCCCTTTTCACTCACGGGCGAGGAACGCCGCTCGAGTCCCCGGGATCCGGCCACCCGCTCGAGCCACCACCGAGCAGCAGCAGCCGCAGCAGCGGCAGCCGGACCCGAGCAGTGGGAGAGCGCAGCGTCCCCTCCTCCGCCCGCGACAACTACATGATCAATGACCTGGAACTTTAACTGTGAGATGGCATGTCTGGCATTTTTGAAATGATACGGGATGGGCAAAAAAAGGTTTTCGCATCTAATGGTGGATTTATGTTTGGATATGCAGTCTCCTATATGTTGGATCGTCAAGCACTACTTGACTAAACCAATGATAAGGACCTCACCATAAAGCCGGCCGACAAAGGCGGGGCTGTTGTGATAATGAATAAGATTGATTACATTAGGGAAGTAGACCGGCAACTCGGTGATGGTCAGATATATAAAAAACTAACCTGTAGTCCTCTGCCGTCCCTTATCAAAAAAAATCGCAAACATTCTTTCATACCATTTACACCTAGGCACCATTGATTCCAAGACAGTAGATTTCCTCACCAAATCCAATCCCATCACCCCAGTCTTGTACATACTTCCCAAGGTCCATAAAAGATTGGACAACCCACCTGGGAGACCCATAGTGGTGAGCTCAGACTCTGTTCTCTCTCCCCTATCGATCTTCTTGGAAAAGATCCTAACTCCCTTAATCAAAACCACAAAATCCTTCCTTCTGGACACTGGTGCATTCCTTCAGACTATCAGAGAATTGGGACAGGTCAACAAAGAGGCACGCCTAGTAACAATGGATGTAGCCAGCCTATATACCAGCATACCTTATGCTGGTATATCTGCGATCAAAGACCTTTTGACCCAACATCACTTTGATCCATCTGTGATATCCCTATGCCTCGACCTGTTGACATTGGTTCTGAAAGAAAATTACTTTCTCTTTGGGGATAATTACTACCTCCAGACGCAGGGTACCGCGATGGGCTCTAACGTAGCCCCCCCTTACGCAAATAGCTACATGACTAAGTTTGAGGATGAAGTTGTTTACCCTAACCCACTATTTCAAACTTATTGTCCAGTTTGGAAGAGATACATAGATGATGTCGTTTGCGTTTGGGCGGGGCCCGTTGGAGCCCTTCACGACTTTTTTGAGCAACTCAATACAGCCTGGCCTGGTCTACATTTTACCCTACAACAGGATGTACATAAAATCAACTTTTTGGACACCACTGTCCGCAAGGATTCTGAGGGAAATCTGTCTACAGATTTATTTACCAAAAGTACAGACAAAAACACCCTTCTCCATTATTCCAGCCATCACCCTATGTCCGTTAAAAAAATCCATTCCTATTTCTCAATTTCAAAGAGTCAAACGAATAGTATCTGATAAAGATACTCTTCACCTAAGATTACAAGAAATGCATAACAAATTTTCTGCCAGAGGCTACCCGTCACCATTGCTAGTTAATAGCAGCGAAGATACTAGTAGTATCACTAAGAAAAATGAAAAAAGAATACCCTTTCCACATACGTTTCATCCTTTTGCATTTAGAATCCACAAAACCATACGCACAAATTGGCATATTTTGACACAAGGATATCCCAACATCCCTGAATTCAAGACACCTTTTTTACCCTGTTATAATAGACCACCAAACATTAAGGACAAACTCATCAGGGCGGATATAGGCCCCATACAAAAAATTCCCAAGCAAAGGTTTTTTGGAACACCCAAGTCTGGCACCTTTCCCTGTCTCAGTTGTCCTCAATGTAACAATGTTCAAAAGGGTGACTGTTTTTACAATCCACATACTGGTACAAGATACCCCATACACAATTACTTTACATGTAAATCGGTCAATGTGGTCTATATCATCAAATGTCCTTGCGGTCTCCTTTATGTGAGCGAGACCACCCAACATATAGGAGACCGCATATCCAAACATAAATCCACCATTAGATGCGAAAACCTTTTTTTGCCCATCCCGTATCATTTCAAAAATGCCAGACATGCCATCTCACAGTTCCAGGTCATTGATCATGTAGACACTCCCAGGAGGGGTGGTGATATGATCAAACTTCTCAAAAAAAGAGAGGCTTACTGGATTCATGAGCTCAGTACTTTAGCTCCCAGAGGACTTAATCGGGAGTGTGAACTCCAGTCTTTCTGTGAATCTTTATGCATATAAATGACTTTTTGTACCAGATTTATTATGTTTATGTCATGACATTATATGATCATCCTCTAACTCATTTCTCTTTTTTCTAGAAAAAATATTGATTCCATCCTGTGGTCTTCACTGTTCTCTTATTGTTCTCCTACCATCATCACCGTCTCTTGAATATGAGCTATCTTGTACCAAGCACGGAGAGCCTTATCCTAGCACCATCCCAGGCACCTGTTCATGTCTGCGCATCCTCTAAATCACGGATCTACTACTTTGCTTTGTTTATCCACCAGCATGGAGTTCTCCACGCACGCCCAGTGCCTGTCTGCTCCATATTCACTATTCCCTGCCCAACACTTGCGCAGTCTGATACTTGTCCCTAGCACTTGGCTACATCAGCCACACTGAGGGTTAAACACTGCCCTCATTGTGCACACGTGACTCCACGCTGCTCCAAGGCACTGCCCCAATTAGTTAACACTCCTATTTAATCCAGCCCCTCTGGCCACTGTCATGGCAGCCCCCAATACAGCGGTGGATTCCGCGTCTGACAGCCCACACAGCGTGTCCCTCACACATGGTAAGTTCACCTGGCTCCCTCACCTCCTGTAATCATGCCTGCAATATTTGTCTCCCCCCCACCCCCGCACCTCTTTATCTGCTCACCCACTCCACCTTCCCCCTCTCTGCTTCTCACTGACATTCCTTAGACTTTTTGTCATGTCTCTCTCTTACATCCTTGCTTCTCATATCCTCCCAGTTCTCCATGAACACAGGCCATTGCATTTTATAGCCACATATTACATCTTACGTTCTCAACAGCCATATCCACACCTACCACTCACCTACATTCATTGTAACACATAGATTGCTGCATCATTTTCTCCATACTCCACGATATCTCCAACACTCACATCCTTATCATACTCCCCTCATTCTGTTAATCCCTTTTTACAATATCATCCCATACTGCTCACACGACTTTCTTAACTCCTTCCTTCCCTTTCCACCCCCTTTCTATTAACTATTTAGTCCTAAGTGTATATGCTGAACTTCCTTTTCATTCAAATACATGACACTAACAGAATCCCTCTTTGCTTCCTTTTTTTCACTCATTTCTCCACTCTTCTTTTGACATTTATCTTCTCCTTTCCCTCATTTTTTTTCTTTTTTATCCTTATCCTCCTCTCCTGCCTCTTTTATATATGTATGTATATATATATTTTTTTTATATTCAGTTATTTTTTTTTTATATTCAGTTTTTTTGTACTTTTGATCCATTTTTTTTGACCCAATATGAATTTTGAATATTGTGAATATTACAGAATTGACACATGTATGTCATTTATTACCACTGTTTGTATGTTTTTTCCTCTTTGTTGTATACCATTTATTTTGTATTTATTTTTGTATTTATTTATTTCTGTATAGTGCTACTGAGGAAGGTCCACATAGGACTGAAAAACGTTTTTGTTACGCACATGAATAAATTTTTCTTCAAATCATCTTGTTAGTGCCTTGTATACTTCTCATTTTTTGCAATTCTTACCAGTGTCCCTTTATGAGGTTATAACTCTGGAACGCTTCAACGGATCCTATTGATTCTGAGATTGTTTTTTCGTGACATATTGTACTTCATGATAGTTATAAATTTAGAACGATATTTTTTGCTTTTATTTGTGAAAAAAATCAGAAATTTGATGAACATTTTGAAAATTTTGCAATTTTCAAACTTTTAATTTTTATGCCCTTAAAACAGAGAGTTATGTCACACAAAATAGTTAACAAATAACATTTCCCACATTTCTACTTTTCATCAGCACAATTTCTGAAACAAAAATTTTTGGGGTTAGGAAGTTAGAAGGGTTCAAAGTTCATCAGCAATTTCCCATTTTTTTCAACAAAATTTACAAAACCATTTTTTTTTTTTTTTAGGGACCACATCACATTTGAAGTGACTTTGAGGGGCTGAAGTGACAGAAAATACCCAAAAGTGACACCATTCTAAAAACTTCACCCCTCAAAGTACTCAAAACCACATTCAGGAAGTTTATTAACCCTTCATTTGCCTCACCAGAACAAAAGCAATGTGGAATGAAAAAAATATATATATATTTTACCTAAAAATGTTGCTCTTGCGCCAATTTATTCACTTTTTGAAGAAGTAACACAACAAAATGGAACTCAAAATTTGTTACCCAATTTCTTGTGAGCGTGCTGATACCCCACATGTGGTCAGAAACCTCAGTTTGGACAAATGGGAGGGCCCGGAACAGAAGGAGCAATATTTGAATTTTGGAAAGCAAATTTGGCAGAAAAAGATTTTGGGCACCATGTTGAATTTGTAGGGCCCCTGAGGTACTTTAACAGCAAAAACCTCCCACATTTTGGAAACTAGACCCCTCAAGGAATTTATCTAGATGTTTGAGAATTTTGAACCCCCGGGGGTTTCACAGAATTTTATAACGTTTTTTTTTAGTAAGGTATCAGGAAAAAATGCAGCAAAAATGTATTGTGCAATTTCTCCTGAGTATGCCAGTACCTCATATGTGCTGGAAATCAAATGTTTGGGTGCACGGCGGGGCTTGGATGGGAAGGAGTGCCATTAGACTGCAAAGTTTGCTGGAATCATTAGTGGGTGCCATGTCGCGTTTGGAGAGCTCCTGAGCTGCCTAAACAGTGGAGCTCCCCCACAAGTGACCCCATTTTGGAAACTAGACCCCTCAAGGATTTTATCCAGTGGTATAATGAGCATTTTAAACCCACAGGTACTTCACAGATTTTGAAAACCTTAGGTCGTCATATCAAAAATTTTAATTTGTTTCCACAAAAATCTTGTTTTAGCATCAAATTTGTCACTTTTTCAAGAGGAAACACCAAAAAGTGGACCCCACAGTTTTTTATCCAATTTCTTATGAGCGCAGGGATACCCCACATGTGGACAAAAACCTCTGTTTGGACAAACAGGAGGGCTTGGAATGGACGGAGCACCATTTGAATTTTGGTAAAGCTGACATAGATTGCGAGCACCATGTTGCATTTTCAGGGCCCCTAGGGTACATATACAGCACAAACCCTCCACAAGTGACTCCAATTTGGAAACTAGACCCCTCAAGGGTTTTATGCAGGGGTATAGTGAGCATTTTGAACCCTCAGGGGCATCACAAAAATGTTGCTCTAGCAGCAAATTTATCACTTTTTGGCTATGTGCCCACGATCCAGCGACACTGAGTCTGTGGATATGTGAGTGATGGCCACGGTCCAGGTTTGGGCTGCTGCTGACTTTAGCTCTATTCTCTCAGCAGAGAACTCTCGTCTCCGCAGCATAAGTTGACATGTTGCAGCACAATATGTCAGTTTATGCTATGGAGAAAATAAGCACCGTGAGCAGAAGGTTTCTAAAAATCCTCCCACTGCACTTCTACTGTACAACGCAGCGAAAACTCAGCGTCCAAAACTATGGAAACCCTAATCGTGGGCACGCAGCCTGAAAAGCTAGGATGGATGGATGGACAGACAGATGTCAAACACATACATAATGTCCCAACCCCCTGCATATTCTAAGCTGGCACCCTTTAGTGACTTTCATGTGGCACTAAAGTGTGCCTAGACTTGTATTTAGCCAAAAAATAAATAATTTTAAAAAAAATAAAAACGTGGGGTCCCCCCCATCTTTGATAGCCAGCTCAGGTAAAGCAGACGGCTGCAGTCTGCAAACCACAGCTGGCAGCTTCACCTTGGTTGCTGATCCAATTGGAGGGTCCCCAAGCTCTTTTTTTATAATTATTTATAAATAAATAATAAAAAAAAAAAACATGGGATCCCCCCCAAATTGGATCACCAGCCAAGGTAAAGCAGACAGCTGTGGTCTGGAATTCTCAGGGTGGGAAGATTCATAGTTATTGGCCCTTCCCAGCCTAAAAATAGCAGTCCTCAGCCGCCCCAGAAGTGGCGCATCCAATAGATACGCCAATCCTGGTGCTGTTCCCAGCTCATCCCGTTGCCCTAGTGCGGTGGCAAATGGAGTAATAAATGGGGTTGATACCAGATGTGGGCATGACTACACGCGAACTTCGGGTTCGCATTTTGGAACACATCAGAGACATTAAGAATGCTGAAACAGTTACCGCAGACCAAACCGAGAAACTCGCTAAATTGAAACCGATTGCGAAACATTTTCGCGAATGCCACCCTGGTCAGGGACATAATCTTCAATTCTCAGGCATTGACAAATTGCATGTGGGAAACAGAAGGGGCGACATGGGGAAGAAACTAGGACAAATGGAGTGCAAATGGATTACCTTATTGAGAACTATGAAACCAATAGGCCTCAATGAACAATGGGGATTTTCTAATTTCTTATAGGATTATCCATTTGTCCCTCCCATTTGACATCCATTGAATGATCTAATATGAATGTCATTTCTCTTCCCATGTCGCCTTGGCATTACATCAGATCACATGCGGCTAAAATATGTCTTAGAATTGAGGTCAAATTGTGACCCTATATATGGAGTTGTGACATTATAGGTTGTGAGTATCATCACATATATTCATATATGATAATGATTGATAACTTATATTATCTCTTGTCACAATGTTAGCCTGATAAAAATTGATACCTACTTTTTCTATCTATGCCATGGGTAGCGGGTGGCGACATTTTTTGTCGCCTCTCTCCACCTCATTGCTATAGATGAGTCCGCTATGGACTTCCCCTGACATTCTTCTGACTGATGAGGACTAGAGAATAAAGACTGTTAAGGACTGAAATCTGAATCCCCCCGTCCCTCTGATGCTATACGTAATAGTGGTGTCAATAATTGATGTCTATTTCCACTATGAGTATTATTGCATGTACTCATATATGAATGAACAATGATTGACAACATACATAATCTCCTGTTGCAATGTTAGCCTGATTAAAATGCATATTGGCTCCCTTTTTTCTATCTATGCCATGGGTAGCAGGTGGTGATATTCATTATCACCTCTTTCTACATCATTACCATAGATGAGTCCTATATGGACTTCCTCCGACACTCCTATGATCGGTGGGGACTTGATAATGAAGACTGTCAAGGATTGAGATTTGTATCTCTCCACCTCTTTTGATATTATGTACAGTAGGTGGTGCCAATATGTGACACCCCTTTCTGGTACATTGTCTCTGATACTCTACGCCTTCTGTGTACAACATCCACATTGGAGTGGACATAATTAATATGAATTTCATTGAATGCGCGGATATATACTTTCTAATTACTATACCATATTTGGAGAGCGATGACACCTTTGTGTCACCCCTCTCTGTAATGTCGTTTTAGTAGGGTCTAATATGATCTTTCATGACCAAAAAGTTCAAACTCTTAATTGTGATATTCCTCTGAATTTGTCTGTTTGCGGCATCATTACTTTAGAGTTGTGTTTTTATTATTTTAATCGAGGGAATGACATGGACACCTTGTATACAGCAACTATGTACATAATGGATATAATTAATATGGGATATTACTGATAATATTTTGACATATATACCCCTTCTTTGTTACAAATTTATAGATATATGAATGGTACATTATAAAAATTGATGCAATCTCTATCAATATAGGATTGAATATTAGAGTTGTGCCCTTTTAGATCTATGAATAGAATATATGGGGTTTCGCTATCTATTTGTTGTCCTATATACCTTATTATCCATATGGAGAATACCGATTTCTGGTATACAACAAAATGGAGCTGCTTCCCCCTGCACACAGCACCATGAGCACTGACGCTGCGATGCGCATGCGTGCTCCCATCCCGGCGGCCTCGTGGCGTGGGTGCGTCATCACATGCGACTTCGGTCGCGTCTGGTGACGCGCCCGTGCCTCGCGGTGGCTGGGGGGGAGTTTTCGCGTCCGCACCAGCAGCGTCCGGTAAAAACAGTGCTCATCATTAATAGCAATCAGCTGTTCTGGGGGGTATATGAGGCTGCCCAGCATTCCCTCACATCACTCCCTGACGAAGATACGTGAAACGATCGTTGGAGTGGTGTGAGGGAGGCTCTATCCATTAGGTAACTATACCATCTTTCTGCATGTTTAGTCCACATGGACCTTGAAATACTGGCTTGTGAAATGCTATCGGGTCTCCTTCCTTATGAGATCTGAAACCTCTGCAATATGTTTTATCGTTGTGTCCATTATACAGAACTCTCTTGCAAAATATAAACGATAGACCTATATGTAATGGGACAAATGCACTTTTACTTATAAACCAGAGCACCTTGAATTGTATCTACATGCAGATGTCTTATTTATCACTTGAGGGTTATCTCTCTTGCTCTTTCCAGTAAAAAGCTTCATTACTATTATCTACAGATTATATGCAAGGAGAATTGTATGAAAACCCTTTTTATGCTGATACAAATTCATCCCAGTATATAGGGGATGATAGATGATGGTTTCAATATACTAAATGATATTATGAATGAAATTGTCAAAATTATGCCTTCTTGATAGACTCCTCTTTCTACACCTTTGTTCATACACTTTTTTTTATCATGTCTTTGTGTCTTTTGTGTACATGTTTTTTAATCATGTTAATAAAGATGGAATATTTTGCACTATAATATGGTCTTTTGAAGTGTTTGTAGGGATACAGATGTGTAATGTAACCTGGCATCAAGCCCTGGGGTTTGTGATGTCACGACGTTTATCAGATACCAGACATCAAAACCCAGTCAATAATAAAAAAAAGACAACAAAAAAAAAATATTTGAAAAAACACTCCCCAACACATTCCCTTTTTCACCAATTTATTGAAAAAAAAAAAAATCTGGTCCGCCGTAATCCATTTTGGAGGTCCCACGATGACTCTGTGTTCCAGGATATGGAGATACGCTCAGGGAACGTATCTACCATTTTCTGGAAGTGCAGGCACTCCATGTGAGGAGTGTGAGTGTAGTGATACTGCACTCACACTACCCAGCGTGCTCCCCAGGTCTATAGCACAGCAGTGTAAACCTGCAGCAAGCTGTTTCCCTGCATGCAGAGAGCCGGCTGACAGGCGCTCTGCACATGTGGCCAGCATTTCCCTGAAGACATGGAGAAGGAGGGGTGCGGGGGACCGATGCTGCAGGCGGTAACGAGGGAGACCGGGGTGACAGCCTGACGGGGTGACCTGGGAGGACCTTTCTGTGCCATCTGACATGTCAGATGGCACAGAAATCAAAGAACAATCAATGTGGCGGGACACAATTCGTGCAGCGGCGGCCATTTTAGATACGGGGACCGGGGGGTGAGGATATTTTGGCCACATCGGGGGATGACATTCATCTGCCATCTGACATGTTTGATCATGCCAGATGGTAGAAGAATCAGTTTTTTACCGGTGCGACATTAACTTTCACGTCGTTGCTGTTACACGGTTTGTAACGGCGATCACGTGAATGGGGACTGGAAAAACCGACCCTGATCGTGATCTCCAGGGTCTCAGCTACCCCCAGTAGCTGAAATCCCGGAGATTTTCTGACTCTGCGGGCGCTATACCCTTTTTTTTCCGACCGCCGTAAAAAAGCAGCGGATCGGAAGAAGTACCCTTAATTACCGCCGTTAAAAGGCGTATCGGCGGTCGTTAAGGGGTTAAAATGTACAGTTTCACTTGCTTTGGAGGTATAAATGGGCATCCTGACGACTTGGGCCCCTGTGTAGTCGCACAGGTGCCACAGAACAGGAGAAATGAAATTTGGCTTCTTGTAAACACATTTTTGCAGCTCCCTGAGCTCTGCTTTATTGCAACAATATTGCTACTCTGTCTGCCTGTGAGCTGGTGGCTGAAGCTGAGAGGCACCTGCAGAAGTGTCAGTAAGGCTGCAGACACATTAGTGTATGGCATCCGATGCGAGGGCAACGGATGCGATATGCTAATCACCCCCGCCTCAGGCTCTGTTGCGAGCATGAGCCAAGTGTCATGCGACTGTGGTCCAATCTTGCGATCAGGTCACGGCTGCGAAGCTGCGGGCGCTGCGGAGGAGAGGGAGGGGTTAACCCTCAACTGGTGAGGTGGGGTTTGCGACACCCCAGGGAAATTTGAGGGTTGAGGGTTAATCCCCATCTCCTTCATTGTCAGCCTGTGCGTATATCACACTGCACTGGGATAACATCCGAGTGCAGTCCGATGTTTCTCTCGCACCCATTCACTTGAATGGGTGTGAGTGATACATCTCTCGTAGAAAATTGCAGCATGCTGCGATTTTTTTTTTTTTTTTTTTTTTTTTTTTTTTCAGTCCATTTAGGGCCGAGGAAAAAAATTGCTGAACTGAGCTGCAGCATTATCTAACATGGGGCCGAATCCAATGTAAGACTTTTCATGTGGCCCCTGGGCACATTCCCGGGCACCGCAGTGAGTAGGGCGGCAGCTGCGGTTTTGTCATCTGTCGGCCCTTTAAATCACTATGTGCGGCACGCATACCATTAGTATCTCAGCATGCTGACCTGGCCTGTGCCAGCGTGCTGAGAACTTGCTTTGTGGGCTGGATAATCGCACTATGCGCTGTTTACTGGCTTCCCTGCTGTACATGCCTTCTGGTGCAGTGTGAGACCTGCCTCGCGGTGCAGTGTGTCTTCTGCTTCACGGTGCAGTGTGAGTCCTGCATTGTGGGGCAGTGTGCCACAAACCCAGTGCTGTGTGCCAACACCCCTAGTGCCACACCCCTAGTGCTGTCCATGCCCCCTTGGTGATGTCTGTGCTCCCTCAGTCCTGTCCATGTTCCACTAGTCCTGATCGTGCCCCTCTAGTGCTGTTTGTGCCAATGCCCCCTTGGTGATATCTGTGCTATGTGCCACCCCCTCCCCTGTGATGTCCATGCCCTGTTAGTGATGTCTGTGCTCCCTCAGTCCTGTCCATGTCCCCTAGTCCTGTCCGTGCCACCGCCAGTGTTGTCTGCCCCCCGTGCTGTCCGTGCCTCCTTGGTGATGTCTGTGCTTCCTCAGTTCTGTCCATATCCCCCAGTCCTATTCGTGCCCCTCTAGTGCTGTTCGTGACACTACCAGTGCTGTCCATGCCTAGCAGTACTGTCTGTGACCCCTCAGTGATGTCTCTACCCCAACCCCTCCTGTGATGTGAATGAGTCGCCCACCACAGCGCTGCAGCGGTCGCCTGCGGGGCACTGCGGGGACTTCTCTGTAGGGACCCTTCTGGCAACAGGTATGTCAGGTTCACTTGTATAGGAGTCGTGACGCCACTTTCGGTTTTGCGGTCAGGGTGAGGGGTGACCGCCACTGCAGTTTAACGAGCGTCTGGGGCGGATGGTGTCTACAGTCTGGTGTTATGGCCTCCCGAGAGTGAGGCTGGCCCCAGGGGCTCGGGTATATGTGTGTGGAACCACAGGTCGCAGAATGACTCAAACACAGTCCAGAAAGTCTTTCAACTTGTTTACTCACTTTTGGATGGTTGGTGAGAAACCCAGGCGATTATACCAGGTGGAACCAGGAATTCCTGCAGGCCGTTCTGAGGGTAGCTATTATCTCGCCTTCCTTGCACTGCTTTTGTTTCGGATAACCCCTCACTTGCAGTATCGTGGGATTCATCCAGGGAAAGTTGCTACTGCCTCTCCTTCCCTTTCTGGCCCGTTTGCCGGCAGCGTGGACCTGGTAAGATGGCTTCTGGCCCTATCTCCTTATGGGTCCCCCTGTTGCTGCTGAGGCTCGAACTCTGTATCTTTGGTGAGGAACGTCTAATCCCCTCACCGGCAGGTTTAGCAGATCAGTAGATCGATATCAGGCTCTAGGGACCTGTTCCCTGTGCGTGCGTAGTTACCAGCAATCCCCGTACTCAACTGCCTCACTTCTGGTGTCTTTCAGGCTGACTTTCTGGTCACTGTACTCCCCCCGCTAACAGCTACCACACCAGCAGGGTCTGGCTAGCGTGGCTGTACGACTGCTTCCTCCAGCAACTTTTGTACACTGCTCTCAGACTGGCTTGCTCATCATCCTTTTCCTGTCTGCCACTGCATCTAGCTTCCAGCCTCTTCATGACACCCCTTGCTGAGAATTGAAAGTTAACCTCTTCAGAGGCTACCCAAGGGTCCCCTCTCAAGGTGTGGGAGACCTGGTTTCTATGTGTCTGTGTGTACACAACTCATTCTGGCCTTTTGGAATTACCTGGAAGCACTGTCCCAGCATGGGTGCAGTACTCTTTGGTGCCTGACCAGGTTAGGGGCGCCACATTCCCCCTTAGTTACCAACAGCACGTCCTGGGGGTGCAAAGACAAGAAATAAGGTTAAATACATTTCCCACACAGGGGATGGTTATTTACATTGACAACATACCAGGTACCATTCTTCACCACCCACCACCCACAAGTTCCTAACCCACCCAAAAACTTCCAGGAGGCAGGTCACCGGTCCCTTTGGTGACCAGGTCTGGGCCAGCTCTATCCCAGACCTTTCCTTCAATCTTCCTCTCCTGAGGAGGGTGGTGTAAGGTGGGCCCATAAATAGGCGTACCCGCTTCCGAGTGTTGGAGAGCAGGCCCCATAAACAGGCGTGCTCCCTGGTGGTGCAGAGCCAGGCCCCATAAACAGGCGTGCTCTGAGGTTGGTACCATTGAGGTAACTTTTTACAATGCAAGAGTTTGTGGCTATAGCCAGTTCTTAGCTTTTGGTCCATGTTTAAAGTGCACGTAACCAGGTGCAACACATTTTAGCAGCAAAGTTCTCGCAACAGTCCTTGCGGGCACATTCTTAAAAGTTACTTAACTGTAAACAGGTTAAACAATCTTAAACTTTAAATAAATTTACTATAAAGACATTTTAGACTGTACTTTCTCTATACCGTAATATGGGCTGACTAAAGTTGCTGCGGGTTGATCTACGTAGTACTATGCTATCATCTGTCTGAGGTTGTGTCCTCCCACCCAGTGTATGTGTCTCAATGTGAATGATGGGTGTACTGGGTGCTGATTCCAGTGCATGGTCTTCTGATTCAGCTACACTTGGCTCTTCAAGGTTCTGAACAGGTTCTTCTTGTTTTCTTACTTCTTCTCTGGGTTGAGGGAAGGTGATTACTGGGATTACAACAGCTCCATTGTATTGAGGCGAACTTGCAGGAAAATCTCCAAGCACAGTATGGATCATCTTCTCTCTTGGTTCTTCGACTGGCGAAGGGTTGGAAACTTGTTCAGGGATTCTTAGCTGTTCAGGGCATCTCTTCAGGTGGTCTCTGGAAACCACAGCTGTTGTCTTTCCTCCGTCTTTGCTGATGAGGCATGTCTTCTCACGGCTGAGTGTTGATGTAACGCAGTGTAGGGTTCTGCTTCCCAGTGATTGTCGAGTTTATGATGTCTTCTCTTTCTCTTGAGGACTACTTCTCCAGGCATCAAAGGGGCAGCAGGTGCATTTTGATTGTAGGCTTTTTCTTGCCACTCCCGCTCCTGGGTCAAGCTTCGCTTCACACACTCTTGTACTTGCTTTTACTGGGCCTGGTGGGTGGAATCCCAATCAGCACCTTATAGAGGGTCTTCAGGGGTCTCAATTCCCATTTCCAGATCCACTGGCAGTCTTCCAGGTCTGGCCCTCATCAGGTATGCCGGTGGGCAGTTCATGGAACTCACGGGGACGTTGTTATGCATGTCCACCAGGTCAGGCAGCTTCTCTGGCCACAGGCATCTTTCTTCCAGTGATAGAGTTTTCAGGAGGTCAAGAACAATGTGATTCATCTTCTCGCACATGCCATTAGTCTGAGGATGGTAAGGTGTGGTATGGATCTTCTTGCAGCCATAAAGGTTACAAAACTCCTTGAACACCTCAGCTTCAAAGGCTGTGCCTTGGTCAGTGAGCACTTGATCTGGATACCCATGTGGTCGACAGAAATGGGCTTGGAAAGCTCTGGCTGCAGTCTGGCCTGTCAAGTCCTTGACTGGTACTACCACCAGGAACCTGGAGTAATGATCAACCATTGTGAGGGCATAGGTGTAGCCTTGTCTGCTGGGCACCAACTTCACATGGTCCAGGGCTACCAATTCCAAGGGCTGTTTGGTTTGGATCGGCTTGAGCAGTGCTCTCTGACTGTTGGTCTTTTCTTCTGAGATTGCAGGGACTGTAGTCTCTACACCACTTCTCCAGGGCAGATCTCATGCCCACCCAGTAGAATCTTTCTTTAAGTAGTGCCTCCAGTTTTTTCCATCCAAAGTGGCCTGCACCATTGTGATAGGCTTCCAGCACCATCCGTGTATCCTTCTGTGGTACAATCACCTGCCACACCTTCTCATGCGTCTTCGGGTCAATGATGCTCCTGTAGAGTTTGTCTTGGTAGATGAACAATCTCCACAGGTGCTATGCCTCAGGTGGGGCTCCTGGATCAAGGCTGGCGCCAGGTTGAGTGATCAACGTCTTCACCAAGCCAACCGCTGGATCATTCTCCTGAGTCTACTTCCAGTTGTAGTGAGGTAGCGGATTCAGAATCGCTTCTTGCCGACTGGTGTGTGACTGCTGACACTGGTTGGCCCCATGGCGATGGAACGCTGGCAGCTCGATCTCTTCAAGGTCATCTACATCTTCACCTTCGTCTGCTAGGTGAGACATCCTTGACAGAGCATCTGCGTTGCCATTCTTGCGACCAGCTCAATACTTGACAGTAAAATTATAATTTGCTAGTCGGGCTACCCAACGTTGCTCCATGGCACCCAATTTAGCAGTATCTAAGTGGGTCAGGGGGTTGTTATCTGTGAAAACGGTGAATTTGGTGGCTGCCAGTTAGTGCTTGAATCACTCTGTGATAGCCCAGACCATGGCCATGAACTCTAGCTTGAATGAACTATAGTTTTCTTGGTTTCTTTCAGTAGGCCTGAGCTTTTTGCTGGTGTAAGCAATCACACGTTCTTTGCCTTTCTCTACCTGTGAAAGCACTGGTCCCAGTCCCACATTACTGGCATCTGCATACAATACAAATGGTAGACTGTAATCAGGGTAGGCTAGAATCTCTTCACCCGTCAGGGCCCCTTTCATTTCTCTGAAAGAGTGTTCTTCTGCTTCTCCCCAGTGAAATGGTGGGCCGGAGGTCTTTCCCTTCTTTGCTTGACCTACTAAGAGCTCTTGTCAAGGCGCCGCCATGTTCGTATCGCCCTTGATGAACCTTCTGTAGTAGGCTACAAAGCCAAGGAACTGACGTACCTCCCGGACGGTGGTGGGTGTGGGCCATTTCTGGATGACTGTGACCTTCTCTGGGTCCGGTGCTACTCCTTCTGCACTGACCATATGACCTAGGTATTGGACCTTCGGCTTCAGTAATGGCACTTAGATGGCTTCAGTTTCATCCCATATCGGGATAGTGCTTGCTTCAAAGACTTCAGCCAGGTGTTTCAGGTGGTTCTCATAGGTCTTGGAGTACACGATGACGTCATCCAGGTAGAGCAAGCCAGTCTCAAAGTTGAGGTGCCCCAGGCAGCACTCCATCAACCTCTGGAAAGTCCCGGGAATGTTGCAAAGTCCAAATGGCATGCTGTTGAACTCACAAAGCCCCATGGGGCTGGTGAAGGCCATCTTCTCCTGATCTTCCTCTGCTACAGATACTTGCCAGTAGCCACTAGTGAGATCTAGGGTAGAAAAGTAGTTAGAAGCTTTTAAGGCAGCGAGGCGTTTCTCTATCCGTGGCAAAGGGTAGGCATCCTTGTGTGTTATCTGATTTATCCGTCTGTAGCCTACACACATCCTCATTGTGCCATCCTTCTTTTTCACCAGGACCAGGGGAGCTGCCTAAGGGCTGCAACTGTCCCTAATAACTCCTGCCTCTTTCATGTCCTTCAGCATGTCTTTAGTGCGCTGGTAATGGGCTGGTGGTATAAACCTATGTTTTTTCCTTAATGGGAGGATGACTGCCTATGGGTATGTGATGTTGCACCCCTTTGATTCTACCGAAGTCTAGTAGGTCCTTACTAAAAACCTGCTCGTATTCCTGCACGACCCGGTGAACCCCTTGTTTCTGGTTTGTGGATGTAGAGTCAGTCCCCACATGGAGTTTTTGGCACCAGTCCTCTAACTGCTTTTGGAAGGTCTCGTCCTCTTTGGAGTCAGCTTGTGTCAGGGGACCTACAGGTGTTATAGCGTCATTTGGGCAAGTAAACAGTTTGGCTATGGTAGTTTATCCTGGTAGTCTGGCTTCCTCCTCCTCACAGTTCAGCACTCGTATAGGTACTCATCCCTTGTGTGCGTCAACTACCCCTCTGGCTGTCAGAATTGTGGGCCAGTGTTCTGAATGAGTGGGCTCTATTACAGCCTGGTAATCCCGTCCTCTGAGACCTACCGCTGCTCTACATCACATCATTATTTCACTCCGTGGGGGTATCACAATGGGGTTAGCATCTATTACTCGTATACTCACAGCAAAAAAGAGGGCAACCAGTCCAGTTAGCCCAGGCCAACACATCTAATGCACCAACAGGATGCAGACAAACCTCTCAACATGATGGACACTTCACAGTGCAAGGTAAATTGCACACTAGTGGCGCGCATAGGGCACTGTTCACACTCGTATGCGCATGGTATCCAGCCAGCAACCTATTATCACGCCCTTACTATTAGATTAGGCGGGTTACCCGGACACTACTCACTGCAGCACACAAGGGACAGAGACTCCACTATGCACGGCCGTATTAAGAGGCCTGGCTGCACCCCGCGTTAAAAAAAAAAAAAAAGGTGCAAAAAATATATTTCAAATATATATGAGGTATTAGTTAGTAAATTGGCCAATGTACATAAGCCCACAATCCTCATCACGGATCCTCATGCTTGTGGGTCCCTACACTAATAAATATCTATTACTCATACATTACCAATTTCACCGCCAATCTGGTTTACCTGTTGCTTCCTCAGAATGACTCAGATCTCTTTTTGCAAGGCTCTCCGTTGTCCACCCTCAACACCTTCAGCAATCTGGTGAAGCAACAACACTTCCCTTAGGCAATTTTCTATGACATTAGTGCCTAAAATCATAGGTGGATTCCTTTTCCTTGCATCATTATCTACAACAATCAGTCCTTGTCCCTTCATTTCCTTCCTTCCCACCTCTATGGTTACCTCTTTGACCCCAATCTGGTCTATAGGTTGTCCATTGGCTGCATAGATGGTGAGGTCAGGGTCCAGTTTTCGGAGATCGTCGTCCGACCAAAACCTGCGATAAAGGACATACGGGATTGTGGTTACATGGGAACCGTTGTCCAATAATGCCGGGGTTGGGATCCCGTCCAGGATGATTGACAGGACCGGTCGTCCACCCACATATTGATCACGGCAGTCAGCTGGGCCTGATTTTCTTAATCCTGGGGACTGGCCCTAGGCCCCAGGTTTGACCTGTTTAAAGGACAGACCCTTGTGTGACGCCCTAGACTAGCCAGGTGGTCACAGGTAGTCCCTTGCACAAACACCTTCCCCTAAAAAGGTACCAGCAGCCAACCTTAAAACCCTGAGTCACCCCTCTCAGATTCTGACGTTCACACCTGGGAGGCGGGGCCAGGCGGTTGGCCCTGCCCACCAAAGAGTTTTGATGGCTTGAGGCGGGAAAAAAAGCAGATTAGTGACAGGAGTGGAGGAGAGTGGTAGCAAAAGAGGAGGCGTCTGTCAGGAATCTGAGTCGGAGCTCGGATACCCTGTGGCCAGGAGACAGATGGTGGTGGCCACCTGCAGGAGCTGGGATTACAGCCGGTGGAACCATAAGGGACCGGGACCGGGTAGTGGCCCGCCGGTACCGAACCGGGGAACTGATTGGAAACCGGAGCACCAGGAGGGGTACTCAAACCCAGTACAAGGCCCAGAAACCACTGGACCGAGTCAAATTCACTGATTGGGGTCTGGACTTTAGGTCCTTTTCCACCCAAGACCCGACTGAAGACAACAGCCCAACCAGAGGGATAGAAAGCCACCGCCCAGGCATCGAGATCCCACGGGCCAGCGTCTGCGAGCAAACTGGCTCTACCAGCACACGCAAAGCTGGGGAGCGGACTACCGTTGCTTAGGCATAGGAGTCATCATTTCTACCAAAAGTGAGGCACAGGAGAAAGGCGGAAACCACCAACCTAAAAAGGGGAGAAGCCCAGCCGGCTGCGGGCACCGTCCACCATCTTGTTTGGTTTACCAGAGACCCCAGTGTGTCTGTAATAGTGAGTACAACAGTGCCCTCGGGCCGCGCACCGCACCGACACACCAGCACGCATCTCCCCCGCCTCAGCACCCTCGGGCCACCGGGACCATCATCCCCCTACCCACGGAGGGGTCAACACCAAGCTGCGCAACACCGTCCCCGGGAGCCTAGTCAACGGCAGCGGTGGTGTCCATCCATTCACCACAACCCGTAGGTGGCGTCACGAACTAAATCCCCAAGACAACACAGATTGTGGACCTCCCCCCCACCAAACACCACCCCTCACGTAGCGCCAGCATTCCCTTCAGAGCGACGTGACCCCCGGGTCCGGGAGGAGCTCGAGCCACCCACCGACGAGCCCGGATCCGAGCGGCTCGGCAGCCGGCCGAGCCCCGGGGCGGTACACTTGCATAGTGGCCTGCTTCCTGGCAACAGTGGCAGATGGGTTGTCCAGACGAGTCTTAGCGATCACTGCTCTTCCCTAGGGATGTGGGACCTCTTCTCCCTCGCATCCAGGGGACGTCCTCTGGGCTGTCAGCTTGCAGGATCCTATGAGGGGCTTTGGGTTCTGGTGGAAGTTGCATCGCTTTCAGGATCTGGGCGACGTCCTTGCTGAGCTGTTGCACCTGGGAGGGTAGGGTATCTATGGCTCCGGCCGAGGTAATGAGTCCTTTTGCAGCTACCAGGGCCTGCGAGGAGGATTCTGCTCCAGCAGTCGGGGTGCTGGTAAACCATGCTGGTGAGATGGGGTCTGTGTCCATAGGGGGTTGAAGTGTGATGCCCTGGACTAGTCAGGTCGTCCAAGGTAGTCCCATGCACACACACCCCCTCCCCTTAGAAAGGTGACAGCAGCCAAACTATAAACCTTTGTCACCACCCTCCGGGTTTGATGTCCACACAAGGTGGGCAGAGCCAGGCGGTTGACTCCGCCCACCGAGGAGTTCACAGGCTCAGAGGCAGGAAAACAGTCTAGAGTAGTCTTGACAGAGAGTGAGAGAGTCAAGTTCAAGGGCAGACCTGTGCTCAGGCCTGCCAAAGTCTACACCAGGTGTTTGGGTTGGAGCCCAGGCACCTTTGGCAAAGAGGCAGACGGTGGTGGCCGCCTGCAGGAGCTGGGATTACAGCCGGTGGAACCGTAGGGACCGGGGTCGGGCGGTGCCCTACTGGTACCGAACCGGGGAACCGATTGGAAACTTTCCCGGCTTTCCCGACACACAGCAAGCCGGGGAGCGGACTACCGTTGCTTAGGCATAGGAGTCATAACGTCTACACTAAAGAGGTGCAGGAGAACGGCGGAAACCACCAACCTGTTAAGGGGAAGCTGCAGCATGCTGCAGGCACCGTTCATCATCCCGTTTGGTTTACCAGAGACTCCAGTGTGTTGTATCATAGTGAGTACACCAGTGCCTTCGGGCCGTGCACCGCGCCGCGCCGCACCAGCACCCCAGCCAGCATCCATCCCCTCGCCTCAGCACCTCCCTTGGGCCCCCGGGACCATCACCCCTCCCCCCCTACCCACGGAGGGGGTCAACACCAAGCTGCGCAACACCGTCCCCGGGAGCCTAGTCAATGGCAGCGGTGGTGTCCATCCATTCACCACAACCCGTGAGTGGCGTCACGAACTTAAATCTCCTACAAACCACCGCGGCTCCGGCCGTGGATCTCCCCACCGAAGTCCCTATATGTAGCGCCAAACCCCCCCTTTCAGAGTGACGTGACCCCTGAATCCGTGGAAGAGCTCGAGCCACCCACCGACGAGCACGGATCTGAGCGGCTCGGCAGCCGGCCGAGCCCCGGGGCGGTACACATCCGATCTTCTGGCGTCACGAACAGGATTGAACCCAGCCACTTACCTGGAAGTGCACTTTGAAGTTAACGTCAGCGGAGTCCCCGTTGCAAAAATTGCAGAATCCGCCATCTTGTCATCTTCCTCTGGCGCGAAGTTTCCCGCCCAAGCCGTCTTCTCCAAGCCGAACGGGCGCGAAAGTGAAGCCCCACTCCCTGAGAGCAGAGCAGTGCAAAAAGCAAGTGAAGTGCCCCGAAAAGACCAAGGGGGGGGGCGGGTGAAAATCCTGCCTCATGTGACTGAGGAGATAAAGGGTAGGGACTCCAGGACTCTGCCACCCGTCTGGTTCCTGGAAGCACAAGCCGCAACATTTCCGCCCCGTCGGAGAAGCCCGAATTCCCGGAGCCCGCGCCCGGAACAGCGGCGTGGGTGGAAGCTCGGACGACCCTGATGTCATGCCACCTACTGGTGCAGGTGACGTACCTTATGGAGCAATGGGCGGCTGAGATGGGGGAGATAGCTTCGGCTGTGCGGGCACGTGAGATGGAGATGAATTTGGAGGAGCGGGTGAGCGACCCACGCCCCTTTGTCCTTGAGGGATCGGCCGCTGCGGCTGAGGGACCCGGTCTGTCTCTGCTTCCCCTGCTCCTCCATGGCCTATATCAGTTACGGCTACTTCCCCGCTTGGTCTGTCGCCCCCTACACCGGCGGCGGAACCCGTCCCAACTGCCCATGAGGACCCACCTGCAGAAGCGGCTCGCGGACGGCCGTACGTTCGGCCAGCACCGACCCCGCTACCTTGGAAGGTGGCCGCCCTGGACGTAGTCCCGCCAGTCCCAGAGGGAGCGACGCCCAGAGAGATCCCGGCCCCGGCAGTCTGCCCAGCCAAGAGGGGGGTGATCGCTGACCGGAGACCCACCCAGCAAGGAAAGCTGACCGTTTCCCGACCCCAGGCCTCGGCGGAGGCAGCACAGAGTTGTCACTGCAAAGCAGCATCCCAGGCCGCGACACAGCGGGGTTCCCCAAATGAGGTGCAGGTCGTGGCCGGCATGGGGGAGCTGCGGCTGGGCCCAACCCGCGCGCAAGGAGGGCAACTAGACGCCCCGTATTGGGAACGGCAGCAGTGCCAGCTGTGCTTAGAAATCGTAGCCTGGGAAAAAAGGAAGGCGGAGATCTTGGCCCGCACCATAAAGGAGAAGGACAATCTCCGGAATGCCACCTTTCGAGTACGGGGCCCGAGGTACGAAGGCCAGGTCAGGCGTTTTGACCCCAACAAAGGGTGGGGGTTTGTGTTTGAGCCCGGCTTGGAAGTGGAGGTCTTTGTGTCCCGTCGGGACGTCTACCCCCACCTGCCCATGGGTCACCTGGACCTGATCCCCGGAGAGCTGATCAGCTATACCCGTCATTGGGGGAGAGGGGCTGGTTTGCCCTTGATGTGCAGAAGAGGGCACGCCGTGAAAGCCTAGAGCGCTCCCAGACCCCTCCCCCACCGTACAGCCCTGGAGTTACCATTGAGGCTGAGTACGAAGAGGAGGATGATGGTTAAAGGCAGCAGATCCCGGCTGCCAAGTTGAACAGTCCCCGTTGGGACCATACTGCTCGTCCCCGTTGGGACTTTATTTTGCCCCGTTCACTAAAGAAAAGGCCGAGAACTTGCAGGCCACCCAAAAACTTTTGGGCTTGTAAATAACCCCCTTTAACTGGCCTTCCTGTTTCACAGCCTCCGGAGAGGCAGACTGGAGGATGGGCCTGCGGGAAACAGATGGCCGATGCCCGCCACTATTACAACCGATGGCCATCCTCCGGGTAAGGGGCCCCCTGGACGTGGGGCCTCCGAGAGACAAGCAGATGTGAAACCTGCACCCGTCCCGTAAACAACACCTGGGCCCATTCCTGGAGTGGGGAAAAGGGGTGCTGCCCATTTCTTAGGAGTAGCATCAAGGCTAGGTTTGTTTGGGTGGGTGACTGAAGGACCCGGTCCCGTTCCCGTGTTAATAAAAGTGTTACATTATGTAACGTTTAAGAATGTGCCTCCCACAAGGGAAGATTTGAAGTCAATATTTGAAGTTTATACAACTGTTAGTATACTTGTATTGTGTTCCTGTTTAATCTTTCAGAAACAAAATAAACCGGTGATGGACTGGCAGCCCACGGACGGTCTGTATTAAACCAAGGGAGAATGTGACGCCCTGGACTAGTCAGGTCGTCCCAGGTAGTCCCATGCACACACACACCCCCTCCCCTTAGAAAGGTGACAGCAGCCAAACTACAAACCTTTGTCACCACCCTCCGGTAGGCACCTTTGGCAAAGAGGCAGACGGTGGTGGCCACCTGGCCACCTGCAGGAGCTGGGATTACAGCCGGTGGAACCGTAGGGCCCGGGGTCGGGCGGTGGCCCACCGGTACCGAACCGGGGAACCAATTGGAAACCAGAGCACCAGGAGGTGTACTCAGACCCAGTACGAGGCCCAGAAACAACTAGGCTAAGTTGAATCAACTGATTGAGGACTGGACTTTAGGACCTTTCCCACACAAGACCCGACTGAAGACAACAGCCCAACCATTAGGGTAAAGCCACCGCCAAGGCATAGAGACCCAAGGGGCCAGCGTCTGCGGGCAAACAGGGCTTTCCCGACACATAGCAAGCCGGGGAGCGGACTACCGTTGCTTAGGCATAGGAGTCATAACGTCTACACTAAAGAGGTGCAGGAGAAAGGCGGAAACCACCAACCTGTTAAGGGGAAGCTGCAGCCGGCTGCGGGCACCGTTCATAATCCCATTTGGTTTACCAGAGACTCCAGTGTGTTGTATCATAGTGAGTACACCAGTGCCTTCGGGCCGTGCACCGCGCCGCGCTGCACCAGCACCCCAGCCAGCATCCATCCCCTCACCTCAGCACCTCCCTCGGGCCCCCGGGACCATCACCCCCCTACCCACAGAGGGGGTCAACACCAAGCTACGCAACACCGTCCCCGGGAGCCTAGTCGACGGCAGCGGTGGTGTCCATCCATTCACCATAACCTGTGGGTGGCGTCACGAACTTAAATCTCCTTCAAACCACCGCGGCTCCGGCAGTGGATCTCCCCACCGAAGTCCCTACGTGTAGCGCCAAACCCCCCCTTTCAGAGCAACGTGACCCCCGGGTCCGTGGAAGAGCTCGAGCCACCCACCGACGAGCACGGATCCGAGCGGCTTGGCAGCCGGCCGAGCCCTGGGGCGGTACAGAAGTGCTTTCACTGCCCTGTCTTTCAGAATGACAAAGTCCACATCAAGGTGTTCCAGGGACCACAGCCTCATCTGTTCTCTATCCTCAGGGGAGTGCAGGCCCTGCAAGAATTGTTCTGTAAACATCCGGTTTCCTTCCTGATCACTGACAGGATCCACAAGCTTGCGAGCCCGTAGTGCGGCTTGCAACATGAGGGCATAGTCTCTTATGCTATCTTGGGGCTTCTGGCGGCAGTTATAGAAGCCCTTTCTCAGCTCTGCCTCGGTGCGGTTTTCAAAAGCAGCTTTTAGTTTGGCAAAAATGGCTTCTACAGAGCTCTGGTCATCACTGGTCCAGGCCTCAGCCTCTAATTTTGCTGCTCCAATCAATTGCCCCAGCACCACGGCGGCCCTCTGCTTACCGGTCATTGCGTACATGTCCAGCAGGGTGTTGATCTTCTTCTTGAACCCGATCAAGGTGTCTGATTTGCCAGCATATTGGGACAGCCAGGTCGCCCCGGGGACGTACGGCAAGAAGATTGGCATAATCGGGGAGACTTCGGCCAACGCAGCTGTGACCGCCGCATCGGCACTAGGCGCTGCTGCGTTCACCGCACTGGGGCCAGGCATCGCTTGGGGTGCATCGCCCTGGCTGGGAGCAGTAGTACTCCCGGCGTCCATCTTCCCTCAGAGTCCCGCTTCTTCTGCAGGTTACTCCCTCCTCTTCCGGGATCAGAACGCTCTGGGGGGTTCTGGGACAACCCCGCCCCTTCGTGGGCGGTCACTTCTTTTTGCGCGGGCTGCTGTTTCTTTGGCATGCTTTCTGTGGTGGCAATATGGCGGCGTTTCAAACTTTTCAAACGGACCTCCAAGGCGCACGGTCACCTGTATTAACAGGTCTAGTCCTTATCCTGTTCGTGGCGCCAGAATGAGTCGCCCACCAAAACGCTGCAGCGGTCGCCTGCGGGAACTTCTCTGTAGGGACCCTTCTGGCAACAGGTATGTCAGGTTCACTTGTGTAGGAGTCGTGACGCCACTCTCGGTTTTGCGGTCAGGGTGAGGGGTGACCGCAACTGCAGTTTAACGAGCGTCTGGGACGGATGGTGTCTGCAGTCTGGTGTTATGACCTCCCGAGAGTGAGGCTGGCCCCAGGGGCTCGGGTATATATGTGTGGATCCATAGGTCGCAGAATGACTCAAACACAATCCAGAAAGTCTTTCAACTTGTTTACTCACTTTTGGATGGTTGGTGAGAAACCCAGGCGATGCTGAGATTATACCAGGTGGAACCAGGAATTCCTGCAGGCCGTTCTGAGGGTAGCTATTAACTCGCCTTCCTTGCACTTCTTTGTTTCGGATAACCCCTCACTTGCAGTATCGTGGGATTCATCCAGGGAAAGTTGCTACTGCCTCTCCTTCCCTTTCTGGCCCATTTGCCGGCAGCGTGGACCTGGTGAGATGGCTTCTGGCCCTATCTCCTTATGGGTCCCCCTGTTGCTGCTGAGGCTTGGACTCTGTATCTTTGGTGAGGAACCTCTAGTCCCCTCACCGGCAGGTTTGGCAGATCAGTAGATCGATATCTGGCTCTAGGGACCTGTTCCCTGTGCGTGCGTAGTTACCAGCAATCCCCGTACTCGACTGCCAAGCTTCAAGTGTCTTTCAGGCTGACTCTCTGGTCACTGTACTCCCCCGCTAACAGCTACCACACCAGCAGGGTCTGGCTAGCGTGGCTGTACGTCTGCTTCCTCCAGCAACTTCTGTACACTGCTCTCAGACTGGCTTGCTCCTCCTCCTTTTCCTGTCTGCCACTGCATCTAGCTTCCAGCCTCTCCACTACACCCCTTGCTGAGAATTGAAAGTTAACCTCTTCAGAGGCTACCCAAGGGTCCCCTCTCAAGGTGTGGGAGACCTGGTTGCTATGTGTCTGTGTGTACACACCTCATTCTGGCCTTTTCGAATTACTTGGAAGCACTGTCCCAGCATGGGTGCAGTACTCTGTGGTGCCTGACCAGGTCAGGGGCGCCACATATATGCCCCCAGCGTCTCCTGTGATGTATATGCACCCAAGCTTTTCAAGTGATGTATATATGGCCCCAGCCCCTCCTGGGATGTATATGTGACGCCCTAGCTTATCAGGTCGTCACAAGGGTGCCATGCAATCTGCCCTTCTGCATGGTACCCGCTCCTCCTTGGTTACGGGTTCTGTCACTTGGTGTTGCTACCAACAGGTTTACACAAATCCTGAGGAACACTCTGCACCACACCCACCAAACACCCATTGGGCAGCCTGAGGGGAATAGGGCCACCCAGATGGAGGACTGGTAGAAGGAGGGCAGAAGTGTCAGTTCAGTTGTGGAGTTGGAGAGTGGAGGTTGAAGGAGAGACAGCGGTGACAGCCCAGGTCACGCTGTGGAGCTGGGCTCCTGTACCCGTCCCAGGTGTCAGACGTTGGCCTGGCCTAAAGGAGCTGGAACCCCGGTTGCAGGGGTAGTGGCAGGGAGCACGGTGCTGCTACAGAGAGCAGGCCGGCTGCCTTGTGCTACAACTGGGCTGGGACCAGGGTACGACGGGGTACGCGGACCCTAGGCTGGGAAGTAGCTTCACGCAGCCCAGTAATTCACCCGACGGGAACGGAATCTTCAGGAACCGTTCCCCACCCACTCCAGAATCGGGATACTAGTGCAACGAGGGAGTTAGGACTTCCCACAACCGTCCAGAAAATGCCAAGCGTGAACCCTGAGCGCAAGCTCACTCTGCTAGCCACGCAGGTGAGCGGGACCCGAAACGCTTCAAGTGTAAGGGATCCACATGTAGGACACAGTGCCAAGGAACAAGGCTTCAGGCCAACAGGCAACACCAAGAGGACACTGACCCAGCGTGCCCGTTCAAGGACCATAGAGTGCTCAAGAGTTTGGTTTATCTGGTGTCAGCGTCAGTGACTTTGGACTGTGTGAGTACACGTTACCCCCCCCCCCCCCCCCCTTGCACCCGACGGGTTCCCTACGCCATTCATCACCGGACCCCGGGACACCACTCCCCTGCCCACGGAGGGGTTAACAACTTAAGCTGCCACACACCAACGTCCCAGGGCATCCCAAAACCGGCAGTAGTAGTCCCTCACGTTACCACACACCGTGGGTGGCGTCACGAACATTATCCCAAAACCACCAACAAATCCCCCTTTTATTTCCGAGGGTGCCGCGCGACGCCGCTGCGGATCCGGAGACCCCCTCGAGCCACTGCGGATCCAGGTCCGAGCAGCCCGTCGGCTGACGCAGGGGTGGCACATATAAATACCCCCAGCCCCTACTGGGATATATATTTATATATATGCCCCTAGGGTCCCCTTGAATGTATATGCCCCAGCCCCTCCTGTGCTGTATATATGCCCCAGCCCGTCCTCTGCTTTATATATGACCCCAGATCCTCCTGTGATGTATATATGCCCCCAGCATCTCCTGTGATGTATATATACCCCCAGCATCTCCTGTGATGTATATATGCTCCCAGCATCTCCTGTAATTTATGCGCCCCAGTGTCTCCTGTAATTTATGCGCCCCAGTGTCTCCTGTAATGTGTATGCCCCAGCATCTCCAGTGATGTCTATGCCCCCAGCCTCTCCAGTGATGTATATATGCCCTCAGCCCGTCCTGTGATGTATATGAGGCGCCCCTGAGGCTTCAGTTGCCACAGAGCTACTGCACCTCATCCAGAGGTCTGGCATTCCATCTCGAGTAAAGGGGGCTTCACACGCTGCGACATCGCTAACGAGATGTCGTTGGGGTCACGGAATTCGTGACGCACATCCGGCCTCGTTAGCAACGTCGTAGCATGTGACAGCTACCAACGACCGTTAACGATCAATATTACTTACCTTTTTGTTGATCGTTGATACGCCGTTCAGATCCCAAATATGGTTGCTGTTGCAGGACGCAGGTTGTTTGTCGTTCCTGCGGCAGCACACATCGCTACGTGTGACACCGCTGGAACGATGAAACACACCGTACCTGCATCCTCCAGCAACGAGGTGGGCATGTCTTACCTTCGGCTGCTCTCCGCCCCTCCGCTTCTATTGGATGGCTGCCGTGTGACGTCGCTGTGACGCCGCACGAACCGCTCCCTTAGAAAGGAAGCGATTCGCTGGTCACAGCGACGTTGCTAGGCAGCGATTTGCCCGTGACGCACAACTGACGGGGGCGGGTGCTTTCAAGAGCGACATAGCTAGCGATGTCGCTTTGTGTAAAGTGGCCTTAAGGAGGAAATCAATACCGATTCACACAAAGCACGACACCCAGGCTCAGAAACACCTCATCAGACAAGGCATTGGGCGTGATTATACCTGAAGCCAGGCTGGGGGGGTGGAGTCGTAGGAGTGGGGACACATAGTACAAACTGGGAACACAGTGTGAAGTGTGGAGTTCAGTCTGAGAAGTAATGGAGGAGCTAAGACCCGTGGCCTGGAACAGGTACCGCTTGGCACAAGCACCAACAGAAAGGATCCTAGAGACCACGGGAGCTAACCTTCCGTGGCCTTGTTTCACACATAATCTACAGGTGGAAGGACTAGGTTGCACCACGGGGATTAATCGCTATGCAGGAGGAGTATAACCTATGGGCTCCGCTAGCAAAACCAAAGGCTGGGGTGACTCCAAGCACCTCAGCCACACACTGTACACAAATTTGCTGGAAGGTGAGCCAAAAGGACCAAGAGATAGATCTTCACGCCACTCCACAGGGTTCACAGGCACTGATACAGGGTTCAGTGAGCGAGGGCGCAAGGCAGGAGGGCGAAGCAAGCACAAAGATGACCAGGAAAGAGTACACTTTAGAAAGGTGCATCGGACGCGACCTCCGAACTACTTGAGATCGTCTGGAGCCCATCACGGTGAATCTCGGCACTCCAAGTGTGAACATGGCCGGATGTGTGTGGTGAAGTTGCATGTGAACATATAGGTGAATACATTCATATAAAGAAGCCTGTTACTCTCTTTTTTATTGATGGAGTGTGTGTCTGTGCATGTAATGTAGTGTGAATGCATTTGTATAGTCACCAACCGCCCGTCTTCTCTTCTGAGTGACGTCACTGCTCTTCGGTATCTCAGGTCATATTACACGCTGAGCCTGAAGTCTCTTTTAGGCCTGAAACACACATCCGTGAAAATGCACGCACGTGTAATACGTGCCGTTTTTCAGGTCCGTGATCCGTTTTTATGTCCGTTTTTATGGTCCGTGTGGCATTTGTGTGAACGGCGTATAATAATAATAATATTTATTTCTATAGCGCCAACATATTCCGCAGCACTTTACAATTCAGGAGGATCATATACAAACAAGTAACAGTTATAGTAGATACAATATTTAAAGGGAAAAAAAGGCAACCCTGCTCGTGAGAGCTTACAATCTACAATGAGATGGGGGGGGGGACAAGGTACAAGTGCTTATTTACAATGACAATCCATCCATCTCAAGGAAATGGGGAATAATAATGGCTTCCTGGACCAGTTGGCCAGAGCCATGAGATGCATTTGGGTGCCATGGAGTTTGACGTGGGGTTATTTTCTGATAAGTTGTGGAGGGATTAGGTGAAATTAGTTCGGCTAGGGAGTGTGATTGGCGGCCCTAAAAAGATGCATTTTTAGGGTGCGTCTGAAGCTGAGTAACTTGTGATTTGTCCTAACTTCTTGGAGTAGAGCGTTCCAGAGGTTTGGTGCAGCTCAGAAGAAGTCTTGGATTCGGGAGTGGGAGGTCCGAATTAGTGTGGATTAGTGCGTATGCTACCCGTGTGTGCGTGAGATTTGTAACTGACGTGTGAGTGTGTTTTCCGTGTGTAATGTTCCATGTGTGATGTAAATTGTGGTTGATACATACCCGCATACAGCAGACAGAGTCACGCGCTGAGAATGAACTCGGGTGAACTTCACCTAACTTCATTGTCATACCTCGGCTCTGTCTGTGTCGCGTCCTGATTAGCGGTCACCCGTGAAGGACTCACAGGTGACCGCTAATCCCCTGAGTGACTGCAGTGAGCAGTGCGATTAGCGCTGCCGTCACTCAGGCTACCTGCGGCCAGCTGGAGTCCTCCACCCGAGACCGCAACTCACCTGTGACTTCATCGCTGTCACTCGGGCGACTTGCTGTCACAGTTGGAGGATCCAGCGGTGGCTGCGAGTAACCTTTGTGACGTCATCTCTGATCGCGATACTCACCTCAGTTGCTGCGTGGAGCTGTGAGGAGCGGCGGTGTTCTTCTGACGCTCCTGTCACCTTCATGTAGCAGAGCTGGAAGCGACGCGGAACCTCCGTGGATTACGACGGACATGGATGGGTATCTGGGGCTTAATAAATTGATGAACGAGGGTATTATTGTTTTTTATTGAAAATAAAGGATTTTTCGTTGTGTGTGTTTATTTACTGTAACTTACAGATTAATCATGGAAGGTATCTCGGGGAGACACCTGCCATGATTAATCTAGGACTTATTGTCAGCTATGGGCTGCCATTAACTCCTTATTACCCCGATTGCCAATGCACCAGGGCAATTCGGGAAGAGCCGGGTAGAGTTCCAGAACTGTCGCATCTAATGGATGCGGCATTTCTGGGCGGCTGCTGGCTGATATTGTTAGGCTGGGGGGCTCCCCATAATGTGGAGCTCCCTATCCTGAGAATACCAGCCTTCAGCCATGTGACTTTACCCTGGCTGGCATCAAAATGGGGGGGACCGCACGTGTTTTTTTTTTCTTTTTAATTATTTATTTTTTTTACTGCACATTATAGACCCGCCCACCGGCGGCTGTGATTGGTTACAGTGAGACAGCTGTCACTCAGTGTGGGGGCGTGTCTCACTGCAACCAATAATAGGCGCTGGTGGGCGGGGAAGGCAGGGAATAAGAGACTGATTAATGAGCAGCCAGCTTTTTCAAAATAGTAAAAGCCGCCGGAGCAGTGTGAACGCCGTGCAGTGCCGCGCTGGTGATCGGGGATCGGTAAGTATGAGAGAGGGGGGAGACTGACTGACTGACAGACAGACAGAGAGAGACAGACAGACAGACAGACAGAGACCGACCGACGGACTGAGGGAGATTGACCGACATACACAGGAAAAGAAAGAATGACCGACATTGCTAGAAAAAAGCACAAAACGTACACGGAGCATACGGAGATGCATCCGTGTCACGTACTTGTGCGCACATAACCATTGACTTTCATGGGGTCCATGTGTGTGTGTGTGTTCCGTGAGGAAACTGACATGCTGCCGTGTAAAACGGAAACACATACGGATCACGGAGACGGACACTCGGATATTATGAAAAACGCAAGTGTGACCTCAAACATAATTAACATTGTTGCACGTTTGTCCGTGTCTCCAGTATATACGGAAACGGACCAAACATGCATGTTTTTATGTATAATCTTTCTTTATTGAGAAAAAGAAAATAGGAGAAACATACAGGGAAAACATACAAACGGCCAAGGGTTTACAAATATCTTCCCAAGCGGCGCCGCTATCTCAATAACATTTCCATTACATCTTAACTTTGCAACTTAGAGTCTTTAAGGCGCTATATCACACCCTGCGTTCCGTTCTATGTTCAAGAACAATACATATAACAACCGTTAATTCCTTCTGGTTCTATATACTATTTCCCAACTCGTGCGGGTCGCTTCTCCATTAACCAGAACTTAAAAGGAGGAAAGAGAAAGAAAGAAGAAAGAATAGTCATAAGTGAAATAGAAACGTTAGCTAGAAAGACAAAGGGGAAATGGGAATGGTAGACACTTTAAGGGCTTGGGGGTGGGGAGGTAGGGGGGAGACGCCATCTATGTAGCTAGTCTTAACCTTTCTACTAACTATTTACAATCCGACTACACCTCTAAAAAAGTGTCCGATAGTCGTCCAAGCCTTTAAATATAACCCATGGCGTCCAAATTTTCAAAAACCTCTCATTACAACCCTCTGCCTCTGCCATTAATTCCTCCATGTGTTGTATGTGCTCAAATTCCTGTGTCCACTCCCTCAAGGACGGAGCTTCCTGCGATCTCCAATGCCTGGGTATCACAGCCCTTGCCGCCGCCAAGCAGAACTGCAAAATGTCCCCTTTTTGGGCTTTAATAGACCCGGGGAGCATCGACAGCAAGGCAATTTGTGGGGTCCGGGGTATGTCTACCCCTGTTATTTTCGTGTATGTTTGAAAGATTACCTCCCAAAAAGGCTTAATTTTAGCACAGTCCCACCATACATGTAGCATTGTACCCCTGGTTGTTCCACAGCGCCAGCACATCTCCGTAACCGAAGGAAAAATTCTATGCAATCTTGTCGGATACTGATACCATCTTGATAGGATCTTATAATTTTTCTCTTTTGTGTACCCTGCAATTGACATTTTATGAGTAAATATATACGCTCTCTGCTTTTCTGTGTCCGTGAATGTTGTCTCCATTTCTTCTTCACACTTTATCATATAATGTGGATCAGAGCTCGCAGAGGGAACCGCTTGACCCATCATCTTATATATAAGAGACATCAGATGTGGGGGTATAGAGTCCTGCATAAATAGTTTTTCGTAAGGTAAGGCCAATAACTCTGATGTGCCCTCTATTTCCTGCATTTTAGATTTAACAAACGAGTAGAGTTGCCTATATTCCATCCAAGACAACCTCTGAGGGGGATCTATATTTTGCATTTCCTCAAAGGAGCTCAATTTTGACCCCCTAAGGGTATGGTAAATCCTGCCATCCTGTTGAGCATTCCATCTCAAGAATTTGGCCCGACCGACTCCCAGGGGGAATTCTGGGTTGGATATGATGGGAGCAAGGAGAAAGGGGCAACCCACCAAACCCCCACTCAGTTTTACCTGGTCCCATGTCCTCAGTGTGGCCTTAATAAAAAAGTTCGCCGAGGACAACCTCACCCCTTCCCTGGACCCCAGCCATGGTAGATATTTTAAAGGGATTGATGAACTTTCCTGTTCCAGTGTGACCCATTTCTTAATCTTTTCATTAAAATGCCAGTCGAACATTCGGACCATCAGTGCCGCCCTATGATATCTGTGCAGGTCTGGAAGTCCCGTGCCCCAGCGGTAATATGCCGCGTGAGCGTATGGTATTTTATTCTGGCTCTGGAGTGACCCCAGACGAATTGAGTCAAGGCGGACCTGAGGGTCCGAAAAAACCCAGCAGGGGGGAGAATCGGGACTGCCTGAAATATATATAAAAAACGCGGGAGGATATCCATTTTGAACGTATTTATTCGACCGAACCAAGATAAGGGTTTTTTGTGATGCGCTCGAAGCTCTTTGACTGTTCGTGTCAGAAGTGGTAAGTAGTTCTCAGCATACAATAGCCCCAAATCTGCAGGGACGCTTATGCCCAGGTATTTCAGCGCTTTGGGTTGCCATTTAAATGGGAAGTTACTTTTAGCTGATGAAACCTCATGGGGCTGCAGAGTGATGTTTAAGGCCTCCGTTTTCGAGCAATTAACTTTGAAATTACTTAAGTCCCCGAATCTCTTGAACTCTACCATCAAAGATGGGGAAAGAGATATGTGGCTGAGATACGTATATCAGCAAGTCATCCGCATATAATGCCGTCTTATACATATTCCCCCCTACGTTTATGCCATGTACACTGGGACTCCTCCTGATCGCGTTAGCAAGGTGTTCCATTATGATTACATATAATAACGGGGAAAGAGGGCATCCCTGCCTTGTTCCATTTCTAATTTGAATCGGCTGTGACAAAAAGCCATTCGCCTTTATCCTAGCCGAAGGACATGTATAGAGAGCCAGTACTTTATTCAAGAAACCAGTGCCCATCCCTATTTGTTTTAATGCCGCCCTCAGGAAGTCCCAATGTACCCGGTCAAACGCTTTTTCTGCGTCTACTGATAATATCCCCAAGGGCTGATTCGTCTTTTTGGCATGGGCTATAAGCAGCAAAGTCTTGTTTACATTATCCCGCGCTTCCCTCCCCTGTATAAATCCTACTTGATCTGTGTCAATGATGGAGGGGAGAAGGGGAGCCAGCCTGTTCGCCAGGATCTTGGAAAATAGCTTTATATCTATATTGAGTAGAGATATTGGTCTGTAGTTAAATACTATAGTGGGGTCCTTGCCGGGTTTCGGAAGGACTGTGACCTGGGCCTCCAGTGACTGAGCCGCAAAGGGAGTCTCCTCTGAGATTGCATTGAAGACCTTAGTTATAAATGGGGTAAGCAATTCTCGAAATGTTTTATAAAAGGTGGGGGAAAATCCGTCTGGGCCCGGACTCTTTCCATTTGGGGTATTCTTAATTGCCTCCCCCACTTCCTCCTCCGAGAACTGATTGTCCAGTTGTCGTACTTCCTCATTTTTCAAAATTGGCAAGGCAGTGTCCGCCATATATCTCTCCATGCGCTCAGTCAACCTCTGTGGCGACATGTCAGAGAACCTCCCTCGGATGTTATACAGTTCCGAGTAAAAGCCCCTCATGTCTTCCAAGATCTGTCGGGTTGCTCGTTACCCCTCCCCCCCGCCTCCGCAGACTGGGTATAAATGTTGTAAGACTACGGGGATGTAGAAGATTTGACAAGGATCTACCACATTTATTCGAATGCTGGTAAAGAAAGCGCCTATAATGGTTACGGTATCGGAGAAATCTTTCATTCAGTATAGATCTAAGTTCCTCCCTGCATTTTGTGAGTTCAACCAATGTTTCCTTCATCCGTCTTTCCTTGTGTGCCGTTTCCAACCCATGGATCCTGTCTAATAATTCTTTTATTCGACTATTCCTTATTTTTTTGATGCGTGCCCCATGCTTTATCAGCACCCCTCTTATCACGCACTTGAATGCCTCCCATTGCAGAGGCATTGAAGTGGGGTCTGTTTCGTGAGCGGACATGAAGACCCCAGCTGATTCCCTGATATCATTCATGCAGATTGTGTTTTTAAGCAGGTTATCATTGAGTCTCCAAGTCCACTCACGTCTCCGACCATCTGGGGGAGAAAAAGCCAAAAAGATGGGGGCGTGGTCAGACCAAACGATGCTTCCAATCGAGGGGTCTGGCCTCCAGGCCAAGACACACTGGCTCACTAAAAATAAATCTATGCGGCTATACGAGTCATGGGGGGCGGAATAATAGGTGTAGTCCCTACCCGTAGGGTGCATGTTGCGCCACACGTCATTGAGATGCATCTGATGTATGTCTCGCTTTAGGGATGTCAGTTGCCTCGTGGGAATGCTGCTCCTTCCAGCCGAGGTATCTATCAAGGGATTCAAAGACATATTAAAATCGCCCCCCAAGATCATTATTCCCTCTGCAAACTCCGATAGGACCTGTAAAAAGGCCCTGCATGCACATGTCTGCCCTGTATTCGGGGCATACCATCCTACCACTGTGTACACTGTATCAGATATCCGCATTTTAACTATAATGTACCTGCCTTCAGCATCCTGTTTCGTATCAATAATGGAATGTGATAGGTTTTTGTGTATAGCTAGCGACACTCCCCTCGACCGAGATTCGGCATTGGCGCTGTGGAACCATGTTACATATTTTCTGTCTCTCAAGTTTGGTATATGTCCCACTTTAAAATGTGTTTCTTGAAGGAGTAATATATGGACTTTCTGTTTTGTGCATTTCGGCTAGTATTTGAGCCCGTTTTTGTGGCGTATTGAAACCTCTTGTGTTTAAGGATCCAAATTTCAGTTCTATCATGTTTTTAACTTCCGACTATTAGACAAACACAGGACGGACACGATAGGGTAGGAAGAACCGTTGATGACGGAGTATGTCAAGGGGATGTGTAAGAGATATACAGAAGGGAAATGAGAGAAGAGGAGTCTATAAGTAGAGAAGAAAAGGGGGAAGAAAAGAAAAAGAAAAGAGAAAAAACACAAGTATAGAAAAGTGATAAAGAGTATAACACCAGCAACAGGGTCCTGGTGTCTCAAACCGCCTACTTTATTGGGGGAGACTATATCTAACTATACCTTGTTCAGCACGGTATAGTGCCCCCTAGAGTGCGGTGTTCTTTCCAGGGAGAGTCGCTCCCCGCCGGCGCAGTTCTGCATCATCTATCTATTACATAACTGTTCCCAACTGTATTAACTCAAGGACTTATATGATTCGAGACCCACTCCAACCAGTATTACCATACCTCTAAATATCGTTCTGTATATCCATCAATGAATTATTTACCACGTCCTGCTATTGTACCCTTTTCCCAACATAGCCCTTTTTTTTTTTTTTTCTTTTTTTTTTTTTTTTTTCTCAAATTAACTTTAACAAGGACAATGAACCCTTCCCCCAACATCCTCTTTAGGAATCGGTTTGTTTGCCATATGCGGTATCCCTCCCCATCCCCATGATAACTAAAAGTCCCCCTTTTTTCTTCTGAAGGTATGGCTCTGCATTCATCCAAGGTCCATAGGTGCCTCTCTTCGCCTCCTCTGAGGAACTGCCGCAGGTGGTTCCCCCCCCCCGGGGGCAGGAATGGCCAGTCCCGTATCATCACCGATGGGATTTGGAGGGCTGCAGCAAACGCAGGGATGCCTCCTGGGTGGCTAAGGACGTGCATCCTTCCCGCCCTTTGGACTCTTAGGCGGAATGGGAAGCCCCAGGTATACTGTATGTTCCGCTGGCGCAGTAGATCCAATAGGGGTCTCAGGGCCTTTCTCTTCTGAAGAGTCCATCTGGACAGGTCTGGAAGAATTTGTATCTTTTGCCCTTTATAGGAGATAACTTCAAGTTTCCGTGCTTTAGACATAATATTATCTTTCATTTTATACTTGTGCACTTTACATATCACGTCTCTGGGGAATTCTGGGTCCATTGCTTTAGGACCCAGCGCTCTATGAGCCCTGTCCAGTTCCAGAGGAGAGTCAATCGGTACCTGTAATATGTCATTAAAAATGTGGCATAGAGTCTCATTCAGGGCTGTATGTTCGACCGTCTCAGGAATGCCGCGTACTCTAATATTATTACGCCGGTTTCTGTTTTCAGCATCGTCTAGCATTTCTGCCAAATACTGAAGTTGTATAGTATGGGATGCATATCCAGCCTCCTGCTCTGTTGCCTTTGCTGACAGTGCCTGTACCGTGGATTCCACTGTTGCGACTCTCTCTCCTAACTGTTGTACCTCATCTTTAAGTCCAGAAAGCTCAGCCTTATATGAGTTCTCCAGTCTGGACACATACTGCTCCATATCCTTTTTTGTGGGGATGTTTTTGATATGTGAACTCAGTTCCCCAATGATCTGCCATAACTTGCTGGTATCCTGGCCCACATGCGCCCCTTCTTGACTGTTAATTTGTAGTATGTCAGTGTTTAGGGGCATGCTAGGGGCTGGGGTGGTAGCTGTTGGTATGCTGGGCTGCCATAATGCATTTGTCTGGGCTTGAATATCTTGCCCATTCTCTGCTCTGCTCTCCTCATTAACCCCGTTTTCTTCTGCGCTCTCCAGCCGCCTCCCTTCAAGCATTGCTTGGCTCCTTCCCTTGCTGCCTGTCCGGTCACTGTCCTCTGACGTCTCAGCGCCATTTTGCGCTTCCAGTCCCGGCTCTGCTCGTGCCTCCCTGCCCCTGGGTCTGTCTGCGCTCGCTGCTCCCCGTGTTACCTCCACGTTCTCTGCTGCCTCCACTGCCCGTGCCGCTCGCTCTGCCTCTTCCATCCCAGCAGCCGCCGCCATCTCCCTGCAGGACGCTCGGCCGCTTCTGGTGATTATAGCAGTGTCGGCCATATTAGGAGCGGGTCCCTCTGGCGCTGTCCTCACCATGTATCTCCGGATACTCTGCTCTGAGGTATTTGACCGGTGTGAGGTGGGCTGGGATTCTTCTCTCTTCCTCCGGTTGCCCATTCGGCTCTTTGGGAATCTTGTATCGGGTCTCTGATTTAATGTTTCTCCGCGCCGGCAGAGGAGCTAATCCAGAGCACGTCTTTATCCCTCCATGGCCAGGCCACGCCCCCAACATGCATGTTTTTAACATGCATCGGCATCACCCGGCAGGAGGGGACCCCGTTGCACACTCTGGACAGGAGCATCTCAGCGGCATAGAAATATATGCAGCCGACCACACTCCTGTCAGGAGAGTGTGCGGCCATGCGAGACTCGCTGAGTCACTTGCAAGTGTGAAGCCGGCCTTGCAATGAAAGTCTATAGAGCCTTTTTCTGACGCCCCTTAGATTTACATTGTAAAAGTCCCTTTGGGGTCCTGCAGAGCAGTGTGACCTGGACATACTGGAGAGTGGAGACATCACTGAGAAGAGGAGCAGAACAGCCCTGGACACTGGAGAGAGCGGCGGTGGGTGGGTGTATTATCACAGGACAGTACACTCCATTCACACATTCCATCAGTAAACAAGTTAGTGGGAGCTTCTTTAATGATGTCTATGGCACAGCTATTTTTTGTATTTCCTCTGTTTCTCTTCTGTATCCTCCTGTGGTATAGAGCGCTGCTTACAAGAATCCTGCCAGCGGATACATGTGGCCCGTGGATCAAGCAGCCTGTATCACACATCAGACCGGTCCGACTAGTATTTGATGCAGCTTAAGCGGGCTTTACACGAGACGATAGATTGTGCGATATGTCGTCGGGGTCACGGTTTTTGTGACGCACATCCGGCATACCGCACGACGTGGTTTCGTGTGACAACTCCTAGCGACGCAGTATCGCTCACAAATCGTGAGTCATGTACTCGTCGCTAGGTTTCATATAATTGTTTAATTAAAATGGCGGCGGTTGTTAATCGTTTCCGTGGCATCACACGTTGCTCCGTGTGACACCACGGGAACGATGAACAGCAGTTTTACCTGCCTCCCGCGGCACCCGACGGCTTAATGGAAGGAAGGAGGTGGGCGGGATGTTTACATCCCGTTCATCTCCGCCCCTCCGCTTCTATTGGCCGCCTGCCGTGTGACGCCGAACGTCCCGCCCACTCCAGGAAGGAAAAACGACGGGGCGGGTACGATCGATTGTGCTATCGCACAATCTATCGTCTCGTGTAAAGCAGGCATTAGTCCCTGACTTCTATTAAAATATGTTCTCTAAATCTCCGCAGTTTTTTTAGGGTCAGATATGCCTGGCGTAGATCGTACAGCCACTGCCTGGTATAGGTTGCCCACGGCTCATGGGTATCAGCTGTCAGGTTCACACATACCTGGCAGAGATGATACAGCCACTGCCTTGTACATGCTGCCCACAGCTCATGGGTATCAGCTATCAGGGTCAGACATACTTGGCTGTGATCGTACAGTCACTACCTGGTACAGGCTGCCCACGGCTCATGGGTTTCAGCTGTCATGGTCACACATACCTGGCTGAGATCATATAGCCACTGCCTGTTACAGGCTGCCACGGCTCAAGGGTATCAGATGTCAGGTTCCCTTTCAGGCTAATTTCACACATCAGTTTTTAGCAATCAGGCACAATCCGGTTTGTGCCTGATGCAACGGATCCGTATCAGAGTGTGTTAAACTGATGCAACAGATCCGGTAAAAAACGTTTTTTTTGTTTTGTTTTTTTTTATAAAGCTGAGAGAGAGGGAGAGACCCCGTCATCACTGCACACACCCCGGCACTCCCGCACGCATCATCCCTGCACACACCCCGACACTCCCGCACACAACATCCCTGCACACACCCCGGCACTCCCGCACACATCATCCCTGCACACACCCCGGCACTCCCGCACGCATCATCCCTGCACACACCCCGACACTCCCGCACGCATCGTCCCCGCACACACCCCGACACTCCCGCACGCATCATCCCCGCACACACCCCGGCACTCCCGCACACATCATCCCCGCACACACCCCGGCACTCCCGCATGCATCATCCCCCTCACACACCCCGACACTCCCGCACGCATCATCCCTGCACACACCCCGGCACTCCAGCACGCATCATCCCTGCACACACCTCGACACTCTCGCACGCATGATCCCTGCACACACCCCGACACTCCCGCACGCATCATCCCTGCACACACCCCGGCACTCCCGCATGCATCATCCCTGCACACACCCCGACACTCCCGCACGCATCATCCCCGCACACCCCCCGGCACTCCCGCACGAATCATCATCACCGCACACCCCGACACTACCTCAGTGACGTCAACGCTGACAGCGCGACTCCCTCAGTTGCTGCGTGGAGCTGATAGAGAGCGGCGGTGTTCCACGGCCGCTCCTGTCAGCTTCATGTAGCAGAGCTGAAAGTGTCACGGGATCTCTGTGGATTACGTCGGACCAGGAGGGGTAGTTGGGGATTTTAATAAAATGGTGAAAGAGGGTGTTTTTTGTCCTTTTATTCCAAATAAAGTATTTTTTTGGGTGTATGTGTTTATTTACTTTCACTTACAGGTTAATCATTGGGGGTGTCTCATAGACGCCTCCCATGATTAACCCCTTATTACCCCGATTGCCACTGCACCAGGGTAATTCGGGATGAGCCTGGTAGAGTCCCGGGACTGTCGCATCTAATGCATGCGGCAATTCCGGGCGGCTGCTGGCTGATATTGTTAGGCTGGGGGGCTCCCCATAACGTGGAGCTCCCCAGCCTGAGAATACCAGCCTTCAGCAGTGTGGCTTTACCCTGGCTGGTATCAAAATGGGGGGGACCGCACGCCGTCTTTTTTTAATTATTTATTTATTTAACTACAAGATATAGACCCGCCCACTGGCGGCTGTGATTGGTTGCAGGGAGACAGCTGTCACTCAGCGTGGGGGCGTGTCTGACTGCAACCAATCATAGGCACCGGTGGGCGGGGAAAGCAGGGAATACGAAAATGAATAATGAGCGGCCGGCTTTTTCAAAATAGTAAAAGCCGCCGGAGTTTTTTTTAACAGCTGTGCAGCGCCGCTCCGGTGATCGGGGAACGGTGAGTATGAGAGAGGGGGGAGACTGACCGACAGACTGAGAGAGGGACAGACAGAGAGAGAGACCGACGGACTGAGGGAGATTGACTGACATACACAGAAAAAAAGATTTCAAAAACGCACAAAACGTACACGGACGAGATTGAATAATGGGCGGCCGGCATTTTCAAATCAGGAGAAGCCGCCAGCAGTGTAACAGCCGTGCAGCACCGCGCCCGTGATCGGTGAGTGGGTGAGAGTGAGTGAATGAGTCAGTGAGTGTGAGAGAGAGAGAGGCTGGGGCCACACAGGGCACTACTGCGATGCTCGCATGACACTCGGCTCGTGCTGGCAGCACAGCAGGAGCCGAGTGTCATGCTAGTTAGTGTCCCTGCATTTGCGGTCCGACCGTGCGAGCGGACCACAGCTGCGGGGGGCGGGCAGGCTCTCAGGAGGGGAGGGCTGGCACGGAGAAGGGGAAGGTGGGATTTATCTCCCTCTCTCCTCCGTAGCCGGCTATTGCGACTCTCGCTCTGCACGCGTGGTACACCGGTGTACCGCGAGTGCAGTGCGATTTTTCTCTCACCCCATTCACTTGAATGGGTGCGAGAGAAAAGAGTCTCGCATTACAGTTCCAGCATGCTGCGATTGTTTTCTCGGTCCCATTAGGGCTGAAAAAATAATCGCTCATGTGTGCTGACACACAGGCTCGAATTGCTCAGAGTGGAAAGCGATGTTTTATCGCACTCCACTCGCACCCATTTTCTTAGGCCAGAGAATCACTTCTGGGCATGCTCAGAAGGAAAAACCGAATCCGGTACATGCTTCCGGCATTTGATGCATGCCACCGGATTCGGCGCGCATAGACTTTCATTATGCACCATGCCGCACAGCGCCGCACCTGGCACTGTGCGGTTTTTTTTATGAAACGAAAAACGTTGCATGAAACGTTCCATGCGGCCACCGCATTCATTAATTAAGCCGCATCCGGAAAAAGCCGGATGCAACGCAAGGTCATCAGGCACAATCCGGCGACAATACAAATCAATGGGGATAAAAGGGATGCGGTACCTGATCCGTTTTAACCGTTTTTTTCCGGATTGTGCCTGATGGGAAAAACCTGATGTGTGAAAGTAGCCTAAAGGAGTTGTCTGAAATAATACATGTACTGTAAAGAAATAGTCTGGCAAAAGGATCTAATGGGGGTTACATTTTGTAAAACTAACAAAATAAATAAATACACACCTGCTGTCACCCTCCGGATCCAGTGCTGCCGTCCTGTGGTCTGTGCCAGCATTAATTATGTCACCGTTTCACCAGACACACAACCCCTGCAGCTTGTGATCGGCTGCAGCAGTCAGGTGATTTGAATTACAGGCAGCACAAGCTGCAGCGGTCCAGTATCCCATAGAACGGTAACATAATTAATACGGCCACAGACCACAGGATGGCCTGCACTGGATTAAGGAGGGTGACAGCAGGTGGGAATAATTTATTCTGTTATTGTTACAGACTCTGGCCTTTTATCTTGACAATCCCTTTAATAAACTATAAATCCTCATCTTTCTTCCACCTGACAGCTCTAGTGTTCCATTCCCTGATTCTTCTGTTTACAATGGCTGTGTAACGCCCCTGTAGCGTGGTCGTTACAGGGTATTGTATAATATCCTTTCTTTGGCAGGAGGAGGTAAGTCCACACACACACATGACGTATCTAAAAGGGATAACTGGGTCTCCAATGTACAACACACCTCTTAACCACTCTACTTGAAATAAAGACATAACTTTTATGGGCGAATGGCCACAGCTTTTATTTAAAAACAGTATACATGTATCAAAAACTTGTGGCTCAACATGCCACCCTCTTTTAAAACATAACCGATACATGTATACCCTCCCAACCGACAAACAACCGATAGGTCCGTCCAAGAAGCCAACAATCATCCTTATCCCCCGGCCGTAATATACAACCGGCCCAGAGGACCACCTCGGGCGTGACCAACCGCCCCAAGGTTTGGGGTAATAACGTTCCATCATTAAAATACCCCTCCCCAGAACCTGCAGGACCTACGCCCACAAGTTCCCAATCCTGTCTGAAGCCACTACCCCTGAGTAACTTCATACTCCCAACCGACTATCGGTATTCCCGGCCTCTAGGAACGGACCTATCCCCCCGCTGTGACAAACAAGGAGCCACCAATATAAAACCATTTGTTTTTTTGCCGTCCCCACTGGTCTCCCTCCCTGCCGACTGCAGGAAGGCCGTCCGCCCTCTGATGGACGCTGAGTCCTCCCCCCAGCACGATCCACGCTGGGGGGGACCGTCACAACTGACTGCACACTGTGGCCCTGCCAGTTGCAGGACCCATCCTCCGCAGCCCCCTGGCTGGTAATCCGTAGCTCCCGTGCTGCACTATCCGGGCGCCTCCCCTGCCGTCTGCAGGGAGTCTCCACCGCCACACCATCATGCAGAGCTCTGCCCCCGGCCGGCACATCACCAGGGGCTGCTGTTAATCTGGTCCGGGGCCTTGCAGGCCGCGGGCCGGAAGTAGGCCTCACAAAAGCTCCGCCCACCTGCGACCCGCGGGATCTCCGATGAGGATTCCTCCCGGAGGCCGGTGAAGCTCCTGCTGGCTGGTGAGGGCTCCCCTGCCCCGGAGGGTCCCCGAAGGGGCTCCTGGATCTCGCTCCCCTCCCCCCTCTGGGGGAGTATCGCTCCGGCGGCCGCCAAGCGTGCAGCACAGGTCCGGGTGCTGCAGCAGCAGCCACAGCAGCAGGCACCATCCCTCCATCTCCACAAGCCACTCGCAGCTGCTCCCGCACCACATCCACTCCCAGGACCTCAGAGGCTCCACGAACCCACTCCAGCAATGCCGCTAGATCAGCCATCCTGAAAACCGGCGATGCTGACCACACTACGATGGCACCAACGACAAAGAGGAGGTACCGTACCTAACTGCCCCTTATAAACCCCCTCCCTTTTCCCCACCCCTCATGACCTCTGGCCCAATCCTCACCGCTCACCCAAACCACCAATCCCCTAATCCCTCACACAGCCCTATTACCCACCAATATTAACCTCTTCCTACCCTATACCCTCCCGATAGTCATGGGGCTCATTCACCCCTATGGGGCTCATTGCCCATCTTGACGTATCTAAAAGGGATAACTGGGTCTCCAATGTACAACACACCTCTTAACCACTCTACTTGAAATAAAGACATAACAACTTTTATGGGCGAATGGCCACAGCTTTTATTTAAAAACAGTATACATGTATCAAAAACTTGTGGCTCAACATGCCACCCTCTTTTAAAACATAACCGATACATGTATACCCTCCCAACCGACAAACAACCGATAGGTCCATCCAAGAAGCCAACAATCATCCTTATCCCCCGGCCGTAACATAAAACTGGCCCAGAGGACCACCTCGGCCGTGACCAACCGACCCAAGGTGTGGGGTAATAACGTTCCATTGTTAAAATACCCCTCCCCAGAACCTGCAGGACCTACGCCCACAAGTTCCCAATCCTGTCTGAAGCCACTACCCCTGAGTGACTTCATACTCCCAACCGACTATCGGTACTCCCGGCCTCTAGGAACGGACCTATCCCCCCGCCACAGACCGGCCACGTGACCCCTTACGTGGCCCGGGCCCTCCACACCCCCATGGCTTGCTCCAGACCATCCCGCAAACCAAGCATCCACAAGTCCAAGCCGATATCTGTGAGATGCACCCCATCTCTCCGCAAATATTGACCTGCCGACTCCTCCAATTCCCTATGTCGCACCACCAAACCCCCATTCCGCGCCACAAACCGGCCAATCGCCCTATTCAATTTAATACGTGACCTGTTAATACGGTCGACCGACCTCCCAAAACGCCAGTTCTCCCAAGCTACAATATCCGACCACACTATGATAATACCCGGGAATGCTCTCCACAGGTGAAGAAGATCCAGCTTAATATCCCTTTTCAACTCTCTCGCTGCTCTCACCCCTAGATCATTTCCACCCACATGCAAAATGAGAACATTGGGATCCTGGTCGATCCTGCTATAGTAAGCCACCTCTGGCCGCACTCTCCCCCAGGTCATGCCCCGAATCCCGATCCATTTGACCCACGCATCCGTTCTCGCCACTCCAAGTTGCCGACTGTCGGGACACACATCCGCCCGCAACGCTCCCCAGTGAACAAAGGAATGCCCGAGAATCCACACCAGGCACGCACCTAAAAAATCTAAAACCAAGAATAAACAGCAACTGAATGAGGAAACCAGGTCTCAAAGTAAACACATATCAACCTCCGTACTTCCAAACCAGCCGAATCACTCCCCGTCACCCCTCACCAGGTGCGGCCTTATGTACAAACGGAACCTGGACGACTCCCATCTCCCAATGCACCGGATACAATCATCGCTCAAACCCCACCTAGCCGCCTCTGTTGCTGCCCCAATCCGAAAGGAGTGTGACCCATACTCACTTGGCACCTCACCCACCCGTGCCAACACAGTTTTTAAAACCGCAATAAACTGGAATCTGGACAGTGCAGATCCATCCACGTGCCTCAAGAAAACCCCAGGATAACCTCCCCTTATCTTCAAAAACTCTGTCACCTGCACAACCGGGCACAGCTGGTGGCCAGGTATCCCGTACAAAACCACCAGGCGCCCACGTCCCACCTGATCCGTTTTGGAAAAACGTAATCGACATTCCACTCGATCTACTCCAAGCGTTATGTTTACCAATAACAGCCCTCCTACTACATGCTTTGCCGGACTAACCAACTCGCCAATACGAAAGGCCCCGAAAAAAGCCAATACAAATGCCACTGCAAACAAACTCTGTTCGTAAAGGGATGCACACACTTCCCCCAAGCACCCCACTAAATGCACTAACAATGGAAGCGATATAGGCCGCCTAGTGTCCCGCAACCGCACCCCTCTTCTAAAACCCCTCATAGCCTGCCGCACCAGAAAATCCTTCGTGGCATCCCGTACCCCTTGCAGCTTAAATAAAAAGGCCAAGGCTGACAACCGGTAACTCATTACCGATACGGACCGTCCCGCTGAAAAATCGCCACTAATCACCGCCAAAACCCCCACCACTCGGCCATTATAACCCGGCTCCATAAAGTCCGACTTGCCTAACTCTTCCCACTCATTCCAGACTGCCTGGTATCGGCACCAAGTAGCCTCAGACACCGATCTCCTAATGCCCTCCAAAGCTACACCAATGCTAGATCCCATAACCATCCCGGACATTGTGCTACATCGTCGTCTGCTCCCGGCACCAGCCTTCTGAACCTGCGAAACTGAAACCGAGAGCGCATCAGCCACCTCATTTTGAACCCCCGGCACATGCCTCGCCACAACACAAATGTTCAACGCCAAGCAACGTAGCACCAGATGACTCAAATACCCCACCACCGGAGATTTTGCTGACAACGAATTGATAGAATGAACCACCGCCATATTATCACAATGCATGCAAACCTTTTTTCCTGAAAATTCAGAGCCCCACAGCTCGAGCGCCACTATGATCGGGAACAGTTCGAGCAATGCCAAATTTTTTACCAGCCCCTTCTCCCTCCATGTTTGTGGCCACTGTTCCAGACACCAGTGGGACTTGAAAATTGCTCTAAAACCCGTCGCCCCTGCCGCATCCGTAAACAGCTCTATCTGACTATTGGACATTGCCTTGCTCATCCACAATGTCCTACCATTATACCTGTCTAAAAAGGAATCCCAAACCAGCAAATTCCCTTTCATCACCCTCGTCACTCTGACAAAATGATTCGGCGCTGTCACCCCCGCAGTCGCACTCGCCAATCTCCTATTAAATATTCGCCCCATCGGCATGATGCGACAGGTGAAATTCAATTTACCCAAAACTGACTGCAACTCTCTCAGCCTCACCTTTTTAGCCTGGTATAATGGACACTTTTAAATCCACCAACTTCCCTTCCGGCAAGCGGCATTCCATTGCCATCGTGTCAATTTCTATGCCTAAAAAACATAAGGCCTTCACTGGCCCTTCAGTTTTCTCTTTTGCCAAAGGAATACCCAAACTCTGCGCTATCCGCTGTAACGTAAACAACAACAGTGAACAATCCGAAGACCTTGCCGGCCCAACACAAAGGAAATCGTCCAAGTAATGGATCACGGAGTGAACCCCCGCCATGTCCCGGACTACCCGTTCGACAAAAGAACTAAATGCCTTGAAATAAGCACAAGAAATAGAACATCCCATGGGCAGGCAACGATCCACATAATACTCTCCCTCCCACATACATCCCAGCAGATGCAGACTGTCTGGATGCACTGGGAGCAAGCGAAAAGCTGCTTCCACATCCGCTTTTGCCATCAGGGCCCCACCCCCGGCCGCCTGAACCAAATCCAAAGCTCTGTCAATAACATAACAAAAACATAACAAACCGCTGACAGCTCAGGTGATATCCCATCATTCACCGACAACCTGGCCGGGTAAGATAAATGATGTATGAGCCGAAATTTCTTCGGCTCTTTTTTGGGAACCCCCAATGGCGAAATTCGAAGATTGGAAAACGGTGGATCCTGAAATGGGCCCGCCATCCTCCCTAATTCTACCTCCTTGTCAAGCTTCTCTTTCACCACCTCTAGGTGTTCCTTTGCGGACCTCAAGTTACCCGGGCGAAACACTGGGGCCCCAGATTCAAACGGAATCCGAAAACCCTCAGTAAAACCCTTCCTCGATAACTCGGCCGCCCGAATGTCCAGATACCTACTTAAATAGGGAAGCATCGCCTCTACCTTCACCGGCATCCTCCATTTACCAGCCCCCTCCCCGGGCTTTCCCTTTCCTTTCTTAAAGCACCGGGACAAAGGATTGGAACCTCCACATCTGGAACACTCGTGCTTGAAATGGCACGAGGCCCCAAATTTACACTGTCCCTCATTGAATTGCCAGCAGGCTCCTTTTCTCTGACCCGCCGGGGACCCGCTGCTTGTACCCGAACCCCCGGCAGCCCCCGAAAGGGCTGGGCCGGGGCTGTCATTAACCTCATCCACAAGGAGATGTCCTTGTGGTCCCATCTAATTCCGGCCCGCAGAGCCTTGCGTTGCCGAAACTGTTCGTCGTACCTCAGCCACCCTAAACCCCCGTACACTCTATACGCCTCCCCAATCGAATCCATGTACCCAAAAAGTGCAGAACAATGTTCCGGCTACTTTTCCCCAATGACACTGGCTGGGATCGCAAAGGCCTACAGCCAGTTGGTAAATGTTCTGGGAATAAGCCTATACCTCCTCCTTTTCTTCATCCTCCTTCTCCTTTTTTGAATTGCTTGGCTTCACCTTGTCCAAGTTAAACTTCTCAAGGGGAAGCAGGGGAAAAATTTCCACATACTCCCCCCCCCCCCCCCCCCTTCCATATCTTCTCCCTCACCTCCTTTTTTAAAAGCACCCCCAAAAGACTCTCGAAGCAAACGTATACCTTGCTCCGCGCCCTATCATCTAGCCGCACCACCTCATCCTCTTTTTCTCCTTTTCTTTTTCCCCGTCCTTTACCGCGTCCGACCCGGCCGCAACTCCTGCCGCCTGCCCTGCTTCCGCCGTCACTGTAGCTTCCTGCGTTGCAACACTCTGCGCCGCCACCACCGGCTGCATGACACCCGAGGGACCCACCCAAGCCCCTGCCGGAGAACCAGACCCACTCGCGCCTGCTCGCTCAGCCGACAGCCCCCGCAGCACCCCCAATAACTGACCCCAAAACTCTGACCCCGGTAACCCCAACGGCTCACAAACACCCGAGCCCTGCCCACTCACAGACACAGAAGACGCCCCCCCGCACTACCCGCAACATTAAGCATACTCGTCGGTCGCTCACCGGGCTGCCTCTGAATTGGATCCGGAACAGCCGTATCATGATTCCCCTGACGCTCCATCCGTCCTGCCGCGTTGTCGCCTCCATCCTCGTTGCCGGAGTCCGAATCGCCGCTGAGGACCTCAGGGGGGACCAGCAAGGGGACAGCCTGCAATTGGCGGCCGTCGACCCCCACGGTTACCGCACCCTGCTCCTCCAAACGTCTCCTGCTGGACCTTTTCCGTGTCGCCCGACGCGGCGTCCTGCCGCCATCCACCGACGATGATCCCAAGGCCGACTGCTGCACTGCGGCTCCACCTGCCGTCCCCACTGGTCTCCCTCCCTGCCGACTGCAGGAAGGCCGTCCGCCCTCTGATGGACGCTGAGTCCTCCCCCCAGCACGATCCACGCTGGGGGGGACCGTCCCAACTGACTGCACACTGTGGCCCTGCCAGTTGCAGGACCCATCCTCCGCAGCCCCCTGGCTGGTAATCCGTAGCTCCCGTGCTGCACTATCCGGGCGCCTCCCCTGCCGTCTGCAGGGAGTCTCCACCGCCACACCATCATGCAGAGCTCTGCCCCCGGCCGGCACATCACCGGGGGCTGCTGTTAATCTGGTCCGGGGCCTTGCAGGCCGCGGGCCGGAAGTAGGCCTCACAAAAGCTCCGCCCACCTGCGACCCGCGGGATCTCCGATGAGGATTCCTCCCGGAGGCCGGTGAAGCTCCTGCTGGCTGGTGAGGGCTCCCCTGCCCCGGAGGGTCCCCAAAGGGGCTCCTGGATCTCGCTCCCCTCCCCCCTCTGGGGGAGTATCGTTCCGGCGTCCGCGACCGCCGAGCGTGCAGCACAGGTCCGGGTGCTGCAGCAGCAGCCACAGCAGCAGGCACCATCCCTCCATCTCCACAAGCCACTCGCAGCTGCTCCCGCACCACATCCACTCCCAGGACCTCAGAGGCTCCACGAACCCACTCCAGCAATGCCGCTAGATCAGCCATCCTGAAAACCGGCGATGCTGACCACACTACGATGGCACCAACGACAAAGAGGAGGTACCGTACCTAACTGCCCCTTATAAACCCCCCCCTTTTCCCCACCCCTCATGACCTCTGGCCCAATCCTCACCGCTCACCCAAACCACCAATCCCCTAATCCCTTACACAGCCCTATTACCCACCAATATTAACCTCTTCCTACCCTATACCCTTCCGATAGTCATGGGGCTCATTCAACCCTATGGGGCTCATTGCCCATCTCATCACACCGCCAGGAAGGAGTTAATAGATTTTCAGCATTTAGCTCAGGTTTGCATGACTCTGAAGCAGGTGGCCTCACACAGACAGGTCACAATGACGACGTGCTGAATTCCTAGTAGGGTGGGGGCCTGAGCTAGGAGTGAGCTGCAGAGCAGACAGGAAGTCTAGTTAGAACAGTCTGGAAAGTGAAAGAGCACAGACCTCCGCAGGGGTAGCTCCTCCTGGGGCTCCCCCGCTCTACCCGTGGGGAGCGATTCCATCTTGGCTGCATGTAACACCTGCCCCGGAGAGAGACTATGCAGCGGCGGCTAATCACCTGGCCGCATACCACGGGTGGCGCTGCTTGCAGCCCCCATTCTCGTCCCATACCACTCCTGGGGAGAGAAGCGTTGCAGGGGAGGGGTCCACGGCAGAGGAGGCAGAGACCCCAGTCACCGCTGCAATCGGTGACATGCTCCCATGAACCCCATTACCCTCTTTCCATTACCCCTTGTCACATCGAACTATCAAACTCCTTAATGAAACCCGCCGGGGTCACGGAAGCTGAGTCGGGACACTCACAGCTTGACCCCGAACACCACCGGCCCGGTGACCGTGCGAGCACTGCAAGCCCCGGCGTGGGTGTTTAAACTTGGCGCTGCGAGCAGGGTCCATACTAGACCCAGTAACATCTGGTGACGCGTGCCTTGAGAATAATACCTGTCAAACTGGACTGTGTCGTCAAATTATTTGGGTGCCCTGGTCGCGGGTACCAGATGGCAACTGGACTAGGACTGTACCAATGGCATCCATTGAGAATGGATGGGTGCCACGTGTACCAACATGGACTGGACTTGCCCGCCCTTCATGGGAGGAGCTGCAGCGGGGTGGGAAAACCCGTGCCCGCCCCAAAAATGACATTGACTGCAGGAATCCAGGAGCCCCGCCTCCCCAGAAAGCAGGAAGAGCCAGATGATGTTATGGTCCTGAATTCTGGATGTCTGGAGGGCCCTGGAGCGTCGTAGAAGACCTATTCCAGCACTGTTTTGTTTTCCTTGTTCAATCGGACAAAGTTCTGGGCCACTGGTAGTGCGTGGCCAGGCTGCCATTCGCAGTAGCTGGAGCCAGTGTGGATGGACTGTCGGCTGCTACCGGTTGAAAGTGTTTATTGCAATGCAAATGTTTCTTTTTCCTCTCTTTTCTTCTTCAGCTTCATCTTCTTTTTTTCCCTTTTTCTTCCTTTTCCCTTTTTTTGAAAATTGAGTCCCTGTAAAAGTGGACATGTTACTTTGTTTATATATATGAAAATATTTGCGGTGTACTTTGTTGTTGCAGCCCCGGAGTGCTGCATTTCGTTCTGGGGGAGTGTAACGCCCCTGTAGCGTGGTTGTTACAGGGTATTGTATAATATCCTTTCCGGGGCAGGAGGAGGTAAGTCCACACACACACACATCCCACCACCAGGAAGGAGTTAATAGATTTTCAGCATTTAGCTTAGGTTTGCATGACTCACCCTGTCTCTTAAAAAGAGCGGGAAGCAGGTCACCATGACGACGTGCTGAATTCCTGGTAGGGTGGGGGCCTGAGCTAGGCGTGAGCTGCAGAGCAGACAGGAAGTCTAGTTAGAACCGTCTGGAATGTGAAAGAGAACAGACATCTGCAGGGGTAGCTCCTGCAGTGGGGAACCAGCCAGACCAGGCCTAGTAACACCTAGAGCAGGGGTGGGGAACCTCCGGCCCGCGGGCCGCATGCGGCCCGCCATGACCTTTTATGTGGCCTTTTATGGAGGCAGTGCTGGTGCTCTCACCGCGGTCTTGCTGCCGCTGGCCCTTTAAATCCACACATTGCTGTTTGTGCTGCAATGTGTTCTCCCGTCGGCCAGTGCCAATTGTGGGCGGGTCCACAGCAGTCTCACAGCTTCCAGCCTTGTGTGTCCGCCCCCTGCCCTCCGGAGATCAGTGCCTGCCTTCTCCTTCTGATGCAGTGTGTCCGGCTCCTGCACTCCGGTGATGTGAATGCACTGCTATTTGCCCTGCCCAATGCTTTGTGCCTCCCCACACCAGTTCTGTAAACCTTCTCCCCCAGAGTTGCATGAAACTCTCAGTGTGCCCCCCAATGTGCTGTGTGAACCCCTCCCCCAGTCCTGTGTGCAGCCCTCCAATGTCCTATGTGCAGCCCATCACCCAGTAGTCCTGTTTGCACCCCCCCCAATCCTGTGTGCACCCCTCCCCCAGTCCTGTGTGCAGCCCCCCAATGTCCTGTGTGCACCCCCACACAATCCTATGTGCAGCCCATCACCCAGTCCTGTGTGCACCCCCCAGTCCTGTGTGCACCCCCCAGTTCTGTGTGCACCCCCCAGTCCTGTGTGCACCCTCCAGTCCTGTGTTCAGCCCCCAGTCCTGTGTGTACCCCCCCAGTCCTGTATGCACCCCCCCAGTCCTGTGTGCACCCCCCAGTCCTGTGTTCAGCCCCCCCAGTCCTGTGTGCAGCCCCCCCAGTCCTGTGTGCAGCCCCCCCCCAGTCCTGTGTGCAGCCCCCCCCCAGTGATGTCTGTGCCGCCTCCCCCCCAGTGATGTCTGTGCCGCCTCCCCCCCAGTGATGTCTGTGCCGCCTCCCCCCAGTGATGTCTGTGCCGCCTCCCCCCCAGTGATGTCTGTGCCGCCTCCCCCCCAGTGATGTCTGTGCCGCCTCCCCCCCAGTGATGTCTGTGCCTCCCCCCAGTGATGTCTGTGCCTCCCCACAGTGATGTCTGTGCCTCCCCACAGTGGTGTCTGTGCCCCCAGCCCCGCGTGTGGTGTCTGTGCCCCCAACCCCGCGTGTAGTGTCTGTGCCCCCAGCCCCATGCCCCCAGTTAATTAATTGCTTCACACAATATAGCAGGGTCATTTAAACATTGATAATTTTGTGCGGCCCCCGAAGGTTGGTAGAAATTTCCAAATGGCCCCCGACAGAAAAAAGGTTCCCCACCCCTGACCTAGAGGAAGGGAACGGGGAAAGGTACTGGAAATCGTGGATAGTGTACCTGGTGGCGACTGGGTGACTCTGAATCTTTCAGGGGCACCACCGAAGTAATAGAGAGAGACCGAGAGGCTGCGAGTCCCCAAGAGAGTCCATGCCACGGGGACAGCAACCAAATGCACACGAAAGAGAGACCCTCAGATTACCCTACCGGACCCTGCCTCTGACCTGCCCGGGACCAACCAGAGGCTACAACTCTGACCTGCCTGTGACCAACTAGAGGCTACAACGGCGGTGACCAGCACCCGGGTGCGATGTTGGAAAAGACCAGTGAATAAAAAGGATCTGTAGCATCTCTCTAAGGGAGGCAGAGCAGAGGAGCCACCAGGTCCAGACTGGTTATACACCCTTTCCTTACCTGGGACCAGGCGAGTGGATGGCTGAGGACCCCTAAGCTGAGGAAGATGCCAGTTAGGAGGCTCCAGGTCCATTAGCTGGCAGAGACTTGGAATGGGAGAGGTGGCTAGCTGGGAAGGAGTTGAGAGCCTGGGACTGGTATTTGTGTGGCATGGAGGAGAAGAGGGTTACAGAGCCCTGCAGCTTCGGGTGGCAGAGTAGCGGGTCCCAAGAGCTCCAGCGACAAGGAGGGGACCACCACACGAGAGCACAAGAAGGAGAAAGCCACAGGCTGCTCTACCAGACTTGACCTCTGCCCTGCCTGAGAACGAACAGAGTCATTTCAGTAAAGAAAGAACTGTGAGTAATCAAAATCTGAAACCCGCAACCCAGTGACTCTGACTCCGTTGTCACCATGTGATCCAGCGATTCCCAGTTCCTCGTTCTCCCTCCCAGGAACCGCTCCACCTGTGGGGGCGATCTCATCCTGGCTGCACCCCAACATCTTCCCCGGCAAGGTACCCAGCAGCGGCAGCCTTATCCCTGGCCGCACACCACAGGTGACATAGTCGACATCATCCATTCCACTCCTGGAGGAAGAAAGGTCGGAGGAAGGGTCCGCAGAGGAGGAGGCTGGGACCCCAGTCACCACCGTAACCGGTGACTACCTCTCCCCGAACAATCCTTCCTTTTACTGTGCACCACGGGGCCATGGAACCGGGTCAGGCCACGACTTCTACAAACCACTGGCCCGGCGACGGGTATACAAGGTACGGACTTAAGCTCCTATCTTCTGCTCCGTGGGGTGACACAACAGGCGTAGTCGGCAGGATTGCATGTCCAATCCAATGGGTATTGCGTGCCTTTACTGGACTATCGTATGTTTATTTTATGCCCGCGGCTGTGGGCACCATGACTACCGGACTGAGATTGTAAAGAAGGCGTCCATTGAGAATGGGATGGGTGCCATGCGTACCAACAAAGACTGGACTTGCCCGCGTTTCGTGGGTGTCATTGCAGCGTGCCCGACCCCTTTGTTGGACATTCACACTAGGAGCCAGGAACCCTGCCTCCACAGGACCAGGAGAAGATGCGGAGATGACATGGACTGACTGGGTACAAGCCTTGGTGAGTGGTGGCTGGAGAGTGAGCCCGGCACCGCAGCCGGCACCAGGATCAGACTGTTGTTCTAGTTCTCCAAACCTGGGTCCTTGGAGGGCCCTGGAGCGTCGCAAGGAGGCCAGTTCGAGAAATGTTTAATGACTTGATTTTTTTTTAAATTACTTGATTTATGCCAATGTTTCTTTTTCCTTTCTTTTCTTCTCCTTCTTCTTTTTCCTCCTGCTTCTTCCTTTCCTTTATTGGGTCCCGGTATAAGAGACGTCTTATATGTTGACTATGGAACATTTTTTATTTGCAGTATAATTTTCTCTTGCAACCCAGGAGTGTTGCCTTTCGCTCTGGAGGAATGTAGCGCCCCTGAGACTGGGTGCTACAGGGTATTGTATTGTATGTATTTTTATATATTTTATAATATCCGTCCACCTTGGAAAGGCAGAGGTTAAAATCATTTCCTGCTTCACACAGCCTCACATACAGGCAGAGGAAACATTCCTTAGGTGGGGGCACGTGCAGGATGGAGTTACAAAGGGGACAGATTGGTTTAACTTTACTTCAGAATGCCTTGGGAAGCACAGAGAGGACATGCTACCCTGGTAGCATCTCTCTCAGGGAGGCAGAGCAGAGGAGCCACCAGGTCCAGACTGGTTATACACCCTTTCCTTACCTGGGACCAGGCGAGTGGATGGCTGAGGACCCCTAAGCTGAGAAAGATGCCAGTTAGGAGGCTCCAGGTCCATTAACCGGCAGAGACTTGGACTGGGAGAGGTGGCTAGCCGGGAAGGAGTTGAGAGCCTGGGACTGGTATTCGTGTAGCATGGAGGAGAAGAGGGTTACAGAGCCCTGCAGCTTCAGGTGGCAGAGTAGCGGGTCCCTTTCCTTTATTGGGTCACGGTATAAGAGACGTCTTATATTTTGACTATGAAACATTTTTTATTTGCAGTGTAATTTTCTCTTGCAACCCAGGAGTGATGCCTTTTGCTCTGGAGGAATGTAGCACCCCTGAGACTGGATGCTACAGGGTATTGTATTGTATGTATTTTTATATATTTTATAATATCCGTCCACCTTGGACAGGCAGAGGTTAAAATCATGCCCTGCAGCTTCAGGTGGCAGAGTAGCTGGTCCCAAGAGCTCCAGAGACAAAGAGGGGACCACCACATGAGAGCACAAGAATAAGAAAGCCACAGGCTGGTCTACCAGACTTGACCTCTGCCCTGCCTGGGAACGAACAGAGTCATTTCAGTAAAGAAAGAACTGTGAGTAATCAAAATCTGAAACCCGCAACCCAGTGACTCTGACTCTGTTTGTCGTCGCCATGTGATCCAGTGATTCCCAGTTCCCCATTCTTCCTCCCGGGGACCGCTCCGCCTGTGGGGGGGTGATATCATCCCGACTACACCCCAACATATTCCCCGGCGAGGTACCCTGCAGCGGCAGCCTTATCCCTGGCCGCACACCACAGGTGGTGTAGATGACATCATCCATTCCACTCCTGGAGGAGGAAAGGTCGGAGGAAGGGTCCGCAGCGGAGGAGGCCGGGACCCCAGTCACCACCATAACTGGTGACCACCTCTCCAGGAACAATCTTTGCAAGCCTCCCTTTTACTGTGCACCATGGGGCCACGGAACCGGGTCAGGCCACGACTTCTACAAACCACTGGCCCGGGGACGGGTATACAAGGTACGGACGTAGCCTCCTATCTTCTGCTCCGTGGGGTGTCACACTTGCATAGGGGCTCTCTGCAGTCTGTGTCCACCCTTGTCTCAGACAGAAAGGCCCATAAACAGCAACAGAAAACTGCTGCAGTAAAGGCTGGCAGAGCAATAAAAAGGAGGAAACACAGAGTCTGGTGACGTCCTTGTGTTCAGGACTTCAGGCAGTCATTGCCAACAAAAGGTTTTCAACCAAGTATTAGAAATTAACATTTTATTTCCAAATATTTAATTTGTCCAATTACCTTTGAGTCCCTGAAATGAAGGGATCGAGTTTAAAGAATGTTTTAATTCCTCACATTTTTATGCAATCATTTTGTTCAACCCCCTGAATTAAAGCTGAAAGTATGAACTTCAATTGTTTTGTTCAAAATCCATTGTGGTAATGTACAGAACAAAAACGTTGTCTCTGTCCAAATATACTGTATATATGGACCTAACTATGTTTACTATTTTTATTATTTCTTTATTTTAAAACTGGGAAAAGGGGAGTGATTTAGACGATTATATTTAAAAAAATATATGTATTACTAAAACTTTTTTCATTTTGTTAATTGAATTGTTTAATTCCCCTATGGGACTTTAACCTGTGATGGCTGTATTGAAGTCTATGGCAAGGGTGTAAAACTCAATGCCCTCGGGCCAAATCCAGTCTGCCACATCATTTTATGTGGCCCGCGAGGTCAAGATTAGAGATGAGCGAACCGGTCGCGGTTCGGCTCGAGTTTGGTTCGCCGAACGGAGGTCTCGTTCGAGTTCCGTTCGGCAAACCACTCGAACCGCATAGGAAACAATGGGAGGCAATCACAAACACATAAAAACACCTAGAAAACACCCTCAAAGGTGTCCAAAAGGTGACAAACAACTCAGAAAACAACACAAACACATGGGAAAGTGACAAGAACAAATTCTCATGCGAAAACAAAACAGCGTTACAAGGAAAAGAGGATGAGACACAGATATAGGCAAGGCATGCCCTTCTAAAATCATGTAAAACACTGCAAGGTTACTCCAAGCGGAGTCTCCCTTTTTTCCAAAAATTGGGCCACACACACACCCACCCCATCAGTGGCAGCACTTGTGCCCCAGTTGTACACTTCACAGGTAGATTTGCATCAAGCACATTCAAAAATACGCCATACTTAACCGTCCCCAGGATGACACCGGGGTAGGTAGCTAAGTCTTTCCTGATCCCAGCTCTGTTCATCTTGGATAATTTTTAAAAACAATGTAAACAAGGGTTACTCCAAGCGGAGTCTCCCTTTTTTCCAAATATTGGGCCCCACACACACCCACCCCTTCAGTGGCAGCACTTGTGCCCCAGTTGTACACTTCATAGTTAGATTTGCATCAAGCACATTCCAAATCCACAAGCATTTACTCTCCCCAGGATGACACAGGGGTAGTAAATTCCTTGTGGATTCATGACTTGTGCATTTTGATGAATGTTAGTCTGTCCACATTGTCACTGGACAGACGCGTGCGCTTATCTGTCAGCACACACCCAGCAGCACTGAAGACACGTTCAGAGACAACGCTGGCAGCTGGACACGACAAAATCTCCAAGGCGTAAGTGGAGAGCTCTGGCCATTTTTCAAGATTTGAAGCCCAAAATGAGCAAGGCTCCATTTGCAAAGTCATGGCATCGATGTTCATTTGGAGATACTCCTGTATCATCCTCTCCAGCCGTTGACTATGTGTCAGACTTGTTGTCTCTGGTGGCCTTGCAAAGGAGGGTCTAAAAAAATTATGAAAAGATTCAATAAAATTGCTGTTACCAGCACCAGATACGGTGCTACTGGTACGGGTAGACTGTTGAAGATGACGAGACCGTCCCATGTTTGTCAAGTTACAACTGGGAGATTCACTCCCTGCACCTGCATGGTTGCTTGGTGGAAAAGCCGAGCTAAGATCGAGTAACAGCTTCTGCTGATACTCCTGCATACGTGCGTCCCTTTCTATGGCTGGAATTATGTTACAAAATTTGGACTTGTACCGGGGATCTAATAATGTGGCAAGCCAGTAGTCATCATCACTTCTAATTTTGACAATACGAGGGTCATGTTGGAGGTAGTGCAGCAAGAAGGCACTCATGTGTCTTGCGCAGCCATGCGGACCAAGTCCACGCTGTGTTTGTGGCATAGAGGTGCTAACCGTTCTTTCTTCCTCTGACATCTCCCCCCAACCTCTTTCAACAGAAATTTCACCAAGGTCTCCCTCATCCGCTGAGTCTTCCATGTCCATGGACAGTTCGTCCTCCATTTCTTCATGTTCTCCTGCACCTTCCTCAACATTTCGCCTGCTACCATGCGCCCTTGTTGATCCCTGTCCCCCATGGTCCCATGCCTGCCGCGTTGGTGATGATGAACGTCTGGACCTTGGTGATGTTGTTGTCTCTTGCGCATATGAATCCTCCTGTAGTTCCTCCCCTTCCTGTTGTCCCACCCCCTGACTCCGAATAGTGTTTAGCGTGTGCTCCAGCATGTAAATGACTGTAATTGTCATGCTGATAATGGCATTGTCAGCGCTAAACATATTCATCGCCATGTCGAAACTGTGCAGAAGGGTGCATAGGTCCTTGATCTGAGACCACTCCATCAGGGTGATTTGCCCCACCTTTGCATCTCGTTGGCCCAGGCTATACGTCATGACGTATTGCACCAGGTCTCGACGGTACTGCCACAGTCGCTGTAACATGTGGAGAGTCGAATTCCAGCGTGTCGGCACATCGCATTTCAGGCGATGAACCGGCAGGCCAAAAGACTTCTGGAGCGATGCAAGTCGCTCAGCAGTGGTGGTTGAACGGCGGAAGTGAGCAGACAGTTTTCGTGCCCTGTTCAGAAGGCCATCTAGGCCGGGATAGTGTGTTAAAAATTGCTGGACAACAAGGTTCAACACGTGAGCCATACAAGGCATGTGTGTCACCTTGCCCAGGCGAAGGGCTGCACCCAGGTTTGCAGCATTGTCGCACACGGCCTTACCAGGCTGCAGGTTGAGTGGAGACAACCATTTATTAAACACAGTCTCCAGAGCTGCCCACAACTCAGCCGCTGTGTGACTCCTATTTCCAAGACATTTCAAGATAAAGACCGCCTGATGCCGTTGCGCTCTGCTGCCAGCATAGTAATGAGGGGTGCATGATTCCTTCTGCACAGTTAGAACGATGGTGGCCTGACCAGGCAGGCTTGGGGCGGAGGTGGAGGACCCAGACGAGGTGGAGGAGGCACAAGCAGTGGCGGAACTTGGACAGACAGAGGATTGACACACAAGTCGTGGGGACGGCAAGACTTGTGCAGCAGACCCTTCACCATCTATCGCCATAGTTACCCAGTGCCCAGTCAGCGACATGTAACGTCCCTGTCCATGCTTACTGGTCCAAGTATCGGTGGTGAGATGCACCCGTTCACACACAGAGTTTCTCAAGGAAGCGGTGATGTTGTGTGCGACATGCTGGTGTAGCGCAGGCACACCTTTCTTAGAGAAGTAGTGGCGACTGGGCATTTGGTACTGGGACACAGCGACAGACATAAGGTCTCTAAAATCTTGTGTGTCCACCAGGCGGAAAGGCAGCATTTTGGTAGCCAAGAGCTTACAGAGGGATAAAGTCAACCTCCTAGCTTTGTCATGGGTCACAGAGATCTGGCTGCTGTGTGTAGACTGTGTTGAGTAGGGTGTCCCTGGAAAAATGCAGGTTTGTGAGGAAAGTGCAGGCGTAGACATGATGTTGCCTTCATCCAACGTTGGTGCTATCGATGTCTGAGAGAGCTGTACACACGCACTTGTTTCCCCTTCCAAACCAACTGACGACCTACCAAGCAAACTGCCTGTTGCGGTTACAGTGGTGGAAGTTGTGCGTGGAAAAATAGGTGTGATAGCTGTCCCCACAGTCCTAGAAGATGAAGAGCGTGCGGATGCACTGGAAGGGGCAGGAGGTGGATGGTTCTCTTCGCTAGGCCGCATTGCAGCACGGTGAGCTTCCCACTGGGACATATGATATTTATTCATGTGACGATTCATGGAAGAAGTTGTCAAACTGCTGAGGTTTTGCCCTCTACTAACAGAATCACGACAAATTTTACAGATCACATAATTTGGGTGATCTTTTGCTATGTCAAAAAAGGACCAGGCTAAGCAAGGCTTAGAGGGCATGCGACCCCGACTAGTGCTCAGAGGCAGAGTGGTGGCTGAGGATGCAGTTGTAGACGTGCTACAAGTGCTCCGACTCCAGGAAGGCGCAAGGTAACTTCTTCGTCGGTTGCATCCTCCTCCACCGCCTCTGTTGACCTCCTCGAGTGCCTGACTGTGGGTCGACAGTAGGTGGGATCTAGAACTTCCTCATCAATTGTTGTGTTTGCACCTCCTCACCCTCAGACCGAGCCTCTTCTTGCCCTGACAGACTATTTAAGTTGTCATCCCAATCTGGTATCTGAGTCTCATCGTCATCAGTATGTTCCTCATTGTCTATAACAACAGGTGTTACAGTTTGTGAAAAAGGGTCAACATTATGCTCCGAAACTTGGTCCTCACGGCCTCAATCAGAGTCACAAAGGTTTTGGGCATCACTGCAGACCATTTCCTGGTCTGTACTCACTGTAGCTTGGAAGCAGACCTCTGATTCCCAGGCTATAGTGTGACTGAACAGCTCTGCAGACTCAGCCATCTCAGTTCCACCATACTGTGCAGGGCGGATGGAGACTTCAGAGCTGGGAGAAAGCAAGTGTGATTGGGCTGACAACTCAAAGGACTGGTGTTTTTTGGATGCAGTAGTTGAGGTGGCGGAGAGGGCACTTGTTGGACCACTTGAGATCCATTCAAGCATTTTCCTTTTTTGGCCATCATCTACCTTTGTTCCAGTTGTTCATGTCCGTAAAAAAGGGAGCACATCGGATTGTCCACGGTAAGTAGTAGACATCTTACTTTTGCTGGAAGATGGTCTATCTTCAGCAGATGTTAATGGAGCTTTGCCACCGTCCCCACGGACAAACCCTTTTTTTCCTTTTCCAACATGCCTCTTCCCCTTTCCACCAGCATTTGTCATTTTGCCACTCATTTTGATTGCGACAAGATTGTGCACTTAAAATGTGGTAGTAAAAATTGAGAGGTGGTGTAGATTGCAGCGGTGGTCTAGCTTTATTAACAGCAGAATAAACAACAATAATTATCCCTGACAATGCAACTACGGCCCTTAAACTGGCAGTATAGTTTCCTAGTATAATGGCTTAGTAACAATGAGTTTGAGTGTGCAATGCAGAGGTGCTGCAAATAGATTTGCACTAGTGGGGCACTAATGGAAGTCCAACAGCCACTTTTAGGATGCCACTAAGTTTACTCAGTGTTTGCTAGTATAATGGTTTAGTAACAATGAGCTTGAGTGTGCAAAGGGCAGGAGGGTACAGTGGCAGGGTTGTGGGTCTGGGTAGAGGAAAGGAAGCCTCACTTTCTATCCCTCCTAATGGGGAAATGCAGCGAGGAAGTCCCTGACCTTAGCTACACAGACGCTGTCATCTTGTGTAGCTGTTAAAATCTGTTTTCACGGACCTGACTGTCACCTATGGCTCTGAGCCTGCTGGTATTAGCCCTTAAAAGGGCTAATAGAAACTTCTATCCCTATTCTGTATAGCGCTGTGTGTAGAGCGTACACAGCAGTATCGGAGACAGGAGCTACGCCAGCGGTGACTGACACCCAGACGCAGAAGGCAGATAATGGCGTCCAGACGGGCAGATGCCCGTATTTATAATGCAGGGACATGTGACATGGACATCCTATCACACATGCCGCTGCTTCTTTGGCTAAAAGTCCACTTAGCTGTGTGTGTGTCTGGGATTGGCTGACATGCTGGCCCGCCCCACTACATGCGCGCGCTTAAGGAAGGAAGACAAGGAAAAAAAAAATGGTGATCGCCATTATCCCAGCAGCAGTGATCTGAATGCGCTGTTCCCGCACACTACACGCTGAAATTTCATAATAGTGTGAGTCACAGAGTGACTTAAACTATTACAGTGGAAAGCCAGCTAGTAATTAGCTTGGCTTTTTGCTGCTAGAACCGTTCTCGAATGTAACTAGAACTATCGAGCTTTAGCAAAAAGCTCGAGTTCTAGTTCGATCTAGAACAGCCCCCAAAATCACTCGAACCGCGAACTGGAGAACCACGAACCGCGCTCAACTCTAGTCAAGATACAGAAGGATTTATATTTGAATCTTGTGCTTGCACCATCCTAGCCATGGACAACACTTGCACAGAATGATCTTGTGACAGAATGGCGCTGGTGGCATTGAGTAATCTGCGCATGCACAGCTGTCAGCAACATTTTCCTGAAGACTGCCAAGAGATCAATCTGCACAAGCACTACCCACGGCTAGGACTGCACCATCATGAAATTTAAATAGGGATTAAGAAAAGAAACCCAAAGACAGAGAAAGGACCGGAACAGAGCTGAAGAAGACCCTTCCACCAGTCCTGCCTCATAGGCCCATTCAAGTGTATGAAGATATGTGTAGCGCCCCTGAGCCACTCAGGGCACTACAAGGAACTGCATCCTCTCGAGGATGCAGGACCTACCCACTAGGACCTGTAACACCAGTGCCAGCAACAGCAACACACACCTAAAAATCCCAGTTGCCACTGACACCAGGGCTCAAAGGGTTAGTCAGATAAGGGAAGGGCCACCCAGTGGGCAGAGCCAGCCCAGGGACTAGACCACCTGGTGGGAGGGGGCAGGCCAGTCAGAGTCTGGAAGGAGAAAGTGAAGGGTTCCTGGAGCTGTGTTGGTGTAACGGTGACTCAGGGGCACGGTAGCAAGGTCGCCAGGGCAGGTGCGCGGAAGCACTGCTAGGACCGGAGCATGCACAGGGCCCTAGGTCAGACCACAGTTTTATATGGCCTGGCAATTACCTGCACGGTGAGGGCTCTCCACAGGCCTCACTGACCTATAGATCCGGGGGCATCAGCAGTACCGTTAGGATTGGGGTTCAGACACATACCTCCCCACAGGGTCCACACTGCCCGCTGCACGAAGAGAGAGAGAGACTGCAACCACCAAACAAGGGACAGTCGGTCACCCAAAGTTTCAAGCTTCGGGGTCTCAACTACACTGAGAGTGCCGGGGACAGAGCAACCGAGTCACTATTTGGCACTGGCAATACAGGGACCGGAACCAGACGTCCAGGGTCCACAGTGAGTAAAGACTGTTAAATACAATCCACGGACTGGTCTCCCTTAATATTGCACCGTACATCTCCCAGGCTCAACCCTACCTGCGGAGGGCCTACCATCACAGCTGCCACTACCACCAGCCCTGGGAGTACCCACCTAAACAGCAACGGTTCCACAACCATGATTGCAACCCGCAGGTGGCGTCACATGAACATTAACTCTTATCTCCCCTGTAAATACTCCCCTTACAAAAGGGGCCCAGGGCACGGAACCGGGCAACGGCCACCAAAGTGACACCCCTAACTGTATATACTGCCCGGGACAGTGTACCCCATTCCCTGGGCGACACAACCCCTTTTTCTGGTGTCATGAACAGGATATGAACAAGGCCCGTTAACTCGGGTGACGTGTGCCTTAAATACTGTATTTCATGGACTGTTTGTGCAAAACTGTCGCCATCTTTGATTATTGTGAAAAATGGGCTGCGCCATCACTGTGACAAGAGAGCGCAAAACTGCAAAAGTGCGCGAACCGAAGCCCCACCCACTACTCCTGTAAGCGCGGGCGGAAGCCAGCAGTAACCTTACCCGGAAGCTCCCAGAGTGCCCAGTCCCCGCAAGAGTGGTGAAAATAACCAAGGGGGACTGGCAAGATGGAGGCGCAGGGAGACGACGAGGATTAGCAAACCTGAAAACGGCAAGATGTCTGACCCTCCAGCCCGCGAACCAGAGCGATCCGATCGCGGAACCGTACCCTGGACTGTGGAGAGGCTGGAGGCGGAGGTCCAGTGGCTGTACTGGACTCTGCGGGCAGAGAACTTGCGGCAAATCGAGGAGTGGAAGGCGCAGATGATGGAGGTGGTGGCAGCCATGCGGGCTCAAGAGAATGGAGCACCGCTTGACCTGGCTGCACCGATCCAGACTCCAGGACCCATCCTCGACCAGGCAGCATCCCCGCCAGAGGCGGCGAGACCAGAAGTGGTTGCATCACCTTCTCCGCTGGAGAAGGAGCAAGTACCAGCACTCCAGCTGCCACCAGGAGGCATTGGAGGTGTGCGTACCCAGTGCACCCAGACCCAGAGTGCCGATCTTAGGACGCCACATGATCCAGATGGCCTTTTTCTTGCATGTTGGTAGCGGAACCAGGCTACCCTAGCAATTGTTGTTTTATGTTTTTGTTTGTTATTTTCCTTGAATATCTGCATAATTGAGAAATGTTTGATTGAAAGTTTAATACATAATCTATGGGAAAATTCACCTGATTTACCTGTTTACCTAATGCTGAAAACCAAAAATTTTGAAAACGTTAATTTAAAACGTGGACCACGGCTGCAGGACTGGCAGCAGCCAAAAACTTTTATTGTAAATACGTTGCGCCATGCGCGCCTATCTGAGCAAACCCACTTTTCCATGATGGACACTGATACCGCCACCAAAGGAGAGGAAGACTGAAGGAAAGGTCTGGGATAGAGATGGCCCAGACCTGGTCACCACAGGGACTGGTGACCTGACTCCTTAGAGGTTTCTGGGGACCAGGACCTTTTGGGTGGTGGGTTGGTGGGGGGATACTAACTGCAATATTGAAAGAATGCACCTCCCCTGCATGGGAAGAATGTTATGGTATTTACTGCTTTTTATGTTTTAAGAAATACTTTATTTTCTCACAGCCCGAGGACGTGAAGTGTTTTACTAAGGGGGAATGTAGCACCCCTGAGCCACTCAAATTTGAATCTTGCTCTTGCACCATCCTAGCCATGGACAACACTTGCACAGAACGATCTTGTGGCAGAATGGCGCTGGTGGCATAGAGTTATCTGCGCATGCACAGCTGTCAGCAACATTTTCCTGGAGACTGCCAAGAGATCAATCTGCACAAGCACTACCCATGGCTAGGACTGTGCCATCATGAAATTTAAATAAGGATTAAGAAAAGAAACACAAAGACCGTGAAAGGACCGGAACAGAGCTGAAGAAGACCCTTCCACCAGTCCTGCCTCATAGGCCCATTCAAGTGTATGAAGATATGTGTAGCGCCACTGAGCCACTCAGGGCACTACAGGGAACTGCATCCTTGCGGGGATGCAGGACCTACCCCCTAGGACCTGTATCACCAGTGCCAGCAACACACACCTAAAAATCCCAGTTGCCACTCACACCAGGGCTCAAACGGTTAGTCAGATAAGGGGAGGGCCACCCAGATGGCAGAGCCAGGGACTAGACCACCTGGTGTGAGAGGGGCAGGCCAGTCAGAGTCTGGAAGGAGGAAGTGAAGGGTGCCTGGAGCTGGGTCCGTGTAACGGTGACCCGGGGGCATGGGAGCAAGGTCGCCAGGGCAGGTGCGCAGAAGCACCGCTGAGACCGGAGCACGCACAGGGACCTAGGTCAGGTGATAGTTTCATACAGCTTGGCAATTACCTGCACGGTGAGGGCTCCCCATGGGCTTCACTGACCTACAGATCCGGGGGCATCAGCAGTACCGTAAGGATCGGGGCTCGGACACATACCACTCCACAGGGTCACTTGACAAAGGCTACACCACAGTAGCCAAAACGCGTCACTGTACGTCATTTTTCCACTGGGGGGTTATGGCTTGATATGCTCATATGTCTATATGATAATTTTTTAACTGGAACCAAGCAAAAATAAATTACCTGGAAATTTACTGACGGTGTATCTCTCCTCCTTGCGCTGGGCAGAACCTTTTTCTATTTGAAAGCCACAGGCAGCTGCACCTGCAGCCCGAGCAGCAGAGGAAAGCATGAACACACTCAACAGGGTGAGCTGAAGTTTTTTGTTTATAACTCCACAGGGTCCACACTGCCCGCCGCACGGAGAGAGAGAGACTGCAACTACCAAACAAGGGACAATCGGACACCCAAAGTTTCAAGCTTCGGGGTCTCAACTACACTGAGAGTGCAGGGGACAGAGCAACCGAGTCTCTATCTGGCACTGACAATACAGAGACTGGAACCAGCTGTCCAGGGTCCACAGTGAGTAAAGACTGTTAAATACATTCCACGGACTGGTCACCCTTAATATTGCACTGTACATCTCCCAGGTTCAGCCCTACCTGCGGAGGGCCTACCATCACAGCTGCCACTACCACCAGCCCTGGGAGTACCCCACCTAAGCAGCAGCGGTTCCACAACCATAATCGCAACTCGCAGGTGGCGTCACATGAACATTAACTTATCTCCCCTGTAAATAATCCCCTTATAAAAGGGGCCCAGGGCACAGAATCGGGCAACGGCCACCAAAGTGACACCCCTAACTGTATATACTGCCCGGGACCGAGTACCCCATTCCCTGGGCGACACATATGAACAGAGGAAAACTTCAAACACATATTAAAGAAAATATACAAAACGGTTTTCTTCATCTCATCATTTTAATCAGTATGAGATTAACAATATGGCCCTGTCTGTATTTTACTTAGTAATATGCTAACATGTTCTCTTTAAAGAGAAATGTGGAGGTGTGTGCTGAAACTCAAATTCAAAGATCCCCTGGACTGATGCCACCCCTCTACGTCATTTTGGCTACGTTTTACATTGACACAGCCAGCGTTTAACAGAGAAGTGGAGCCAGCAAAAGGGAGCTGGTGCCATCTTGGAATCTGAGTGGATGCAGCCGGTTATTAGTAGATGAGGCAGCGCCCATGTAGCGCCCCTGAAGCCTACTAGGGACCTAGAAGAGCAATGCCGGTAATAGCAAACACTCCAGATAATCCCTGTTTTTCCCCAATTATCCCCCATAGAATGGTACCAGGCTCTCCCTAAGGAGAGGCAGATAAGAGGAAAGGTCTGCGTAAGGCCCCTTTCACACGTCAGTGATTCTGGTACGTTTGTGCTTTTTTTTTTTTTTAAACATACCAGAATCACTGACATACGCAGACCCATTATAATGAATTGGTCTGCTCACACATCAGTGATTTGCCACTGCACGTGTCTCCGTGCGGCGTACCCGCGTGTCCGTGATTGCCGCACGGAGACATGTCCATTTTTTTCTGGCATCACTGATGTCCCATGGACCACGCAGTGGTGTGGTCCGTGAAACACGTGCCAGAAAAAAATGTGCTTTTAAAATAAAAATGATTTTTACTCACCCGGCTCCAGCGATGTCCTCTGCATCCCGTGCAGCTTGCTGCTTCTGAGCCGGCTCATTACTGTCACGCATATTCATGATGCACGACACAGCCGACTCGGAAGCAGCTGCTGCGGGGGTCAGCGCCGGCTGGATGCTGCACCGCGGGAGCGATCAGCACCATGGAGAGCGGGAGCGGGCACAGGTGAGTTTATCTCTAAGTGCAATCACGGGCCACGGAGAATGGAGCCCGAGTTTCACTTAGACAACCCACGTGTGCCGTAATTCACGGCACACGGAGGGACATGTGCGTGTTTTACACACCAGTGAAAAACGTCAGTGTTTTTCACTGACGTGTGAAACGGGCCTTAGAGTAGGCCGAGACCTGGTCACTAAAGAAATCGGTGACCTGCCTCCTTTTAGAGGGTTCTGGGACCAGGACCTTTGGGTGGTGGGTGAAGGGAAAGGGGTACTTCAGTTTGAAACGTTAAAGCCTGAATCTCCCCTGCGTGGGAAGACTAGTCAAGTTATGTTTTATGTTGATGCAAAAATAAAAAGTGCAATCTGTATCACTTGCAGCCCGAAGACGTGCTGGAATTAACCAAGGGGAAATGTAGCGCCCCTGAAGTCATCAGGGAGCTACAAGGTACTGCATCCCCACCGGGATGCAGGGCCTACCTCCTAGGGACCCAGAAAACCAGTGCCGGTAACAGCAAACACTCCAGATAATCCCTGTTTTTCCCCAATTATCCCCCATAGAATGGTACCAGGCTAGCGTCGGACCAATGGATGGCCGCCTAGAGGTGGAGCCAATCAAGTCCACTAGACAAACAGGTGGGAGGGCCAGACAGTGGACAGTCTGACAGAAGTGGAAGTGGAGGGAGAAGTGTCTGTGACAGTGAACATGAGCAGAAGGACTGACCGGAATGAACAGTGACCTGAGGGCCCAGACAGTTAGTTGCCAGTGGAGTATGGTGGAGAACTCCCAGAACTATGCACCAACGGGATACAGAATCCTAGGTCGGGCAAAAGCTCCAGGCAGATCTGATAAAATCTGCACAGTGAGGGGACCATCAAGGACCTCACTGACCTTGAAGTTCGGGACTCAGTAGCAAAGGGAGAACGGGGACAGGACCAGAGACTCCAACCTCACAGGGTTTACGCTACTGTGCCGCCAACGTGGAAGCAGCCGAGCTGCTCGGATCCGGGTTCTCGGTGGCTCGAGGGTCTCTTGACTCGGGGGTCATGCGGCCTCTCAAATAAATGGGGTATTTACAAGGGATTATATAGTTTGTGACGCCACCCGTGGTGCATGGTAACTGGGGTGAATACCGCCGCTGCCGTTGGGGAGTACTCTGGGTGATGACAGGGGCAGCCAGGTGTTGTAACCCTCCATGGGTAGGAGGAATGCCCCAGAACTCGGTGTGGGGATAAGGCCGTGGGATGCAGGGGTCGCTCTCGTACTCACTCAGTCCATTAAGCAGACACCGACAACCGGGTAAACCAAGTCTCTGGACACCGCTGCCGCTGAGGGGAGCTAGTTCGGGTCACATCCCCAAGGGTGCTGCCTGGTGATCAGTGACCTGCCTCCTGGCACTAAGTTTACTTCTCTGGTGGTCCCAGTAGTGTGAAACTTGCCGGGTCACGCTCCCCACTATGGCTAAGTGTGGGAGCTTGCTCTCAGGGCTCACGCTTGGGATTTTCTGGACTGTTTTGGATGGAAAGTCCTATCCCCCTCGCTGCGCTAATGCCCCGATTCTAGAGCGGTTGGAAACGAATCTTGAAGGCTCCGTTCTCCACGGGCAAATTATCGGGTTGCCTGCAGCTACTCCCCGACCTAGGGTCCACGTACCCAGTCGTGCCTCGGTCCCGGACCAGTGATGGTGCAAGGCCGCCGGCTGTCCTGCTCGACAGATCCGAGCCCCTTGCCACGATCCCCTGCAACCGGGGGTCTGACTCCTCTAGGCCCAGACCACCGTCTGCAAGCTAGACAGCTTCCTTACGGAAGTCACCGCTCCCGACCTCCTCAGAGCTCCCCACAGCTCGAGGGCTAGTCTCTCACACCTCACTGACTACACTCCTCACCTCCCCTCCCTGACCCCCCAGGTGGGCGACTCTATTCCACTCAGGCCGTCCCCTGGTGTGTCTGATGGGTGTGGTGCAGGGTGTATCTAGGATTTGATTTGCTGTTGGAAGCAACACCATTTGGTTAGGGACCCGTAACCAAGAAGGAGGTGGATACTGCGCGGGAGGGTAGATTGTGCAATACCCTGTGACGACCTGATAGTCCAGGGGCCTCACACTACTATCATACGGACTGCTGAAGACAACCAGGAGGGGACCCCCAGCCGCTCTACGCCACGGGGTTCCACCAACAAAAGACAGGTGCAGGGGAAAGAAGCCACCAGGTCACTAAATCGGCACTGGAACAAAGGGGACCTGGGGTAAAGACCAGCCAGCCTCGGGTGACCAGTTACCAGCTTGCAGTAAGTAACAGAACCAGTTACACTGAACTCTCGTTGTGGCCTACCTTCTTTCAACATACACCTGCAAAATCTATTCTCTGGGGCCTGCCCTGCTTGCGGAGGACCTAACATCCAGGCAGCCACTAACACCATCCCCAGTAGTGAACATTGTGCAGCGGCGGCTCTATCCTCATAGCCGCAACACTGCAAGTGGTGTCACGTGTGAACTTTATTCAATAATCCCCTGTAAATAATCCCCCTTTTCAAAAAGCACCCAGTGCACGGAACCGGGCAACGGCCACCAAGTGACATTCCCCAGTTATACACTGCCCGGGACAGAGTACCCCATAACCCTGGGCGACACATAATTACCAGTAGCAAGCAAGTGCCGTCTTTGAAATTGAGGGGACCCAGTCAGAAGGGACTTAACAATGGGTGTGCCATAAGCACAGGGAAAAGGGTCCATCATTAAACCATTAAATCAACAAGGAAGCAGCCAGTACTTACCACAGGGTCCAGCACAAGCAAAAGGAGCAGGTTCCATCTTTGATTTAAAGCAGATGCAGCCAACACTTAACATTGGGAGTAGTGCATGAGTGACTTACAGTGACTCTGAGGTCTGGGACAGTGCCCTTAGACTTACAATCCAGGGACAGCGTCCTTTGCCCTGCAACCCAGGGACAGTGCCCAGATGTCTGATCAAAATCTATGGGTCAGGCAGGGTAGGTTCACTCAACTGCTTTCTCCATATCTGAGAAAAACAGTCTGATTTGTGGCATCAGTTTTTCTTGGATGTGGAGAGAAAAAAAAGGTTCTCTACCTTCTCCATTGGGTTAATGCACATGAGCACATTCTCGGTCTGACCGATCTGTGAAGAAAAAAAAGACAAAAACAGACAGCACTTGGACCAATGTGATTCAAAGAAGCAGTGCAGATGACTGATTTTTTTGTCTCTGACAATCTGTGTGTGGGAAAAAAAATCACAGCATTCACAATTTTCCTCCAGAAATTGGATGAGACTGAGCCATTCAAGATTATGGGTTGGAGAAAGAGAAAAAAACAGTGTGGCATCCAATTTTTACAGATCTTTATTGATGCATTGCAATTCTGTAATATAGGAACCTGTAAATGATCCTGTAAATAATTAAAAGATGTTGCTGTAACTAGCGGATTGCACAAGAGCAGCACACAGACTGAACATGGATGACAAGTGAGAAAAAAAATCGTCCCACTTTTCTGGATAAAAATCAGACTGATTTTTTTATACAGTTGTATGAACCTACCCATTCTGTTAAGGGTGCTTTACACGCTGTGACATCGCTAACGATATATCGTCAGGGTCACGGAGTTAGTGACGCACATCCGGCGTCGTTAGCGACATCACAGCGTGTGACAGCTAGGAGGGACGATCAACGATCGCAAAAATCGTTGATCAATGACACGTCGCTCCTTTTCATAATATCGTTGGTGGTGCATGCCGCTGGTTGTTCGTTGTTCCTGCGGCACCACACATCACTGTGTGTGACACCGCAGGAACGACGAACATCATCCTACCTGCATCCACCGGAAAAGAAGGAAGGAAGGAAGGAGGTGGGCGGCATGTTCCGGCCGCTCATCTCCTCCCCTCCTCTGCTATTGGACGGCCGTTTTGTGACGCCGCTGTGACGTCGAACACACCTCCCCCTTGAAGGAGAGTTTGTTCGGCAGCAACAGCGACATCGCTGAACAGGTATGTGCGTGTGACGCTGCCGTAGCGATATTGCTAGCTACGGCAGCGATCACCACATGTCGCACGAACGACAGGGGCGGATGCTATCGCTCGCCACATCGCTAGCAATCGCAGCATGTAAAGCCCCCTTTAGTCTGTGAAAATGAGACGGCACTCAAATGTCATCTGATTTTGGTCTGATATCCATGGAGCCATAGGGGTACTTTACACGCTGCGACATCGCTACTGATATATCGTCGGGGTCACGTAGTTAGTGACGCACATCCGGCGCTGGTAGCGACATCGCAGCGTGTAACACTAATGAGCGACGATCAACGTTCTCAAAATAGTTCCAAAACGGTGATCGATGACACGTCGTTCATTTCCTTAATATGGCTGCTGCCACCGTTACGATGTTGTTCGTCGTTCCTGCGGCATCACACATCGCTATGTGTGACACCGCGGGAGCGACGAACATCTACTTACCTCCGTCCACCGTCAATGCGTAAGGAAGGAGGTGGGCGGGATGATACGTCCTGCTCATCTCCGCCCCTCCGCTTCTATTGGCTGGCCGCTTAGTGACGCCGCAGTGACGTCGCTATGAGACCAAACGCACCTCCCCCTTGAGGGAGGGATTGTTCAGCGGTCACAGCGACATCGCTGATCAGGTATGTGCATGTGACGCTGCCGTAGCGATAATATTCGCTACGGCAGCGAGCACCAAATGTCGCACGAGCGACGGGGGCGGGAGCTATAGCACTCGATGTCGCTAGCAATCGCTAGCGATGTCGCAGCATGTAAAGTACCTGTTCTGCTTTATGGCAGCCTGCTAATAGTCATTCATTGCAATTTCTGTTACAACCCCTAGAGGTCTTTGTTATTGTTTTGAATTGCGGAGTTTCTCTTTAAGCAAAATGTATTCTGGGTAACGAACACCCTCCTCCTGAGCTGAGAAGAAGCCTGCAGCCATTTTCTCTTTGGATTTGTCAGGAAAGGACATTCTGACTTACCTCTCTGTACATTCACCCCTGCCTAGTGTAATCCGGTGAGCAAAGCAAATTACATGTGTTAGTGATAGAATCTTAGATGGAAGAGTGTAGTAAATGCATTGTACATTGTAATTCTACATCTTTAGTGTGATCCCTGTCTTGTTTGTATAGATAAGATTTTCTATGTATTGCAGATGCAGTGACCTTTCACCTACATTCTCATAAGAACTGTATCTCATGCACTGTTATGCTATGTTAACTCTGTATTAACACTGTACTGACTCTGTAATCATTTTCTTGTTATAGTTTTTACCCGTATAAAACAGTATCTTGGATATACCGTATTCCGTATTCAACTGCATCTTGGATATTCCTATAGTCACTGTATATTCCACGTATACTGCAATCAAGTTCACATTACCAGCTAATAAATCAAGGCTATTGAACTCCACAGTCTATTTATTTGAAATGTGAACGAGGATTTAGCTGTATGCTAGAGATTCACAGCGTTACGTGAAAGAAGGCAGAACAGTACCCCATAGACTTGAATGGGTGTGTTATCTGATTATTTATCAGAAGGAAAATTGTGCATGCTGCAATATAAACATAAAGGGGCCACATAAGAGATGTATTAAGACAACAACTCAAAATAACAGTAGAACCGAAGCAAAAGAGTCTTTAAATTTGCCCAGTGACAGAGACACCCAAACAAGCCTCAGTTATAAATGTACAAAACATTTTATTTATATAATGCTGTAGGTATGTCAAAAACATATAACAAAAAACATAGAGAAAGGACCAAAGAGAAGAGGTGCTGGAGGGGAGACACCCCACGTGTCCCGGAAACAAGTCAGGGAGAACAAGTCTCCAAAAGATCTAAGAAACCTTCCCAGGGTTTAAATAACCACCAAGTAGATGAAAGCCCGAGAGTGCAAAGGTGGCCTAATGAACCAAAAAGTAGTTCTAAGTATAGCCTAAAGGGCAATGCACCTACCAGGAAGACGGATCACCAGAAGACCGGGGTAGCACGTGGGGACCGGCGTCCCAACACGTGTTTCGCTGTATGTGCTTCGTCGGGGGACAGATAAAACTAGTGCACTGTGTTGGCCTTATAAAGGATACCAAACCCCATTAAAACGCCCCCTCATCATTGCGTCAAGGTAAATAGCACGCAGGGTTGCACCGCGGTGAAGCGTCAGCAGCGGAGACCGGATGGAAGAAAACTTCCTGTGACGTCACAAACACTTCCGGTTCTCCGATGCCAAGGACGCCACCGCGGTCGCGCCCAGGAGGCAGATACCTCCAGCTGACGCGTCACAGAGCCAACCCACTCCAAATAAGGTAAGAAAGGGAACTCACGCCCATTCAGCAGATGAACGGTGATAACCCTGCAAACTAGCAAAGGAAAGAAGGCAAAATCCAGAATCTTGCCACGGCTTGCAGGAGACGAGCTACAAGATGTAAAAGTATTGGAAACGGGACATATGAAAATAGGGAAGGAGGGATGGAAGAGAGAAAAAACAAGCATAGCTGAAGGCACATAAATGTAATACAGACATGCAAAGAGCTCTTAGTATAATATGACATATAATATGAAATGCACATATAAACATACAGAAATACGTAACAGTCATAAATATAGTTATGGGCGAGCTACAATGCATGTTGTTAATAGATCCGGTGTCGTGGACTCTGTGTTCAAAATTTGCTTGTTGGAAGAGTTCGACCTCCTTCCATGGTTTATGTCCCGGTGGGAATACAGGCGGGGGGAATGAGGGCTTGAAATGAACGGGGGTGGATCAATATAAGCTAAGAAACCAAAAGAAACCACTGTTAAAATTGAGAACAAGAGATCACTACACAGATAACAAAACAAACCTAAAAATACTAAGGACTAATTTTTTTTCACATGTTGAATCCGTCAATGAAAAAAAAACCGTTAATCTGTACTTCCCCATTGAATAACATTGGTCTGAGTGCAATCTGTTTTTTTAAAGGATTGCACTTGGACTGCAAATACAGTCGACCTCAGTAAAAAAAAATGGGACTACACTCAGCATTCTGTGTTGTCATAGGAGAACGGGGAGAAACAAATTTTCACATCAGTGAAAAAACTGATGAAACTGTGACTTAAGGCCCATTTCACAAGTCAGTGAAAAACACAGACGTTCTTCACTGACGTGTAAAACACGCACATGTCCCTCCGTATGCCGTGATGCACAGCACACGTGGGTTGTCTATGTGCAATCCGGGCTCCGTTCTCCGTGGTCCGTGATTGCACAGAGAGATCAACTCACCTGTGCTTGCTCCCGCTGTCCATGGTGCTGAACGCTCCCGCGGTGCAGCATCCGGTCGGCGCTGACCCCCGCAGGAGCTACTTCCGGGTCGGCTGTGTCGTGCATTCATGAATATGCACGACAGTAATGAGCCGGCTCAGAAGCAGCAAGCAGAACGGACTGCAGAGAGCGCCGCTGAAGCCGGGTGAGTAAAAATGTTTTTTATTTTATAAGCACGTTTTTTCTGGCACGTGTTTCACGGATCACACCACTACGTGGTCTGTGGGACATCAGTGATGCCAGAAAAAAATGGACATGTCTCCGTGCGGCAATCACGGACACGCGGGTACGCCGCACGAAGACAAGGTCAGTGAAAAATCACTGATGTGTGAGCAGACCCATTGATTATAATGGGTCTGCGTATGTCAGTGATTCTGGTACGTAGAAAAAAAAAGCACAAACGTACCAGAATCATTGACTTGTGAAACAGGCCTAACTCTGATGAAAATCTGAGGAAGCTCTGATGAAATTGTGCCGCCCCCGAGCTATAGGGTACTCGGTCCCGGGCCGTATATGTACAGGGGTGCTGTGTCACGGCTGTGTAATGGCCGATGCCCGGTTCCATGACGCTGGGGGTCGCTTTTAAAAGGGGTTATATACAGGGGAGATTAGAGAGTTTATGTTGTGACGCCACTTGCGGGTTGCGGTTATGGTGATGGAACCGCCGCTGCACAGTCTTTGGCCACTGGGGCTGGGGGTAATGGCAGCCTGGATGTTGGGCCCTCTGCAAGTAGGGCTGAGCCCCAGGGGGTATATGATGGAGTGCGGCGTGAAAACAACGTAGACCACATGATGGCAATGCAGTGCAACTGTTGTTTACTCACAGCGATGGTAATGCTGGACGGCTGGTTCAGAACCCTGGTCCCTGTAGTGCCAGTGCCGCTGTGGTAAGCTGGTGTCTTCTTTATTTTTGTGGAACCCCATGGCTTGGAGCGTCTGGGGGTTCCACTCCAGTTAGTCCTCAGGCTCTGGTCCGTACGGCAGGCAGTGTGAACCCTGCAGGATCGGTGTTCTGTTCCGGTCCCTAGCTCTCTGGTTACTGCTGGTGCCCCCGGATTCTTGGATCAGTGAGGTCCTGGATGGTCCCCTCCCTGTGCAGGTATTTGTCAGGCAGCTTAAAGTGTTCACCTAACCGAGGGCTCTGTGCCCATCGGTGCTTTGGTTCCAGGGGTACCTGGCTGTACCCTCCCTGGCAACCACTCTCCTGCGCCACCTAAGTTACTGTTAAACGACCCTGTCTGGAGACACGTCCGTTCCCTTCCACTGTCACTACCGGACTCCCTCACTGTCTCTCTCCTCCCCCCGGGTTGTTAGCTAGAGGACTGCATCGGCTCCACCCCTAGGTGGCCATCCATTGGGTCTCCAACTAGTCAGTCACCCCTTATTGGGTGACGGAAACTGGGGATGTTTATGTGTTTTGATGTTACCGGCACTGGTCTTCCAGGTCCCTGGGGGTAGGCCCTGCAACTTTGGCCTCCAACACACATCCGTGCCGCCAGTACGTATTTGGTATGTTTTTGCACGTACCGGCGGCACGGAGACACATACAAAAATGTTACCCTATGGTAACAGGCATACACACGTAAAACCACACGGAACGTGTGTCCGAGTCGTTTGTACGTGTGTGCGTTTTTCCTCACGCACAACATGTCCGTTTTTCTTCGGCATCACGCAGGCACGGAACCGCTAAAGTCAATGGGTCCATGCTTGCACGTACGTGACACGTAGCATGTCCGTGTGCTACCCGTGCTGTCCGTGTGCGTTTTTAATCGAAAAAACACCTACACATGTTACCAATCCTGCAGTTCAATTAGGTCCAATTAGACACACCAGTATCTCATGATGATGATTTTTCTACGTCATTTTTAATGAAAAATGGATCATTTCAAACGGATTGCACACGGGCATGACACGTACGTATCTCACGCATACGCGGACATTCCACACGCACACACGGCGAGCATACGCCATCATACGGATATCAAACGTACCGGTGAAACAGACAAAAAATGGAACACGGACCCGAAAAACGGAGCGCGAGACACGCACGTGTTTTTTGCGGAAGTGTGGCAGAGACCTTTGACAGGATGCAGTACCTGGTAGAGCCCTGATGGGTTCAGGGGCGCTACAAAATCACTGATGAAATATGGTCTGTTTTTCTTGTACAGAAGTAAAACCTGAAGTTTGAAGAAATCTTTACGCGTCATTCACACTTCAATTTTTAGTATAAGATTTCTATTTGTGGTTTTCACGGACAGCACTTGTACTTGTCCTAGTGTGACGCCCTGGACACCCCAGGGGTCACAGGTCACTACACACACCACATACACCCCCACCCCAGTAAGGTACCATCAGTCAACCAAAGACCTGATTGCCTCCCTCAGAGTCAGACAGGCACACCAGGTGGGCAGAGTCAGGCGGATAGACTCGCCCCCCGAGGAGTCTGCTGGCCTGAGGCAGGAAAACACGAGGGACTTGAGTTTTAGGATTGGAAGAGAGAGGAGCTCAGTTCTGCTTAGGGCCTAGGTTGGAGCCTAGGACCCCAGATCAGTCAGGCAGGCAGACGGTAGTGGCCGCCTGCAGGAGGTCGGGAATACGACCGGTGGAACCGTAAGGGACCGGGACAGGGTAGTGGCCTGCCGGAACCGAACCGGGGAGCCAACTGGATACCGGAGCACCAGGCAGGGTACTCAGACCCCGAACTAGGCTATAAGCCACCACCATAGTCAAATCAACTGATTGCGGTCTGGACCTCAGGGGTTGATTCCCACCTAAGTCCCGATTGAAGGCAACAGCCCAACCCGTCCGGATAGGAACCACCGCCAGAGGCAAGAGATCCAAGGGGCCAGCGTCTGCGGGCAAACGGGCTCCTATGACACATATACACCAGGGAGCGGGCTACCAGTGCCCAGGCACAGTAGTCAAGATCACATACAGGTGCAGGAGAAAGGCAGACATTACCAACCTATCTGGAGAAACTGCAGCCGGCTGCGTGCCCCGTTCGTCACCCCGTTTGGTTTACCAGCGCCTCCCGTGTCTTGTATCAGAGTGAGTACACCAGTGCCCTCAGGCACCGCACCGCACCGCCACAGTGCGCCCTGCACCCCGGCCCCTCGCCAGTCGGGCCCCGGGACCAACATCCCCTACCCACGGAGGGATCAACACCTAGCTGCACCCCTACAACGCTCCCGGTGGTGTCCACCATCACCACAACCCGTGGGTGGCGTCACGAACTTTACAACACAACCACCCCACAACCCCTGAGTGCACCGCCACTACACCCTTCCAGAGCAACGTGACCCCCAGGTCTGGAGGCGCTCGAGCCACCGACACACGAGCCCGGACCCGAGCGGCTCGGTGGTCGCAGCCGAGGCCACGGGGCGGTACAGTAGTCTACAGGGCCTTTCAGATACCTATCTATTTGCTGCCCGTAGAGTCCGTGGAAAAATGCGTAGACATGTCCAATCTTGATCAAAGTGTCAGATCAAAATCGTCAATGCAAGTCGATAAATCAGTGAAAAAAATTCAGACTGCATAGACAATGAATATAATAATTTGACACACAGAATAGTAATGTCTGGGGGGAATAGAATGCTCAGCTTAGTCCGCCTACAGGGTCAGTGACCGGACCTCCACCACCACCTGAGTTATGCCGGTATTTGGACCAAAGACTGCAGGAGAGACCAGATCTACTACCTGAGATATGAAGACAGGGGTGAGATCATTCCACTTTTGAGTCGTTTATGCGCACGTTTGATCATACATATGACATGTATTGTGTAATGGGCATTGTTATCATCAAGGGTAAATTTTTAGCTGGGTTACCATGTTCATTCTGAAATCCACCTTGTGGACAGGGTATGAATATAACAAATAACTGGTACTTCATAGGGATTGTGTGCCGGGTACATGTTGTGCTTTTATATATCGGTTATAATTATCCCATGTTAGTATGTTGTTTTGTAAAATGATATCTATACATCCACTGATGGTTTAAGTACCTATATAGTTAAAGAATTATTGATACTATATGTGCTATAACAACATACACACATATACTGTATGTATAAGGAAGACTTTGGTACCTATCAATTTACTGATTTTTCTTATGCCCAATTGAAGTCATAGATTTATTTGAAAAGAGTACATGTGGTTGGGCAGCAGCGGACTGGAGTACCTGGGGCCAACCAGGAAAAAATCAATCTTGGGGCCCACCAGCACCATGCAGTTACCGTACTGTATATAGCAGGGGTGGGATTCAAATTTTTAACAGGTTCTCTGTAAACCCCGCCCATTTGAAAACTACACCCATTCTGTAACCATACCCATTCTGTTAGCCACACCCATTTTCACGCAATTTCCTCAACCAAAAAATACAAGTAATTTAAAGTAAAATCTCCTTCCCCTTCTATACCTTCACTCTCCTGTCCAGCACCAGTTGTTCCCGTCACTGTCAGTCTTATTGTAGTAAATGATTTTTCTACAGTTTTTAAAAATTATTACTAAAGGAGCCCTGCTAAAATTGGAATGGACAACTTTCCCCATACAGATCCCATCCCATGTGGTCTCTTGCCCCCTGCAGATCCCATCCCATGTGGTCTCTTGCCCCCTGCATATCCCATCCCATTATGGCCTCTTTCCCCTGCAGATCCCATCCCATTATGGCCTCTTTCCCCTGCAGATCCCATCCCATTATGGCCTCTTTCCCCTGCAGATCCCATCCCATTATGGCCTCTTTCCCCTGCAGATCCCATCCCATTATGGCCTCTTTCCCCTGCAGATCCCATCCCATTATGGCCTCTTTCCCCTGCAGATCTCATCCCATTATGGCCTCTTTCCCCCTACAGATCCCATCCCATTATGGCCTCTTTCCCCTGCAGATCCCATCCCATTATGGCCTCTTTCCCCTGCAGATCCCATCCCATTATGGCCTCTTTCCCCTGCAGATCCCATCCCATTATGGCCTCTTTCCCCTGCAGATCCCATCCCATTATGGCCTCTTTCCCCTGCAGATCCCATCCCATTATGGCCTCTTTCCCCTGCAGATCTCATCCCATTATGGCCTCTTTCCCCCTACAGATCCCATCCCATTATGGCCTCTTTCCCCCTACAGATCCCATCCCATTATGGCCTCTTTCCCCCTACAGATCCCATCCCATTATGGCCTCTTTCCCCTGCAGATCCCGTCCCATTATAGCCTCTTTCCCCCTACAGATCCCATCCCATTATGGCCTCTTTCCCCTGCAGATCCCATCCCATTATGGCCTCTTTCCCCCTACAGATCCCATCCCATTATGGCCTCTTTTCCCCTGCAGATCCCATCCCATTATGGCCTCTTTGCCCAGCAGATCACATCCCATGTGCTCCTTTTCCCATATAGCTCCCATCTTATGTGGCTCCTCTCCCCATATAGCTGCCATCTTAATGCGGCTCCTCTACCCATATAGCTCCCATCTTATGTGGCCCCTCTCCCCATATAGCTGCCATCTTAATGCGGCTCCTCTCCCCATATAACTGCCATCTAAATGCGTCTCCTCTCCCCATATAGCCACATATAGCTGCCATCTTATGTGGCCCCTCTCCCCATATAGCCACATATAGCTGCCATCTTAATGTGGCCCCTCTCCCCATATAGCCACATATAGCTCCCATCTTATGTGGCCTCTCCCCATAGTCACATATAGCTGCCATCTTAATGTGGCCCCTCTCCCCATATAGCCACATATAGCTGCCATCTTATGTGACCCCTCTCCCTGCATCTTCGGCTCACTGAGCGCTTACCTGCTCCAAGCATCGGCGGCCTCTCCTCTGTCTTCCGTCCTCCGCGGCTCTCTGCACACTAAGGGTATGTGCGCACTAGGTGTTTTTTTCACACTGCATTTTTTGTGCGTTTTTGGCCGCAAAAAAGGCACAAAAACGCGATGCGTTTTTACCGCGTTTTTGGCTGCGTTTTTGCTCACTGCTTTTTTATGTGTTTTTTTATCAGTGAACAATGCCATTAAAGATTGTTGAAAAAAAAAGGTCTGATGTCATTTCCTTCTTCAATAATGTTCTTCATTCTCCACTAGTGTATGCAGGAGAGCAGACAGCAGCTGCAGAACCACAAGGCTCAGCATGCTCCATCCAGGACTGTATGCAGGAGTTTTTTGCCCTCCAAAAAAATGACGTGGGCTTCGCCATATTTTTGTATGCTAGCCAGGTACAGCAGGCAGTTATGGGCTGCCCCCAACCCCCAGCTGCCTATTTGCACCCGGCTGGGAACCAAAAATATACAGAAACCCTTTTTTTTTTTTTTTATTTCATGAATTTCAATAAATAATTAAAAAAAAAAAGGACGTGGGCTTCGCCCAATTTTTGAGTCCAGCCAGGTACAACTTGGCGTCTGGGGATTGGAATCCGCAGTGAAGGGTGCCCAAGCTTTCTGGGTACCCCCTCTGCGAATTGCAGTCCGCAGCCACCCCAGAAAATGGCGCTTTCATAGAAGCGCCATCTTCTGGCACTGTATCCAACTCTTCCAGCTGCCCTGATGTCGGGTGGCTCGCTGGGTAATAATGGGGTTAGGGCTAGCTGTATATTATCAAGTGGCCCTAAGCCCAAAATTCATGATGTCACGCCAATATTAGACATGGCCACCATGAATTTCTAGTAAAGATAAACAAAAAAACACAACACACAGAAAAATATTTTTATTAGAAATAAAACACAACACAATTAGTGACTCCATCTTTATTGAAATAAAGAAACCCCCTCCTCCGCAGTAATCCTGGGTCAAGGGTCCCGCGCCATCCAATCCGGATCCAATATCCTCTGATCGGTTTGCTGGAAGGCAAAGCGATCTAATGATGTGTCAGGATCAAGGATGTGAATTCCATGACACAGCAGCTGATTGTATAAACGGCTTTTATACCACCAGCTGATGCATCAGTGCAAAAAAAAATAAATAAAAAATACACACTTCTGTGCAGACTCCTGTCAGACTGATCTCTGCAGGACCCGGCGGTAATCAGCTGATGAAGTCTCCTGACGGCATCAGCTGATAGTTTAGCCAGCCGGGTAGTAAAAAGCCGGCGTCACCGCTGTCACTGTCACTGTCAGCTGATTCTGTCAGGTGACCGCATCAGGTGATCAGCGCCAGGTCCTGCAGCTATCGGAGGTGTCCCGGCCGTCTGCACACACCCGGAGCAGGGGTGGCGGTACCGGGAGAGGAGCTGGGAGCGGACATGGCACCGGGAGGCTGCAGACAGGTGAGTATGACATTTTTTTCTCTACTGTTCACTTTTGACTTTGCAGCTGCTTCCATCTCCTGCCCGTACATGGCGCCGCACGGGAGCCGACATGGCGCCGGACGGGAGATGGATTCTTCTTTGTTTACCAACAGAAGGAATCCTCTTCCTGTACACGTCACTGTACTACCCACCCCTTGCGTTTAGAGCCGCGTTTTTAGTCATAGAAACGCAGCTATATTTGCAATTTTTCATTGCGTTTTTGAACATCTCATTGAACTCAATGGGTGGAAAACGCAGTGAAAAACGCAGAAATAATTGACATGCTGCGTTTTTGTGGTCACCACAAAAACGCAGCTACAAAAAAGCGCTGTGTGCGGACGGCACTTCTGAAAACCCATAGACATTGCTGGGGAAGCAATGTCACATAGTTTTCTGCAAAAAAAACGCGGTTAAAAACGCAGCAAAAACGTCTAGTGCGCACAGGGCCTGACGCTGACAGACGGCAGGAGGAGCTACCTCCCCACACTGCCGTGACCTCTGCAGCGTCAGCACGTCGCTGCACGCCGGGTCAGGGTCCACTGAACCCGGAAGTGCGGCGAATACGGAGGTATAGGGATTCATTTGTGTCAGTGTCTTAAAGAGACACTAACACAAATGAATACAGGGAACCGGATCGCTGGAGCTGTTTCTTGCCGGTTCTGGGAACCAGCTGCTATTTTAATAACCGGTTCTCCAGAACCGGCTGAATCCCACCCCTGACTGTGCAGACATTTCGATGGAATGAAATAAGGGTTAATGTTACTGATCTGATTGCCCACAGTCTCCCTGCTTGCCGCTGCAGAGGGAATGGGATTGTCACTAATCATATCGGCAATGAGCAGATATGATCAGTGAAATTACCGGCCAGGGGGGGCCCTCTCACACATATCCATAGGGGCCCAGGGGGGGGGGGGGGGTGTGGCCATCAATAGCAGGGGCCCAACGGGGGTTCTCCCGACCGCCTGGGGGGCCAGGCCGCCCCTGTGGTTGGGTGTATATATTTAATCTCACCTATCTCCTGCGTGTAATTGGTTTTTGAGTGGACAAACAATCCCCTAATTTTTTAAGAAATTGTTTCTGTCCTGATGGTATTTACTATTCTGGACGGCCGGATCAGTTTCAGTTTTAAATGTATATGTAGTGCCCCACGGGGCAGGTGTTTTAACCTTCTCGTTGCCGGGCCAGGGATGCAGATTCCTCTGCGATGTCACAGAGTGGCCTGGCCCGGTTCCGTTACCCTGAGGCATACAGGAGGGGAGGAAAGGCGGTGGAAGGAAGGCAGGATGGAGGATGGGGATGGTAGTGACGGGTAGGAAAGTCTTTTATAATCATGACAACACCTGTTGTACGTGGCCAGGGATGGGCCGCCGCTCCGAGTGCTCCTCTCCAGTTCTAATGGTGAGGGTCGCACCTGGGATGGTGTCGCTCCCCACAGGCGGAGCGGGGTTACCCCAGGAAGGATGATGGACTTCGGACGGGGGTGGTGGTAATCCCCGTTGGTGCCGCAGGTCTGGGCGACAGCGACGGTAAAGGAGAGGCAGAGACAGGGGCTTCGATTCCAGGTTTTTTATTCATAAGTCATTCAGGTGCTGCCCCAGAGTACTGATCTCCGCCACAATGGGCTCCAGCCGATCCCGGATCCGTGAAAGGTCAAGTCCAGTGTGTATGTCAGCCTGTGAGCCCTTCCTACTTTTATGCGCTAAGTATCGGACCCTCGTGGCGTGAAGCACTTGGGGATTCCTGTGTCAGTAAAGTGTTCCGTTCTGTATGCTGATAGCGCAGTTCCGATGTGGGGCTCGTCGTGGACCTCAGCCCTGGATTCTATATGCTATTTGGCTGCAGACTATTTGACCCACAGAGCTGCTCGCGGCACGTCCACTCTGCTCAGTGTCTGAAGCTGTTCTCCGCTTGTTGTAGTTGTGTTGTGTGTCCCAAGCTGTTGCCACCAGCCGTTGCCAAGGACTGGTTCACTACTCTCACTAGTTCAACCCGCTCTTCCCACTGTGTGCTCCTGACTCCCCCTCGTGGTTGCTTCTCCCTGAACCTGAGTCCCTGATTCCAGTGGATTGGGGAGCCCCTGGTGCGGTGGCGTCCTGTAAACCCACTGCTGTAGTGGCCCCCTACTATGACCCAACCCTGGCCCAGTCCCCATTGGGGAGGGCAACCCATTGTTACTGTGGGTTGATGTTGGTGGAAACCAGTACCGACCTTCCATGGACCCGGGATAAGTACTACACCCTATTGGGGGTGCAGTACCCTGTGGTGCCTAAAACCTCAGGGGCACCAGATATAGTTAGTCTATTTTAGGTAATCCCAATTAAACGTTATGTTTTATTAACAAATGATGCTATATTGAATTTGAGTTAAATGTGGAGTGCCCCACGGGACAGGTGTTTTAACCTACTCGTTGACGGGCCAGGGTGCAGATTCCTCTGCGTCGTTACAGGGTGACTTGTCCCGTTTCCGTTTCCCCCGAGGCTTACAGGAAGGAGGATTGGAGGGAGGCAGGGTGGATGGAGGTAGTGGTCAGGGGTTTAGGAAAGTCTATTAGGATCGTGACACCACCTATGGTATGCGGCCAGGGATGGGAGCCACCGCTGCAGGGACTCTCACTGGAGCAGATGTCAGGTGCAGCCGGGATGGTGTCGCTTCCCAAAGGCAGAGCTGGATTACGCCGGGAGGATGGCGGGGGTTTAGTGTTAGTCCCTGTTGGCGCCGCAGTGCTGAGTGATGACGCCGGTTAAAGGAGAGGCAGAGGCAGGGGCTTCAGTTCCAAGTCTGTTTACTCACAAGTCTTTTAGATGCTGCCCGAGGTGCCGATTTCTGCCGCGATGGGCTCCAGCCGATCCCAGATCCGTCGGCGGTCACCGCCAGTGCTTGTGAAGGTTTTTAGTGAAGTGTCCCTCTGCAGCTATCCAGAACCCGAGCTGAGCCTCCTGCTCCAAGCCACAGGTCACCGAAGAAAGAGGAAACACCAACTCCAGTTGTCAGTGCTAGATGAAGTTGTGTCCAGGAAGGTTCTGTCTAAAGTGCGATGGTTGCTCCTACCTCTACTCCATGTGGTGCCCTCCCACAGTGGTTGTCCTAGCGACCAGCAAGTCCAATGCTTTGTGATGGCTGGCTCCCGTCTGCCTTAGTCCAACCCCCTGTGAGTAAGCACCTGCTGTTTGTGTGTGTGTGTTTTGTGAAGGCACCGGCAGGTTAACCCCCTCCTGAACCGGAATAGATATTACCCTTGAAAAGTGGTGTAATACCCTGTGGCGCCTGAAGCCCATGGGTGTCACATTCCCTGGTGGCAAATGGCAGCACTCCCAGGCTGCAACATTTTACAAAGATTACCGCATTTTTGTTATGCGTTAAACCAAAACATTATGTCTTCCCTTTATGGGAGGCACAGCAAATAAACATTTCAAACATTTTCAACTGTTTCAACAAAGTCAGCAAGTCATCAAGACAGTTTCCAAGTGCAGCATAGAAAATCGACATTAACTTTTCTTATGCAAGAAAATATTTACTATCACTCTTTCTTGTCTGCTGCTGGTGGAGATGGCTGTACAAGGAAACCGGTCCCGGCTCCCTGGTTCTGGACACTCATGGGACAGCCTCTTGCAAAATGTCCCGCTTTACCACAACGGCGACAGATGGGCTGCCCATCGGCAGTATACCGATCAGGAACTTGGGACAACGGGTCCTTACGGCGTCATCGCCATGGAAGGTCATCAGCACTGGAAGCCAGTTCAATGGACACCGGTAGCTGTTTCACCTGCTTGGACTGCACTACATGGATTAAGGCAGTTACACACTTGATGAGTTCCTGGATCTGGAGTCCTCAATCATTGGGGACATCCTTCTCCACAGCTTGCTCTTTGGCATCTACATTTAGCTTGGAAGTGGACACAGGATTGGACCGAGATGGTTCACGCAGCACTTGGATGGCCCAGTCTTTGAATTCGGCAAAGCTGATGTCTGGGTGTTGCATGGCTACAATGCGCAGCTGGCTCCGGTGGGCATCAGAAAGCAGCCCCTCCAGAAACTGGTCGGTCAGTAGGCGATTTTCATCCCCCACCTCCGCTGGTGCCACCTGCTTGACTGCTTTCATTACCTCCTGCAGATTTAAGGCACAATCCCGTATGCGCTCCTGAGCCCTTTGCTTGCATCCATAGAACCGCATTTTTATCTCAGACGGTGTACAGGTATCAAAGGTTACTTTCAGCTTGGCTAAAATGTCCTTCACCACCCTCTTGTCAGTCTCCGGCCAAGACCTGACCTCCCTCCGGGCTGCTCCGGTTAACTGAGCAATGAGGATGTTAGCTTTCTGGTTTCCGTTAAAGGGTAGATACGGAATACGCCATACAGTCGCTCCTTGTAGTCAGACAAGGTGTAGGCTTCTCCAGAATACTGTGGCAGCCAGGCCGCTCCCGGGAGGTAAGGCATGGTAAATGGGATCACCGGAGCAGCGGCTACTGCAGCAGGGACAGCCTCTGCTTCCTTCTCAGCGGACATACAGTATTACTTTTGAGTCTCTGCTTGCTGACTGGCTCTGCAGCGGAACTCCGGTTCGCGCCTTTTCCTGTGGTGTCCGCCCACGAAGATAAGCCCTCTCCGTTCCCGCGCTTTGCAGTAATGGCATCTGCCGATTTTGCTAATACACCACATACAGTCCATTAAACAGAAAGTTCAATAGGTGCACAGTACCCGATTGTTGCGGGCACAAATATCCTGTTTGTGATGCCAAATGTAGCACCCCACGGGACAGGTGTTTTAACCTACTCGTTGCCGGGCCGGGGTGCAGATTCTTCTGCGTCATCACGGGGTGGCCTGGCCCGGTTCTGTTGCCCCGAGGCATACAGGAAGGGGGATTGGAAGCAGGCAGGGAGGATGGAGGTAGTGGTCGTAGGTTTAGGAAAGTCCATTAGCATCATGATGCCACCTGTGATACATGGTCAGAGATGGGGGCCGCCGCTGCAGGGTCTCTCACTGGGACATATGTCAGGTGCAGCCGGGATGGTGTCGCTCCCCACAGGCGGAGCGGGATTATCCCGGGAAGATGGCGGAGGTTTGGTGGTAGTCCCCGTTGGGGCCGCAGCGCTGGGCAATGGCGCCGGTTAAAGGAGAGGGGGCTGCGGTTCCAAGTCTGTTTACTCACAAGTCTTTTAGACGCTGCCCGAGGTGCTGTTCTCTGCCACGATGGGTTCCAGCCGATCCTGGATCCGTCAGCGGTCACCGTCGGTGTCCGTAAAGGTTTTTAGTGAAGTGTCCCTCTGTAGCTATCCGGAACCTGGGCCGAGCCTCCTACTCCAAGCCACGGGTCCACAAGGAAAGAGGAAACACCAACTCCAGTTGTCAGTGCTAGGTGTTATCCCAAGCTGTGCCCAGGAAGGTTCTGTCTAAAGCTGGGGTCTCAAACTCGGCTGGGTGTATGGGCCCCCACAGAGGAAAAAAAATAATCTGAGGGGCCGCATTCTTTGCAGGACAAAGTGGCATTTTTATTGGTACTATATTTTTTTTTTTTTTTACACACCTTTGGATCACTGGTTTTGAACACTTTTTACTTGTTTAAACAAAGAACGTGCACGTTTGTTATAATAAATATAGAAAAAAACCCAAAAACAAATATTTTTGATGGTAAAAAAAATGTCATGCCTGAGGTTTAATATACTTATTTTTTTAACATTTTATCGCTTTCTTGTAACTATTCGTGTTACAATTAGCACCATATAGTAATTTTGGCAAACAGTAATGTTCCCTATCTTGTTGTAATGTGCCCAACCTTGTCCCTTTGTAGTATTGTTCCCCATCCTACAGTAATGTGCCCATCCTTGTCCCCATCCTGTAGTAATGTGCCTCAACCTTGTCCCCTTCTTATAGTAATGTTCCCCATCTTTGTCCCCATCTTGTAGTAATGTGCCTCATCCATGTCCCCATCCTATAGTAATGTCCCCATCCTATAGTATTGTCAGCAGCTTTGTCCCCATACTCTAGTAATGTGTCCATCCTTGTCCCAATCTTATAGTAATGTTCCCCATCCTTGTCCCCTTGTAGTAATGTCCTTATCCTGTAGTACTGTGCCCATCCTATAGTAATGTCCCCATCCTAATGTCCCCATTTTCTAGTAATGTATCCATCCTTGTCCCCAGCCTATAGTAATGTTCCCCATCCTATAGTAATGTCCCCATCTTATAGTATTGTTTCTATTCTTGTCCCCATCTTATAGTAATCTTCCCCATCCTTGTCCCCTTGTAGTAACGTCCATATCCTGTAGTACTATGCCCATCCTATAGTAATGTCCCTATCCTATAGTAATGTCCACATCCTATAGTAATGTGCCCACCTTGTCCACATCCTATAGTAATGCCCCCATCCTATAGTAATGCCCCTATCCTATAGTAATATCCTCAGCCTTATACCCATCCTATAGTAATGTTCCCCATCCTTGTCCCCTTGTAGTAATGTCCCTACAAGGGGACAAGGATGGGGATAATGTCCCTATCCTGTAGTACTGTGCCCATCCTAGTCCCCATCCTATAGTAATGTGCCCATCTTTGTCCCCATCTTGTAATAATGTGCCCATCTTTGTCCCCATCCTGTAATAATGTGATCATCCTTGTCCCCATCCTGTAGTAATGTGCCCATCCTTGTCCCCATCCTGTAGTAATGTTCCCATCCAATAGTAAGGTCCCCATCCTATAGTAATGTCCCCATCCTATAGTAATGTCCCCATCCTATAGTAATTGGCCCACCTTGTCCCTATCCTATAGTAATGTGCCTATCCTGTAGTATTGTGTCCCATCACTGTCTCCTTTAACTAATCTTCCCATGCAGGTCCTCTTCGTGTAGTCATGTGGCCTTTCCTGGTTCTCTGCTTGTAGTTATGTCCTCCCAGGCGTTTTCCGTTTTTCCATTTTTTTTCCTCTTTCTTCCGAGAGCCATAACGTTTTTATTTTTCTGTCAATCTTGCCATATGAGGGCTTGTTTTTTGCGGGACGAGTTGTAGTTTTCAACGAAACTATAAGTTTTACCATATAGTGTACTGGAAAACAACAAAAAACTTTAAAGTGCGGAAAAACTGCCAAAAAAATTGTGATCACACAATAGTTTATGGGACATTTTATTCACCTTGTTCACTATATGGTAAAACTGATGTGTTGGTGTCATGTGTCAGGTCAGTACGAGTTTGTAGACCCCAAACATGAATAGGTTTACTTGTATCTAAAGAGGTTAAATAAAATTCACAAGTTTGTGAAAAAAAAGTGGTGCACGTTTTGAGCCATTTTCCAAAACCCGTAACATTCTCATTTTTCGGTATCTATGGCTTGGTGAGGGCTTATATTTTGTGTCTCAAGCTGACATTTTTAATGGTACCATTTTTGCGCAGATGCTACGTTTTGATCGCCTGTTATTGCATTTTGCGCAAAATTTGCAACAACCAAAAAACGTAATTTTGGATTTGGAATTTTTTGCCGCTACGCAGTTTATCGAACAGATTAATTGATTTGATATTTTGATAGATCGGGCATTTCTGAACGGGGCGATTTCAAATATGTGTATATTTATTTTTTTTAAACCCTTTAATTTTCAAGGGATGAAGGAGGGTGATTTGAACTTTTAGGTTTTTTTAATTTTTTTTTTTAACTATTGTTAACTTTTTTTTTTTATTTTACTAGGTCCCTTAGGGGACTAAAAGGATCAGTAATCTGATGGCTCTTCCATATCTCCAGATCAGTGCTACAGAGCTGAGATCTGCAGATATGCTGCTCTACTTTCAATGCTGGCACTATGCCAGCATTGCGAGCAACTGACTCCTGTTAGCTACAGGCATCATCACATGGCCCTGTGCTACCATGGCAACCACCGGAAGTCACGTGTTCACGTCATGTGACTTCCGATTGGGGGGGGGGGGGGTAAGTCATCATAATGGCTGTCTGCATATATATCTTGCTGCCAGATTCTGGCAGCAACATGTAAGGGGTTGATAGTTGCGGGTGGAAGCAACTCCACTCGTGACTAACAGGCACACATGGCGGGCAATTGACCCCCCAGGCCGCCCTCCCAACCGCTGTTAAAGGGCCGACCGCCTACTGCATGATGTCATTATAACATATACATGGCTGCGCACAGTGAACTGCGCACAGCAGTTTCTCCTGTACTGTGATGCCACGGGGCCGGCACTGACACATTTACAGGTGCAGATGCTGCCAGCTGACACTATTATAGTACAGGAGACATGGCCGCGCGCAGTTCACTGTGCGCGGCCATGTGCGTTATGGTGTCATGCCAGGGCCGCCATTTGCGCATTACTGCCCTGGTGTAGGGGCCGCCCGGTGAGCAGAAGTAAAGAACCCGCTCGCTCCCAGAAAGCTGCCCCCCCCCCCCCCTGCAGCTCTGCACTAACCTATGTGATCTGTGTAGAGCAGGGGAGGAAGCTACCGGGAGATGAACGGAGGCTGTTGGACTCCAGTAGGTGAAATTAGTAATTTCAGGACCTTTCAGGTCATGTGCCTGTTCACATGACCGGTGAAGTGACAGGTCCTGTTGTTCAGCTGCTGCAGCCTCCGTGCAGCTCCAAGCGGCTCCTCTCCTTGTCTGCACCGATCAGAAACTGCAAGATGTGGTAATGTATAGTGTGTGCAAGGAAATGTGCTTGTTGTGAGGCTGTAAGCAGGGCCGGCTCCAGGTTTTTGTGGGCCCTGGGCGAAAGAGTCTCAGTGGGCCCCATCCACACATAGACATGCACAGAAACATACACATACATGCATACATACATATTTAAAGAGAAATTCACAAAAACACATAAATAGACATAAATCTATACACAGTCACTGACACACAGACACATCATACACATAGACACATTAGCGATATTTCTAATATTGGGAAGCCGGCAACAGCCTCATTCACCTCCCCCACATGTCTCCATCCAGCTCCTCCTGGGCATGTGTCTATGCCACGCTGATTGGTGGCCGTCACTAACAGACATGGCCACACAGAGCACACTGACTCTGCTGTATATACACATCACAAGAGAGGCTGGGGACATATACATTACCTGGGGGCATACATATTACTGAGGAAAGGGGTATACAGCAATGGGGGGCATACAGCTCCAGAGGGGGGCAGTGGCTCTGGGGTGGGAGGACAAACAGCTCTGAGGTGGGGGGGGTGACAAGCAGCTCTGCTGGGTATACAGCTTGGGGGGGTATACAGCACTGGGGTGGGGGGGACATACAGCTCTCAGGGTATAGTAGTATGCAGCCCCCATATTCCTCCATATAGTGTTATGAAGTCCCCAAAGTCCTCCATATAGTATTATGTAACCCCCATGTAGTATTATGCAGCCCCCATATGGCACAATGCAGCCCCCATATGGCATTAGGCATCTTCATGTAGTATACAGCCCGCATATAGCACAGTGCAAACCCAGATAGCATTAGGCATCCTCATGTAGTATACAGCTGCCATATAGCACAGTGCAGACCCAGGTAGCATTAGGCACCCTCATGTAGTATACAGCCCGTACATAGCACAGTGCAGACCCACATAACACTAGGCATCCTCGGGTAGTATACAGCCCCCATATCATTTAATGCACCCCCATGGTCATCTGGCCACCACGATCACATACATACTCACTTTTCCTCGTTCCCCCGCTGCTCCGGTCTCCTCGGCGCGTCCACCTCTGTCTCTCTGATCTTGCTGCATGCATTTAGTGGTGATGTCACCGAGCTCCACTGCAGAGCTCTCAGAGGCTCAGAGCGCCAACAGTCAGAGCATGGAGAATGATGAGAGAGGGAGCGTCCAGCTCCGTCTCTCATCATTGGTTTCAATTGTATCGGCACCTGCGATGCCGATGCAATTGAAACTGCAATCCTCGGCGGGGGAGGCGGTGAAAGCACTGGCAAAAGGCCCCCCTACCGAGAGTGAGCCCCCCCAGCAGCCCAGGGCCCCGGCATTTGACCGGGTTTGCCGGGTGCTGACGCCGGGCCTGGCTGTGTGTGTATATATGTGCAGCATTTAACAGGGTTGTGTTTGTTAATAGGTGCATGTATTAGAGAGAGCTGTGTATGTAGGTGTATGTAGTAGGGCAATGTGTTTGTATAAATGCATGTAGTAGAGCTGCGTGTGTTTTATATTTGAATGAAGCAGAGCCGTGTGTGTATATCTCTCTGTAGCAGACCCGTGTGTGTATATCCCTGTGGCAGAGCCGTGTGTGTGTGTATAGGCCTGTGGCAGAGTTGCGTGTGTGTATAGGCCTGTGGCAGAGCCATGTGAGTGTTGTTACGATGTGGGGCCCCGAGTGTATGGGGGCCACACGTCAGGTATCGGGATTAACACACACACCGGAACAATTTGTCTCTTTAACAGACCATATGATTTATTAATAGCTCAAATAAACCATGCTAGGTCCCATAACAGAAAGATGCCATGCGTTGGCTTTATCCTCAAAGTCCAACATATAATATACAGTCCACACACTCTTGGACTTCCTCACACGTGTCACTGACCCTTGTCAGTACTTGGCTTTATCCTTAAAGTCCAATCCGGGTTACCTTCCTCTGAAGGCGGCTAGTGTCCTTACCAAGTTCCCCCTGGCTTCAGCCAGGCTTTGCACATGGACCTAAAAGCCCCTTTCCTTCAGGAGAAGGTCTCCTGAGCAGAGCAAAGCACCCTGCTTCTGCTCTCCCCGTCTCCAGTCTATCTAGACTGCCCTAGACACACCCCACCTAGGTTCAGAGACAGGATTGATTTAACCCCTGGAGCCACACCCACAGGTGGTAAGGAGTGTGTAATCAGCATCACACACCCTTCCATGGCTCTGCATGTAATGCAATCCTGTGGAACCACAGGTCCCAGCCAACTTCACATTGCAGAGCACCCATGCTTCTGCAAAACATACCGGCCCTTTGTAATACAGCCGATTGATACGTCACATACCCTCCCCCTCTGTTTAAACCCGTAGGGGAGAACACTTGCCAACGACCTGGGACCGCGAGACAGGGTATCCCCGCCACCATGCCCCACCAGTCGAGAGGGCCGTCCAAGGTGCCCAAGAGCATAAGTCCCTGAGACATCGCCCGACACTTACCAAACCCTGTCGTGTCAGCCTAGGGTTAAAGGACGTCCCCTTTCCGGACAGTTCTCTCCCTGACCCCCCTCCCTGGGCCACAGTAGAAGAGAGACACGTCCTCAGTCAAACCTACAGTCTTGTCCAAACCTAGGCTTTCTCGTGTACCCCCAGGGCTACTGTCGGGAACTCTAAGCTCATAGCGGCCACTATCTAAAGTACATCGCGGGGTACTTCTCTGTCGGCGATTCCTTTTATCGCGTGTCTTAACTACTGGACCGACACGCCATCTTCTACTTCTTTCCTCTGAACAACGGGGAGAAGACGGCTGCTGTCCCCCACACAGTTGGCGTAGCTGCTCTTCAATTTTCAGGTTTTCTTGTCTCAACCGCTCCATGTCACGTACATGGTGTACCCGATGTCCAAGAAGGCTTTGAATGTTTCCAAGACTCTCTACAGTCCCGACACAGACCAACGGAACCATACCAGCTTCCCTGGGTATCTTGCTCTCATTAGCAGCAGGGATTCTTAATCTCACCAATCCCGACTTATTCACCATGTCTTGCATGACTTGTCCGGTTCTTCGAATGACTCTCCCCACCAGAGCCCAGGGTACTTGGACGATATCTTCCGCCAGACTCTGCGCTTTCCTTTTATACTCTAGCTGTCTAGTGGCTTCCTCATTTTGCAGTTGGACCTGCCACTACGAACACATCTGAAGTGCATGTCCTTTAGAATAGCCACCCGCTGCCCAGTAATTTTACTGGTGGACAATATCACTAACTGTTCCGCCTCTGAGGTACAGTAGACCTCACACGCTTCCACAGCTCTCTTAAATTCGTCATGCATGCACTCTGTGGCACACGCTTCTCTTAAGTCCTCAGGTATATCCACCGTGCACTTGACAGAAGTCTCATTCATTCCTGCCGCTTCCACATGCTTGTCCAGTTTAGCTTCCAGAGTCAGCTCTCTTTGGGCCTCCCCTGCTTCAACAAGTTTGGTCAGGATCGACACTCGCTGCTCCATCTGCTCCAAGGCTACCTGGGACCTGGACTGGTACTCTGCCAAGCGACTTCGGAGCTCTGCCACTTCTTTCTCCAGCTCCCTTACTCGACTCTCAGTAGCCTGCCTAAGAAGTATCTCTTGTTGCAGATGGTCTTTGCTCATCCTCTTGAATGAGTCTTCACTTGCGGACCTCTCTGGTCTACGACACACTTTTCCCGAGGCTTCTTCCACCTCTACCCCTCCGGCTTTTCCATGGGGGTGCAACTTTGTCATAGTCACCCCTCTCTTGGGTCTCAGCTGCGTCACCTGCAGCCGCCTCACAGATAGGTGGCTCGTCGGCTCGCTCAGAAGCGGGAGAGGATTCAGCTTTCAACACTGGGGTTGGCTCCTTCTTTATGGCTTCATCGCACGGACCACTGTTGTCCCGATTTATCAGTTTCTCTGGCAGCACGTCACCGCTCGCCAGTGTACCCGCCTTAGCTTCAGAACCCTTGGGTTTCTTACTCTTCTTACCCACGACCTTCTCTATATCCTCCATCTTGGTTTTACCAAGCAGGTTAGGCAGGCTCTCAGTCCTGGATGAGACCTCTGGTCTAGACTTCACCTCCTCAGAGGCTCTCTTCACTTCAGCGCCAGCTGTTTCTTGGGTCTTCACTGCATTATCTTCAACTTCCTCTGGGTTCTCTGCAGTGTCACCCTCAGCCTGGGTGTCACACCCTTCAACATGGCACTCGGTTCCTTTTAGAGATTTGAGGCTGAATTCGCTGTCATCCACCCCAGCACCAGGTAGTTCACCAGTCTGCTCAACCTGACTGTTGGGGATTATTCCTCCCCCCTCACTCTCCAGGATACCATTTCCTATACCACTCTCGCTTGACAGACTATCAGCTTCACCCGGGGAAATCATAGGGAGCACCCCCATTACGTCCTTGGTTGGCTCATTTTCTGCATTTTCACCCTGCTGATTTCTGTCGTTACAATGTGTCAGTTCCGTCTCTGATTCCTTTTTCTTTTATAGGATATCACCGTCTGACTACCATAGCAGTTGTTCCTGGCACCATGTCTTCATTACCCAGCCATGTCACTTTCTCTGCACCCTCAGACGGCATACACTGTGCCCCCTCTCGGCGCTTATTACGTCTTCAGCGTCGAGAGGATGTTTTACCCTTCTCGCTCATCTGTACCTCACTGTACTTGTTTGTCCCCTTTCTAGAGTCAGTGTCTTTACTGGAGTCATCATCCCTCCCCCTGGTGTCCTGGACTAACATGTCCCCGCTTAATCAGGTGTCAGTCTCCTCTCCTGAAACTACTTGGGTTTTAGTGGTCAGACTGTCACTTCCCTTTGGAGACGTCACGTCACTAACTTGCGTCCGTCCATCATTTTCTTTGGTCACCCCTAACTTAGGACAGTCAATTGCCTAACAGGCTGTCTTAGGCGGGGGCCGACTCATTCCGGTGTAATCGGTCCTGGCCTCTGTCTTCCATAAGTCCTTAAACAACTCAAAGTCCTGTCCTATGATAACGGGATAGATCAAATCCCGAACCACACCCACGTCTGGGCGCCCCATACGGTCGGGCGTCTGAATCATCACTCTGGCCAGAGGATATTCTTTAGTGGTCCCATGCACACAGCTTCCTTCTATTGTCCTAACATCCATAAAATGGAGATTGGGCATGGGTCTCACTAAGGTTAGCCAGCTCCCCGGGTCTAACAGACCAGACACGTAGCCCATTCAAGTCCACGGAGCACTTTTGTGGCCTCACATCGGATGGATAGCCTATACCGCAGGTAGGACATAGGTAAGGCAAATCCCATTGCCCCTTGCTATAGTCCACCTGTTCGGCTTGTGAATGCTCCACCCCCTGGTGGGTCACCACCGCTTTGAGGCTCCGCCCCCTGTTGGGTAACTACCCCGTTCCGGGCCTCCGCCCCCTTTTGGGCCTTCCATGCAATGTCCTTAGCCCCCAGTTCACACCGTTCGCCCTTATCTCCCTGGGCACCTAGTGTCCATACTGGGCCCCGAAGAGAACTCTCAAACTGGTCCATGGCTGCGACATCGCTGCACACTGACAGCTCCTGCTGTCCCCGCACCAGGAACTGGTACAGCGCCTCCAGAACGTCCGCAGGGACCATTCCCTCTTTTTGGCTTTCAGCCCCCACTGTTGTCACTGGACCTCCTGGCACCTGCTGTGGGTGCTGCTGGCTCAGGATCCCCTTCATGCTGCAACGAAAAGAGGAACAGGAGGGGTGCTCCAATGGGTAATACCCGGTGGTCAAAGACAGGGGGGGGTTAGAGAACCACTAACCTTTCCGGGTTGTACCGCCCGTACAACCAGGATCTCCAGCCGGTGGTGTATCACTGCTCACCAAACAGGGCCCCGCAATTGCGGGCTGGCCTGGAACCTCCAGTCGCTGGACTCTCACCACTGCAGCACGGAACCCCGCTGACCTGCTGATTCACCGCCAGGTGCTTGAGAGCGCTGTCCCTGTTCGTGGACCCGCCGATCCACCGCCAGCTGCTTGAGTGCGCAGACAAAATTTTCGTGGACCCGCCGATCCACAGCAATACGTCCTAGGCCATTGCCCTTAGCAACCAGGCTGCGTTGCCCCTAGCAACCAGACCGCATGCCCGCATTCTCCACCATATGTAACGATGTGGGGCCCCTAGTGTATGGGGGCCACACGTCAGGTATCGGGATTAACGCACACCGGAACAATTTGTCTCTTTAACAGACCATATGGTTTATTAATAGCTCAAATAAACCATGCTAGGTCCCATAACAGAAAGATGCCATGCCTTGGCTTTATCCTCAAAGTCCAACATATAATATACAGTCCACACACTCTTGGACTTCCTCACACGTGTCACTGACCCTTGTCAGTACTTGGCTTTATCCTTAAAGTCCAATCCGGGTTACCTTCCTCTGAAGGCGGCTAGTGTCCTTACCAAGTTCCCCCTGGCTTCAGTCAGGCTTTGCACATGGACCTAAAAGCCCCTTTCCTTCAGGAGAAGGTCTCCTGAGCAGAGCAAAGCACCCTGCTTCTGCTCTCCCCGTCTTCAGCACACACACTGGAAGTCTAGAGCCAGTCTCTATCTAGACTGCCCTAGACACACCCCACCTAGGTTCAGAGACAGGATTGCTTTAACCCCTGGAGCCACACCCACAGGTGGTAAGGAGTGTGTAATCAGCATCACACACCCTTCCATCAAGGCTCTGCATGTAATGCAATCCTCTGGAACCACAGGTCCCAGCCAACTTCACATTGCAGAGCACCCATGCTTCTGCGAAACATACCGGCCCTTTGTAATACAGCCGGTTGATACGTCACAGTGTGTATATAGGCCTGTGGCAGAGCCGTGTGTGTGTATAGGCCCGCGGCAGAGCCGTGTGTGTATATCCCTGTGGCAGAGCCTTGTGTGTATATCCCTGTGGCAGAGCCGTGTATGTGTGTATAGGCCTGTGGCATAGCCGTGTGTGTGTATAGGCCTGGGCAGAGCCGTGTGTGTATCTAGGCCTGTGGCAGAGCCGTGTGTGTATCTAGGCCTGTGGCAGAGCCGTGTGTTTATATAGGCCTGTGGCAGAGCAATTTTAAGCCACCCCCCTAACCACACCCATTTTGCAATCTGACACGCCCACATCCAATCCTTTTCAGCACTGCTGATCACATTGTATAAGGCTGCGTGCCCACGATCAGTATTTGCAGCATTGTGGATGTAGCGTGTTTTTGCTGTGTCCAAAACGCTGCGTTGTACAGTACAAGCACAGTGGAGGGATTTCTAGAAATCCCGTGCCCACTGTGCTTGTTTTTTCTGCAGCAAACACTGACCTGCGGAGCGTCTTTCCAGACTGCAGCGTATCAATTGTTTGCTGCACTTGCATGCGTCCTCCGTAGGGAGAACACAGCAGGAGACCACAGCGCACTGAACCCTGATTGTGGGCACAGGCAGCTGCGTTCTCCTGCGGAGGAGACATGCAGCCCCGCAGGTCAGGACCCGCTGCCTCCAGGACACAGTGAGTCCTGATCGTGGGCACAGGCATAGGCACATATACGGTACATATTTGAAGACAAATTCCCTAAAATACATATAAACAGACAAATCTATACACAGTCATCTGCACTGACATACATAGATATATACATCATACATTTACAGACATTGGAGGTAATAATATGGGGAAGCCGGCAGCAGCAGCACTCACCTACCCCGCTTGTCTCTATCCAGCTCCTCCTCGGCATGTGATCACTTGGCATCACCTTAACAGACCTAGCCACGCACAGTGCACACTGACACCGCTGTGTATGTATCACAAGGGAGGATGGGGGTTTATATACTAATATATAAAATCCCCATCCTCCCTTGTGATACATACATAGCATATATATATATATATATATATATATATATATATATACATACATACACACATATACACTGTATATCTATACAGTATATACAGCACAGGAGGGGCTGGGGGCTACAGTATATACAGCACAGGAGGGGCTGGGGGCTACAGTATATACAGCACAGGAGGGGCTGGGGGCTACAGTATATACAGCAGAGGAGGGGCTGGGGGCTACAGTATATACAACACAGGAGGGGATGGGAGCTACAGTATATACAGCACAGGAGGGGCTGGGGGCTACAGTATATACAGCACAGGAGGGGCTGGGGGCTACAGTATATACAGCACAGGAGGGGCTGGAGGCTACAGTATATACAGCACAGGAGGGGTTGGGAGCTACAGTATATACAGCACAGGAGGGGCTGGGGCTACCGTATAGTCAGCACAGGAGGGGCTGGGGGCATAGACAGTACTTGAGGGGCATACATATTAGGCCTGTTTCAGATGTCACTGATTCTCGTATGTATGTGCTACTTTTTATACGTACCAGAATCACTGACCTATGCAGACCCATCATAATCAATGGGTCTGCACACACATCAGTGATTTTTCACTGACCGTGTCTCCGTGCGGCGTACATGCATATCCGTGAATACCGCACAGAAACATGTCCAGTTTTTTTCTGGCATCACTGATGTCCCACAGACCACACTATGGTGTGATCCGTGAAACACGTACCAGAAAAACACGGACATTTAAAATAAAAAGCTTTTTCAATTCACCTTCTCCAGCGATGCTGAGTTCGGCAGCTGCTCTCTGCTTCTTCCTGGCTGGTTCATTATGGCATGCATATTCATTTATGCAGCCAGAGCCAACCCGGAAGTAGCTGCAGAGGTGAGAGAGCGGTGGCTGGATGCTGGATCGCGGGACTCTTCCTCACCATGGAGAGCAGGAGCGGGGGCAGGTGAGTATATGTCCATGTGCAATCACGGCGTACGGATCACGTATCATGGATTGCACATGGACAACCACTGTGTACCGTGAATCACGGAGTATGAAGGGACATATGCGTGTTTAACACGTCAGTGAAGAGCGTCTGTGTTTTTCACTGAGGGGCATACACGTTACTAAGGGGTATACACATTACTGGGGGAAATAAACTTTACTGTGGGGCATACAAATTACTGGTAGCATAGATATTACTAAGGAGCATATAGCTCTGGTGTTGGGGCTTATACAGCTCTGGGGGCACATACAGCTCCGATGGGGGGGATGGAGGCATACAAATTTGGTGTGGGGGCTGGGGGGCACACAGATCTGGTGGGGGGGTGGTTGGAGGCATATAGCTATGGTGAGGAGGGGGCTGCTGGGGCATACAGATCTGGTGAGGGGGGGCTGGGATACATATCTGGTGGGAGGGGCCTGGAGGCATACAGAGCTGGGGGGCATATAGATCTGGTGGGGGGGCTGGGGGGCATACAAATCTGGTGTGGGGGCTAAGGGGCATACAGATCTGGTGAGGGGGGGCTGGGGCATACAGCTCTGGGTAGGTGGGGGGGGTCACATACAGCGTTTCTTGGTGTTGCATCTCCTCTTCCTGCAGTCTCTTCATCTATGGACAGAGCTCAGCATGTTGCTCGGTAGCTCCGCCCACAGATGAATGTCCGTAGACAAGCAGCTCAACTGAGAGCAGTGAGTGCACGCTGAGCTGCAGGTGCCGATTTAAAGCGCCGGCAGCCAGGGAAATGCTGCTGCCGCCCACCCATAATAGCGGCACCACAGAGCCAGAGCAGTGAAGCAGCGCTCGGCTCTGCTCATGTGCATTAGGAGGGGAAGAAAGTCAGATGGGGAGAGAGCGGGTGGGCGGAGCCACAGGACAAAAGCCTCACGATCGTGACACCGGGTGTTACGGTTGCTGCGAGCACTGGAGACTATGTCCAGATTTCTTGCTACTGCACATGTGCGAGCGCTGGAGACTAAGTCCAGATTTCTTGCTACTGCACATGTGCGAGCGCTGGAGACTAAGTCCAGATTTCTTGCTACTGCACATGTGCGAGCGCCGGAGACTAAGTCCAATCTTGGAGCCATTGCACATGTGCGGGTGACATCATCGCTGACACGAGGTCACATGTCTCTGACACCTTCTATGCCGATTGGTCGCTGGTCATGTGCTTGTGACGTCTTGCTCGGTGATAGGCCAGCATGACGTCACTCCTGTCGTTCTGGCAGCGGATTGGCTCTGGTGTCCTCCATCTTGGATGAGGCACAGAGTCTATATAAGACCCTGACACACGCCGCATGGTGCTCAGTCCTCTTGGTTCATGCATATGAGTAGACGCTCTGTGCGCGTTCCTCTAGGCATTCCTCTGCCTATGCTAGGTGAGCGCTACCGGCAGGGTAGCGTTCTTATACCTTACAGCTTCGGCTGCTGTCCGTATCCTTACCTCTTAGGGGAGCGGACATAGGCAGGTGCCTGAGGCACATGGTCTGGCTGGGCCTTGTGATTCTACTCGTAGGTGGATGTTGCCGCTAGGGTAACGTTCCTTATACTGCGTCTGGCAGTTGTTCGTATCCTCGCACACTAGGGGAGCGAACAGAGGTAGGAGCTTTGTGCGGCTTACGCTGCTGTTCGTCTCTTTTGCACCACTAGAAGAGCGGACCTAGGTAGGTGCCATTTCGCACACATTGCCTTTGTCTCTGTGATTATTAACAGAGATCATTCCACACACCCTCCAAGTAAGGGAGGAATAGCTTTACTTACTTATTATATCCTTCTGTGAGTTAACAGAGGTATTGCACTCTGCCATAGTCTGCAGCAAAGTCTTTGCACGGTGGACCCTGACTGTCTGATACTCCTTTCGGTTATTATCAGACAGCCCCCCGTAACATTAGGACTGAGCCAAGGGTCTGGCAGTTATGGCAGAATATCAGCAGTTACACCGTTACATACAAGTACTTGAGTCACGGCTCAAGAGTATAGAGGATAAACCTCAGACCATGGTGACATCTGCACATGATCCTCGACTTGCTCTGCCAAACAGATATTCTGGCGATGCCAGATCATGTCGTGGTTTCATTAGTCAGTGTCAGATACACCTAGAGGTCAACTCTTCTCGCTTCTCTACGGAGAGGTCCAGAGTAGGCTTTATCATCTCCTTACTTCAGGACAAAGCCTTAGAATGGGCGACTCCCCTATGGGAGCGCTCTGATGTGGTTACTCTGAGACATCAAGACTTTCTTGATGCTCTTAAGGCGGTATTCATGGGTCCGCAGGTTACCCATGATGCGGCCCTGAGACTGTTAGATCTATCTCAGGGTTCGTTATCCACTAGTTCTTATGCCATTGCTTTTAGAACTCTGGTGGCAGAACTAGATTGGCCAGAGAAGGTGTTGATTCCTATCTTCTGGAGAGGGTTGGCAGGCTATGTCAAGGATGCCCTTGCTACTCGTGAGGTCCCTGCATCTCTGGAGGACTTGATCACAGTAGCAACGAGGATCGATGTACGCCATAAGGAACGTAGACTCGAGGTCTCTTCCTCACGCCCTAAGCATCGGGCTATTCCAGTTGTTGAGGGTCCACTACCATCTTCCTCAGCATCTGAAACATCTCCCACTCCTATGGAGTTAGGTCATACGTTCTCCAGACTACGCAAGTCTGGTCCTCCTATATGTTACGTATGTCGTCAGGCTGGGCACTATGCCAACAAGTGTCCTAGTCGTCAGGGAAACTCCCTGGCCTAGTAACCATTAGAGGGGGGTTACTAGAGACGTCTTCTGCACCCTCTAAGTGTTGTATCCCAGGTCAGCTCTCGTTATCTGAGAATACATGGCCTATTATGGCTTTTGTGGATTCCGGAGCTGACGGGATTTTTGTGTCCTCAGGATTTGTAAAGGGACACAATATTACCTCTATCATATTAGAGGCGCCTATTCCTGTCCGTGTTGTTAATGGAACTATGTTGTCTGACTCCATTACATTGAGGACAGTTCCCTTGCGCCTTTCCCTGTCTCAGGGTCACATAGAGGAGATTTCTTTTCTTGTTTTGCCTGAGGGTATAGACGACGTTCTTCTGGGTCTTCCATGGCTTCGGACTCATGCTCCTCACATTGACTGGGAGTCTGACAGCATTATTAGTTGGGGTTCGAAATGTCAGTCCCGATGTCTTCCCTTACCACCTAAGGTCGTTGCGGTTGCATCAACTGATCTCTCTCCCATACCTACACCCTATTTGGATTTCGCTGACGTGTTCTCCAAACAGGGTGCTGAGGTTCTTCCACCCCATAGGCCGTATGACTGTGCCATAGACCTTATCCCAGGTTCGGTTCCACCTAAAGGCAGGGTTTACCCCCTGTCGATACCTGAGTCGGAGGCCATGTCGACCTATATAAGAGAGAGTTTAGAGAAGGGGTTCATTCGTAAGTCTGTCTCTCCCGCAGGAGCTGGGTTTTTCTTTGTTCGGAAGAAAGAGGGTGATTTGCGTCCCTGCATAGATTACAGGGGTCTCAACGCAATCACAATAAAGAACAAATACCCATTACCTTTAATTTCGGAGCTCTTTGACAGACTGAGAGGAGCTCAAGTTTTTACGAAGTTGGATCTGCGGGGTGCGTATAACTTGGTACGAATTCGAAAGGGTGACGAATGGAAGACCGCTTTTAACACCCGAGACGGTCACTATGAATACCTCGTCATGCCTTTTGGGTTATGTAATGCACCCGCAGTATTTCAGGACTTCGTAAACGATGTGTTCAGGGATTTACTGTTATCCTCAGTAGTGGTGTATCTGGACGACATCCTGATTTTTTCTCCTGATCTGGAGACTCATCGTCAGGATGTCGTTCGTGTCCTTTCCCGTTTAAGGGAGCACTCATTGTTTGCTAAACTCGAGAAATGTGTATTCGAGCAGTCCTCATTGCCTTTTTTGGGTTACATTATCTCACAAGAGGGTCTGGCTATGGATCCTGCGAAGCTCTCTGCTGTCCTGCAATGGTCCGAACCTCATTCCTTGAAGGCGGTGCAACGCTTCTTAGGATTCATAAATTATTACAGGCAGTTCATACCCCATTTTTCTACTTTGGTGGCCCCTTTGGTGGCCTTGACTAAGAAAGGTGCTAATCCGAAAGCCTGGTCTACTGAGACATCTCAGGCTTTTGAGGCAGTAAAAAGACACTTTTCAACTGCTCCCGTTCTTCAAAGACCCGATGAGAATAAGCCCTTCCTCTTAGAGGTTGATGCCTCTTCAGTGGGTGCTGGTGCGGTTTTGTATCAAAAGAACGGTGCAGGTAGAAAAAGGCCGTGTTTCTTCTTTGCTAAAACCTTTTCACCGGCAGAGAGAAACTATACCATTGGGGATAGGGAACTGCTCGCCTTGAGATTAGCCTTGGAGGAGTGGCGTCACTTGCTGGAAGGAGCGAAACATCCTTTCCAGGTCTATACAGACCATAAGAATCTGACGTACTTACAAACCGCTCAGCGTCTGAATCCTCGCCAAGCCCGCTGGTCCTTGTTTTTCTCCCGCTTTCACTTCTCCATCAACTATCTGTCTGGGAGTAAGAATAACAAGGCAGACGCCCTGTCTCGCTCTATGCTTTCTACCCAGGAAGAGATTGACGAACCTCGTCTTATCCTTCCCTCCAGGGTTTTTCATACGCTCTCCCCTGTGACGTTAGACCAAATCCCACCGGGCAAGACCTTTGTTCCGCCTGATCGACAGAATGATATACTGTCATGGGCCCACACCTCAAAGGTGGGTGGGCATTTTGGTATTAGGCGGACACGAGAGTTACTGGAGAGGTGGTATTGGTGGCCACACTTAGCCAGCCACGTCAAGAGATATGTCGGTTCCTGCTACTCGTGTGCTCGCAACCGTCCATTACGGCAGAGACCGGCTGGGCTCTTGCATCCTTTACCAGTGCCAGATAGACCATGGGAGGTTGTAGGCATGGACTTTGTGGGTGATCTTCCATGTTCACAGGGACATAGATTTGTGTGGGTCATTACGGACCATTTCTCCCGGATGGTTCATCTCGTACCGTTATCGAGAATCCCATCTTCCAGGGTACTAGCCAAACTATTCCTTAAGCATGTCTTTAGGCTTCACGGGATGCCAGATCGTATCATTTGTGATAGAGGCCCGCAATTTACTTCCCGTTTCTGGCGAGATCTTTGTAGCCTTCTGCAAATTGAGTTGAATCTCTCTTCGGCATACCATCCGGAGACTAATGGTTTGGTTGAACGTACCAATCAATCTATGATTATATACCTTCGACACTTTGTTGCTGAGAACCACGATAACTGGTCCTCCCTCCTACCCTGGGCAGAATTTGCCCTTAACAATTCGCTGGCTGAGGCCACTGGGCAGACACCGTTCGTACTCAATAATGGGCAACACCCTAGGGTACCGGTACCGTTTCCCGCTGCTGCACCTCCTCCTCTTGTGGCCGACTGGGCAACTAATGCCAGAGAGGTTTGGGATCGGACTCAAGAGTCGATCCAAGCAGCTAAGGACCGTATGAAGACGGTGTCCGATCGGTTTCGTCGCCCAGCTCCTGTCTTTTCTCCAGGGGACTTTGTGTGGCTCTCTGCAAAACACGTGAGACTTAGAGTGAGCTCTGTCAAATTTGCTCCTCGCTTCCTGGGTCCTTATGAGGTTCTTCGACAGGTAAATCCTGTAGTCTATCAATTGAAGTTACCTGTCCATCTTAGGATTCATGACAAATTCCATGTCTCACTGCTAAAGCCGGCTATTTTACCTCACGCTTGTGAAGTGCACTCTCCTGCCTCTGATTCCTCTCGCTCTAGCTATGAGGTACGAGCCATAGTTGGTTCTAAGATGGTTAGAGGGCGCAGGTTCTTCTTGATAGATTGGGAGGGCTATGGCCCGGAACATCGCTCTTGGGAGCCTGAGGAGGCTGTCCATGCTCCCGACTTAGTTGCCGATTACCTGCGTCGCCGGGAGGGGGGCCCTTGAGGGGGAGGTACTGTTACGGTTGCTGCGAGCACTGGAGACTATGTCCAGATTTCTTGCTACTGCACATGTGCGAGCGCTGGAGACTAAGTCCAGATTTCTTGCTACTGCACATGTGCGAGCGCTGGAGACTAAGTCCAGATTTCTTGCTACTGCACATGTGCGAGCGCCGGAGACTAAGTCCAATCTTGGAGCCATTGCACATGTGCGGGTGACATCATCGCTGACACGAGGTCACATGTCTCTGACACCTTCTATGCCGATTGGTCGCTGGTCATGTGCTTGTGACGTCTTGCTCGGTGATAGGCCAGCATGACGTCACTCCTGTCGTTCTGGCAGCGGATTGGCTCTGGTGTCCTCCATCTTGGATGAGGCACAGAGTCTATATAAGACCCTGACACACGCCGCATGGTGCTCAGTCCTCTTGGTTCATGCATATGAGTAGACGTTCTGTGCGCGTTCCTCTAGGCATTCCTCTGCCTATGCTAGGTGAGCGCTACCGGCAGGGTAGCGTTCTTATACCTTACAGCTTCGGCTGCTGTCCGTATCCTTACCTCTTAGGGGAGCGGACATAGGCAGGTGCCTGAGGCACATGGTCTGGCTGGGCCTTGTGATTCTACTCGTAGGTGGACGTTGCCGCTAGGGTAACGTTCCTTATACTGCGTCTGGCAGTTGTTCGTATCCTCGCACACTAGGGGAGCGAACAGAGGTAGGAGCTTTGTGCGGCTTACGCTGCTGTTCGTCTCTTTTGCACCACTAGAAGAGCGGACCTAGGCAGGTGCCATATCTAGTGGTTCGTGTCCTCGCACACTAGTGGAGCGAACGCAGGTAGGAGCTTTGTGCGGCTTACGCTGCTGTTCGTCTCTTTTGCACCACTAGAAGAGCGGACCTAGGTAGGTGCCATTTCGCACACATTGCCTTTGTCTCTGTGATTATTAACAGAGATCATTCCACACACCCTCCAAGTAAGGGAGGAATAGCTTTACTTACTTATTATATCCTTCTGTGAGTTAACAGAGGTATTGCACTCTGCCATAGTCTGCAGCAAAGTCTTTGCACGGTGGACCCTGACTGTCTGATACTCCTTTCGGTTATTATCAGACAGCCCCCCGTAACACCGGGACACTCGCTGAAATCCGGTACAGTCCCGCTGTATCCGGGATGGTTGGGAGGTATGTATACAGCATGTTAGAATGTGTATATAAGAGTCCACTGGTGGTGGCCGCAGCTTATAGGCCCCAAATCTGGTGACAGGTTCCCTTTAAAGTGAACCTGTGAGGTGCAATATGCACTCAGAGCCAGGAGCAGTTCTGGGTGAATATTGCTAATCCCTGCCTAACTGTCATTGTATACGATAGCATAGATAAAGAGATCATTAGAAAAAGTATTCCTAAAGATCTTATATCTTATGCTAATGAGCAGGGGACTAGTCACAAGGGCGTTACTTCACTTGGCTAGTCGGCTCACATAGTATGTTAGCATGTTATTACGCCCCTGTGTGAGTACTCACACGCTATGTGAGCCCACTAGCCAAGTGAAGTAACGCCCTTGGGACTAGTCCCCGCGCTAATTAGCATAAGATATAAGATCTTTAAAAATACTTTTTCTATAGATGCCTTTATCTATGCTAGCGCATACAGGGACAGTTGGGCAGGGAATAGCAATATGCACCTAGAACTGCTCCTGGCTCTGAGTGCAGATTGCACTTGACAGGTTCCCTTTTTAAATTTAGCAAAAAAAAATAAGATTCCCCTCTGCAGCTCGTGGGCTGCATTCTGGAAAGGTTCCTGTTGCTATTGTGCCCCCTTTGAGACCTAAAAAAATACTTTATGAAGTCTTACCTTTTTGTATGCAAATCTGTTTTTATGGTCATGGGGGCGGACTGTCTGGCGTCCGTTATTCCCCCTCCTGCCGCTGTACGCCGTCCCCCATTGCTCATTTCCATACATGAGGATGCCTTCCTCATGTAACTGTCCTCCCGAAGTTTTGCGCATGCCCAGTGCCACTCTTGCGGGACTGAGCACTGTTCAAAGTGTGAACGCTTTTGAGGTGATTGCGGAGGCGCGAGATTATGTGCAGCGCAGTGATTGTCATCAGCAGCGTCATCCAAGTACCCGCCCATAATCTCGTGTCTGCGCTTCTCACTCTGCCTCCACTGTTATGCGCAAGCACTGGCCATATGAACCACGTTACCTATTACCGCAGGCGCAAGATTATGGGCGGCGCTGTGATTGTCATCAGCAAAGTCATCCAAGTACCCGCCCATAATCTCGTGCAAGCGGTAATAGGTAACATGGTTCATATGGCCAGTGCTTGCGCATAACAGTGGAGGCAGAGTGAGAAGCGCTGGCACGAGATTATGGGCGGGTACTTGGATGACGCTGCTAATGACAATCACAGCGCCGCCCATAATCTCGTGCCCACGGTAATAGGCAACATGGCTCATATGGCCAGCGCTTGCGCATAACAGTGGAGTCAGAGGGAAAAGTGCGGGCACGAGATTATGGGCGGGTACTTGGATGACTTTGCTGATGACAATCACAGCGCCGCCCATAATCTCGCACCTGCGCAATCACCTCAAAAGCGTTCACACTTTGCACAGTGCTCAGTCCCGCGAGAGTGGCACTGGGCATGCGCAAAACTTCGGGAGGACAGTTACATGAGGAAGGTGTCCTCATGTATGTAAATGAGCAATGGGGGACTGCGTAAAGCGGCAGGAGGGGGAATAACGGACGCCAGACAGCCCGCCTCCGTGACCATAAAAAAACATTTGCATACAAAAAGGTAAGACTTCATAAAGTACTTTTTTAGGTTTCAAAGGGGGCACAATAACAATAGGAACTTTTCTAGAATGCAGCCCACGAGCTGCAGAGGGGAATCTTTTATTTTTTTTTCCTAAATTTCTGCTGACAGGTTCCCTTTAACTGGTAGGGGAGCCAGGATAAAGCTGAGCTGAAGCTGTTGGACAGCTAGGACCCAGCAGCTCCACAGGCAGGAGACCACTGATCGGTAAGCTAATAGAAGTCTGCAGATGTCACTCTGCATAGGTCATTACTGGCCAGTGCTATCTGCAGGAGAGATAAGTGCTGATTGCACTTTCTCCTCAGCTTCCTGATTCCCCGTGTGTCTGCAGCAGTGAGAAGCTGCACACGGGGAATCAGAGAACAGCTGCAGAGAAACGCAGGCTCCGGGGCTGGAGATGTCCGCTCTGGGGGAGGGGGGAGTCGGCTCTGCTGCAGGGGATCCGCTCCGGGGCTGGGGATGTCCGCTCTGGGGGAGGGGGGGGGTCGGCTCTGGTGCAGGGGATCCGCTCCGGGGCTGGGGATGTCCGCTCTGGGGGAGGGGGGGGCTCGGCTCTGCTGCAGGGGGGGGTCGCTCTGCTGCAGGGGGTGATTCATACCTCAGCAGCAGTCACAGGAGTTTCAAGGTGCGCGCTCGGCTCTGTAATGAATAGAAGGGAGAAACAGCGTCACGGGCGGGACTCGGGATCAAAGGCTCAAAAGAGGGACTGTCCCGCTGTATCCGGGACGGTTGGGAGGTATGGATATGGATGACCGCCGTGGGATATGGGGGAGGTGTATCTTGCTGTACAGATTCCTATTTCAAGCTTGGTTCATTGTCTTATTTGAACTATTTTTGTGTACATTTCTATTGTTTGTAAGTAATCACCCCCTATAGTGCAAAGTTATAGCCTCTTGAGGCACTTCCATCCCTGGGTGTGGGGGAGGTGGGCCTAGAGTCCAACTAGTGTACACTCTCTGCTTACCTGGGAGAGTCAGGCAGTCTGTGTAGAACTTGAAGACAGAAGATTGATCCTCTGGGAGGGAATAGCTGAGGCTGGATCCTAGAGCCGGTGTATGGACAGTTACAGCATACCTCCCAACTTTTGAAGAAAGGAAAGAGGGACAAAGTAAGCGGCGTGCGTAGCATAAGTTTTTACATGCGGTCGGTCTGTTTTTTTCCGGTTGCGGCACGCTACTGAGCATGCGCAGTGGAAAAAAACGCATGCGGCGGCCGGATGCGTTTTTTTCCGCATCGCGCCGCATCCGGCATCCATAGGCATGCATTGAAAATGCGCCGCAGCGGCCGGATGCGGCGCGATGCGGTTTTTTTGCCGGAGCAAAAAACGTTGCAGGGAACGTTCTATCCGGCCGCCGCATCGGCTAAATTTGCCGCATGCGGCAAAAACCGGACCGAACGCAAGCCCCTGCGGCACAATACGGCACTAATGTAAGTCTATGCAAAAAAAACGCAAACGGCGTTACAAAAGCCGGTTGCGGTTTTTCTGCAGAACGCCGTATTGTGCCGCAGAGCAAAATCCGGATGTGTGAAAGTAGCCTATAAGGCTGTGTTCACATGTTGTATAAATTCTGTTTTTTGTTTATGCCGCTGTCTGCACCAAACTACACAATAACAATCTTCTCTGATTGTTGCGTTTTCTGCCTTTTCTCCATTATTTAATGTGTTTTTGGTTCAGATGTGAATCTGCGTTTTTAAGTGTTTTTATTGTACTGAGAAGCTTTTTCCTGCATTTTTTGAAGCTCCACATAGAAACCTCTAGAGGAAAAAAAAAACAAAACTGCAGAGTTCAGCGGCGTCTTCTCATGGAATCAAATCCACTTTACTTGGATAATTAAACACAGCGGAATAAATGTGCAAAAAAACAGCAGAAAAAAATGCAGCATTTACACTACATTTACACTACATGTGAACACGGACTAATTGTCCAAGCAAAGTGGATGAGATGTCATGAAATCTCCTCCCCTTTTATTTCCGAAGATGCTGCTGAACTGTGCGGATTTGGTGTTTTTTTCTTTATAATCTTCAGGATTCACATCTGCACCAAACATATATCAAATAAGGGACAATGCATAAAAATACCGCAGACACGCAATAATCAGAGGAGATTGTTATTGCGCTCATGGCCGGACACCTGCAGAAAAAATGCAGCATTTCTGATACGTGTGAACATGGCCTCAGTGATACATTTTTATTACATTTTTTATGGGTTTTAATAAATAAAAATAATAAATTGCGCCATTTTTTCCCGCCATTTACCGATTCCCATCAATAATCTGATCGCTGCGTTGTTTCGGGTCGTTATGATTACAGGGACACCAAATATGTCCATGTTATTTGCTGATTTGTGATGTTTATTATTTTAGAAAAAAGTGCAATAAAATTACATTATTCTATGTTTTTGTTATTTTTAGTAATTTTATTAAAAGAAAAAAAAAACTCTTTTCCTCTCCCTCTAGAATCCAGGACACAGAGACGCTGCTCTGTACAATGGAGCTGTGTCCTGTGTAATCTGCTGTGTAAGAGGCTGCATTGTAGGTTTATTCATACAAAATCCTCTGTCTGATGTCATCAATTCATAGTGGCTCAACAGCTTGAGCAGCTAGGAAAGCCATGAGGCTGCTGGAGACCTCTTTGAAAGTTGCTGGTTCAAATCCAAGTTGGTAAAAATAAAAATTTTATTTTGTAATTTTGTATTTTTTCCACATTTCTTTATAATAGTTTTATGGGTACAAATTAATCTGACTCCTTCACCTACAAAGAGATGCAGTATCTATCTATCTATTTATCTGTCTATCTGTCTGTCTGTCTGTATCTATCTATCTATCTATCTATCCATGTATATCTATGTATCTATCTATGCATCTGTCTATGTATCTAGCTATCTATCTATGTATCTATCTATGTATCTATCCATATATCTATCTATCTATCTATCCATGTATCTATCTATCTATCTATCTATCCATCCATGTATCTATCTATCTATTATATATCTATTATGTATCTATCCATATGTCTATCTATTTATCTATCATGTATGTATCTATTATCTGTCATGTCATGTATGTATGTATATATATATATATGTATATATGTATGTATATATATGTATGTATATATATATATATGTATGTATATATATATATATATGTATGTATATATATATATATATGTATGTATATATATATATATATGTATATATATGTATATATATATATATATATATGTATATATATATCTATATATATAATTGCCTTATTCTGTCTGTCTGTCTGTCTGTCTGTCATGCTCCAAAATTGTGTCCTTACGGTGACACAAAGCTGATTGGCCGCTGGGCTCGCCATGGCCCCGGCCCCCCACACGGATTGGCCGCTCGCCCAGGCTGCGCCCCCACACGGATTGGCCAGCCGCTCGCCCAGGCTCCACCCCCCCACAGATTGGCCTCTCGCCCCGGCACCCTGCAGGCATTGGCAATTCGGCCACGCCACGCCCCGCCCCCCTCACGCAATGCACGCTAGCTCTGGCCCCGCCCCCCTCCCCCCCCGCGCATTCCCCGAACTGACACGTCTGTCACGGAGCCACGACTCCCAGGTGAGTACTGTACTCCCCCCCCCCCCCGGGAGCCCACATCAGCGTACGCCGCCAACCCAGCCGACACTTACCCTCGCATTGCTGGCCTTGCCGCCGTATGCTGGTGTGGGCTCCCGTGCGAGCGGGGGACGGGATACGTTGGTAACCATGCTAGCATAGTTACCAGCTGGTAACCATGCTAGCATGGTTACAAGCGCATCAAGGTCCTGCAGCGGCGGAAGATCCACACGCACACACATAACAGCGCACACACACACACATACACACACATCAGATCACACTCACTCTCACACACACCTCACACACACCTCACACACACATCACATCGCATCCACACACTCACAGCCTCCGGCGATATCGCTTGCTTCTCGGCCTCGATACTGTGCTGTTGTGAGCTTCCAGGACCTGCCGGAGGATCACATGGCCAGAAGCATGTGGTATCTCCGGATGTTGTGAGTGTGAGCGCGTATGTGCGATTTCGTCAGTGTCTGTGTGTGTGAGTGTATGCGATCGGGTGTGTGTGAGTGTCGGGATCGGGTGTGTGTGAGTGTCGGGATCGGGTGTGTGTGAGTGTATGCGATCGGGTGTTTGAGTGTCGGCAGAGGAGCATGGCGTGCTGGAGGAGGCTGGGAGCAGAGAGGCTGATCTTGGGGAAGGCTGGGAGGGGGAGGCTGATGCTGGGGGAGACTGGGAGGGGAAGGCTGATGCTGAAGGAGGCTGGGAGGAGAGAGGCTGATCCTGGGGAAGGCTGGGAAGGGGAGGCTGATGCTGAGGGAGGCTGGAAGGAGAAAGGCTGATGCTGGGGAAGGCTGATGCTGAGGGAGGCTGGGAGGGGAAAGCTGATGCTGGGGAAGGCTGGGAGGACGGAGGCTGGGAGGAGAGAGGCTGATCCTGGGGAAGGCTGGGAGAGGGAGGCTGATGCTGGGGGAGGCTGGAAGGAGAGAGGCTGATGCTGGGGGAGGCTGGAAGGAGAGAGGCTGATGCTCGGGGAGGCTGATGCTGGGGGAGGCTTGGAGGACGGAGGCTGGGAGGAGAGAGGCTGATCCTGGGGAAGGCTGGGAGAGGGAGGCTGATGCTGGGGGAGGCTGGAAGGAGAGAGGCTGATGCTGGGGGAGGCTGGAAGGAGAGAGGCTGATGCTGGGGGAGGCTGATGCTGGGGGAGGCTGGGAAGAGAGAGGCTGGGAGGAGAGAGGCTGATGCTGGGGAAGGCTGGGAGGAGAGAGGCTGATGCTGGGGACAGAGAGGAGAGGCTGATGCTGGGAGGAGAGAGGCTGATGCTGGGATGAGAGAGGCTGATCCTGGGGAAGGCTGGGAGGGGGAGGCTGAGAGAAGAGAGGCTGATGCTGAGGGAGGCTGAGGCTGGGGTAGGCTGGGAGGAGAGAGGCTGATGCTAGGGACAGAAATGGCTGATGCTGGGAGGAGAGAGGCTGATGCTGGGAGGAGAGAGGCTGATGCTGGGAGGAGAGAGGCTGATGCTGTGTGCAGAGAGGCTGATGCTGCGGGCAGAGAGGCTGATGCTGCGGTGTCTTGCTAAATTCTACTAAAAAAGGGGGCTGAAAGCCCGTACTTACGAAGCGCTCACTGATATCCTAATCAGGCACGAATACTAATATTCTTTATAGCAAGATACTATTTATTTTAATAGCACATGAATAGTTAATGGTACATAGGCATTTAGAATCTTATACAATAACAGAAATATGCATCAACATTACCGTTTGTTGTAGCAATCCTTTCACATCGGAGGGAACTCGAGTTAATGATAAAGGAAACAACATCATGGCATCTTGCATCACAGGAACAGTGCATACGTACACTTCAATGTCCTGGAAGGTTTTCCCTTAACATTAAGCGAGTCCGGTGTATTTTTATAGGAAAACTTTGTAGGTTGTGTTTAAATGGTCACCAGCATGTGACAGCTGAGTCATGTTCATGTAACTTGACCACGAACTGCTGTGGGCACCAGCAGCTTCCTGCACATTTCCTGCACATCCTGCCAGTTGACCATAGTGTTAGTGAAATATTGCAATGAGCCGTAAATTTCATATGCAAGCTTCCTTAAACCTGTCTTTAAGCCAACCACAAGTTTCCGGTAAGTGGAACTGTAAATGTGACTTCCTCATTATCTTATTCCTTGGTCATAGTGAAATTGGATATCCAAAGGACATCTCTCTGATACTGAATTATTGATAGGTCAAATAATATCTGGGATCACTCCTATATTTTGATTATGATTCCTATCTAATCACACATTCTTTCAGTCATATCACATTGGTATCACAATCGGTCCTTGATCCCAGGGATTATTTTCCATCATCAGTATTCCACTAGAAGAAGATCACTCGGAATATACCATACCATGACCAAGAAATATTGTTTGCCACAAATTTTGTTTTCTTGGTTTGTTTAGATAAACGTTGAATCACAAATATAATCACTTTCACTACTTTTGTACAGTATATTAAAACTAAAAGCAATATTATCTGAAAAGCTCCCTTGAATATCATGTGTTTTGGCATTTGCTCGATATTCAAAGGAATCATTACACATTACATTTCCCGATATGTTACTACAAGTTTCACTAGTCCCATTTATGAACATATTGGCATAAGGCCATAACATATCATGAATTGTCCTTTCCACTAAGCTGGGTTTAAAAGCATCTACAGTATTTATAGCTGTCCCAAAACTTATTTTTATATTCCCCATAGGGATGAATCCCAGGTTAGTCAGTCCAGTCTTATATCTTAGTACCCAAATTCCTCCATTAAAAGCCAGATATTGCAAATTGGTGACTGTTGCATTCAAATTGCCTTGCCACCATGGAAGATTGATCCATCCCATTATGGAAATGGGTACTATAGTATTCTATAGACGAACACTTCGAGTGTCTTTATCAGCAAGATGATCAGAACAACCTTTCTACTTTAAGATTTCCTCCATCGATACCGGGACATCCAGATAAGGGATACTGGTGGCTGTAAGCGAAGAATGTGTACAGATCCAACAATCTGTGTGTTGAAAATGTGATGGTGCATCAGAAATGTATTCGCCATAGGTTCCTCCTGATGTAGACTTGTCCATCCAACGACCAAAGAGGCAAACATCAAACACAGGAATTTCTCCATCTCATCACTATCGAGCTCTTCCCAGTAACCGATACCATGGATTCCGCTTATTTACAACACCATCTGCAAATAAAGATGCACTATTATTCTCGTAAATAACATTTTTCTTGTGGGACATATTCCCACTTCTCCACTCCTGGTCTCATTATCAGGAGAGTACGATCTTTTCCGACCGCTATTACCTCTATCTCTGAGGGCGGTCCTTGGAGGTTTTGAATCCATATTTTTGCTCCTACATTTGTAATATTAGAGTATCCAAAACCTTTAGTACCCCGTATTGTTAATTCTGCCGGGGCAGTTCCTTCTCTTATTTCAGACAAGTTTATTGGAATTATTAACATCTGAGCCACCTTCTGGTGTTTCATCAATATCAAAGGTTCATTTCCCAAATTTAGCATCAGTACCTTGATTTCTCCCTGATAATCTGCATCTATTACCCCTCCCACCACTATGGCTCCTTTTAACACTAAACTAGGAGTGGCTATTTGACCATAATGATCCTTTGGTATCTGGCAACCCAATCCTGTTAAAATTGGTTTTACCTTACCTGGGGGTACCACGACAGTTTCCAATGTACTGAGGTCTAAACCTGCGGAATAAGGTGTCGCTCTTTCTGGTGTGCCCAAACAGCTGTACCTTGCCTTGTCAACTGTTGGACTGACTTGTCTGATGGTTGCTGCTTTATCTGCTTTTGAATTAAACAAACGTTCAAGTGAGTTAGTAGGGACATGAGCATCAACATGAAATACAGTGCTCTTGGTAGATTGAATAATCCCTTCAATGTCTTGCCACACTTCCCTGACCATCTCAAACACATTTTGCTGTTCCTCTCCCCAGTGGAACTCATATTTTTTCCTCGTTACTTTGTACAAATGAGCCAACATTTGTCCCAAATGAGGGATATGTTGTCTCCAAAAATCAAACAATCCAATATAAGACTGAGTCTCCTGTTTGGATTTAGGGACCGGAAAATTAATAATTTTCTGTCTGGCATTGGGCAAGATCTCTCTGTGCACCTTGTTCCACTGAATCCCTAGAAATGTTACCACCTGAGACGGTCCTTGAACCTTGGCATCACTGATTTCCCATCCTTTACTCCACATATGAGCAATTTTTACGGCAGCTTTTTCTGCCACATTCTGATAATGTTCCAATTTATCCTTCAACAGTCTGGTATTACATTCCATAACTGTTTTCTGGCCACCTAATTCTATCATCTTTTGTTTCATCTGGGAACTTTTCTTCTGCATCTTTAGATTACGCTCATGCATTACACTATATGCACTTGCCAAAATCCAGATGTGCCGTGCTAAAGACACTACATCACCTGCTTTCACAGGGACACTACCGAATACATTCACAACATCAGTAGCTTCACTACCCTTAAGCTTATCCTGCCATCGTTTGTGCCGTGCTAAAGACACTACATCACCTGTTTTCACAGGGACACCACTGAGTACATTCACAACATCAGTAGCTTCACTACCCTTAAGCTTATCCTGCCATCGTTTGCGCCGTGCTAAAGACACTACATCACCTGTTTTCACAGGGACACCACTGAGTACATTCACAACATCAGTAGCTTCACTACCCTTAAGCTTATCCTGCCATTGTTTGTGCCGTGCTAAAGACACTACATCACCTGTTTTCACAGGGGCACTACTGAGTACATTCACAACATCAGTAGCTTCACTACCCTTAAGCTTGTCCTGCCATTGTTCTACCAATCCACAAGACACTACATCGCCTGTTTTCACAGGGGCACCACTGAGTACATTCACAACATCAGTAGGTACACAACCCTTAAGCTTATTCTGCCATTGTTCTGCCAATCCACAATTGACCAATTCATGTGCTATAAGATTGTAGGGAGCCTCAATCCAGCATGGGATCTCCACAACAACCTCCTTAACATTATCCTTACGTTTTCTGAACATTTTGACACTATGCAAAAAGATTGAAAAAATATATCTGGAAATTTGCCAAATATATGTTTTTAACTTCTAAATTACAAAAATTCATTAATTACTTCTTATAGAAGTAATCTTGCCGACTACGCCAATTTATGTCTTGCTAAATTCTACTAAAAAAGGGGGCTGAAAGCCCGTACTTACGAAGCGCTCACTGATATCCTAATCAGGCACGAATACTAATATTCTTTATAGCAAGATACTATTTATTTTAATAGCACATGAATAGTTAATGGTACATAGGCATTTAGAATCTTATACAATAACAGAAATATGCATCAACATTACCGTTTGTTGTAGCAATCCTTTCACATCGGAGGGAACTCGAGTTAATGATAAAGGAAACAACATCATGGCATCTTGCATCACAGGAACAGTGCGTACGTACACTTCAATGTCCTGGAAGGTTTTCCCTTAACATTAAGCGAGTCCGGTGTATTTTTATAGGAAAACTTTGTAGGTTGTGTTTAAATGGTCACCAGCATGTGACAGCTGAGTCATGTTCATGTAACTTGACCACAAACTGCTGTGGGCACCAGCAGCTTCCTGCACATTTCCTGCACATCCTGCCAGTTGACCATAGTGTTAGTGAAATATTGCAATGAGCCGTAAACTTCATATGCAAGCTTCCTTAAACCTGTCTTTAAGCCAACCACAAGTTTCCGGTAAGTGGAACTGTAAATGTGACTTCCTCATTATCTTATTCCTTGGTCATAGTGAAATTGGATATCCAAAGGACATCTCTCTGATACTGAATTATTGATAGGTCAAATAATATCTTGGGATCACTCCTATCTTTTGATTATGATTCCTATCTAATCACACATTCTTTCAGTCATATCACATTGGTATCACATGCGGGCAGAGAGGCTGATGCTGGTGCAGCATGGGGGATGGAGCACGATGGGGAGTGCGCAGCATGGGGGATGTAGCACGATGGGGAGTGCGCAGCATGGGGGATGTAGCACGATGGGAGGTGCACACCTCCCCCCAACACACACACACACACACACAGGGAACCACAAACACCGCCATACACAGACACCCACACACACAGACAACGCTGCACACACACAACACCCAACACACAAACACCGCGGCATACATAAATATACGCACATACCGCACAACACACACATTGCCCAAAACATACCTCCCCCCAAAACACACCACACCCACAAAAACCGCGCAACACACACACACACAACGCGACAGACACACAGCGCTCCACAAAGAACGCAACACACATACAACACTGCTCTCACCCCCCGCCACACCCAGACAACACCCAGAACATGTACAGCGCCCTACACAAACACTTGGTAACTACACACAACAACATCTATATATATATATATATATATATATATATATATATATCTATATCTATATCTATAACAAAAATCATACATGAACTACACAATACGTAAATTCTAGAATACCCGATGCATAGAATCGGGCCACCTTCTAGTATATATATATATCCCTCTATAATCCATCCATCAATCTTGGCAGCTAAATAATCTGCTTCTGCTTTGTCTACTGCACTATAGAGGTTAAGATTACCAAATTTTATGGAGCATTGAGCTTCACAGTTTCACGGGTTCGAGTGCCAGACAGAGCCGATAATAAATTAATTTAATTTATTCACTCCACTGAGGGGAGGAGTCGGGACATCAGCTGTGAACCGCGGGAGTGCGGGACAGACCTGAAAAATTGTGGCAGTCCCGCAGAATCCGGGACGGTTGGGAGGTATGGTTACAGACTGGAGATCAGTGGCCACGTGGGATTGCGTTTTGTTGTTCACCCTGTTGGACTCAACAAACTCATATAAGGACCATTGTCATATTTTCCCTGGCATCGGAACACCAGGCGGTGCCCCTGGATCTTTTGTTTTGTTGTGGACTCCTTGCAGACTTTAAGGATTTATATTTGTTTGGTGCTTTATCTTTGTGGTTCCAATAAAGCCCTTTGGATTGTTCCTTGGCCTGGCGTCCCTCACTGCTCTGTTGCATACCCCGTTACAAACTGGTGGCAGCGGCGGGATCAGAGCAGAAGAAATGGAGGACAACGGCCAATCAACGTCTGAAACCAGAAGCTCAGGATACAGGAACTGGACTGTGGTGAGCCTACAAACGAAGGCCCGGGAATTAGGAGTCGGCTACAAAGGACTCTCTAAGGAGCAACTAATGGAGGCATTGGAAAAATCTTGCCTGCAAGATGGCACCGAGGAACAATTTCCACAGCAAGGGGTGCAAAGACGGGAGCTGGAGGTAAATACCCAAAAAAGTCAATGGGTTGTGTGGTATGAGGAGGAGATGGCACTGCTTGGAGATGAGGTCACCATTGAATATAAGATGGATGCCATTTGCAGAGCTCAAGAGAGGGCATTGCTGGAGAGGAGGTTTGCTGTGGAAACAGCTAGAGGCTCCAGACAGACTGCAACCACAGCACCCACTATGAGGGAATTCTCCAGAGTGTCCCGCAAGGACTTTAAGCCATTTAATGAAGCTGCAGGTGACATTGAGGGATTCTTCCAGGACTTTGAGCATCAGTGCCGATTAATGGAAGTCCCAGAAAGGGAGCGAGTCAGACACCTGGTGGGCCACTTGGAGGGTGGAGCTGCCGACGCCCATAGAGCTATGGACCCTCAGTGGAATTGTGAGTATGTGGAGATCAAACAGACCATTGTAGAACATTATGCCGTGACCCCAGATACTTATAGGACTCAGTTCCGTACGTTGGCCTGTGATGGGGAAGTGTCTTTCAAAATGTTTGTCCACAGACTGAAACAAGTATGCCATCGCTGGCTGGAGGGAGAGGGGGCCTTAACTTGGGAGACCTTCTTCCAGGTCATCCTACAAGAACAGTTTTATGCCAAGTGCCCTACTGAGATCCGGGAATGGGTGCGTAAGAGGAGACCAGAGACAGTGGAACAAGCTGCCACTCTAGCTGATGAGGTACTCACTATCAAGCCGCAGTGGAAGAAGCTGATAGCGGAGGGAGAAAAAATGACCAGCTCCCCAACACCAGAGGTTCCTTGTCCTTCAGTGCCCATTGTTCCTCAACCTCCTAGATCACCACCTCATGTGGATACCCGTGTGCATGTGCCTCCAGTTGTTTCTACCACATTTTCTGGAATGCGACGAGGAGAGAAAGTAGAAGAGAGAAGATGGTATAGCTGTGGGCATCCCAGGCATCTGCGGGCCACATGCCCATCTATCCCGTGGAGTCATCCTCCAAATCGACAACCACCTCCAGCACCTGCACCTCCCTATCAGTCACCAAAGTCTCCTACCTACTCCTCCAGAAGGCAAACTGGAAGGAGTGAGACGCAGCGCAGATGTTATCAATGTGGGCAGCCTGATCATCTACAAGCTCACTGTCCAGGTGTTTGAAGGCAGAACAGCTGCAGACCACCTTTGCCTGTTCATTATCTACAGACACCTTCAGTAGGAGCAGAGCTGGATTCAGGCCCTGATGATTTGCCAAGTGACTCTGATATGTTGACTTCCCTACCAGGAGTCTATGGGGTTCGAGCCACAGCCGCCCGTTCTTATGATCTTCAGCATAAACATCTACAGGAGGTCTTGCTGGATGGCCAAAAAGTTGTTGGCTTTCGTGACACTGGGGCTTTTCTCACCATCGCAGATCCCCGGGTAATTCAACCAGAAGCAATTCAAAAGGGACCAGGAATTGCCATTGAATAGGCTGGAGGTACTCAAAGATACATTCCAAGAGCGAGCGTGACCCTGGATTATGGCTTTGGGGCAAAACGGTGCATAATTGATGTGATGAGCGGCCTTCCTGCAGACATTCTTCTAGGCAATGATGTGGGAGATATACAATGCCGATTTGTGGGTGCAGGAAGCAGCGTTTGAGTGAAGGAGGACACAAAAGAAAGCTTGTCCTTCCAACCCTATCGCTCTACAAGGGATTACCTACAGCTTTTCCATCCAATACAAGTGTGGAAGCAAACACCAGAATGCTGATGGACTGTCTCAGCAAGAAGAACCATAGACTATTCACAGCTGAGCAACGTGGACTTAAGTGAGATGGCCAGAGGTCTGTGTAGACCTCGTGGAATACTCACTTATTAAAAAGGGGGGACAGGTTGTGATGGTGGGATATGGGGGAGGTGTGTCTTGCTGTACAGATTCCTATTTCAAGCTTGGTTCATTGTCTTATTTGAACTACTTCTGTGTACATTTCTATTGTTTGTAAGTAATCACCCCCTATAGTGCAAGGTTATAGCCTCTTGAGGCACTTCCATCCCTGGGTGTGGGGGAGGTGGGCCTAGAGTCCAACTAGTGTAAACTCTCTGCTTACCTGGGAGATTCAGTCAGTCTGTGTGGAACTTGAAGAAAGAAGATTGATCCTCTGGGAGGGAATAGCTGAGGCTGGCTCCTAGAGCCTCTGTATGGACTGTTACACATTGAGGATCAGCTGCCACGCTGCTGGATTTAGGGAACTCATCCGAGGACTTTTGCATTCTCCTTGGCGTCGGATTGCCGGGTGGCGCCCCCGGACCTATTTCCTTTGTGTGGACTCTAAAGAACCATTTTATTATTGGATGTTTTATGCTCCCTGTCTCATTAAATCTTCTTGGATTGTTCAACGGTCTTGTGTCCCTTACTGCTCTGTCGCATACCCCGTCACACGCCACTGCAGATTTTATGAGCGTCTGGGGTTAATGGGGTCTGCAGTTAGATGGTGTAGCCTCCTGTGATTGAGGCAGGTCCCAGGGGCTCAGGTGAGTAGGATAGCGGGTCAGGAATAACTCAGGCTCAGTCCAAAAGTCTTTCAACTGCTTTTTACTCACTTTGTGGTTATGGTGAGCTGACCCGGGCGATGCTGTGATAAACCAGGTAAAACCAGGGCCCCTTCGAACCAGTCTGAGGGTAACAGGTTAGCTCACCTTCCTAACACTTCTGTGTTCGGATAACCCCTGACTTGAAGCACCGTGGGGTCTATCCAGGGAGTTGCAACTGCCTTTTCTCCCCTTTTTGGACCGTTTGCCGGCAGTGTGGACCAGGTGAGATGGCTTCAAGCTCTGTCTCCTTATGGGTCCGTGCGTTGCTGCTGAGGCTCGGACTCTGTGTGGTTGGTGAGGTATTTGTAGTTCCCCTCACCGGCAGGTTTAGCAGATAGTTAAAACTGAAGTCTGCTCTAGGGACCTGTTCCCTGTACGTGTCTAGTCACCAGGAGCACCTCTTCTTCTGACTACCTGGTGACTGTTCTCCCCCGCCAACTGTCACTACACCGCGCAGGGTCTGACTAGTGGCCACGCGCATATCCCTTAGCGACCGCTGCTCACCACTACCAGACTGGCTCGCTCCACTCCTTTCCTGACAACCTCTGCACTTTAGCTCCCAGCCCCTCCACTACACCTCTTGACAAGAATTGACAGCTAGTCTCCTCTGGAGACTACCCAAGGGTCCCCTCTAAAGGTGTGGGAGACCTGGTTGCTATGTGTCTGTGCGTCCAAACCTCATTCTGGCCCTTAGGATTACCTGGAAGTACTGTGGTGCCTGACCGGGTTAGGGGCGCCACATTCCCCCTTGGTTATCAACAGCACGTCCTCGGGCTGCAAAGACAAGAAAGCAAAATACAAATTTTCCCACACAGGGGAGATATTTACATATAAACATACCATAAAATTACCACCCACCACCCACGAGTCTTTAAAACAAGACCCGAATACGGAGTAATCACCAGTCCTTTTGGTGACCTGGTCTCGACCTGGTCCGTCGCAGACCATTCCGACGACAGTCCTCTTTCTCCTGGTGGCGTAGGGTAGGCCCCATAAACAGGCGTACCTACTTTGTATTGGTGTTGGAGAGCAGGCCCCATAAACAGGCGTTCCCCCTTGGTGGTGCAGAGCCATGCCCCTCAACAGGCAGACTCTGGGGTTGGTACCACTGAGGTAACTATGTACACTGTGAGAGTTTGTGGTTATAGCCAGTTCATAACCTATGGTCCACATAAAGTGCACATAACCAGGTGCTATGAATATTTAAAGAGTTCACGCAATAGTCCTTTCGGGCACATATTACTTAAACGTTACTATAACTTTTATAAAAACATTTTAAACTGTACTTTTTCTATACTAACTAAATTGACTATACTATACTTTTTCTATACCGTAGGGGAAGCTGACTAAGGTTACTGCGATTTGACTTACGCAGTACTATGCTGTCACCTGTCTGAGGTCGTGCCCTCCCACCCGGTGTATGTGTCTCAATGTGAATGATGGGTGTACTGGGTGCGGATACCAGTGTACTGTCTTCTGGTTCGGCTATACCCGTCTCTTTTAGGTTCTGAAAAGGTTCTTCTTGCCCTCTGACTTCTTCTCTGGGTTGATGGAAGGTGATCACTGGGATTACAATGGCTCTGTTGTATTGAGGCCAACTTGCAGGGAAATCACCAAGCACAGTATGGATCATCTTCTCTCTTTGTTCTTCGACTGGCGAAGGGTTGGGGACTTGTTCAGGGGTTCTTAGCTGTTCAGGGCACCTTTTAAGGTGGTCTCTGGAAACCACAGCTGTCGTCTTTCCTCCATCTTTGCTGATGAGGCATGTCTTCTCATGGCTAAGTGTTGATGGTAACACGATGTAGGGTTCTGCTTCCCAGTGATTATTGAGTTTGTGATTTCTCCTCTTTCTCTTGAGGACCACTTCTCCAGGCGTCAAAGGAGCAGCAGGTGCATTTTAATTGTAGGCTTTTTCTTGTCTCCCGCTGCTGGGTCAAGCTTCGCTCCACACACTCTTGTATTCTCTTGTACAGAGCCTGGCGGGTGGAATCCCAGTCGGCACCTTGTAGAGGGTCTTCGAGGGTCTCAATTCCCATTTCCAGATCCACTGGCAGTCTTCCGGGTCTGGCCCTCATCAGATATGCCGGTGTGCAGTATCGTGGAACTCACGGGGATATTGTTATACATGTCCACCAGGTCAGGCAGCTTCTCTGGCCACGGACACCTTTCTTCTAGTGGTAGAGTTTTCAGGAGGTCAAGAACAATGTGATTCATCTTCTCGCTCATGCCATTGGTCTGAGGATGGTAAGGTGTGGTACGGATCTTCTTGCAGCCATAAAGGTTACAAAATTCCTGTAACACCTCCGCTTCAAAGGCCGAGCCCTGGTCAGTGAGCACTTGATTTGGATAGCCATGTGGTCTGCAGAAATGGGTTTGGAAAGCTCTGGCTGCAGTCTGGCCTGTCAAGTCCTTGACTGGTAATACCACCAGGAACTTGGAGTAATGATCAACCATGGTGAGAGCATAGGTGTAGCCCTGTCTGCTGGGCGCCAACTTTACATGGTCCAGGGCCACTAGTTCCAGGGATTGTTTAGTTTGGATCGGCTCTGACTGTGATGGTCTTTTCTTCTGAGGTGACAGGGGCTGCAGTCTCTACACCACTTTTCCAGGGCAGCTCTCATGCTTACCCAGTAGAATCTCTCCCTGAGGAGTGCCTCCAGCTTCTTGCATCCAAAGTGGCCTGCGCCATTGTGATAGGCTTCCAGCACCATCCGTGTATCCTTCTGTGGTACAATCACCTGCCACACCTTCTCATGCGTCTTCGGGTCAATGATGCTCCTGTAGAGTTTGTCTTGGTATATACACAATCGACCTTTATCTCTCCACAGGTGCTGTGCCTCAGGTGGGGCTCCTGGATCAAGGCTGGTGCCAGGTTGAGTGATCAGCTTCTTCACCAAGCCAACCGCTGGATCATTCTCCTGAGTCTCCTTCCAGTTGTAGTGAGGTAGCGGATTCAGGATCACTTCTTGGCAGCTGATGAGTGACTGCTGACACTGGTTGGCTCCACGGAGATGGAACGCTGGCAGCTCAATCTCTTCAAGGTCATCCACATCCTCACCCTCGTCTAATAGGTGAGGCATTCTTGACAGAGCATCTGCATTGCCATTCTTGCGACTGGCCCGATACTTGACAGTGAAATCATAGTTTGCTAGCCGGGCTATCCAACGTTGCTCCATGGCACCCAATTTAGCAGTGTCCAAGTGGGTTAGGGGGTTGTCGTCTGTGAAGACAGTGAATTTGGTGGCTGCCAGGTAGTGTTTGAATCGCTCTGTGATAGCCCAGACCATGGCCAGGAACTCTAATTTAAATGAGCTATAGTTTTCTGGGTTTCTTTCAGTAGACCTGAGCTTCCTGCTGGCGTAAGCGATCACACGTTCCTTGCCTTTCTGCACCTGAGAAAGCACTGCTCCCAGCCCCACATTACTGGCATCGGTGTACAGCACAAATGGTAGATTGTAGTCCGGGTAGGGTAGAATCTCTTCACCAGTCGGGGCCCCTTTTATTTGTCTGAAGGAGTGCTCTTCTGCTTCTCCCCAGTTAAGCGGTGGGCTGGAGGTCTTCCCCTTCTTTGCTTGGCCTACCAGGAGCTCTTGCAAAGGTGCCGCCATCTTTGTATAACCCTTGATGAACCTCCTGTAGTAGCCCACCAGGCCAAGGAACTGACGTACCTCCCGGACGGTGGTGGGTCTGGGCCAGCTCTGGATGACTGTGACCTTCTCTGGGTCTAGTGCTACTCCTTCCGCACTGACCACATGACCTAGGTACTGGACCTTTGGCTTTAGTAAATGGCACTTAGATGGCTTCAGCTTCATCCCATATCGGGATAGTGCTTCAAAGACTTCAGCCTGGTATTTCAAGTGGTCCTCATAGGTCTTGGAGTACACAATGACGTCATCCAGGTAGAGCAGGACTGTCTCAAAGTTGAGGTGTCCTAGGCAGCACTCCATCAGCCTCTGGAAGGTCCCAGAAGCGTTACAAAGTCCAAATTGCATGCTGTTGAACTCACAGAGGCCCATGGGGTTGGTGAAGGCTGTCTTCTCCCAATCTTCTTCTGCTACAGAAACTTGCCAGTAGCCACTAGTGAAATCTAGGGTAGAAAAGTAGTTAGAGGCTTTTAGGGCGGCAAGAGATTCTTCTATCCGTGGCAAGGGGTAGGCATCCTTCTGTGTTATCTGGTTTATCCGTCTATAGTCCACACACATCCTCATTGTGCCATCCTTCTTTTTCACCAGGACTAGGGGAGCTGCCCAAGGACTGCAACTGTCCCTAATGACTCCTGCCTCTTTCATGTCCTTCAGCATATCTTTTGCGCACTGGTAATGAGCTGGTGGTATAGGCCTATGTCTTTCCTTAATGGGTGGATGATTGCCTGTGGGTATGTGATGTTGCACCCCCTTGATTCTCCCAAAGTCTAGTGGGTTTTTACTGAAAGCCTGCTTGTACTCCTGTATGACCCGGTGAACCCCTTGTTTTTGGTAGGTGGGGGTAGAGTCAGTCCCCACATGGAGTTTTTGACACCAATCCTCTAATTGTTCTTGGGAGGTCTCGTCCCCTTTTGAGTCAGCTTGCGTCAGGGGGCCCACAGGCTGTATAGTGTTGTTTGGGCAGGTCAAGAGTTTGGCAATGGTAGCGTATCTTGGTAGTCTAGCTTCCTCCTCCCCACAGTTCAGCACTCGTACGGGTACCCTTCCCTTGTGTACATCAACTACCCCTCTGGCTGTCAGGATCGTGGGCCAGTGTTATGAATAAGTGGGTTCTACTACAGCCTGGTAATCCCGTCCCCCGAGACCTACCGCTGCCCTGCACCACAGGATCATCTCACTCCGTGGGAGTATCACAATCCGGTTGGCATCCATCACCCGTACACTACCAATTTCACCGCCAATCTGGTTTACTTATTGCTTCCGCAAGATGACTCGGATCTCTTTTTGCAGGGCTTTCCGTTGTCCGCCCTCAACACCCTCAGCAATCTGGTGAAGCAACAACAACACTTCTCCTAGGCAATGCTCAATGACATTAGTGCCTAAAATCATTTGTGAGTTCCTTTCCTTAACATCATTATCCACAACAATTAGTCCTTGTCCCTTCATTTCCTGCCTTCCCACCTTCATGGTTACGTCTTTGACCCCAATCTGGTCTATAGGTTGTCCATTAGCTGCATGGATGGTAAGGTCAGGGTCGGGTCGTCGGAGATCGTCGTCCGACCAAAACCTGCAATAAAGGACATACGGGATTGTTGTTACCTGAGAGCCGGTGTCCAATAATGCTAAGGTTGGGATCCCGTCCAGGGAGATGGACAGGACCCGGTCGTCCACCCACGTACTGGTCACGGCAGTCAGCTGGGTCAGGTTTTCTTAATCCTTGGGACTGGCCCTTGGCCCCAGGTTTAGCCCATTTAAAGGACAGACTCTCGCATAGTGGCCTGCTTCCTTGCAACGGCGGCAGATGGGTTGTCCAGACGAGTCATAGCGATCGCTGCTCCTTCCTCAGGATGAGGGACCTTTTCTTCCTCGCATCCAAGGTACGTCCTCTGACCTGTCAGCTAGCAGGATCCTGTGAGGAATTTTGGATTCTGGTGGCAGTTGCATTGCTTTCAGGATCTGGGCGATGTCCTTGCTGAGCTGTTGCACCTGAGAGGACAGAGTATCTGAAGTTTCGGCTAAGGTTATAGGTCCTTTTGCTGCTACCAGGGCCTGCGAGGAGGATTCTACTCCGGCAGTTGGGGTGCTAGAGGACCATGCTGGTTGGATGGGGTCCGTGTCGATGGGGGGCTGCAGTGCTTTCACAGCCCTGTCTTTCAGAATGGCAAAGTCCACATCACTGTGTTCCAGGGACCACAGCCTCATCTGCTTTCTATCCTCAGAGGAGTTAAGACCCTGCAAGAACTGTTCTGTCATCATTCTATTCCCCTCCTGATCACTGATAGGGTCTACGAGATTGAGGGCCCGCAGTGCGGCTTGTAACCTGAGAGCATAGTCTCTAATACTATCTTGGGACTTCTGGCGGCACTTGGAGAAGCCCATTCTCAGCTCTGCGATTTTCAAAGGCAGCTTTCAGCTTGGCAAAAATGGTGTCAGGGCCAGGTGGATGGGCAGACCCAGGAGGTGGATCCACTGGGCCGAACTCCTAGATGGTGGTAAGGGGTCCGGTAGCTGGAGCACTATAGGCAGCAGAACAGTCCGTGCACACGAGTATAACGGAGAAGTCCCTGGGACCACGGAGTCACTGATGGTAGTCCGGGTGACGCAGCTCAGGTTCGGAAGCCGAGAAGATGTCAGGCGGGGTCCGGAACCTTTGGAGCGAGATGACGGGTCACCGCAGGGATCCGAGATGGTACGGACTGTCAGGATGGCAGATGGACAGCGTTCGGTGTTCGGGATTCGGCAGGACCGGATGGCGAGGCAGGCACGGCTCTACAAGAGAGATAGGTGAGTATACCACAGAGACACCATGAGACCTGACTCCTAGCTTAAGAAACACGAAGATCAGGCCCCGCCCCCTTGGACATTAAACCCCTTTATACCCTGTACCTGTTTGCATAATTTCCTGTTAATGGACGCTGGCCCTTTAAGAAAGGGTCAATGACCGCGCGCGCGCCCTAATGCGCATGCACGCGGCCCGAGTGCCAGAAGCCAGAGCAGGAAGCTGCGAGGAGGAAGCAGCAGGGCTGGGCTGGGGCTGGGAAGCCGACGGGCGCCGGGAGCGGGGACCAGGACGCCGGGGACGCGCCGGAAATGGCTGCTGGAGAGCGGGGAGCGGCGGTGACCGGACCGAGGACCCGGGAAGCGAGGCAGGGGAGCCGGGGAGCGTGACAGGTGAGCCGGAGGGCAGCGCAGGGGACCCGGGGAGCGTGACAGTACCCCCCCCCCACGCCCCCCTCCCCGCAACCGGGACAGGAAGGCATGGATCAGCGGTGTACCCACATTCTCCCGGGGCTCCCAGGACCTATCCTCAGGACCATACCCTGCCCAGTCCACCAGGAAGAACTGTCGACCCCGTACGGTCTTCATGGCCACGATATCCCTTACCGCATAGATGTCGTCATCGGCAATAGGAGGAGGAGACGAACTGGCAGCAGCGGAGAAGGGACCAAGGACATCCGGCTTGAGCAGGGAGACGTGGAATGAGTTGGGTATCCTCATCGTGGCCGGGAGCTGTAGCTTGTAGGAGACCTCATTGATCTTGTTGAGTACTTTAAACGGCCCGATGTAGCGAGGACCCAGCTTGTAGGATGGTATCTTCAATCGGACGTACTTGGAAGCAAGCCAGACTAGATCTCCAGGAGAGAAACACGGAGGGTCCAGACGTCTGTTGTCTGCGTGTCTCTTCATTCGCAGGGAAGCACGCCCAAGGGACGCCTTGACAGAGTCCCAAATGGTTGCAAAGTCACGGGCTACAGTATCAGCAGCAGGGACATCCGAAGAAGGGGATACAGGTAATGGGACGGAAGGCTGAAGTCCATAAACGACATGGAAGGGAGAGCTGGAGGACGACTCACTGACGTGGTGGTTATGGGAGAATTCAGCCCAAGGAAGAAGCGTGGACCAGTCGTCGTGATGGGCGTTGACATAGTGACGTAAGAAGGAGGTCAAGATTTGATTGACCCTCTCCACTTGGCCATTAGACTGAGGATGGTAGGCAGAAGAAAAGTCCAGAGTCACTCCCAGATGTTTGCAGAGAGCCCTCCAGAAGCGGGAGGTGAACTGAGTTCCTCTGTCGGATACGATGTGTGATGGAAAGCCATGCAAGCGGAAGATGTGATGTATATAGGCATCCGCGAGTTCCTGAGCAGAGGGCAGTCCAGCCATAGGGACGAAATGGGCCATTTTAGAGAACCGATCCACCACGACCCATATGACTGTGTGTCCAGAGGACAATGGCAAGTCCGTAATAAAGTCCATCGCTATGTGTTGCCACGGAACTGAGGGTATCGGCAGAGGCAGAAGACGGCCATATGGCAGGTGTTTGGGCGTCTTGTTCCTGGCACAAGAGGAGCAGGCAGAGACAAAAGCAGCGACGTCCGTGCGAAGGGATGGCCACCAGTAATGACGTACAATCGCACCCCATGTTCTCTTCTGACCAGCATGACCGGCTGTTTTCGAGGCATGACCCCAGTGTAACACTTTTTGCCTGTCAGTCTCAGAGACATAGGTCTTTCCGGGCGGTATCTGGGCCAGGGTGACAGGGGCCACCGGAATGATTTTGCTAGGACAGATGATGGGTTGGGTAGTCTCCTCCTCCTCTTCCATGGGCATGAAAGACCTGGACAAGGCATCAGCGCGTACATTCTTGTCCGCGGGTCGGAAATGGAGCTGGAAATCAAACCTGGCAAAGAATAAGGACCACCTGGCTTACCGTGGGTTCAGTCGCTGAGCGGACCGCAGGTATTCCAGGTTCTTGTGGTCCGTGTAAATAATCACGGGGTACACTGCTCCTTCCAGAAGGTAGCGCCATTCCTCCAGAGCCAGTTTGACTGCCAAAAGCTCTCGGTCACCGATGGTGTAGTTGCGTTCAGGCGCTGAGAAGCTCTTGGAGAAGAATCCGCAAGTCACCATCTTCCCGGAGGAGGACTTCTGCATGAGCACTGCTCCGGCTCCCGAGGAGGAGGCATCCACCTCCAAGGTGAACTGGCGGTTTAACTCCGGACGGTTGAGTACAGGAGAGGAGGCAAATGCCCGCTTCAGAGAGCCAAACGCGGCGTCGGCCGCAGGGGACCAGTCCTTTGGATTAGCCTCCTTCTTGGTCAAAGCGGAGAGAGGAGCAGTCAGAGCAGAGAAGTGAGGGATGAACTGGCGGTAGTAGTTGGCGAATCCCAGGAAGCGTTGGATTGCCTTCAGTCCAGAAGGAGGAGGCCAGTTGAGAATGGAGGAGACCTTCTTTGGATCCATCTGCAGTCCGGTATCAGAGATGATGTACCCCAGGAAGGGGAGAGAAGACTGCTCAAAGACACACTTCTCGTACTTGGCGTACAGACGATTCTCTCTCAGTCTCTGTAGAACCAGCTGTACGTTCTCTCTGTGGGTCTGGAGGTCCGGAGAGAAGACAAGGATGTCATCCAGATACACTACCACACAGACGTAGAGAAGGTCCCGGAAAACGTCGTTCACCAGTTCTTGAAAGACGGCTGGGGCGTTACACAGGCCGAAAGGCATCACGCAGTATTCATAGTGCCCATCGCGAGTATTGAACGCGGTCTTCCATTCGTCCCCAGAGCGGATGCGTACCAGATTGTAAGCACCCCGAAGATCCAGCTTGGTGAACACACGAGCTCCTCTAAGCCGGTCAAACAATTCGGGGATGAGCGGCAGAGGGTACTTGTTTTTTACGGTGATTTGATTCAATCCCCGGTAGTCTATGCATGGGCGTAAGTCGCCCTCTTTCTTCTTGACGAAGAAGAAGCCTGCTCCAGCAGGAGAGGAGGATCTCCGAATGAATCCCCTTGCCAGGCTCTCTGTGATGTAAGTAGACATGGCCCTTGTTTCGGCTGGAGACAATGGATATATCCGTCCTCGAGGTGGTGTTGTTCCTGGGAGCAGGTCGATGGCACAATCGTAAGGACGATGTGGCGGAAGTACCTCGGACTCCTTTTTATCAAAGACGTCTGCGAAGGACCAATAGGCCGAGGGCAGTCCTGGTAGGTTCTCTGGAACCGGAGGTCGTCGGATGGTGTCACGGCCAGGTGGACGGGCAGACCCAGGAGGTGGATCCACTGGGCCGAACTCCAAGATGGTAGTAAAGAGTCCGGTAGCTGGAACACTATAAACAGCAGAACAGTCCGTGCACACAAGTATAGCGGAGAAGTCCCTGGGACCACGGAGTCACGGGTGGTAGTCCGGGTGACGCAGCTCAGGTTCGGAAGCCGAGATGATGTCAGGCGGGGTCCGGAACCTTTGGAGTGAGATGACGGGTCACCGCAGGGATCCGAGATGGTGCGGACTGTCAGGATGGCAGATGGACAGCGTTCGGGGTTCAGGATACGGCAGGACTGGATGGCGAGGCAGGCACGGCTCTACAAGAGAGATAGGTGAGTATATGCACAGCGACACCAGGAGACCTGACTCCTAGCTTAGGAAACACGAAGATCAGGCCCCGCCCCCTTGGACAATAAACCCCTTTATACCCTGTACCTGTTTAGCCTCATTTCCTGTTAATGGACGCTGGCCCTTTAAGAAAGGGTCAGTGACCGCGCGCGCGCCCTAATGCGCATGCGCGCGGCCCGGGTGCCAGAAGCCAGGGAAGGAAGCTGAGAGGAGGACGCAGGGGAGCCGGCCAGGGCCTGGGAAGCCGTCGGGCGCCGGGATCGGAGACCAGGGGGCCTGGGAAGGACGGGCACCGGAGGCTGGAGAGCGGGGAGCGTGGCAGGTGAGCCGGGGAGCGGGGCTGAGGACCCGGGGAGCGGAGCAGAGGACCCGGGGAGGGGAGCCGAGGACCCGGGGAGCGTGACAGTACCCCCCCCCACGCCCCCCTCCCCGCAACCGGGACATGAAGGCACGGATCAGAGGAGTGCCCACGTTCTCCCTGGGCTCCCAGGACCTATCCTCAGGACCATACCCTTCCCAGTCCACCAGGAAGAACTGTCGACCACGTACGGTCTTCATGGCCACGATATCCCTTACCGCATAGATGTCGTCATCGGCAATAGGTGGAGGAGCCGGACTGGCAGCAGCGGAGAAGGGACCAAGGACTACCGGCTTGAGCAGGGAGACGTGGAATGAGTTGGGTATCCTCATCGTGGCCGGGAGCTGTAGCTTGTAGGAGACCTCATTGATCTTGTTGAGGACTTTAAACGGCCCAATGTAGCGAGGACCCAGCTTGTATGATGGTATCTTCAGGCGGACGTACTTGGAGGCAAGCCAGACGAGATCTCCAGGAGAGAAACACGGAGGGTCCAGACGTTTCTTGTCTGCGTGTCTTTTCATCCGCAGGGAAGCACGCCCAAGGGACGCTTTGACAGAGTCCCAAATGGTTGCAAAGTCACGGGCTACAGTATCTGCAGCAGGGACATCCGAAGAAGGGGATACAGGCAATGGGATGGAAGGCTGAAGTCCGTAAACGACATGGAAGGGAGAGCTGGAGGACGACTCACTGATGTGGTGGTTGTGGGAGAATTCAGCCCAAGGAAGAAGAGCGGACCAGTCGTCGTGATGGGCGTTAACATAGTGACGTAAGAAAGAGGTCAAGATTTGATTGACCCTCTCTACCTGGCCATTAGACTGAGGATGGTATGCAGATGAAAAGTCCAGAGTCACTCCCAGATGTTTACAGAGAGCCCTCCAGAAGCGGGAGGTGAACTGAGTTCCTCTGTCGGATACGATGTGTAATGGAAAGCCATGCAAGCGGAAGATGTGTTGTATATAGGCGTCCGCGAGTTCCTGAGCAGAGGGCAGTCCAGCCATAGGGACGAAATGAGCCATTTTAGAGAACCGGTCCACCACGACCCATATGACTGTGTGTCCGGAGGACAATGGCAAGTCCGTAATAAAGTCCATTGCTATGTGTTGCCACGGAACTGAGGGTATCGGCAGAGGCAGAAGACGGCCATATGGGAGGTGTTTGGGCGTCTTGTTCCTGGCACAAGAGGAGCAGGCGGATACAAAAGCAGCGACGTCCGTGCGAAGGGATGGCCACCAATAATGACGTACAATCGCACCCCATGTCTTTTTCTGACCAGCATGACCGGCTGTTTTCGAGGCATGACCCCAGTGTAACACTTTTTTCCTGTCTACCTCAGAGACATAGGTCTTCCCGGGCGGTATCTGGGCCAGGGTGACAGGGGCCACCGGAATGATTTTACTAGGACAAATGATGGGTTGGGTAGTCTCTTCCTCCTGCTCCATGGGCATGAAAGACCTGGACAAGGCATCAGCGCGTACATTCTTGTCCGCGGGTCGGAAGTGAAGCTGGAAATCAAACCTGGCAAAGAATAGGGACCACCTGGCTTGCCGTGGGTTCAGACGCTGAGCGGACCGTAGGTATTCCAAGTTCTTGTGGTCCGTGTAAATAATCACGGGGTACACTGCACCTTCCAGGAGGTAGCGCCATTCCTCCAAAGCCAGTTTGACTGCCAAGAGCTCTCGGTCACCGATGGTGTAGTTGCGTTCAGGCGCTGAGAAGCCCTTGGAGAAGAATCCACAAGTCACCATCTTCCCAGAGGAGGACTTTTGCATGAGCACTGCTCCGGCTCCTGAGGAGGAGGCATCCACCTCCAAGGTGAACTGGCGGTTTAACTCCGGACGGTGGAGTACAGGAGAGGAAGCAAAAGCCCGCTTCAGAGAGCCAAACGCGGCGTCGGCCGCAGGTGACCAGTCCTTTGGATTAGCCTCCTTCTTAGTCAAAGCGGAGAGAGGAGCAGTCAAGGCAGAGAAGTGAGGGATAAACTGGCGGTAGTAGTTGGCGAATCCCAGGAAGCGTTGGATTGCCTTCAGTCCAGAAGGAGGAGGCCAGTTGAGAATGGCGGAGACCTTCTTGGGATCCATCTGCAGTCCAGTCTCAGAGATGATGTACCCCAGAAAGGGGAGAGAAGACTGCTCAAAGACACACTTCTCATACTTTGCGTACAGACGATTCTCCCTCAGTCTTTGTAGAACCAGCTGTACGTTTTCTCTGTGGGTTTGGAGGTCCGGAGAGAAGACAAGGATGTCATCTAGATACACTACCACACAGATGTAGAGAAGGTCCCGGAACACGTCGTTCACCAGTTCTTGAAAGACGGCAGGAGCGTTACACAGGCCGAAGGGCATCACGCAGTATTCATAATGTCCATCGCGCGTATTGAACGCGGTCTTCCATTCGTCACCAGAGCGGATGCGTACCAGATTGTAAGCACCCCGAAGATCCAGCTTGGTGAACACACGAGCTCCCCTAAGCCGGTCAAACAATTCGGGGATGAGCGGCAGAGGGTACTTGTTTTTTACGGTGATTTGATTCAAACCCCGGTAGTCTATGCATGGGCGTAAGTCGCCCTCTTTCTTCTTGACAAAGAAGAAACCTGCTCCAGCAGGAGAGGAGGATCTCCGAATGAATCCCCTTGCCAGGCTCTCTGAGATGTAAGCAGACATGGCCCTTGTTTCGGCTGGAGATAAAGGATATATCCGTCCTCGTGGTGGTGTTGTTCCTGGGAGCAGGTCGATGGCACAATCGTATGGACGATGTGGCGGCAGTACCTCGGATTCCTTTTTATCAAAGACATCTGCAAAGGACCAATAGGCCGAGGGCAGCCCCGGTAGGTTCTCTGGAACCGGAGGTCGTCGGATGGGTTGTATGGACTTTAGGCACCTCTCATGACACGAAGAGCCCCATCGGGTGATTTCGCCAGTGCCCCAGCTGACTGATGGTTCGTGTGTCCGCAACCATGGAAGTCCCAGCAGGATCTGATGGGACATGTGTGGGAGGACGTAGAAAGCGATGTTCTCGGTGTGAAGGGCACCGATACGCAGTTCGACCGGCCTGGTGATCCAGGAGATGGTGTCAGAGAGGGGTCTCCCATCCACAGAGGCAATCACTAGGGGCTTGTCGAGTGGAATAACAGGCACCTGGTACTTGTCCACCGTGGCCTGCTGGATGAAATTGCCTGCTGCCCCGGAATCGAGGTAAGCATCAGCCGTGAACCGCGTCTCTCCCGTTGTCACTTGCACTGTCCATGTAACCGGGTCAGAGAGAGTCCCAGCACCTAGGGTGGCCTCTCCTACCAGCCCTAGGCTTTGGAGTTTCCCGGCCTCTCTGGACAGGAGTGTAGCAGGTGTGTGTCCTCTCCGCAGTAAAAGCAGAGGCCCTTGGCGAGCCGCTCTGCTCGACGTTGTTCAGACTGCCGCACTCGGTCGATCTGCATGGGCTCGTGGACGGGGGCCCCAGCTGTCGATGACTGAAGTACGGAGGGTTTCTGCGGGGGAGAGGAATGCCGTACCGGACGTCTCTCACGGGACACTTCCTTGGATCGCTCCTGAAAGCGAATGTCCACTCGAGTCGCTAGGGCAATCAGGGCATCCAGGGTGGTCGGTACGTCACGACCCGCCAGCTCGTCTTTAATTCGCCCTGAGAGTCCTTCCCAGAAGGCGGCGGTTAGGGCCTCGTTGTTCCACCCGAGTTCTGAGGCCAGGGTGCGAAACCGGATCGCGTATTGACCCACCATCAGAGTCCCCTGAAGTAACCGGAGAAGAGACGAAGCAGACGCGGAGGCGCGTCCGGGCTCATCAAAGGTACCACGGAATGCCTGCAGGAACTCCTGGATGTTCGTGGTCACAGGATCCCCCTTCTCCCACAAGGGGTTCATCCATGCCAGTGCCTCACCCCCTAGATGGGACATGATGAAGGCGACCTTGGCTTGGTCGGAGGCAAACAAATGCGGCAGCTGCGTGAAATGGAGGGAGCATTGGTTTAAGAATCCCCTGCAGGTCTTGGGGTCTCCGGCGTACCGGGGTGGTGAAGCCAACCGAAGTCTGGTGGTATCTGAAGAAGTCGCCACAGGAGCTGGATCCGTGGATTGACTAGTGGAAGCCCGGGATGTTGAAGTCGTAACTGCCACTTGTAGCGTGTTCAGGCGGGCGTCTACAGAAGACATGAATTGCAGCATGCGGGTCTGGACTTCACGCTGGCGTTGGAGTTCCTCCTGTACGGCTGCTAGTGCTGCAGCGGGATCCATGGCCTGATCTTACTGTCACGGCCAGGTGGACGGGCAGACCCAGGAGGTGGATCCACTGGGCCGAACTCCAAGATGGTAGTAAAGAGTCCGGTAGCTGGAACACTATAAACAGCAGAACAGTCCGTGCACACGAGTATAGCGGAGAAGTCCCTGGGACCACGGAGTCACGGGTGGTAGTCCGGGTGACGCAGCTCAGGTTCGGAAGCCGAGATGATGTCAGGCGGGGTCCGGAACCTTTGGAGTGAGATGACGGGTCACCGCAGGGATCCGAGATGGTGCGGACTGTCAGGATGGCAGATGGACAGCGTTCGGGGTTCAGGATACGGCAGGACTGGATGGCGAGGCAGGCACGGCTCTACAAGAGAGATAGGTGAGTATATGCACAGCGACACCAGGAGACCTGACTCCTAGCTTAGGAAACACGAAGATCAGGCCCCGCCCCCTTGGACAATAAACCCCTTTATACCCTGTACCTGTTTAGCCTCATTTCCTGTTAATGGACGCTGGCCCTTTAAGAAAGGGTCAGTGACCGCGCGCGCGCCCTAATGCGCATGCGCGCGGCCCGGGTGCCAGAAGCCAGGGAAGGAAGCTGAGAGGAGGACGCAGGGGAGCCGGCCAGGGCCTGGGAAGCCGTCGGGCGCCGGGATCGGAGACCAGGGGGCCTGGGAAGGACGGGCACCGGAGGCTGGAGAGCGGGGAGCGTGGCAGGTGAGCCGGGGAGCGGGGCTGAGGACCCGGGGAGCGGAGCAGAGGACCCGGGGAGGGGCGCCGAGGACCCGGGGAGCGTGACAGATGGGTTGTATGGTCTTTAGACACTTCTCCTGGCACGAAGAGCCCCATCGGGTGATTTCGCCAGTGCCCCAGCTGACTGATGGTTCGTGTGTCCGCAACCAGGGAAGTCCCAGCAGGATTTGATGGGACATGTGTGGGAGGACGTAGAGAGCGATGTTCTCGGTGTGAAGGGCACCGATACGCAGTTCGACCGGCCTGGTGATCCAGGAGATGGTGTCAGAGAGGGGTCTCCCATCCACAGAGGCAATCACTAGGGGCTTGTCGAGTGGAATAACAGGCACCTGGTACTTGTCCACCGTGGCCTGCTGGATTAAATTGCCTGCTGCCCCGGAATCGAGGTAGGCCTCAGCCGTGAACCGCGTCTCTCCCGTTGTCACTTGCACAGTCCACGTAACCGGGTCTGAGAGAGTCCCAGCACCTAGGGTGGCCTCTCCTACCAACCCTAGGCTTTGGAGTTTCCCGGCCTCTCTGGACAGGAGCGTAGCAGGTGTGTGCCCTCTCCGCAGTAAAAGCAGAGACCCTTGGCGAGCCGCTCTGCTCGACGTTCTTCAGACTGCCGCACTCGGTCGATCTGCATGGGCTCGTGGACGGGGGCCCCAGCTGTCGATGACTGAAGTACGGAGGGCTTCTGCGGAGGAGAGGAATGCCGTACCGGACGTCTCTCACGGGACACTTCCTTGGATCGCTCCTGAAAGCGAATGTCCACTCGAGTCGCTAGGGCAATCAGGGCATCCAGGGTGGTCGGTACGTCACGACCCGCCAGCTCATCTTTAATTCGCCCCGAGAGTCCTTCCCAGAAGGCGGCGGTTAGGGCCTCGTTGTTCCACCCGAGTTCCGAGGCCAGGGTGCGAAACCGGATCGCGTATTGACCCACCGTCAGAGTCCCCTGACGTAACCGGAGAAGAGACGAAGCAGACGCGGAGGCGCGTCCGGGCTCATCAAAGGTGCCACGGAATGCCTGCAGGAACTCCTGGATGTTCGTGGTCACAGGATCCCCCTTCTCCCACAAGGGGTTCATCCACGCCAGTGCCTCACCCTCTAGATGGGACATGATGAAGGCGACCTTGGCTTGGTCGGAGGCAAACAAATGCGGCAGCTGCGTGAAATGGAGGGAGCATTGGTTTAAGAATCCCCTGCAGGTCTTGGGGTCTCCGGCATACCGGGGTGGTGAGGCCAAACGAAGTCTGGAAGTATCTGAAGAAGTCACCACGGGAGCTGGAGCCGTGGATTGACTAGTGGAAGCCCGGGATGTTGAAGACGTAACTGCCGCTTGTAGCGTGTTCAGGCGGGCGTCCACAGAAGACATGAATTGCAGCATGCGGGTCTGGACTTCACGCTGGCGTTGGAGTTCCTCCTGTACGGCTGCTAGTGCTGCAGCGGGATTCATGGCCTGATCTTACTGTCAGGGCCAGGTGGACGGGCAGACCCAGGAGGTGGACCACTGGGCCGAACTCCTAGATGGTGGTAAGGGGTCCGGTAGCTGGAGCACTATAGGCAGCAGAACAGTCCGTGCACACGAGTATAACGGAGAAGTCCCTGGGACCACGGAGTCACTGATGGTAGTCCGGGTGACGCAGCTCAGGTTCGGAAGCCGAGAAGATGTCAGGCGGGGTCCGGAACCTTTGGAGCGAGATGACGGGTCACCGCAGGGATCCGAGATGGTACAGACTGTCAGGATGGCAGATGGACAGCGTTCGGGGTTCGGGATTCGGCAGGACCGGATGGCGAGGCAGGCACGGCTCTACAAGAGAGATAGGTGAGTATATCACAGAGACACCAGGAGACCTGACTCCTAGCTTAAGAAACACGAAGATCAGGCCCCGCCCCCTTGGACATTAAACCCCTTTATACCCTGTACATGTTTGCATAATTTCCTGTTAATGGACGCTGGCCCTTTAAGAAAGGGTCAATGACCGCACGCGCGCCCTAATGCGCATGCGCGCGGCCCGAGTGCCAGAAGCCAGAGCAGGAAGCTGCGAGGAGGAAGCAGCAGGGCTGGGCTGGGGCTGGGAAGCCGACGGGCGCCGGGAGCGGGGACCAGGACGCCGGGGACGCGCCGGAAATGGCTGCTGGAGAGCGGGGAGCGGCGGTGACCGGACCGAGGACCCGGGAAGCGAGGCAGGGGAGCCGGGGAGCGTGACAGGTGAGCCGGAGGGCAGCGCAGGGGACCCGGGGAGCGTGACAAATGGTGTCTACAGAGCCCCGGTCATCACTGTTCCAGGTCTCAGCCTCTAGTTCTGCTGCTCCAGTCAGTTGTCCCAGCACCACTGCGGCCCTCTGCTTACTGGTCATTGAGTATAAATCCAGCAGGGTACCAATCTTCTTTTTGTATAAGGTCAGGGTGTCCGCCTTGCCAGCATATTGGGGCAGCCAGGTCGCCCCTCGGATGTACGGTAAGGAGATTAGCATGATTGGGGAGATTTCAGCCGGCGCGGCTGTGGCCGCTGCACCGGAGCTAGGCGCCGCTGCGTTCACCGCACTGGGACCAGGCATCGCTTGGGCTGCGGTGCCCTGGCTGGGGGCAGTAGTACTCAGTGTCCATCTTCCCTCAGAGTTCTGCTTCCTTCTTCCAATCAGGGCACTTCCTGTCTTCCTTTGCAGGTCACCTCCTCCTCTCGCGGGGTCAGAGTGCTCTGGGGATTCTGGGACGGTCACTCCACTCCGTGGGCGGTTACTTTTTCTGTGCGAGCTGCAGCGTGTTGATGACGCACTTTCAGCGGTGGTACAAAATGGCGGCGGTTCAAATTTTTCAGTCAGACCACTGAGGCACACTGTCACCCGTCTGAATGGGTCTAGTCCAGGATCCTGTTCGTGACGCCAAAAGATAAGGTGTGTCACCACAGGGACATCGATCCAGCTTCAGGGACGCCATTGGGACTTCTTTTAATATAGCAAACAGGTATGTCAGATTTTGTATGTGTCGTGACGCCACTCATGGCTTGCAGTCAGGAATATGGATGACCGCCACTGCAGATTTTATGAGTGTCTGGGGCTAATGGGGTCTGCAGTTAGATGGTGTGGCCTCCCGTGAGTGAGGCAGGCCCCAGGGGCTCAGGTGAGTAGGATAGCGGGTCAGGAATAACTCAGGCTCAGTCCAAATGTCTTTCAACTGCTTTTTACTCACTTTGTGGTTATGGTGAGCTGACCCGGGCGATGCTGTGATAAACCAGGTAAAACCAGGGCTCCTTCGGACCAGTCTGAGGGTAACAGGTTAGCTCGCCTTCCTAGCACTTCTTTGTTCGGATAACCCCTGACTTGAAGTAACGTGCGGTCTATCCAGGGAGTCGCAACTGCCTTTTCTCCCCTTTTTGGACCGTTTGCCGGCAGCGTGGACCAGGTGACATGGCTTCAAGCTCTGTCTCCTTATGGGTCCCTGCATTGCTGCTGAGGCTCGGACTCTGTGTGGTTGGTGAGGTACTTGTAGTTCCCCTCACCCGCAGGTTTAGCAGATAGTTAAAACTGAAGTCTGCTCTAGGAACCTGTTCCCCGTACATGCCTAGTCACCAGGAGCACCTCTTCTTCTGACTACCCGGTGACCGTTCTCCCCCGCCTACTGTCACTACACTGCGCAGGATCTGACTAGTGGCCACGCGCGTATCCCTTAGCGACCGCCACTCACTACTACCAGACTGGCTCGCTCCACTCCTTTCCTGGCAACCTCTGCACTTTAGCTCCCAGCCTCTCCACTACACCTCTTGACAAGAATTGAAAGCTAGACCCCTCTGGAGACTACCCAAGGGTCCCCTTTAAAGGTGTGGGAGACCTGGTTGCTATGTGTTTGTGCGTACACACCTTATTCTGGCTCTTAGGATTACCTGGAAGTACTGTCCCAGCATGGGTGCAGTACTCAGTGGTGTCTGCCCGGGTCAGGGGCGCCACATTTACACTGCAGAAAGACACTAACAATAGATTTATTACCTTCCTATTCTACCCTAGTACATTTATTAGTAATAATGACCCCTCCCCTTCACAGCGCCAGGGATGTTTTAATAGGAAAAATGTTTTTTTTTCTATTTTTCTGCTGTGTAAACGTGGGGTGTGTCTTATGGTAAAGAACGCCTCATAGTCCAAAAAATGTGGCGCTTAGCTTTATTAAACCCCGGGGCCACATCTACTTAAAAAGTATGGCTACCGAAGAGGGGGCTGGCCGTTTGTGACATCATCAGTGACGTCTGACGCTGCCGGCCGCCCTCCGTTCCTCTGTTCATTATTGTGACGTTTGTACTGTGGATGCGCTAAAGAAGCTGCTGTGTGCAGTACAGACGGGACCGTCCCGGAAGATGAAGGATGTCACCGCGAGGAGAGAGGATCCTCCAATCACCGCCGAGCACCTGGGCTCCATGTGAACCTTGTGTCTTCAGCGTTGGAGCAGTTTGAGGCTCGTGAGTATAATCTCTCTGTGTCTCTCTCGGCTCATACACCGCCCCATACTGTATATACAGGAGCACAATACAGTCTGTATTATGTCTGTATATACTATATGTATATAGTGTGGATGTGTGTGTACAGTATAGGGCTGTTTATACACTATATACAACCCCAATATTATATTCAGTGGGTACGGAAAGTATTCAGACCCCTTTAAATTTTTCACTCTTTGTTTCATTGCAGCAATTTGGTAAATTCAAAAATTCAAAAAAGTTAATTTCTTTTCTCATTGATGTACACCCCATCCCCCATCCATCCTGACAGAAAGAAAACAGAAATGTAGACATTTTTGCAAATTTATTAAACAAGAATACTTTCCGTACCCACTGTATATGCAGCCAGCAGCCGCTATATTATGTACAGTATATATAGCCTGTATACTCTTTATTATATCTATAAATATGCATATGGCTGATGATTCCATCTAGAGCTTGTCATTTTGATAACTCAAAAACACGGTGCATGCAGCTTTTTTCAGGCTGTCAAAATGACGACTGCGCTGCATAGCTGAGCCGAACAGCCGTTAAAGGGAACCTGTCACTATATTTGGGGCCTATAAGCTGCGGCCACCACCAGTGGGCTCTTATATACAGCATTCTAACATGCTGTATATAAGAGCCCAGGCCACTGTGTAGAACGTAAAAATGACTTTATAATACTCACCTAATCGGTTGGTGCGGTGCAAACTGGACAAAGGTGTGGCTCCATTCTCCGGGTGCGGCGCCTCCTCTTCCGGCCATCTTTGTCCTCTTTCTTCTGAAGTCAGGGTGCATGACGCGTCCTACCCCATCCACAATAGCCGGCATTGAGGTCCTGCACAGGCGCACTACAATTCTTTGATCTGATCAGGGCAGGGCAGGGCAGATCAAAGTGCGCCTGCGCAGGACCTCAATGCCGGTGCGTGTGCATGACGTAGAATGTGTCATGCACCCCTACTTCAGAAGAAGGAGGACAAAGATGGAAGTGGAGTTTTTCCAAGAATGGCAGTGAGACTGTGGAAGGTTTGAGGGGTGAAGGTGGAGCTGGGGTGGAACCTAGGCGAAGTCTCAAAGGGCCTGAAAATATTGCCAGTATGGGGCCCTAAAATTCCTGGTGGCAGCGTGCTCTGCCTCCCCACCGAAGGGTAGCATCAAACAAGTCTATGGGCCACACAGGAGGCAAGAGAAGTGTTGTCCTCAATCATCAAAAGTAAAATCCCCCAGTATGTGTGCATGTCTGTGTGTGTATAGGATTGTGTATGTCTATTTATGTGTATGTATGTTTATATGTTTGTGATTGTCTTCAAATTTGTATATGCTTCATGTGAATAAATCTGTGTATGTGTCTGTACGCCATGTGGGTGTACGTGTCTGTACTGTATGTTTGCATGTCCGTTTTGTGGGGTTCTATATATGTGTGTATTTAAGGGTATGTAACCACGTTCAGGGTTCACAGCATTTTGGATGCAGAGTGTTTTCACTGCATCCAAAACGCTGTGTTGTACAGTACAAGCACAGTGGATGGATTTCTAAAAATCCCATGCCCACTGTGCGTGTACAGTCCGCAGCGAAAACTGACCTGTGGCGTGGATCCCGGAGCCGCAGCATGTCAATTTATCAGGCAGCTGCAGTCCCTTTGGAGAGCACTCACAGCCCTACAGGAGAGGACACACTGCCTTCAGGATGCAGTATGTCTGGACCGTGGGCACATACCCTTATAGTGTTGTGGTGTATGTGTAAAACATTTGTATCTTATATCTTAGGCTAGTTTCACATTACGTCTTTTTAACATCCGCTGAAAACGTTTTTTAGCGGAAGTACGGATCCTGCTTTTACAGCAAATAACGTATGTAGGAGAGAGAGAGAGAGAGAGAGAGAGAGAGAGAGAGAGAGAGAGAGAGAGAGAGAGAGAGAGAGAGAGAGAGAGAGAGAGAGAGAGAGAGAGAGAGAGAGAGAGAGACGCCGCAGGGTACTTTCTCGAGCGGAGAAGTCATACCTCCCAACTTTTAAAGAAGGAAAAGAGGGACAAAGAGCGGCAAATTTTTAGGCCACGCCCCCTAACCACACCCATTTCACAGTCACGCCCATATCCACTCCCCATCCACACCCATTCAGCACAAACACGCAGGCAGCCGGCGGGCCTCCAGCACGGACACGCAGGCAGCCAGCGGGCCTCCAGCACGGACACGCAGGCAGCCGGCGGGCCTCCAGCACGGACACGCAGGCAGCCGGCGGGCCTCCAGCACGGACACGCAGGCAGCCACAGTGAGGCGGCCGGTCGCCTTCACAGACAGGCGGCCGGCCGCCTTCACAGACAGGCGGCGGGCCGCCCGCACAGAGAGGCGGCCAGCCGCCCGCAGAGAGAGGCGGCCGGCCGCCCGCACAATGAGGCGGCGGGCCGCCCGCACAGACAGGCGGCAGGGGGGCGCCCGCACAGACAGGCGGCAGGGGGGGCGCCCGCACAGACAGGCGGCAGGGGGGCGCCCGCACAGACAGGCGGCAGGGGGGCGCCCGCACAGACAGGCGGCGGGGGGGCGCCCGCACAGACAGGCGGCAGGGGGGCGCCCGCACAGACAGGCGGCAGGGGGGCGCCCGCACAGACAGGCGGCAGGGGGGCGCCCGCGCTTCTCACTCTGCCTCCACCGTTATGTGCAAGCACTGTCCATATGAACCATGTTACCTATTACCATGGGCGCGAGATTATGGGCGGCGCTGTGATTGTCATCAGCAGCGTCATCCAAGTACCCGCCCATAATCTCGTGCCCGCGCTTCTCACTCTGCCTCCACCGTTATGTGCAAGCACTGGCCATATGAACCACGTTACCTATTATCATGGGCGCGAGATTATGGGCGGCGCTGTGATTGTCATCAGCAGCGTCATCCAAGTACCCGCCCATAATCTTGTGCCCGCGCTTCTCACTCTGCCTCCACCGTTATGCGCAAGCACTGTCCATATGAACCATGTTACCTATTACCGTGGGCGCGAGATTATGGGCGGCGCTGTGATTGTCATCAGCAAAGTCATCCAAGTACCCGCCCATAATCTCGTGCAAGCAGTAATAGGTAACATGGTTCATATGGCCAGCACTTGCGCATAACGGTGGAGTCAGAGGGAAAAGTGCGGGCACGAGATTATGGGCGGGTACTTGGTTAACGCTGCTGATGACAATCACAGCGCCGCCCATAATCTCGTGCCTGCGCAATCACCTGAAAAAGCGTTCACATGCGCAAAACTTCGGGAGGACAGTTACATGAGGAAGGCGTCCTTGTGTATGTAAATGAGCAATGGGGGACTGCGTAAAGCGGCAGGAGGGGGAATAACGGACGCCAGACAGCCCGCCCCCGTGACCATAAAAACACATTTGCATACAAAAAGGTAAGACTTCATAAAGTATTTTTGTAGGTCTCAAAGGGGGCACAATAACAACAGGAACCTTTCTAGAAGCAGCCCAGGAGCTGCAGAGGGGAATCTTTTATTTTTATTGTGAAATTTCTGCTGACATGTTCCCTTTAACTGGTAGGACAGCCAGGATAAAGCAGAGCTGAAGCTGTTGGGAAGCTAGGACCCAGCAGCTCTGCTCCACAGGCAGGAGACCACTGATCGGTAAGCTAATAGAAGCCTGCAGATGTCACTCTGCATAGGTTATTACTGGCCAGTGCTATCTGCAGGAGATAAGTGCTGATTGCACGGTCTCCTCAGCTTCCTGACTCCCCGCGTGTCTGCAGCAGTGAGAAGCCGCACACGGGGAATCAGAGAACAGCTGCAGACAAACGCAGGCTCCGGGACTGGGGGGGGTCGGCTCTGGTGCAGGGAGGGGGGGCTCTGCTGCAGGGAGGGGTCGCTCTGCTGCAGGGGGGTCGCTCTGCTGCAGGGGGTGATTCATACCTCAGCAGCAGTCACAGGAGTAGGTGCGCGCTCGGCTCTGTAATGAATAGTAGAAGGGAGAAACAGCGAGGCGGGGCTACAGTGGGTGGGTGGAGCCGGGATAAACAGCCTCACGGGCGGGACCCGGGATCAAAGGCTCAGACGAGGGACTGTCCCGCTGTATCCGGGACGGTTGGGAGGTATGGGAGAAGTGCTGTCCGTGTACACGATCAGGGTCACTGACACAGTGGATTTTCGATGTATTCTCCCGCTCAGAGCACTAGCATCTCTTAGAGTAAAGTCACAAGCTGCAGCTGCAGGCCTCCTTCACATGTCCGTGTTTCTGGTACGTGTTGTATCTGTTTTCTTTACCACATATACCCATTATAACCTATGGTGCTGCTCGCATGTCTGTGTATTTACACAGACCGTGTCCATGTGGTCCACATGGAGATGTCTGGTTTTTTTCCTGCAGCACAGATGACAATGATCAATAGAAGACAATGCGGCCGTGAAAACTACGTACAGCACACGTATGGCATCAGTGTATAGTCCATATACCATCAGTTTGCTGTACGTGTTTAACATTGAAAATATAGGAGAAGCTTTGTATTTGTTGTATATGCAATTAGCTGGGTTATGCTACTGTATCTATGCAGTAACCATGGTTTTGCTCCCATATCTATAGAGTAACTCAGTTATGGTAACATATTTGAGTAGTAAGCTTAGTTATGGTACTATGTGTATGCAGTAAGATTGTTCTGTTCCCGTATGTATGTAGGAGGCTTGGTTCTGTTGCTGTTTCTATGTAGATGACTAAGTACAATTGTGTTCTGCTCCCTTATCTCTGTAGTAAGCTCCGTTTTGCTCCCATATCTCTGTAGTACGCTCAGTCCTGCTCCCATATCTCTATAGTAAGCCCCGGTCTGCCTCCATATTTCTATAGTAAGCTCAGTTCTGCTCCCATATCTCTATAGTAAGCTCAGTTCTGCTCTCATATCTCTGTAGTAAGCTCAGTTCTGCTCCCATATCTCTGTAGTAAGCTTGGTTCTGCTCCCATATCTCTGTAGTAAGCTCAGTTCTGCTCCCATATCTCTGTAGTAAGCTCGGTTCTGCTCCCATATCTCTGTAGTAAGCTCAGTTCTGCTCCCATATCTCTGTAGTAAGCTTGGTTCTGCTCCCATATCTCTGTAGTAAGCTTGGTTCTGCTCCCATATCTCTGTAGTAAGCTCAGTTCTGCTCCCATATCTCTGTAGTAAGCTCAGTTCTGCTCCCATATCTCTGTAGTAAGCTCAGTTCTGCTCCCATATCTCTGTAGTAAACTTGGTTCTGCTCCCTTATCTCTGTAGTAAGCTCAGTTCTGCTCCCATAGCTCTGTAGTAAGCTCAGTTCTGCTCCCTTATCTCTGCAGTAAGCTTGGTTCTGTGACCATATCTCTGTAGTAAGTTCGATTCTGCTCTCTTATCTCTGTAGTAAGCTAGGTTCTGCTCCCATAAGCTCGCTTCAGTTCCCGTATCTATGTAGTCATCTTGGTTCTGTTGCAGTATCTATGTACACAGTAAGCTAGGCTCTGTTCCCATATATGTGCAGTAAGCTATGCTCAGTTTCCATATAATGCACCAGCCTGTTCATAAAGCCTGTTACCACTGCCACTATAATGCAGCGGCCAGAGATGAACAGTCCAATAGTGGGCTGCCGCAACTTGAGGGCCACTGCTTTGTGATTGCCCCCCAGGCTAAATTGTGCCAGCCAGCCCCTGGCGGGGATTAACCTCACACGATCCATGACGTACCCAGTACGTCATGGGTCGCTAAGGGGTTAATGTGCCATTCTTCACACACACACACACACACACACACACACATAAACCAGAAACCTTTCTTCTCACTTGTGCCCCGTTTCCTCGGCTGCCTCATCTCTGCTGCTTGATGTCTGCAGACCTGTTCCCCTGTTGACTATCGTGGCCGGTGCAGGGGTAGTATCCACTGGTAGCGCTTTATGTCAGATGATTGTTTTGCTGGCGCTGCACGTGCAGAGTCAAGCTCTCTGTGCATGTTTCCAACGCAGCAGTAGCCGTCCGCCAATCAGAGATAAGCAGCTGAGGTCAGGCAGTTTCCATTGGAAGAATAGTTGTGCACAGAGCGCTGGACTCTGAGAGCGCAGCGCCGGCAAAACATTCACCTGACATAAAGCACAGACAGTGGCTGTGGGCGTCTCCTGCACTGGCTGCGATAGTTAACAGGAGCAAGGGCCTGGGGGCCGCACAAAGCAGACTGAGGGGCCACATACGGCCCGCGGGCCGCGTGTTTGAGACCTCTTGTCTAAAGTGTGATGGTTGCTCCTAACTCTATCCCATTTGCTACCCACCCCCAGTGATTGTCCTAGCGAAGGGGAAGTCTCATGTTTCGTGATGGCTGGCTCCTCTGTCTGCCCTAGTCCAACCCTCTGTGAGTAAGCACCTGCTGTTATTTGAGTGTGTTTTGTGAAGGCACCGGCAGATTAACCCCCTCCTGACCCGGGATAGATATTGCCCCTGAAAAGTGGTGTAATACCCTGTGGCACTAAAGCCCAAGGGTGCCACACATGTTGTAATCTTGTTTCTGGATACCTATTGGTTATCTGCAATTGCTATATTCATTAATCTTGTAAGGTATATAGCATAGTTAGGGTATGAAGTGATATCATCCACCTTTGTACACAGTTTTTACAAGTAAGTTTTATTTATACAATGTCTACATGATCTTTGGACTTTTTATCCTACAGAAGAAACTAAGCCGATTGTCAGATAGTTTCGTTCATGAAAGCAGTGTAGTATGACCCACAACCTCTTTACACACAGAATAGTAAAGTAAAGGAGTGCTGTGACATAAGAAAATATATTTACCTAGAACTTACTTCATGTCAAAACTAAAATAAGTCACATTTCTAATAACATTTTTTATTCGTATATCTAAAAATATTTTGTGATTTATATACAAAACGGTATAAAATATTACCAGATTTTTAAAGAGGTTTCTTAAAAAAAAAAAAATTCAATAACTGAAAAAAATGTAAAGTATTAACGTTTTAATATTATATTTAAATATTATTTTTTGTTTTTAATTAAGCAAAATATAATTTTTATTTTATTTTTTAATATTTTCCACTCTTAACCACTAGGGGGAGCAGCTGCTAAAATCATACTGTAGAACTAGCTCACATTACAACTGCAGTAAAAGTGGATGGCATCTGCTCTCCTGTGTGTGATGTCACACCTTCTACTCCCGTTCTGGGTGTTTCCAAAAGGATAAGGGAAGATTAAGTTTAGGATCACAGTATGGAGCCATTTTGTTGGTGACCGCAAAGTGATCCTAATGTCTAAAGTATCACAGACGACCACTGGCATAGTGCGCCACGGTATACTAAACCCCAATGTATACTGCTTTCCGCTCTATACCGCGACCCCCACTGTATTCGGTGCTGCATTCCGCGCTCCTCTATAATCTGCTCTCTGCTGGAGCGGAAGATGGAGGTGGGCACACGAGAGCGGGGGGAGCAGCGAGGGGAGGGGGAGTGGCGGCGGCGGGGGGAGAGGGTAGTGGCAGCAGGGGGAGGGGGAGTGGTGGAGGTAGGGAGAGCAGCAGTGGAGAGGAGAAGGTAGCGGCGGTGGGGGGGAGGGTGGTAGCAGTGGTGGCCTGGCGCCGGTACTCACACATCCCGAGCGGGTGACAGGGAAAAGTGCAGAAAACAACATATGCTGTGAGCTCCACAAAGATGGCGACAATATCCTCCCTCTGCTGTCATCTGGACCGCCCAGGGGGCATATCTAGCTCACAGCAGGGAGCTCTCTGTGTTACAAAATAGGGTCGGATAGCGACAACTGTCTGTTATGCACAGGGGTTAGCGTATTTGAGGTGAGTAACTGTCGTTACACATAGCAAATTCAAGATGGCAGCCCCAGTGCTTCAGTGAAACTAGAATTAAATAAAAACTAAAAAAACAGAGTGAATTTAATTTTGTATTAAAAATACTTGATTCCATAATCACTATTATCAATACAAAAATGAAAAAACGTGACACCTTACCTTTAAGCGTGGCTTTTTATAATAATGAAGAAATTCGGTGTATAAAACATAGAGTAAGTGAAATCTGCTTGGTATTCTGTATGTTATGAGAGAGGGCTGTGATTGCCATTTTCTTTCTTGCTTAGCATCCGTATGACATGTGTATGACATCTGTATGCAATCCATTTCTTTTTATCAGCAATTATAGTTGCTATTATACTTGCTATTATTTTACAATCATTTACAGTGTTTTATGCTACTGAATGGTAATGTATCTGCAAGGATGTTTCGTCCTTTTTTTCTCTCGCACCCATAGACTTGTATTGGCAAGTCTTGTCCGATTAACTTGGCAAAATGCAGCATGCTGAGATTTATTCCTCAGGGAGATAACAGCAGAGGAATAAAGGTCCAGTCACACTAAGCAACTTACCAGCGATCCCAACAACGATAGGGATCGCTGGTAAGTTGCTAGGAGGTTGCTGGTGAGATGTCACACTGCGACGCTCCAGCGATCCCACCAGCAACCTGACCTGGCAGGGATCGCTGGAGCGTGGCTACACGAGTTGCTGGTGAGCTCACCAGCAACCAGTGTCCAGCCCCCAGTCTCCTAGTTACAGCACACATCAGGTTAATTAACCCGATGTGTGCTGCAGCTAAATGTGCACAGAGCAGGGAGCAGCGCACAATGCTTAGCGCTGGCTCCTTGCTCTCCTAGTTACAGCACACATCGGGTTAATTACCTGATGTGTGCTGCAGCTAAATGTGCACAGAGCAGGGAGCAGCGCACAATGCTTAGTGCTGGCTCCTTGCTCTTCTAGTTACAGCACACATCGGGTTAATTAACCCGATGTGTCCTGCAGCTACATGTGCACAGAGCAGGAGCCGGCACTGACAGTGAGAGTGGAGGAGGCTGGTATCAAAGGTAAATATCGGGTAACCAAGGACAGGGCTTCTTGGTTACCCGATGTTTACATTGGTTACCAGCCTCCGCAGAAGCTGGCTCCCTGCTCACTGCACATTAGTTGTTGCTGTCTCGCTGTCACACACAGCGATCTGTGCTTCACAGCGGGACAGCAACAACTAAAAAATGGCCCAGGACATTCAGCAACAACCAACGACCTCACAGCAGGGGCCAGGTTGTTGCTGGATGTCACACACAGCAACATCGCTAGCAACGTCACAAAAGTTGTTCGTTACCAGCGATGTTGCTAGCGATGTTGCTTAGTGTGACGGGGCCTTAACTCACACATTAAAGGCCCCGTCACACACACAGATAAATCTTTGGCAGATCTGTGGTTGCAGTGAAATCATGGACATATTGTTCCATTTGTACACAGCCACAAACCTGGCACTGATTGTCCACAGATCTGCCACAGATCTATCTGTGTGTGTGACAGGGCCTTTACACTGCATTATTGAACAACATTGATGTGAGTGAGAATTTTTATTTCATTGAACTTGGCGTATTTATACGCAGATGTAAGCAAACCCTTAGGCCCTGTGCGCACTGGAAAATGGAATTTTCTGAAGAAAATTCCGCAGGTATTCAAAGATTACCGCACCCACGGTAAAAAAACGCGGCAAACCGCACCTGAAAACCGCATGCGGTTTGCCGCAGTTTGCTGCGGTTTTACCGCGGTATTGTTCGCGGTATTGCCGCGGTTTGCCGCGTGCGGGTTGGTATGTGCTTTATTGCATTCAATGCAATAAAGCACATTGAAGAAAAAAAAAAAGTAATTTCATTCTGAGCTAGAGAAATAGACAGAAGAATAGATAGATAGACAGACAGAAAGATAGATAGATAGAGGGATAGATAGATCGAGTCCCTGTGAGCACACTCTGCATTTCTCACGGTCGGTAGTGAGTTCACATTACCGGCCGTGGGAAATGCCCTGGAGTTACCTCTGCTGTCTCGCTGCGAGGCTGCATTCAGCAGTGTCTGTGTCAGTCGCGGCTGGATGCAAGCATCGCAGGACGCCGGAGCTGTGGATTACGTCGGAGCTTTGTTTCAGGAGGGGTTAATAAAAGGGTGAACGAGGCTTATTTGTGTTTTATTTAAAATAAAGGATTTTTCTGTGTGTTTTTTCACTTTACTTACGGGTTGATCATGTCAGCTGTCACATAGACGCTGCCATGATCAAGCCTGGAGTTAATGGCGGTGATCTGCCATCATTAACTCCTTGTATTACCCTGACTGCCACTGCTACACGGCAGCAGGAAGAGCTGGGGACACTCCGGTACTGCCGCATAATGCATGCGACAGTCCCGGGGCAGCTGCGGCTGATATTCTTGGCTGCGGGAGGTGGGAGGGAGGCAGGGGACATTAACCCTGCCCCTCTCCCTCCCCAGCCTGAGAATACCGGGCCGCCGCTGTGTGTTTACCTCGGCTGGACGGTAAATATACAGCGGAGCCCACGTGTTTTGCTTTTTATATTTCCGTTTGATTTCTATGTGTGTTCTATGTGTCTGTGTCTGTGTTCTATGTCTGTGATGTCTGTGTGTGTCTGTAATCTGTGTGTGTTTACTCTCTACTCCGCTTCCTCTTCCTGTAATGACATCACTTCCCTGCAAAACCGCAGGCAGCGATGTACATTACCGGAGGTAAACCGCGAAATACCGCAGGGAATAACGCAGGAAAACGCAGTGAACTGCACAGAATTTGCTGCTTGCGTTATTCCCTGCGGGATTTCACGATTACATTGGAGTCAATGGAGTGAAATCTCGCAGCGATGTGCGGAAAAGAATTGACATGCAATTGTTTTTGCTGCGGGAATCCCGCAGCAAAACATGCAGCTGTCAAAATCCGCCTAGTGCGCACAGGATTTTTTTTCCCATAAGTTTTGCTTGTGAATCACTGCAGAGATGTTATGAGAGGCTCGTGGGCACCGTTGGAGATGTAGGACGTTACTCCTCTGTGGTCTAGCCAGCATTTACCAAAGCAAGAATTTTTACTAAACTTGGAGTGAAAATGACTATACTAAAGTGACTTTACTAGATGTGGGATTACCTAAGGAGAAAAATAATACCATTCCTGAAGGATTTGATGGAGGCACACCGAAGTTATTGATATCTAATGCCGGTGGTGTCATGTAAGTGCTTCCCTGCAATATCCATAGCTCCTCCCTCTGCTGCCGAGGTCATCCCTACCTATTAAAGACTTGTCCCCCGGTGGTGTACACCTAAATTGATCTGTATTTTGGGATCTTCTGACCCAGTAAGAACTGACACAATAGAGTTAATCACCCTCGTTAAGAAACTTCAAAGGCGCCATTACCAGCAGTTACCACAGCTACTGCTGCTCTCCGGGTCTGAGATTGTGACCTAGACACTGTGAAGACCACCCACAAGTCTGTCTATCAAATGGGCTCCTCCTCCCTCTGCTGAAGACAAAATACTGAGAGAGATACAGTAGTAACTCACATACTACGAAACTTTCACTGCTATTTTAATTATTAAAGACGCCATCCCTGTCTCGAGCCACAGTGCACGCAGCTGCCATTTAAAATTCAAGGTCGATAGTGACAGTTGAAGTTGCATTGCTCAGGACTGTGGTGAACTATTCAACGCTATATTAAAGATCAAATAAACAAAATTACTAAGTTTGATCCCCCATCAGACTATATTAAACCTGAAGATATCCTTTGGTTGCTAGCGGCAGTCCACGTAGTGATCTATTCTAAGGCTTGGACCAAGTGCATAGAAAATCATTTTTAGCAAGTAGTGCTTAACATAAGAAATCCTCCTTTGTGGTGACTGAAATAAGATATCTGGTTCCCATATGTCCCCTTGCACTGTGAGAGCAGTCTCCGGTATCACAGATTATTTGCAGTAAGAGTTTAGACAATTCCTATTCACACACTAAGGGTACCTTCACACTTAGCGATGCAGCAGCGATCCGACCAGCGATCTGACCTGGTCAGGATCGCTGCTGCATCGCTACATGGTCGCTGGTGAGCTGTCAAACAGGCAGATCTCACCAGCGACCACTGAACAGCCCCCAGCCAGCAGCGACGTGCAAGCGACGCTGCGCTTGTACGGAGCCGCCGACTGGAAGCTGCGGAGACTGGTAACTAAGGTAAACATCGGGTATGGTTACCCGATGTTTACATTAGTTACCAGCGCTGTGTGCAGGGAGCAGGGAGCCGCGCACACTGCTTAGCGCTGGCTCCTTGCTCTCCTAGCTGCTGTACACATCGGGTTAATTAACCCGATGTGTAATGCAGCTACATGTGCAGAAAGCAAGGAGCCGCGCACACTGCTTAGCGCTGGCTCCTTGCTCTCCTAGCTGCTATACACATCGGGTTAATTAACCCGATGTGTACAGCAGCTACATGTGCAGAGAGCCGGAGCCGGCAGCACAGGCAGCGTGAGAGCTGCGGAGGCTGGTAACTAAGGTAAATATCGGGTAACCACCTTGGTTACCCGATGTTTATCTTGGTTACAAGCTTACCTCAGCTGTCAGACGCCGGCTCCTGCTCCCTGCTCGCTTCATTTGTCGCTCTCTCGCTGTCACACACAGCGATGTGTGTGTCACAGCGGGAGAGCGGCTTTGAAGAAAACGAACCAGGGCTGTGTGTAACGAGCAGCGATCTCGCAGCAGGGGCCAGATCGCTGCTCAGTGTCACACACAGCGAGATCGCTAATGAGGTCACTGCTGCGTCACAAAAAGCGTGACTCAGCAGCGATCTCGGCAGCGAGCTCGCTGTGTGTGAAGCACCCCTTAAAGTACGTAAACTTTCCTGCCGTTTTCCGGTCCCACTACGCTATTTGCGTAATTAAGATTGCATACAGGTTAGCTAAACTTTAAAGTAAACTCTCCTAATCTTGACTCTTTTGCGTTTACTCTGGTATCAGTAGTTGGTGTTAATAAAGGCATATACACACAATAGTTGTTGGGGGAGGGAATAGAAAAGAAATAATCCTCTGTAGTTGTAATAGACCTGTATGCAGGGCTTCCCTCTCTCCCTTTGCACACAATCTCCCTAGTAGAAGGAGAGATTAGAATAGACGTGCTGGGGTTGTCATAGCAACCCACTCACGCCTCCCCTAGTTCTGTTAGCTCGGACAAACAGGACTCTTTAACCAGTCTATCATCATAGTATCATAGTATCATAGTTTTTAAGGTTGAAGGGAGACTCTAAGGGTACCTTCACACTTAGCGATGCAGCAGCGATCCGACCAGCGATCTGACCTGGTCAGGATCGCTGCTGCATCGCTACATGGTCGCTGGTGAGCTGTCAAACAGGCAGATCTCACCAGCGACCAGTGACCAGCCCCCAGCCAGCAGCGACGTCTGGAAGCTGCGGAGACTGGTAACTAAGGTAAACATCGGGTATGGTTACCCGATGTTTACATTAGTTACCAGTGTGAGCAGGGAGCAGGGAGCCGCGCACACTAAGCGCTGGCTCCTTGCTCTCCTAGCTACAGTACACATCGGGTTAATTAACCCGATGTGTAATGCAGCTACATGTGCAGAGAGCAGGGAGCCGCGCACACTAAGCGCTGGCTCCTTGCTCTCCTAGCTACAGTACACATCGGGTTAATTAACCCGATGTGTAATGCAGCTACATGTGCAGAGAGCAGGGAGCCGCGCACACTGAGCGCTGGCTCCTTGCTCTCCTAGCTGCTGTACACATCGGGTTAATTAACCCGATGTGTACAGCAGCTACATGTGCAGAGAGCCGGAGCCGGCAGCACAGGCAGCGTGAGAGCTGCTGGTAACTAAGGTAAATATCGGGTAACCACCTTGGTTACCCGATGTTTATCTTGGATACAGCTTACCTCAGCTGTCAGATGCCGGCTCCTGCTCCCTGCTCGCTTCATTTGTCGCTCTCTTGCTGTCACACACAGCGATCTGTGTGTCACAGCAGGAGAGCGGCTTTGAAGAAAACGAACCAGGGTTGTGTGTAACGAGCAGCGATCTCGCAGCAGGGGCCAGATCGCTGCTCAGTGTCACACACAGCGAGATCGCTAATGAGGTCACTGCTGCGTCACAAAAAGCGTGACTCAGCAGCGATCTCGGCAGCGAGCTCGCTGTGTGTGAAGCACCCCTAAGTCCATCTAGTTCAACCCGTAGCCTAACATGTTGATCCAGAGGAAGGCAAAAAAACCCCAATGTGGCAAACAAGTTCCAATGGGGAAAAAATTTCCTTCCTGACTCCACATCCGGCAATCAGACTAGTTCCCTGGATCAATACCCCGTCATAAAATCTAATATACATAACTGGTAATATTAAATTTTTCAAGAAAGGCATCCAGGCTCTGTTTAAATGTTAGTAGTGAATCACTCATTACAACATCATACGGCAGAGAGTTCCATAGTCTCACTGCTTGTACAGTAAAGAATCCTCGTCTGTGATTATGATTAAATCTTCTTTCCTCAAGACGTAGCGGATGCCCCCGTGTTCCAGTCGCAGGCCTAGGTGTAAAAAGATCTTTGGAAAGGTCTCTGTACTGTCCCCTCATATATTTATACATTGTGATTAGATCCCCCCTAAGCCTTCGTTTTTCCAAACTAAATAACCCCAAGTTTAATAACCTGTCTTGGTATTGCAGCCCCCCCATTCCTCTAATAATCTTGGTCGCTCTTCTCTGCACCCTCTCCAGTTCAGCTATGTCCTTCTTATATATCGGTGACCAGAATTGTACACAGTATTCTACGTGCGGTCGCACTAGTGACTTGTACAGAGGTAGAACTATATTTTTTTCATGAACACTTATACCTCTTTTAATACATCCCATTATTTTATTAGCCCTGGCAGCAGCTGCCTGACACTGGCCACTAAAGTGAAGTTTACCATCCACCCATACACCCAAGTCTTTTTCTGTGTCTGTTTTACCCAGTGTTCTACAATTAAGTACATAATCATAAATGTTATTTCCTCTACCCAAGTGCATGACCTTACATTTATCTACATTAAACTTCAATTGCCACTTCTCAGCCCAATCCTCCAATTTACATAAATCTCCCTGTAATATAAAATTATCCTCCTCTGTATTGATTACACTGCAGAGTTTAGTATCATCTGCAAATATTGAAATTCTACTCCGCATGCCCCCAACAAGGTCATTTATAAATATGTTGAAAAGAAGCGGGCCCAATACTGACCCCTGTGGTACCCCACTATGAACTGAGACCCAGTCCGAGTACGTACCATTAATAACCACCCTTTGTTTCCTATCACTGAGCCAGTTTTTGACCCAGTTACACATATTTTCCCCTATCCCCATTATTCTCATTTTATGTACCAACCTTTTGTGTTGCACCGTATCAAAAGCTTTTGAAAAGTCCATATACACAACATCCACTGCATTTCGCTGGTCCAGGCTTGAACTTACCTCTTCATAGAAGCTGATCAAATTAGTTTGACAGGATCGATCCCTCATAAACCCATGTTGATACTCTGTCATAAGGTTATTTTTCCAGAGATACTCCAGTATAGCATCTCTCAAGAACCCCTCAAGGATTTTACCAACCGTAGAGGTTAAACTTACCGGCCTATAATTTCCCGGCTCAGTTTTTGTCCCCTTTTTGAATATTGGCACCACATTTGCTATGCGCCAGTCCTGCGGTACCGACCCTGTTATTAAGGAATCTGAGAAGATTAAAAATAATGGTCTATCTATCACAGAACTCAATTCCTGTAGTACTCTGGGGTGTATGCCATCCGGGCCTGGAGATTTGTCAACCTTAGTGATTTCGAGGCGGCGGCGTACTTCCTGCTGGGTTAAGCAGGTAATATTCAAGGGTGAATTTATGGCATCACTGGTCATGTCATCTGCCATGGCATTTTCTTGTATAAAAACCGTAGAAAAAAAGTCATTCAGCAGGTTGGCTTTACCCTCATCCCCTTCCACCATTTCACCAAGACTATTTTTAAGGGGGCCAACACTATCGCTTTTCAGTTTTTTACTGTTTATGTAGTTAAAGAATATTTTAGGATTATTTTTACTTTCTCTCGCAATGAGTCTCTCTGTCTCAAACTTAGCTAACTTAATTTGCTTTTTACATATTTTATTTAATTTTCTATAATTATATAATGCCTCATCACTACCTACCCTCTTTAATTCTTTTAAGGCTTTCTGTTTTTCTTTTATTGCTTCCCTTACAGCTCTATTTAGCCATAGGGGTTTCCTCCTATTTCTAGAATGTTTGTTCCCATAGGGTATATTTTCTGCACAAGCCCTATTCAGGATGCTCATAAAAGTCTCCCATTTGCTTTGTGTACTTTTATTACTTAGTACATCATCCCAGTTTATTGCACTAAGATCATCTCTCAACCGTTTAAAATTTGCTTTCCTGAAGTTCAGTGTCCTTGTAGCCCCTCTACTAGACATCTTACTAAAGAATACATGAAAACTTATTATTTTGTGATCACTATTCCCCAAGTAACCCCCAACTTGTATATTTGATATGCGGTCTGGCCTATTGGTTAGTACAAGGTCTAATAGTGCTCCCCCTCTTGTGGGGTCCTGTACCATTTGTGAAAGGTAATTATCTTTCATTGTTATCAAAAATCTATTTCCTTTGCTGGAACTGCAAGTTTCTGTTCCCCAATTTATATCAGGATAGTTAAAGTCCCCCATAATAATTACCTCTCCGAGACTCGCTGCTTTATCAATTTGCTTTATGAGGAGATTCTCTAGCTCTTCCATAATATTCGGCGTCTTATAACACACCCCTATCAGTATTTTATTATTCATTCTCCCCCCCCTTATCTCCACCCATAGGGACTCTACATTCTCAGTACCCTCACATATGTTGTCACGCAGGATGGGTTTTAAAGATGATTTTACATATAGACACACACCTCCCCCTCGCTTATTTGTATGGTCATTCCTGAATAGGCTATAACCCTGTAAATTAACAGCCCAGTCATAGCTCTCATCCAGCCATGTCTCTGATATCCCCACTATATCATAATTTTCTTCCAACAATATTAATTCTAATTCCTCCACCTTATTTGTGAGGCTTCGGGCATTAGTGTACATGCACGTTACGTATGACTCTGTACCTATATTCCTGCTTACTGTATTGACTGTCCTAACCCTTCCCCCCGTACCACCCCCAATTTCATTACTTGTGCCCTGGTCACTATCTGCACTACATTCCCCTTCTATAAAGTGAATACCCTCGCCCCCCATTCCTAGTTTAAACACTCCTCCAACCTTCTAGCCATTTTCTGCCCCAGCAGAGCTGCACCCTCCCCATTAAGATGCAGCCCATCCCTAGCATAGAATCTGTAGCCAACTGAAAAGTCGGCCCAATTCTCCAGGAACCCAAAACCCTCTTTCCTACACCAATTCTTGAGCCACCTGTTAACCTCCCTGATCTCTCTTTGCCTCTCTGGTGTGGCTCGTGGCACAGGTAGTATTTCCGAAAATACCACCTTTGAGGTCCATGCTTTAAGCTTACAACCTAATTCCCTGAAATCATAAATGCCTTACTATAACATAAAACTTTAGTCCTTTACCTGCTGGAAAGCTTATCATATATCTCTTTTACTTTTGTTGCTTTATATGGTGGCAAGGAATCCTTATCTTACAGAAGCGAAGGGGAGAGAGAGTGAGGTGGTCACAATCCTTCAAAGCTTAGTGATTCAATATTAACCCCTTACAGTGAAACGCAAATATTATCCCCTTGTAGTGATTAATTAAAATACATCATTAACTGCTGCTTTACAAACAGGTCTTCAATCTTCTATTGTGTTCTCTGAGTGATTAACAATAATTCCTCTTATTTGGCTGGAACTTCATAACTTTGTGCTCTACAAAAATACTGTGGTACATAGCAATAATAACTCTATACTTTCCTGCAAGTGGTTTTCTTGTTAAACCAGTCCCAGAGGTACAAAGATTTGATAAGTTTTGTAGATCAAGTGAAGCCTAGGAGAGACATATCTGTAATGATCGTATTCCAGGAGCTTCTGATAAAGCTGAGCTTGAAGCCACGCCCACACAGCTCTGCAACTCACTCTTTAGAGTTCTGGAATTTTTCATAGAGTGATTAACATTAACCCTACAGGAAAAAAACAGAGTTTACATCACACTATTCTAATAAAGGTCCTCTTTTTCTTGGTTTCTCAACTATAGTAAAATCTCTTAAAGGTACAATATCTGAATAGTCTTCTTCAACAATGGAAAAAGGAGCTAGATCTAAAATCACAAATCCAAATACCAAGAATGCACAACCTCATTTAAATACAAATAGAACCAAAACACAAGGAATGAAAGAGGAAAATGTTTCATCCACTAAAGAAAGAACGGTATTATACCACCAAAAATACCCCACATCTAATAACGATACGGTCTCTACTAATAGTAAGAGGTCACTTCATGACAATTTGGCCACACTAAGCCCTCTTATACAAAGTCAAGATGACTCACAGACTATCACTGTTATGGAGACAAGTCTTGGATCTAATAAACGGAAAGAAATTGATCAAATGGATCATATAGGAAAATTGCGTCCTAATCCATTAAGTCCATCTTCGACTGGTAGCAATGACTCAGAACTACTCAGCCCGGACAAACATAGACCAAGACTTGATTATAATCCTGCAGACCTGTCACCCATTGAACCAAAAATCTTTAATATACCAGACAAATGGGCAACAAAAGACAAATCTGACCTCGAATCTTTTTTGAGCAACCTTGTTAAAAGTATTAATATTAACATTAACGAAGCTTTTGAGAGACAAACTAAAAGAATTGAAGATAATTTCAACTCCCTAAATAAAAAAATGGAGTCCAATGAAACGAGGATACAGGAAGTAGAGGATAAAACAACCTCCCTTTCTAGAGACCAACAGCACTGTCAAAATCAGATTACCACTCTCAAAAATAAGTTGGCAGATCTGGAAGACAGGAACCGCAGAAACAATATAAAAATGCGAGGTATTCCTGAAGCTATCTCTAATAATGAACTTGAAAGATACGTCAAAAACATTTTCATCAAAGCCTTGCCTTCCATTACGGACCTTGAGTTAACAATAGACAGGATACATCGTTTACCGAAACCACGTTCTTTACCAATGGAGATCCCACGAGATGTGATATTAAAATTTCATTTTTTCCGCACCAAAGAACTTTTACTAAAGTATATGAGGAGCAAAAAAATCTTACCAAACCCATATGAACAGATTAAAGTATTTATTGACTTATCTAAGGAAACTGTTGAAACAAGGAAATCTTTTGCAGCAACAACAAAACGGCTTCAAGAGTGGGGGATCCACTATCGCTGGGGTTTTCCAACCCGTCTACTTGTTTGGAGTAATGGCAAATTTACTTCTCTTGCAACACCGGAAGAGGGACTCCGTTTCATCTCTGCTCTAAACAAAAATAACAACCCGAGACTAACCCAAAATACTACAAATAAATAATGAACTCTGAACATCTCAACTTTGTTTGGGCTTTTTCAACTATTTCTTTTCACTCACTGTGTCGACAAAGTTTTAATTATATACAAAACCGGATCACAAGTCTTGAACCAATCTACTCTCTTCAGGGAAGCGCTTGCTTAAGGCCTTGTATATCATTCCTCGTTTAACCTATTCAATTCCAGTCTTCATAGTCATAATCTTACAGTATAGGATCTTCTATGACAGTCACCTTATGCATTCTTTACAAAAGGATTACAAATACCAAATTACAAATGGATTGGTTTCATCGTTATTACTTACTATTGATCTTTCTATTAGAATCGTCATGATAGAAGGGTTGAATATACTCCAAACATTGGCAATCTCACCACTTCTCCATTAAGCAAGATTTGATGCATCGCTGGACTTCTTTCGGTTTATAACCCGAATTTTTCTTCCTTTAAAGGAGAGTGACCCCCAAGATCTTCAATTACACGAGAAGGCCTCCTTTCATTTTAAACTCTTGGCCTTCTCTTTTTTTTCCACAGACTTTTTGCCTCCAAGACAGAGAGCTGACAGGCTTCCCTCCTTTTTTTTGGGAACTGTAGCCTCTAGGAGAACTAGTTCCGTGTTGTTTTTTTGTTGTTGTTTTTTTTTTGTTTTTTTTGTCATAATATATATTGTTTGTTAGTCTTTAGTATATAGAACAATTATATACATATATTACACTTTGCTTTTATTGCTAAGTTTTAAGGTTAAAAATTAATAAGATTAATAAGATAAGTCTTAGTAGTTTTATAGTAATTTTACTTTGTTCATCACCCTCCACTACTTCAAACTACATTCCCCTTTATTTTCTTCTTTTCCTATTTCTTCCTTTTTTTTTTTTTTCTCCTTTCTTCATTGCTTGCTACTATTGTAATGACTATCAAACTATTGTCCTATAATGTCAGAGGACTGAATTCGCCTCAACGTAGATTCCAGATCTGGAAGGACATAATGACCTCTGAAGCTGATATCGTATGCCTTCAAGAGACCAAACTGGCTAAGGTAGGCCATCCAAAATTTGAAAATAAAAAATTCACACATTCTTTCTATTCTTTAAACGAACGGAAAATAGCAGGTGTTATCACTTTAATAAAAAATACAGTCACTTTTAAACTTCTGTCGGAGCATAAGGATGAAAATGGCAGATATCTTATACTGACTTGTTTGATAAATAATGCTCCCTGTACTATTGTAAACTTGTATACCCCCAATTTTGGACAAATAAAATTCTTAGATAAGATTTGTGAAAAAATAGACACAGTTAAGGTTGGTGATCTTATTATATTAGGAGATTTTAATCTAGTGCCCGACGCAAGTCTTGATTCAACGGCTACACATAGACAAAATAGACATACCCTAAAATACTGGATTCAAAGACAAGAACTCCTGGACACATTTAGATGTATGAATACCTCATCTCGGGAATACTCATATTACTCAGATATCTACCATACTTACTCCAGAATTGATCTTATTCTGACTAATTCTTTGACGATTTCAAAATTCACACAAGTTGAAATAAAACCAAGAACAATATCGGACCACTCCCCAATCTATTGCAAAATTAATTTAGGCCCATTACATAATAATAAATTCCTATGGAAAAGCAATTCCTTCCTTATTAACTCCCCAATACATAATAACAAAATCCTAAATATGGCTAAACATTATTTTGCAGAGAATGCAAATGAGGAGATTTGTCCTTTCATAATCTGGAATGCCCATAAAGCCGTAATGAGGGGAAACTTGATTCAACTTTCGGCTACACATAAGAAGCAACAAAAAGAAAAATTAAATAAAATTCAAGCGATAATAAGAGAAAAGGAATTAGTACAACACAGACTTACATCTCCTTCACAAGAACTACACAAAGAAATTCTATCACTCAGATTAGATCTGAAGGCTCTTTTATTTTCAGACTATGAAAAATTCAACCATTTCAGGAAGTCTAACTTCTATGCTTCTGTAAATAAACCAACGGATCTCATGGCAAAAAAATTAAAAAAGGCTAGGATCAGGAAACGCATCCATCAGTTGAGAAAAAAAGATGGCTCATTAGCAGTTCATCCAGGAGATATAGTTAAAATCTTTGCAGAGTTTTACTCTAAGCTCTATAATCTAAAAGAAGACCCGTCTATACCTCAACCCAATAATTCCTCTATTTCTGAGTTTTTAGACAAAATTAATCTTCCACAACTAACACAACAACAATTGGATATACTTAATTCACCCTTTACTATAGAGGAAGTGATTCGAACTATTTCCAGCCTAAAAATTAAAAAATCTCCAGGTCCAGATGGGTTTGGAAATGAGTATTTTAAAGCCTTTTCTGCAGTCCTGGCTCCCCATTTGGTCAGGGTCTACAACAAGGCAGCTGAGATAGGCTCCTTTCCAACGGAAATGCTGGAGGCCTTAATATCGGTAATTCCAAAACCAAAAGGCGATTTGGAATATGTTAATAATTATAGGCCTATATCACTTATTTATACGGATATCAAGATATATTCAAAAATCATTGCCAATAGATTAAAGTCAATACTGCCAAAAATTGTTGGTCATGACCAGATGGGATTTGTTGAAGGTCGCCAAACCTCAGATGGGACTAGAAGATTATTAAATCTAATTTCTCATATTAACTATAGGAAAACACCTTCTTTGTTATTGGCTCTAGACGCAGAAAAGGCATTTGATAGAATAAACTGGAAATATTTAGAAGCTGCTCTTGCTAAATTTGGATTTAATCACCAAATTATAAAAACTATTATGGCCCTATATACATGTCCTTCTGCCAAAATATATACAAATAATAATTTATCTGACCCATTTAAAATAACAAACGGAACTAGACAAGGCTGCCCCCTATCTCCCTTACTATTCGTAATAGCCATTGAACCACTTGCGGAATTAATTAGAGCACATCAGCGAATAGAAGGAATTAAAACATGCAATTACCATCATAAGATAGGCTTGTTCGCGGATGATGTTATCCTTACATTGTCCAACCCAATAAACTCTGTTAGAGCAGTACAGGAAGTTCTTGATTCCTTTTCCAAAGCCTCGTATTATAAACTGAACATGGAGAAATCCAACATACTTCCCTTTTTCTTGGAAGATAAAACTATTAACTTAATAAAAAAGTTTTCAACATTTACATGGGAAGTTAAATCAATCTCTTATTTGGGTATCAAAATTACCGACAACCTACATTCCTTAATAACAATAAATATGGAGGATCTCATCGAAGCCACTCAAAAGGCCACTAACAATTTATATAAAGAAGAAATTACGTGGCTAGGCAGACTCATGTCCTACAAAATGATGATCTTACCCAAGATTCTTTACTACTTTAGGGCTATTCCACTCACCATTCCAATAAAATTCATTGGTAAACTTCAATCAATTCTAAATGGGTTTATTTGGAATCATAAAAAACCAAGACTTTCTAAGTCCACTCTAATGAAACGTAAAATTAGAGGCAGATATGGTTTGCCAAACCTTGAAAGCTATCATAAAACTAATATAATAAAACAAAGTATTTGTTGGTTAAATAGTGATTTTTCTCCGACATGGTTGGACCTTGAGTCTGCTTTAAACAACTATTCTTCTCTCCGTTCCCTTCTTTTAACCCATATACTTAATCCCAAACTTTCCCTGCCTTACCACCCTACTCTTGCATCTACTATTCTTGTTTGGCAGAGTTTATGTAAGATTAAAACCAAGATGTCGAAATATGATCAAATTAAAAACTTCTCTCTAAATATCTTAACATTCCTAACTGATGTACAGGTTCCTTCCTCATGGCAAAATCTTGGCCTAAAAACAATTAGTAACATACATGATGGAAAAGATTTTATTTCCTTTTTAGATCTAAAAATAAAATATAAGATCACAGACTTGGACTTCAAAACATTGATTTCTCTAAGGGAATCCCTTAATAAATTATTGGTTGGTAAACATCCCCTTCCATAGATTATAAACCACCTCCTTTGTAATACGGAAAAGAAAACAATCTGGAATACCAAATATATCTATGACCTTGTAAATAATGACACTAAACCTATTCTTTTAAACTACATGGCTAAATGGGGGAAAACTTTAAACAAGGATTTTACAGAAGAAAACTGGCAATTTAGCCTAAAAGCGACTTTTTCCTCTAACATTTCGGCTATTCTACATGAGTCCTTCTATAAGGTCATAACAAATTGGTATTTCACTCCATCTAAGCTACATAACATAGACCCCAAAAATACTCCACTTTGTTGGAGAAATTGTAACGAAAAAGGAACGTTGGTCCACATCTTATGGAATTGCCCAAAGATAAGACATCTCTGGAGGGAAGTGTCAAATCTAATTAATCGAGTTACAAATTCCAACATCAAATTATCGCCCCAAATGGCGCTTCTTTCTATGGATATGGAAAAACTAGACCAAATGCAGATCCCGATTGTGATTCACATTTTTTTGATCACCAAACAACTTTTATTGGCCAAATGGAAAAGTGATACTGTTCCAAATATTTCTGAAGTAATCAAGATGTTATCCATGCACCATGAATTTGAAAATAAACACGCGATATACAATAACTTGTTCCAACCCTATCAAAAGAGATGGGGTACCTGGCTATCCTACATCGAGCAATCTAAACCATAAGCTTATATAGTAGAAATTTTGAAGCTAAAAACACAAATAGTCCTCTGACAAATCCCAATCAATTTTCTCCTTTCTTTCTCCCTTCCTTCCTCTTTCTCTTCTTTCCTTTTCCTCTTTTTTCTCTTTCTTGTACATATTTCTTAAAAGTAATGATTCTCAATATTTGCAAAGAAGATATAACTAAACTAAGCTACATATATGTTGTACAGAAGTCTTTGCAAATGATTATTATGCATGATAGTTCTCCTTCTAACCATTTTCCGAATACCATTTCACCTTTCTTTTCCCGGTTTCCCCAATAAAGATCTCTCCTTCCACTTTCCCTCCCCGGCTTACGTCCCCTCAAACAAAAAATGCAAATGTTTGAACTGTTTACAAAGAAATTGTCTAATGTTTCTACTTTGTTCCACTAAACTAATGTAATATATAAATGTTCTAATATGTAATCATAAAAATATTGTAATCAGAGATGTTATGAACATTTTCTGCAGCGAAACATGCAGCAAATTCGCAGAAAATCCGCGGCAAAATCCGGTAAGTGCGCATAGGGCCTTAGGCTGGGCTCTCAAGACCGTTTGAATCGACGAGTGCAATGTGAGAAAATCTCAAATGCAATCAGACCAAGGTAAGTCAATGATGCAGGTGAGATCTGCGAGTTTTTACTCAGCTCTAATAGGACTGAGGAAAAAATGCAGCATGACTCGGATCACAACCACCAATGCAAAGCTTTGGATGCGTGTGAGACGTAAGCGGGCTTTACACGCTGCGACATCGCTAATGCGGAGTCGTTGGGGTCACGGATTTTGTGACGCACATCCGGCCGCAATAGCGATGCCGTTGCGTGTGACACCGATAAGCGATTTTGCATCGTTGCAAAACAGTGCAAAATCGCTAATCGGCGACACGGGGGTCCATTCTCAATTATCGTTACTTCAGCAGTAACGAGGTTGTTCGTCGTTCCTGCGGCAGCACACATCGCTGCGTGTGACGCCGCAGGAGCGAGGAAGCTCTCCCTACCTGCCTCCCGGCCGCTATGCGGAAGGAAGGAGGTGGGCGGGATGTTACGTCCCGCTCATCTCCGCCCCTCCGCTGCGATTGGGCGGCGGTTCAGTGACGCTTCAGTGACGTCGCTGTGACGCCGCACGGACCGCCCCCTTAGAAAGGAGGCGGTTCGCCGGTCACAGCGACGTCGCCGGACAGGTAAGTATGTGTGACGGCTCTGGGCGATGTTGTGCGGCACGGGCAGCGATATGCCCGTGTCGCGCAACAGATGGGGGCGGATACCCACACTAGCGATATCGGGACCGATAACGCAGTGTGTAAAGTAGCCTTTAGGACTACACTCGGATGACATGCCAGTGTAGTCCAATATACACACAGACGCTTCATCCTCTCCTCACCTGTGATCCGACACTCACATGTGAGAGAATGTGAGCCCAGTTTAATGACATTCGTCACGCTTGCAGCAGAGTTTGAGCCGAGTGTCATTAGCAGGGCCGCCACTAGGAATTTCAGGGCCCCATACTGGCAAAATTTTTGTGCCCCTTTAAGACTCCGCCCAGGCTCCACCCTAGCTCCACCTAAACCCCTCAAACCCTCCACACACTCACTACCATTCTTGGAAAAACGTATTTTTATATATATATATATATATATATATATATATATATATATTACAGTACAGACCAAAAGTTTGGACATACCTTCTCATTCAAAGAGTTTTCTTTATTTTCATGACTCTAAAACTTGTAGATTCACATTGAAGGCATCAAAACTATGAATTAAAACATGCAATGAAATACTTAAAAAAGTGTGAAACAACTGAAAATATGTCTTATATTCTAAGTAGCCACCTTTTGCTTTGATTACTGCTTTGCACACTCTTGGCATTCTCTTGATGAGCTTCAAGAAGTAGTCACCAGAAAAGGTCTTACAACAGTCTTGAAGGAGTTCCCAGAGATGCTTAGCACTTGTTGAGCCTTTTGCCTTCATTCTGCGGTCCAGCTCACCCCAAACCATCTCGATTGGGTTCAGGTCTGGTGACTGTGGAGATCAGGTCATCTAGCATAGCACCTCATCACTCTCCTTCTTAGTCAAATAGCCCTTACACAGGCTGGAGGTGTGTTTGGGTCATTTTCCTGTTGAAAAATAAATGATGGTCCAACTAAACGCAAACTGGATGGAATAGCATGCTGCTGCAAGATGCTGTGGTAGCCATGCTGGTTTAGTATGCCTTCAATTTTGATTAAATCCCCAACAGTGTCACCAGCAAAGCACCCCCACACCATCACACCTCCTCCTCCATGCTTCACGGTGGGAACCAGGCATGTAGAGTCCATCCGTTCAGCTTTTCTACAAAGACACGGTGGTTGGATCCAAAGATCTCAAATTTGGACTCATCAGACCAAAGAACAGATTTCCACTGGTCTAATGTCCATTCCTTGTGTTCTTTAGCCCAAACAAGTCTCTTCTCCTTGTTTCCTGTCCTTAGCAGTGGTTTCCTAGCAGCTATTTTACCATGAAGGCCTGCTGCATAAAGTCTCCTCTTAATAGTTGGTATAGAGAGGAGAAGGTGTGTCCAAACTTTTGGTCTGTACTAATATATATATATATATATACTAGAAGGTGGCCCGATTGTAACGCATCGGGTATTATAGAATTTACGTATTGTGTAGTTAATGTATGATTTTTGTTATATATATAGATGTTGTTGTGTGTAGTTGCCAAGTGTTTGTGTAGGGCACTGTAAATGTTCTGGGTGTTGTCTGGGTGGAGGGGGGTGAGAGTGGTGTTGTTTGTGTGTTGCGTTGTGTGTTGCGTTGTTTGTGGAGCGCTGTGTGTCTGTAGTGTTGTGTGTGGTGCTGTGTGTGTTGCGCGGTTTGTGTGGGTGTGGCTGTGGGGGTGCGTGTGTGTGTTTTGGGGGGAAGTATGTTTTGTGCAATGTGTGTGTTGCGCGGTATGTGCATATATTTGTGTGTGCCGCGGTGTTTGTGTGTGTGCAGCATTGTCTGTGTGTGTGTGTGTGGGTGTCTGTGTAGGGCGGTGTTTGTGTTTCCCAGTGTGTGTGTGGTGTGTTGTGCAGTGGGTGTGTGTCAGTGTGTGTGTGTTTTGAGGGAGGTGTGCACCCCCATCGTGGTCCACCCCCCATGCTGCACCCCCCATCGTCCTCCTTCCCCCATGCTGCGCACCCCCCATCGTGCTCCATCCCCCATGCTGCGCACCCCCCATCGTGCTCCATCCCCCATGCTGCGCACCCCCCATCGTGTTTCATCCCCCCATTCTGGGCACCTCCCATCGTGGTCCACCCCCCCATGCTGCACCCCCCATTGTGCTCCATCCCCCATGCTGCACCCCCCATCGTGCTCCATTCCCCATGCTGCGCACCCCCCATCATACTCCATCCCCCATGCTGCACCCCGCATCGTGCTCCATCCCCCATGCTGCACTCCACATCGTGCTCCATCCCCCATGCTGCGCATCCCCCATCATGCTTCATCCCCCATGCTGTGCACCCCCCATCGTGCTCCATCCCCCATGCTGCGCACCCCCCATCATGCTCCATTCCTCATGCTGCGCACCCCCCATCCTGCTCCATCCCCCATGCTGCGCACTCCCCATCGTGTTTCATCCCCCCATTCTGGGCACCCCCCATCGTGGTCCACCCCCCCATGCTGCACCCCCCATCGTGCTCCATCCCCCATGCTGCACCCCCCATCGTGCTCCATCCCCCATGCTGCACACCCCCCATCATACTCCATCCCCCATGCTGCACCCCGCATCGTGCTCCATCCCCCATGCTGCGCACCCCCCATCGTGTTTCATCCCCCCATTCTGGGCACCTCCCATCGTGGTCCACCCCCCCATGCTGCACCCCCCATCGTGCTCCATCCCCCATGCTGCACCCCCCATCGTGCTCCATCCCCCATGCTGCACACCCCCATCATACTCCATCCCCCATGCTGCACCCCGCATCGTGCTCCATCCCCCATGCTGCACTCCACATCGTGCTCCATCCCCCATGCTGCGCACCCCCCATCGTGCTCCATCCCCCATGCTGCGCACCCCCCATCGTGCTCCATCCCTCATGCTGCGCATTCCCCATCGTGCTCCATCCCCCATGCTGCGCACCCCCCATCGTGGTCCACCCCCCATGCTGCACCCCCCATCGTGCTCCATCCCCCATGCTGCACTCCCGATCGTGCTCCATCCCCCATGCTGCGAACCCCTCAGAGAGGAGTATAACAGGAGGATTATAATAGGAGTATAATGGGAGGAGTAGTCCTGGGGGGAGGTGTACAGGTGCGCAACATGTGCGGGGGGCGTGGCTTAGCGGGCATAGCGTGAGGGGGCGTGGCCTAGCGGGCATGGTGTGAGGAGCCGTGCCCTAGCGGCATAGTGGGAGGGGGCGTGGCCGAGTGGGCATAGTGTGAGGGGGCGTGGCCGAGCGGGCATAGTGTGAGGGGGCGTGGCCGAGGGGCATAGTGTATATAGTGTTTTTCTTTTCTTGAGATATATAGATGACGTGATAGTGATCTGGGATGGAACTACTGGTGACATACAAAATTTCGTGGAATATCTAAACAACAACCCCTGCAACATAAAATTCACCTTTCAATTTAATAAAATAACCATTCCGATTCTGGATGTAAGTCTCAGTGCAGACTTGGAGAATGAAGCAGTGGAATGTGATATCTACAGAAAACCTACAGCAGGGAATGCTCTGCTTTATGCGACCAGTTGTCACCCCCGACACGTCACTAATAAAATCCCGACGGGAGAATTCATAAGGGCTAGACGCACGTGCACATCATCTAATGGATATGAAAATCAATGTAAAATCATAGAAGGACGTTTTAAAAGGAGAGGTTATTCATCTAAAATCATCAGTGCAGCCAAGAAAAAATCAGATGGAAAAACCAGGGAACAGTATTTGCAAACGAAAAAAATATCTTCTTCAAGTTCAATGGACTGTTCACCTGTGGTTTTTTCCACTGATTATAGCAGTGATTTTTATAGTATTGTTAGTGTCATAAAGAAATATTTGCCTATTCTGTATGTGGATGACACTTTAAGGACCATCCTAAAAGACGGTGTAAAATCCGTTTCTAAACGCAATAAAACTATTGCAAATATGGTTGCCCCTAGCAACCACCAAAATAAAAATGCTAAAAACAGAAATAAAAATGCCCAGCAAAGTTGGTTGCCCACTGTTGGCTCTTACAAGTGCGGACAAAAAAATTGTGGACTGTGCAATCATGACAGGCACTAGTAAAGTTGTTTCAAGTGTGTTTGAACAGGAATTTAAAATCCACACATTGATAAATTGTGGCACAAGTGGTGTGATATATGTTGTAATTTGCACACAGTGCCATATTCAGTATGTGGGATCCACAACACGTGCACTAAGAAGACGCATATGCGAGCATGTTTATGACGTCAGTCACACTACCACTCGCACTTTATCTGCGGTATCTAGACATTTTCAGAGCCAGCATGCAGGCAACCTGGATTCTTTAAAAGTTGTTGCAGCTGAAAAAATTGTTTTACCAAAGAGAGGTGGTGACATGGGGGAAACTTTATTGCATAGAGCGGCAAAATGGATGTTCTTACTTAAAACAAAAATGCCGCATGGCATGAATGTGAAAAATGAGATTGCTAATGTCCTCTAAATTATTTCACTTCCCCCTTTTTTTTTTTTTTTTTTCCTCCTCTTGTGGTAAATCTGTGAAACATGTGTATCTCACTTGACTTGATTGTTCCATCACTTCCTGTTCTTACCCTTATAGTAACATGTCATTTTGCATAGTGTTATCTATACTAAGGACACATATGTCCGAAACGCGTATCCATTTTTACACCTGTTATGATGCGCTTTTAATGCAACTATGGAACATGGAATTTTAACTTTTTTCTGAATAAAATTGATGTTTTAAATTTCTGGAACTGGATGCTGGATTATCCTCCTCTCCCTGACACACTGCTCCTCTGTATAATATCCAATGACACACTGCTCCTCTGTTTAATATCCCCCACACACACTGTTTATCAGTCTAATATACCCCAAACACACTGCTCTTCTCTATATCCCCCCCACACACACTGCTCCTCTGTATAATATCCTCACACACACTGTTCCTCTGTATAATATCCTCCCACACACACTGGTCCTCTGTGGAATATCTTCCCACACACATTGTTCCTCTGTATAATAATCCCCCACACACATACTGTTCCTCTGTATAATATGCCTCACACACACACTGCTCCTCTTTATAATATCCTCCTACACACACTGCTCCTCTGCATAATAATCCCCCATACACATACTGCTCCTCTGTATAATATGCTTCACACACACATTGCTCCTCTGTATAATATGCCCCCCACACTGCTACTTTGTATAATATCCTCCCCAAACACACTACTCCTCTGTATAATATCCCCACACGTATACTGCTCCTCTGGAAATCCCAACACACACTGCCCATCTGTATAATATCCCACACACACTGCTCCTCTGTATAACATCCCCCTACACACACTGCCCCTCTGTATATCCCCCACACACTGCAAATCTGTATAATATCCACACACACAATGACCCGCTGTGTAATATCCCTCATGTACGCTGCCCCTTTGTACACTATCCCCCACACAAGCTGCCCCTCTTTATATATATCCTCACACACAATGCTCCTCTGTATATCACCCCACACACACTACCCCTCTGTATACTATCCCCCCCACACAGATTGCCTCTCTGTATAATATCCTCTTGGTATATACCTATGTCCAAATCCTGGTATATATGTCTGCATCCTGGGCCCTTCCTGGTATGCATGTTCCCATCCCGGTTTATTGTCCCCTCCCTAGCATAAATGTCCTCCTCCAGGTACTGTATATATGTCCCCCATACAGGGACCCTCCTGGTATGCATGTCCCCATCCCAGTTTATTTGTCAATATCCTGGTATATATGTCCCATCCTGGGCCCCTCTTGGTATGTACATCCCACTCCTGGGTACATTCTGGTATATATGTCCGCATCCTGGTTTCTGTCCCCTTCCTGGTATATATTTCCTCCTCCTGCTATATATGTTCCCATCCTGGTATTTGTCCCCTTCCCAACATATATATCCCCATCCTGGGCCCCTACTGATGTATATATATCCCCCTCCTGGGCACATTGTAGTATACATGTCACCACCCGCGGCTGGAGTCAGCGGCCTCCCCTACCACCCGCAGCTGGAGTCCGCGGCCTCCCCTACCACCTGCGACTGGAGTCAGTGGCCCCCACACCACCTGCGACTGGAGTCAGCGCCCCCCCCCACCCGCGGCTAGAGTCAGCGGCCCCCCCCCACCCGCGTCTGGAGTCAGCGGCCCCCCTACCACAAGCGGCTGGAGTCAGCGCCCCACCACCACCACCTGTGGCTGGAGTCAGCACCCCCCACCACCACCTGTGGCTGGAGTCAGCGCCCCCCCACCACCACCTGTGGCTGGAGTCAGCGATCCCCCCACCACCCACGGTTGGAGTCAGTGGCCCCTGCCACCACTCGCGGCTGGAGTCAGCAACCCCGGCAATCTTCAACTCATAGAGAGCCTACCTCTCCTTGCCGACTTCCACATCCTCGATAGCTCCGCATTGCCCGCAGCACTGTGATGAGGTGCAGAGTGATGACCTCATCACATTGGGCTGCGGGATGACGCGCCGCCTTTTTGCTCTGCTCCACTCAAAGTGCCTCCCACTGCACATGGCTAATTAGCATGCGATGCCCAATTCGCTCGCACCTTAGTCATGTGCAGACTGCAGTAGTGGCTGAAGCAACACCGCCGGGCCCCTCCGCTTTAGCTGTGGCTGGAGTTCGGTGAAGATGGTGGGCCTGGCTGGCCAGGGGCTACATAAAGCTAAGTAATTAACCTGGGCCCGGCTGGGCCCCCCTCTCTTCACCGGGCCCGGTACACCAGTCACAGTAGTAATGCCCTGATGGCGGCCCTGGTCATTAGCATATCACATGTGATCTTCTCACATCTGATGCTGAATGCTTATGTGGCTTTGGCCTAATGCTAAATTTAAACATTATATTTCGCGGTCTGGGAGCAGCCTGCAAAGTATGAACATGCATCGGATCTCTGATGTACATGTAGCGCCCCTAAACCCATCAGGGCACTACTAGGTACTGCATCCTGACAAAGTTGGAGGGCCTACCCCCAGGGACCTGAAAGACCAGTGCCGTTACCACCAAAACACATAACATTCCCAGTTCCCACTCCCCAGTAGGGATGTCTGACTAGTCCGGGACCCAAGGGATGGCCGCCTAGAGGTGGAGCCAGTCCAGTCCACTAGACAACCCGGTGGCAGGGGACAGACAGAACATCAGGGGAGTCCGGTAGTGACAATTGAAGGGGACAAATGTGTCTCCAGACAGGGTCATGTAACAACGACCTAGGTGGCAAAGGAGAGTGGTTGCCAGGGAGGGTGCAGCCAGGTACCCCTGGAACCAGAGCACCGATGGGGCACAGAGCTCATGGTCAGGCGACAGGTTCAGGCAACCTGACAACTGCACAGTGAGGGAACCTTCGCGGACCTTACTGATCCAAGAATCCGGGGGCACCAGCAGTAAAGATTGAGCCAGGGATCGGAACAGAACACCGACCCTACAGTGTTCGCACTGCCCGCCGTAAGGATCAGAGACTGCTGACAGACAGTAAGGGACCCACAAACGCTTCAAGCTATGGGGCCCACCAACCAGTGTGACACCAGAAGTGTCGGGGAAAGAGACTACCAGGTCACCACACCAGCACTGGGACAAAAGGGACCAGGGGTCTGAACTAGCCGTCCTCAGTGCCACAGCTCAACATCACTGTGAGTAAAACAGACGTTGCACTGCATCCCCATTTTGTGGTCTCCCTTCTTTCTCCGCCGGATCCCACCATTCGATCCCTGGGGCCCGGCCCTGCTTGCGGAGGGCCTAACATCCAGGCTGCCACTACCATCAGCCCCAATGGTAACAGACTGTGCAGCGGCGGTTCCATTACCATAACCGCAATCCGCAAGTGGCGTCACGATACAAACTCTTAATCTCCCCTGTATATTATCCCTTTAAAAAGCATCCCCAGGGTCATGGAACCAGGCATCGGCCGTTACACAACCGTGACACAGCATTCCCGTACATATACATCCCGGGGCCGAGTACCCCATAGCCCTGGGTGACACACACACTACTCACAAAAAGTTAGGGATACTTTGCTTTCAAGTGAAATTTATGCAAAACATAAAAAGTTCACTCTACAGTGATATTTTATCATGAGAGTCGGGCATTTAAGTATAGGCATGCTATGGAGATTTCCTCATCTCAAACAATTTATTGAAACAAAACCAAAACACCAGTGGTGGATATACCTCCCATTATGTCATTGTCTCAATAATTTGTTATGTGGCCTTGAGCATCAATTACAGCTTGACAACGAAATCTCTTGCTATTCACAAGTAGAGTTATTGTCTGCTGAGGCATGGCATCCCACTCTTCTTAAAGGGCAGCCATCAGGTCATTGAGATTCTGGGGCAGAGAGTTATAAGCCTCTACACAGTAACTCCGCTGATCCCATAAGTTTTCTATGGGGTTCAGGTCTGGAGAAAGTGTTGGTCACTTCATTTGAGGTACCCCAGTCTCCAACAGCAGTTTCCTAATGATGTGACTTCAATAAGCAGGAATATTGTCATCCATTAGGATGAAATTGTATCTGGTTTGTTTGACAGGACCAGATCCAGGAAATCATCTCATCTGGTTGTTTCATCTAACTGAGAGAGGTAATTGTCTTGAACTGTAGATAAGGATATGGAGCTTTTTCTACAACCAGATGTTTTCTATGTTCCTTTGAATATCTGGATAGTTAAAATGCCCCATCAGGGGGGGGGGGCGGAGCCAGACATGGCTGAGTAAAGAAGCTGTTTCCTTGAGCTCTTGTCTACAATCCCCCATAAAGCCGGTTTTTCTGTCTAAAATGGGCAAATCTTCCGCCAAAAAGGTCAAGCCTCACACCCCAAGGCGACCACCCTCTTCTCAAAGCAAGATTGGAGTCTATCTTACCCGATCTCGGAAGCCTGGGACAATATCACAGCCAGGACGGGTGTTGGGGCCTGCAGATCCTGCTCCTGTATTAGATCCGATGCCCGAGACTACAGCAGCCCCGGTGATTCGGAGGAGGGGAGAAGCAGCTGGGAATCCCCGTGAAGTAGAGGGACCCACAGGCAGCCCCATGGTAGCGGCCGGAACCAGCGGACGTCCCACACAGAAAGAAGCGGTGAGGCCGGCGGCGCCATTCCAAGATGGCGGCCGCGCACATGGGGAGCGGGCCGACTGTTCAGCGGCAGAAGACGGGTCACCCGCAGCCATATCCCCGCCTGCCACACGCCCAGCCGTGACTCTGCAGGGACTGGAGAGCTCCCTCAAACCGTGTGGTAATCGAGCGGTTGCGGCCAGTGAGAGCAGGGCGCACATGTGCTCAAGCGCGGGCACGGACTCACCGCTGCAGCCCCAGGCAATAGAGAAGGTGTCACCGCGCCGAGCAGCAGAGGAGAAGATGACATCATCCCTGCATTCAGGTGCCATAGTTAGAGGGGAGGAAGGGGCCGCATTTAACCCCAATAGACTGCCTGTGGGCACCCCACAGGCGCTGAACCTGCAGGGGGACCTGGTGGAGGGGGCCAAAATCAGGGACTGTGACAGCATCTTCAGTACTTCTCCCCTATTAGAGGCCTCAGGGTCCACAAGGAGCCTTGGATATGGAGAGAGGCCACATAGTCCCCTAGTGGCGACTAGTGAGTCCTGGGGAATCCCCCAGAGGAAGACATCCCCTATCCATTCAGAGAGCTGGTCCACGGGCTCCTCCTGGGCAGAGAGCCTGATGAGCCCAGATGGGGAGCCCGATAGGGGCACACTGATGCCCGCGATCAGAGGGCCCAAGGCGCGGGGATCCCCCCCCACTCCGACTTGCGGCAATGCCACAGGCATGGGAAAGTATAAACAACCCCCAAGGTTCGCAGAAATTGATATATGGTCCGGCTCTACAGGACTACCTTTTGTTCATACCCCAACATGTCCCATACTGCCGCCTCCATCGGTGAGGAACGTCCGGCATCCTTGGCAGATCTGCGGTCACTGCTACAGGCGATTCCCACCAAGAACTATATAGCACCTCTGGCCAATCAAGTGGTAGCGCAATGTAAACAGGAATTTATCCAACTGCGAAATTAACTTTCCTCACTAACTCATAGACGAGCTTTGCACGTTGCGACATCGCAAGCCGATGCTGCGATGTCGCACGCGATAGTCCCCGCCCTCGTCGCAGGTACAATATCTTGTTATAGCTGGCGTAGCGACAATTATCGCTACGCCAGCTTCACATGCACTCACCTGCCCTTCGACTGTCGCTCTGGCCGGCGACCCGCCTCCTTCCTAAGGGGGTGGGTCGTACGGCTTCATAGCGACGTCACACGGCAGGCGGCCAATAGCGGCGGAGGGGCGGAGATGAGCAGGATGTAAACATCCCGCCTTCCTCCTACCTTCCGCATAGCCGCCGGCGGCAGGTAAGGTGATGTTCCTCGCTCCTGCGGCTTCATACACAGCGATGTGTGCTGCCGCAGGAACGAGGAACTGCATCGTACCTGTCGCGGCACCGGCATTATGGAAATGTCGGAGAATGCACCGATGATACGATAACGACGCTTTTGCGCTCGTTCATCGTATCATCTAGCATTTACACACTACGATGTCGAAAGTGACGCCGGATGTGCGTCACTTTCGATTTGACCCCACCGACATCGCACGTGCGATGTCGCAACGTGCAAAGCCGCCCATATGGTCGATGCCCTTGACGAGCGGCAATCAAATTCTCGGGTTTCTATTCAATCTATCCAGGAGTCAGTAAAAAAACAATCTAAGCAATTATTTGCCCTCCAACAACATGGGGATGATTTGGAAAACAGAAACAGAAGGAACAATCTACGTGTTAGAGGCCTCCCTGAGTCCATTGCCGCTCCTGATATTCCCGCAGTCCTCCACGCCATTTTTAATAGCTTATTAAAGAGGCCACCTGGAGCTCCTCTTGAACTTGACAGAGCCCACAGGGCCCTCCGCCCTCCGGATCCAGAGGACCCCTGCCCAAGAGATGTCGTGTGCAGGGTGCACTTTTTCGCCGCCAAAGAGGCCATCTTACAAGTGGCTCGGAGGAAGCAAAACCTATCATACAATGGCACTGCCATCCGCATAATGCTGGATTTTTCACGGCACACCCTAGCTCAGCGTGCTACTCTTAAGCCCCTTCTGGATATCCTAAAAGAAAAGGGTCTACCGTTCCGGTGGGGATTCCCATTCTCCTTATCGGTACAGAAAGACTCGCGGTGGTGGGTCTTGCGTTCCCCAGAGGACTTGCCGGCACTCATCTCAGGCTTGGGTCTGCCTCCAATATCCATCCCAACATGGCCTACCACCCTACTTCAGTCTTGGGTCCCCAGGGGACGAACCGGCACCTCCAGGCTGACCCCACCTGCGGAGCCCAGTGAGGGGCTACCCCCCGAGAGGAGAAAGGGGTCGTAGATCAGGCCGTCCATGGCCGACGACATAGAAGAGCCCAGTTGCGGCACCTGCCTTCTTGACCTATACCTTTTACAGCCATTCAAGTTAACCGACGTTGTCATGTTGCCTTAAAATCTACTCATTGCCCATATTGCATAAGCATTTGATACATTTGCCGGTGTTTATGGTTATCTCTAATGTTTTAACCATATTTCGAGCTCTGCTCTGTTATGGCTGACTTCTTTTTCCCCCAAATAGGTTGGGATCCTCTGTTCTGCCTAGTGGAGGCGGATATGTTCCCTTGTAACGTTTGTTCAGACTTAGACTATTGTGCAAGGTCTTTATGCCTGCTGTTCTTTTTGTTTTTCTCCCTGCTATACTTTTCCCAGCTCAAGACTTTTCTTCCACTTACCTTTGGCGGCCGGGCTGATCGTGTTCGATCCCTTTTTTCATATATCTCTAATATTCTATCCCTTTATAGATGGCGGACCTAACCATCGCCTCTTTTAATGCCAAGGGCCTCAATGTTCCGGAGAAACGGACACAGATTCTCTACCACCTTCATAAGCGAAAGGTGAGCATAGTTTGTTTCCAGGAGACCCATTTCAAACAAGGCCATGCCCCCATTATTAAAAATAAGTACTACCAGACATGGGTATCCTCAGATAACCCAGACTCCCGTTCTAAAGGTGTGGCGATAGCCATTCATAAATCCCTCCCACACCAAATCTTAAAGTGCACGTCCGATGGTCTTGGACGATATATTATCCTCTCGCTGAAGGTGGGGGACCAAACATTCACAATAATCAACGTGTATGCCCCAAATCAAAAACAGGACAGCAATCCCCTTGATACAAGGTACTGCAATTTTATGTGGCGACCTCAACGTCACTCTTGACCCCACATTGGATAATTCCAGGGGGAAATCTAGCATTGCATACACTACCATTAAACATATCAAAAAGGCTTTGTTGCGCATCCAGTTGTTCGACACTTGGAGACTAAAACACCCGTCGGACAGAGACTATAGTTTCTATTCCCACACACAAGACTCATATAGTCGTATAGACTACATACTACTACAGCACAATGCTCTTCCCTGGATTCAACATACTGGGATGGATAACATACTGTGGTCAGACCATGCGCCGGTATACTGTACAATTGAAATCCCTTCTCTCTCGGCCCCTAGAGGGTCATGGCGGCTGAATGAATCGTTGCTACTGGATGAGCTCTGTGTTACCGATGTTCAGACCTCTATCACAAGGTTCATAGAGGACCACTCACTGGATGACAGAGCCCCCACTTATAAGTGGGAAGCATTGAAGTGCGTACTACGAGGCATTTTTATTACACATGGGTCCCGAGAAAGGGCCCAAGACATAGTAAAAGCTCTCCATAGGGTCTCTGAACTGGAGCTCCTCCACAAGCGATCCTTATCGGCCGCAAACTTACAAGCTCTTCTACAAGCTAGGATAGAGGTTAAAAAACTGTTAGATTATTCATATAAGCGCTTACTACAGTTGGGGAAGGGGAGGTTTTATGAGTTTGGGGACAAGCCAGGTAGATTGCTGGCTAATGCACTGAGAGAAAGGAGAGCCCATACTCTCATTCCTTGCATCAAAAATTCACGCGACGAACTGCTTTATGCCACCCAGGACATCTCAAATATCTTTCACGACTTTTATTCCAAGCTGTACAATTTGCCTGTCGAGTCCCCTGGGTCGAGCGATGGATGTCCTTCAATGCCCTCACCTTTTAAACGTCTCAACAGTTCTATAATTGAAGACCTAGAAAGCCCATTCTCATTGGAGGATATATTGGCGGTGATTGGTGACACACCGGGTAATAAGAGTCCTGGGCCCGACGGGCTTCCCGCCAAGTTTACAAATCCTTTTCAGAACAGTTAGCACCCTTAATGCTTCTCTCCTTCAATTCAATTTCAGACTCTGTCCCTTTTCCGCCCCACTCTACCATGGCCCATATCTCTCTGCTCCTTAAGGCTGGAAAAGACCCAACGGCGTGTAGTAGTTTTAGACCTATATCACTCCTTAATGAAGATTTAAAAATATATGCCAAGCTTCTGGCAAATAGACTTGGCCCTCTGCTCCCAGACCTGATTCATTTAGACCAGGCCGGATTTGTCCCGGGCAGGGAGGCGAGGGACAATACCATAAAGACACTGGACCTAATTCATCACGCACATACTAAGAAACTTTCCTTGATGTTGCTATCTTTAGATGCCGAGAAGGCTTTCGACAGAGTCTCCTGGCAGTCACTTTCGCAGACACTGGAACATATAGGCCTGGGACCAGTTTTTTCGTCTAAGATCATGGCCTTATACCAATCTCCGACTGCTTATCTCAAGATTAATGGTACTCTGTCGAAACCCTTCTCCATCCAGAACGGGACCCGACAGGGGTGTCCGCTGTCACCTTTATTATATATCTTAGTCATGGAATACCTGCTGTCAGCCATTAGGAACAACCCAGATATTCAGGGAATCAGGACCGCTAGCCGAGAGCATAAATGCGCCGCTTTTGCCGACGATCTCCTTGTGTATCTATGTAACCCCCTTACATCTCTCCCATCTCTAATGGTGGAACTTAACCGCTTTAGCAGGTGGTCCAACTTTAAAATTAATTTTGATAAATCAGAGGCCCTAAATATCTCTTTGCCCCAAACAACAGTAAATGCTATAAAATCAAACTTCCCTTTTAGATGGCCACCCCACGGCAGTATCGGTTACTTAGGCATTAATATCCCATCCGATCTGACCAGACTCTTTTAATTAAATTATCAAAGTTTTCTGTCAAAACTTGAAGGAGACTTAGCCTCATGGCAAAGAGGTACTCTTTCTTGGTTCGGTAGGATTGGCGGTCTCCGGATGACGGCTCTACCAAGACTGTTGTATTTGATACAGACTGTCCCGGTTTATGTCCCGGCAACCTATTGGGCCAGGATTCAGCGCTTATTCAATCCATTTGTCTGGTCAAAGAAGCGCGCCCGTCTCAGAAGCAGCGTCTTAACCAGAACCAAGAACACAGGCGGAGTGGGGTTGCCCGATTGCAGGTGATATTACCTGGCGGCTGCCCATGCCAGAGTATTGGATCTTTTGCATAGCTCCGGATCCAAACTTTGGGTTTGTCTGGCTCAGGATTTATGCCCTATGTCAGTGCCGACCCTGCCGTGGACCTGGCCACTGCTCACCAAACATAAGGTTGAGATGTCATATAGCACCAAACAAACCTTGAAAATTGTACACTCTACACCACCACGCACTCGCTTTCTTCAGCCTGGGGGTCCCCTTATGCCTCTAACTGACAATCCAAATTTTTTACCGGGGGCATCCTCCAACAATTTTTTGGGTAGCATGAAACAGAACCCCTTGAGATTGAACCAGGTGGCCCTGGAGGGATCCATCCTGCCGCTCTTAGAGATTGTAGAAAATCGTAATTTTAAAATGCGGTTCCACTTTGAATATGCCCAACTCAAACACTTCATTACCTCACAAGATAATGTCCTGGCCCATCCCTCGCCCCAAACACCCTTTGAAAACCTCTGTATCGCGCCCTCCGACACACGTCACGCGATATCAAAAGTGTACAAGCTCATAACAAGCGCGGCAGAGTCGTCTCTTCCTCGCTTCTGCGCAGCATGGGAGGCAGAGCTCAATCAGACATTCCTTGGGAATCAGTGGGAGTGTTGTTTCCGCCTGACCCACAGGTCCTTGGTTGCCACCAGGATGCAAGAAACCAGCTATAAAATACTTTCTAGGTGGTACAGGGTCCCAGCATCCATCCATGCGTGGTGCCCAGAAGTACCTAATACCTGTTGGCGTTGTGGAGCGCAGGGGGGCACCATGTCCCACGTCTGGTGGCATTGCCCGAGCCTGGTGGTCTTTTGGAACAAAGTACTAGCAGCCATAAAAGAGGTCACCGGGATCACAGTCCCTAGTCGCCCAGAGGCAGTTTTATTGTACATCTTTAACGTACCGGAAAAGGCCTACAAAAAATCCCTCCTAGGCCACCTTCTTCAGGCGGCTAAGACAGTGATTTCACGGCGTTGGAAGGACCCTGTCCCCCCTACACTGGATGAGTGGGTAATGGAAGTGAATGTGATCCACCGCATGGAAATGGTGATGGCCCAGTCGCGTGGGCAGACGGTAGAGACGGCCACTAAATGGTTTCAGTGGGAATCATTCCTGTCTGGTAAGAAATTTCTTGAATTAATTTAATCTCTGGAAATTAGGTACTTTGGCCCTATCCCCCTCAGACAACATACTCACTTTCCCGATACGTCATGATCCAACGGACATTGTATCAGACCCGGCCGACGCATCCTATTCTTTATCTCTTTTTCCTTTTCTCTTTCTCTCTGACTTTTTCTCCCCTCTCTACATAGTTTGACAGCCACTCTCCTCAACCTCTCCTTTTTTGTTTTTATATATATATGTATATTTTTTGTGGCTTAAATTGACTGCCCATGTATCAACCATCTGCATATTACTACGAAGTCTGCGAGGATGTTGTATCGCATAGACTTTTGATTCTCATCATTTGTTATAACATGGATCTTTGTTTTCTTAATGTGTTCTTTTTTCAAAAATTCAATAAAACTTTAAATTGGGAAAAAAAAAATGCCCCATCAGGACCTGATTATTATTTGCGACCTTTTAATTTGTTGCAGCATTTTGTCCTTTATCTGTTCAGCTACAGTGAGGAAAATATGTATTTGCCACCCTGACGATTTTGCAAGTTTTCCCACCTACAAGAATAGAGAGGTCTGTAATTTTATCATAGGTACACTTCAACTATGACTAGAGATGAGCGAACCTTTCAAAGTTTGGTTCACCGAGCCTTATCGAACGTACGTTCGCTGAACCGAACTCTGAACCTTTTCATACCCCATTAAATTCAATGGGAGGCCAAATGTAAGGGAGAAAACACCTTTAGGGGGGTCAAAAACCTTCCAAAACAGCAAAAATACATTTTACAGTGCAGCAATATTGTTTTGACATAGCCATTAGCTTCCTAAACTATTGACATAAAAATATAGAGTTGGATGAGAGACAGGTGTAGGGCTGCTGCTTCCATACCCCTGCCAGTACAGACAAGACACAACTTGGAGACCCATCTTGGAGTCTTGAGATTAAAAACCTTTAAAGCAGACAGCAGCGCAGTGACCTCAATTGCCCCCCCCTCCCAATTTCCCTATAGTGTGTTTGTACAGCAGGGGATAATGGACCATGCAACAAACAGATGTGGGGTGATATTTTCATTTTAAAAAGTAAGTACACAGTGGCCGTGCCTTCTGCAGCAGCGCATCCAGGCCGTAATAGTGCCCTAGAAATTTCTGTAGAACCAGGTTGATCCATGCAGTGCATATGTTATTTCATTTTGAAAATCAAGAGAATGATGAGTGACAGGCATCGGCCTCTTACTTGTGGCCTCGGTGTCTCACATAAGTAGAAAACACCAGGCATGGTGACTTTCATAACAGCTGATGGGCTCTCACTCACTCCGACTGTAGCGGGTAAACTAGAGGAAGTTATGCGGTCGGAGACCTATGTGAGAATAGATTCGACAGTAACGCTGGTGGAGGAAGAAGCAGCAGACACGGTTGATTTGGCACCCAGTGGTTGGGTAGGCCTGGTAGTCTGCATTTTAGTGCACTAAGATTCCCACAGTAATGCATGTTGCTTGCGCATATGCCGCTTCATGCATGTAGTAGTCATGCATGAACTGGAAAATAACAATGTTCTAAACTGGCATGTTCTAAATATTGGCAGTATAGAATATAGAAATGTGGCACTCCTTCTATAGTCGCTGGTGCTTGGATAGGGTCCCACCCCAGATCAAAAAATTGAAAAAAATCCAGCACTCAAAGCATTCAACTGGAATTGTTTTATATTTTATTCATTGATGAAAAATGGGCCTTAATACGTAAATTTCGATAAAATCTTAGTAAGTCCATTTGTAACTGGAATGTATTGAATTTGTAGGAAGGACAAAAAGATAAACCCTTCTGAAGAAGACTAATTTGATCCGGTAACAAATTCTTAGAAGAAATGTTAACTACAATGGTATCCGGCGTACCTGGGATCTGGTGACCATCGTTGTTCTTGCAGGTTCGGTGGCGTTGTCCCCCCCGCCTAGGTTTCCTCTTTGACCTCTGCGGCTTCTTTGACCTAAAAAAATGTGGTTTTGGTCGTCTGGTAAAGGAAAATTCCGAATCCGAAGCCGAATCACCACTAGAGGAATATTGGAAACGTCTTGGAAACACTCTGGAGGATGTATCACGCCACCGATAAACTCGATTATTTTTATAGTCCTCAGTATCCCGTAGGAATTTTTCTCTTTTAATTTTTTGACTTTCAATTTTATGGATTTGTAAATCTCTTGTGACTTGATCTTTGATTTTCGCCAGATCCTCAGCCGAAGAGGTGGAATTTAATTGTTGCTCAATCACGACAATCTCTTCACGTTTGGTAATGATCGCTTGATTTAAATAATCCAAAGTCAAAGTCATTAAGTCAAAAGAGCATTTGTTAAGAATCTGTTCAAAACGATTACAAAAATCAGGGTTGTCACTGAAGATGGTCGGTCTTACACCAACCCGTAGTCCTCTTGGAATTCTTTGAACACGTACGTATTCTGCAATAGTGGCACAGTGCAATTCCAAATTTTGTAATTTTCTAGATTCCTTCTGAAAATCACGGGTTCGAAGCTCAGAAGTAGGAATATGCAAAAAATCACTCTGCACTGTGGTACGGCTCATAATATCTGCCATTTCATCCGCAGTATAAGAAAACGCCACATTGGCCATTATAAGAAAAAATGAGGGTGCACACACTAAAGGGTATACTATATAGAATATAGAAATGTGGCACTCCTTCTATAGTCGCTGGTGCTTGGATAGGGTCCCACCCCAGATCAAAAAATTGAAAAAAATCCAGCACTCAAAGCATTCAACTGGAATTGTTTTATATTTTATTCATTGATGAAAAATGGGCCTTAATACGTAAATTTCGATAAAATCTTAGTAAGTCCATTTGTAACTGGAATGTATTGAATTTGTAGGAAGGACAAAAAGATAAACCCTTCTGAAGAAGACTAATTTGATCCGGTAACAAATTCTTAGAAGAAATGTTAACTACAATGGTATCCGGCGTACCTGGGATCTGGTGACCATCGTTGTTCTTGCAGGTTCGGTGGCGTTGTCCCCCCCGCCTAGGTTTCCTCTTTGACCTCTGCGGCTTCTTTGACCTAAAAAAATGTGGTTTTGGTCGTCTGGTAAAGGAAAATTCCGAATCCGAAGCCGAATCACCACTAGAGGAATATTGGAAACGTCTTGGAAACACTCTGGAGGATGTATCACGCCACCGATAAACTCGATTATTTTTATAGTCCTCAGTATCCCGTAGGAATTTTTCTCTTTTAATTTTTTGACTTTCAATTTTATGGATTTGTAAATCTCTTGTGACTTGATCTTTGATTTTCGCCAGATCCTCAGCCGAAGAGGTGGAATTTAATTGTTGCTCAATCACGACAATCTCTTCACGTTTGGTAATGATCGCTTGATTTAAATAATCCAAAGTCAAAGTCATTAAGTCAAAAGAGCATGGCGGTGGCGGGGGGGACAACGCCACCGAACCTGCAAGAACAACGATGGTCACCAGATCCCAGGTACGCCGGATACCATTGTAGTTAACATTTCTTCTAAGAATTTGTTACCGGATCAAATTAGTCTTCTTCAGAAGGGTTTATCTTTTTGTCCTTCCTACAAATTCAATACATTCCAGTTACAAATGGACTTACTAAGATTTTATCGAAATTTACGTATTAAGGCCCATTTTTCATCAATGAATAAAATATAAAACAATTCCAGTTGAATGCTTTGAGTGCTGGATTTTTTTCAATTTTTTTTTTTTTCTAAATATTGGCAGATCACGAAAGTTGAGTCATCCTTTGTGGTCTCAAAAAAGGCCCTGGCTAGAAAACCCTTTGGTGCTAACTGCAGACCCACGGCTGCTGCTGGCCACAGCCTCAGTTTGGTCTGAGGATGCAGTGCTTCTCATGGTTGCATCACTATGTGTTTGTATGGAAATTGCCAACATAAGCTCCTCTGCTTCCTCCTAAGTGCTATCTACAACTTCATCATCAGGCTCTATGTTGTCCCACTCATCCTCTTCCTGACCTGACATCACATAACAGTACGCATGCGCGTCAGGTATCTAAGTCTCATCATCATCAACTCGACCCCCGGGGGTTAACATCAGTTGATGAGGGTCAGATTCCTGCACAGACACTACTTCATCCAGGCCAGGATCCAACTGACAAATATTTTGGGCATTGGTGCAGATGCTTTCCTCCTCTTGAGCCTTAGGAATCTTTGGAGCAGACCTCTGATGCCCATCGGATAGAATGTGTGAACAGATCTGCAGACTCATCCATGTGTGGTTCCCCAGAGTCCGTTTGCCTGAGGCCTCCGACACACATCCGTGCCGCTGGTACGTGTTTGGCAGTTTTTTCACGTACCGGCGGCACGGAGACACGTGGATCTATGTTTTCACTATTGTATGGACACACGTAAGTATTTTGGAACGGAACGAGTGTCCGTTCCGTACTTATATGCGTCAGTGATTTTCTCACGCTGACATGTCCACGTATTCTCCGGCAGCACGGGTGTCACATGGCCCACACCCGTACCACACGGATGTAGTGTGGATGCGGGCCCGTGTGACACACGCCGGAGAACACGTCTCATTAATTTTAAAATAAAAAAAAACAAATACTCACCTACACCAGCCCCGCAGATTCTACCGCTGCAAACTGTTCCTGCCGGCCGCCGCTCGTTATGAGCGTGTAGAGGAGGTGGGCGTGCTGTCCCAGGCGCTGATCCCCGCCGCTCCGCTCGGACGAAAGCAGCGTCAGCGGAGAGTGGGTGGGGCTGGAGCCGAAGATCAGGACCCTGGACAGCAGCGCGGACCACGTGAGTATGTAAATTACCTGTTCTCTGTGTGCTAACGTGGGTAGCACACGGAGAACACACGTGGACCGCACATACCCGAGACACGTACTTACCACACGCAACACGCAAGGTAAATACGTGTCTCGTGGCACGTGCGTGATTTTCACGTGAGTGTGTTGGAGGCCTGATGGAGATTTGTGACGCAGGGGGAAACAAGTGTAATTGGAGTGGCACCTCTGAGGAATGAACTGTGTGGGATGTTGAGGTACTGGAAGAGGAGGAGAGGTCACTTAATGAAGCATTTGCCATCCACTCTAGCACATGCTGTTTTTCAGCCTCATTTGGAAGTTGAAACCATGTGCAGCTGCCAAAGAAATCTAGTGGAGTAGGCTGTCCAGTAACGGAAGTTGTTCTCATTTCTCTTGGAACAGGCTAGGCTGGTGTTTGCTCTCAAGAGCCTTGACTAACAGAACTTCTCACACGTACACCTACAACACCCACTTATTCACTCTTGCACTACAACCTCGTCGTGATTTACCAATTATGGTTGATGTACACTTACTAGGGATGAGCGAATGTATTCGCCACTACTCGGTATCCGACGGATAACATGCTATTCGCACCATTCGCTATCCGATGAATAAAACGTCATCCACTCTGATATTTTCAGTTTCATTTCTGACTTCCTGGCACCTGTTTTCCAGCCAATGAACACATCTGATGTTGCTTGCCCTCACAGTAACGCCACAGCCATCTTTGCTGTGGTGTTACTGTGATTGGCTTGGCGGCAAAGCGTCATAGGGGCTATATTAGCCAGCGGCCATTTTGTGAACACGCAGTCATTGGGGAGCTGGCGGTGGAGATAGACTGTATTGTGTGCGGGAGAACGTTCTTAGATCTAACTAATAAATAGTCCTTCTAAGGGCCGAAGACAGTATTCAGTAGCTGCTAGCAGCTCCATAAATTGCCAGACCACAAATATGTGAATGTGGAACCAACTATAGGGCCTGTGACAGTGCAGTGCCTTGTAAGTGATAGCGTTCGTGCTGCAAACTCCTAATTAGTTCTTCTAAGGGCTGAAGCCAGTAGTCAGTAGCTTCAAGCAGCTCCATAAATCGCCAGGCTGCAAAACAGTGAATGCAGACCCAGCTATAGGGCCAGTGTTAAGGGGGCTTTACACCCTACGATATCGTTAATGTTTTATCGTCGGGGTCACGTTGTTAGTGACGCACATCCGGCGTCATTAACGATATCGCAGCGTGTGATACTTACCAGCGACCTTAAGCGACCTCAAAAATGGTGAAAATCGTTCACCATGGAGAGGTCGTCCCAAAACCAAAAATCGGTAATGGTTGATTATCGATGTGGTTTGTCGCTCCTGCGGCAGCACACATCTCTGTGTGTGACACCGCAGGAGTGAGGAACGTCTCCTTACCTGCCGCCGGCCACAATGCGGAAGGAAGGAGGTGGGCGGGATGTTACGTCCCGCTCATCTCCGCCCCTCCGCTTTGATTGGCCAGCCGCTTAGTGACGTCGCGGTGACGTCGCTGTGATGCCGAACGTCCCTCCACCTTGAGGGAGGGATTGTTCGGCAGTCACAGCGCCGCCGCCGACCAGGTAAGTGCGTGTGATGCTGCCGTAGCGATAATGTTCGCTGCGGCAGCGATCACACGAAATCGCATGCACGACGGGGGCGGGTGCTTACACGCTCGATATCGCTAGCAATTGCTAGCGATGTCGTAGCGTGTAAAGCCCACTTTAGTACAGTGGTTTGTTAGGTGAGAGCGATCCATCTTTAAAATAATAAAAAAAAATCCTCTTATTAGTGCTGCATACGGTATGTTAGTGCAGTGTCTGATATAAGAAGAGCTTTTTCAGACGCAAGGATAGATTTAAAGCTGTCCTGAGATCTGCTACTAATTAATCAACAATCCCCACACTGCTACATCCCTTGTGTCTCTTCTACTAGGGATAGGTATTGCAAATTCCTAAAAAAGGTCCAAAAATTTCCAAAACAACGGGTTCAGGTGTAGTGCCTGTTGGCCGCCATCTCAATTCATACCAGCACAGTTGCGTCCTTGTGTTGGCTTCATAGCGTACATAAACTCCATAGTACCCTACTGCTAAAAAAACCTAGTGTACGTGTAAAAAAAGAAAAAAAAATGCTGTCACAACCTGTAGTTCTGCCTGAAGCCAAATACCGTTATAGCACCAACCTAGCATCCTGGTGTTTCATTCATATCTTACAGAACACTAAAACACGGTGTCAGTATTACAAAATTTGAATTAATAGTTGGTAAGACAAAACAATCACTGATCTCGGGGAGACCAGCCAGAGAAAACACTGCCGGCAGCCAGCGAAGGCGCTCTACACAGTGAAATCCTAGGTGCATTGCCCCCTGGGAAGTATGCAAATCAAAAAAGGTTCGTGGAGCCTATGTTAGGAGTCTCAACACGGAAAATGGGATATCTGGCTATTTTCCGTGTTGAGACTCCTAACAGAGGCTCCACGGACCTTTTTTGATTTTTTTTTTTTTATTAATAGTTGGTGTCAGTGGCTCTACTTTTGCCTGAAGCCAAATACCGTTATAGCACCAACCTAGCATCCTGGTGTTTCATTCATATCTTACAGAACCTAGATAGTGGCCTGCTGCTAGTGAAACACAGTGTCAGTGTTACAAAATTTAAATTAATAGTCGATGTCAGTGGCTCTACTGCCTGAAGCCAATACCGTCATAGCACCAAGCTAGCATCCTGGTGTTTGCTTCATATCTTACAGAACCTAGATAGTGGCCTGCTGCTACTAAAACACAGTGTCAGGCTATGTGCGTGTTGAGACTCCTAACAGAGGCTCCACGGACCTTTTTTGATTTTTTTTTTTTTATTAATAGTTGGTGTCAGTGGCTCCACTTCTGCCTGAAGCCAAATACCGTTATAGCACCAACCTAGCATCCTGGTGTTTCATTCATGTTTGACAGAACCTAAATAGTGGCCTGCTGCTACTAAAATACAGTGTTAGTGTTACAAAATAGTCGGTGTCAGTGACTCTACTTCTTCCTGAAGCCAAATATCGTTATAGCACCAACCTAGCATCCTGGTGTTTGCTTCATATCATACAGAACCTAGATAGTGGCCTGTTGTTACTAAAACACAGTCGGAGTGCCAAAAACCAATACTAAAATATTCAAATAAAATAAATAAAATAAATAATAGATCCATGAGCAGCAGAGGGCAGTATCCTAATTCCAGCTGGAACATGCCCATCAGACGCATCTGCCAGACATTAGCACTGCAGAGTGGATGTGGATTGCAGACATTTGTCAGGTCCTAGAGAATTTTGATTACTGTACCAATATTGTGAGCAGTGATGATGCTCTTATCAGCATTACCATACCACTGATTTGTTTATTGAAACGCTCTCTGGATGGTCTGACTGACCAAAGTGTTAATGCACCCGAGGTGTCTGTGGATCCAGACTTCACAATGGTTGCTAGTAATCCGCAGAACCTCGGCCAACAGGCTCAGGCCACCTTTGGTCAGCATCATGAGGATGAGGATGAAGAACAGGAATGGTTTGAAGTTGGTAACCAAGGGATTGACAACCCAAGCTTCAGGGTTGTCCAGCATGGATGGCCTGAGGAGGAGCAGGAGGAGGAGAGACAGACTGTTAACAAGACTCAATAATAACTGTAGCCCCAAAATTTGTATTTCTTAAGTTCAAATAAGTTCCATTGTTTTTCATTCAAGACTATATTGTCATCTATCATCTAATGAGACCGCATCACTAATCTAACTTGTTATGCTGCTGCGATTTAATTGTTCGGCCCAATCACCCAGGACAATATTTTTAAAACCTTTGTACATTATGCACTGGCACAACCAGTGTCGAGGCAACACTGTCTGTAACGATTGGTCAGGCAATCTCTACTTGTGTTCTTTATTGATGCTGTGCTCCATGGTGTGTTACACATGGCCCCCTATGAAATCAGAATTTTTTTTAACTCCTTGACATGTTATGCACTGTTCCAAATCCTCCCAATTTAAAAAAAAAAAAAAGCAATTGGGAGTACCTTCTGATGCTGTGCTCCATGGTGTCTGAACCATTGTCTGAACCAGCTGAATTTTTTTTAAATCCTTGGTGTTAGCTAGTGGAATAAAACCTGAGCTCCAGAGTGAAACAACTGCCACTTCCACGGTGCTGCATGCTTCACAAACTGCGGTCTAGGAAGCAGGCGATGATGACTTCTGCTCCCAACCTGCTTTTGGCCAGATGCAATCATCATAAACGACATCAGCTTCGATGTCCCAGAGTGGCGTTTATGTGTCCATAAAACAGACATTACTGAATTATTATTATTATTATTATTATAGCGCCATTAATTCCATGGCACTTTACAAGTGAAAAAGGGTATACATAAAAACTAGTAGAACAATCATTAACAGTACAAAACAGACTGGTCCAGGAGAAGAGAGAACCCTGCCCACGAGGGATCACAGTCTACAGGGAATGGGTGAGGGTACAATAGGTGAGGACAGAGCTGGTTGCGCAGTGGTGTACTGGACTGAGGGTTATTGTAGGTTGTAGGCTTGTCAGAAGAGGTGGGTCTTCAGGTTCCTCTTGAAGCTTTTCATGGTAGGAGAGAGTCTGATATGCTGGGGTAGAGCATTCCAGAGTATGGAGGAGGCACGGGAGAAGTCTTGTATGCGATTGTGGGAAGAGGAGATGAGAGAGGAGTAGAGAAGGAGATCTTGTGAGGATCTGAGGTTGCATGCAGGTAGGTACTGGGAGACTAGGTCACAGATGTAAGGAGGAGACAGGTTGTGGATGGCTTTGTAGGTCATAGTTAATGTTTTGAGTTGGGAAGCTAGTGAAGGGATTGGTAGAGTTGTGAGGCTGGGGAATAGCGAGGGATAGATTGGAGGGGTGCAAGAGTGTTGGAAGGGAAGCCAGAGAGCAGGAGGTTGCAGTATTCGAGGCGGGAGATGATGAGGGCATGTACTAATGATTTTTCTGATTCTTGGTTAAGGAAGGCACGAATCCGGGAGATATTTTTGAGTTGTGGTCTGCATTAGGTGAAGAGGGCTTGGATGTGCGGCTTGAAGGATAGAGCAGAATCGAGGGTTACCCCAAGGAAACGAGCTTGTGAGACTGGGGAGAGTGAGCAGCCATCAACTTTGATGGATAGGCTTGGTGGAGGGAGTTGAATGAGGAGGTGGAAAAACAATGAATTCTGTTTTGTCCATGTTAAGCTTTAGGAATCGTGCAAACAAGAAGGATGAAATAGCAGACAGACATTGTGGAATTTTGGTTAGTAAGGAGGTAATGTCAGGTCCAGAGAGGTAGATTTGAGTATCATTGGCATAGTGATGATACTGAAAGCCGTGGGACTCTATGAGCTTTCCCAGGCTGAAGGTGTAGATGGAGAACAGCAGGGGTCCAAGAACTGAACCTTGGAGGACACCAACGGATAGAGGGTGGGATGAGGAGGTGGTGTGAGAGTGGGAGATGCTGAAAGTTCGGTCGGTTAGGTATGAAGAGTTCCAAGATAGGGCCAAGTCTGTGATGCCCAGCGAGGAGAGAATCTATAATAGGAGGGAGTGGTCTACTGTGTCGAAGGCAGAGGACAGGTCCAGGAGGAGGACGACAGAGTACTGTTGCTTTGCTTTGGCAGTTAGTAGGTCATTGGTGAAATTAGTTAGGGCAGTTTCAGAAGAGTCATGCGGTCGGAATCCAGATTGTAGCTGGTCAAAGAGGGAGCAGAAGGAGAGGTATGAGGACAGTTCAAGATAGATTTGCTGTTCCAGAAGTTTTGAGGAATAGGGGAGAAGGGAAATGGAGCGGTAGCTAGACACAGAGGATGGATCAAAAGAGGGCTTTTTAAGGATGGGTAATTTGAATAGAATTTTAATAGAGGGCCACTGGAGCCAGTGGTGTTGGTGGAGGAGGAGGGCAAGGCCAACCCCCAAATGGCCACATTGGCTAGAGCACTGTAAAGTGTTAGGCTATGTGCACACGTTGCGTTTTTTATTGCGTTTACGCAGCGTTTAAAACAGCAGCGTAAATGCATGCGTTTTGCTTCCCCAGCAAAGTCTATGAGAAGTTGGAAAATTCTATGCTCACGTTGCTTTTTTAAACGCAGCGTTTTGGATGCCAAATATTTGACAAAATTGATGCGTTTAAAAAAGCATTATGTCACTTCTTTTGTGCGTTTTGGTTGCATTTTCCACCCATTGAAATCAATGAGGTGTGTCCAAACGCAACCAAAATGCGTTTGCACTGCAGTTTTGATGCGTTCTGTGAGCTTTTTTGACAAAGCAAATGCAAGTCTTTCGGTCTCTCTCTCTCTGTCTGTGTCGGTCTCTCTCTCTCTGTCCATAGAGGTCTCTCTCTGTCAGTCCGTCGGTCTCTCTCTGTCGGTTGGTCTCTCTCTCTGTCTATCAGTCTCTCCCTCTCCCCCCCTCTCTCATACTCACCGACCACTGACCGATCACAGGTGCGGCGCTGCATGGCTGTCACAAAGCTCCGGCGGCTTCTCCTGCTTTTGAAAATGCCGGCCTCTCATTATTCCATCTCGTATTCCCTGCTTCCCCCACCCACCGGCGCCTATGATTGGTTGCATTCAGACAAGCCCCCACACTAAGTGACAGCTGTCTCACTGCAACCAATCACAGCCGCCGGTGGGGGGGTCTATGTAGTGCAGTAAAATAATTAATACAAAAAAAACGTCATGCGGTCCCCCCCAATTTTGATACCAGCCAAGGTAAAGCCACACGGCTGAAGGCTGGTATTCTCAGGATGGGAAGCCCCATGTTATGGGGAGCCCCCCAGCCTAAAAATATCAGCCAACAGCCACCCAGAATTGCCGCATCCATTAGATGTCACAGTCCCCGGTACTCTACCCGGCTCATCCCGAATTGCCCTGGTGCGGTGGCAATCGGGGTAATAAGGAGTTAATGGCAGCCCATAGCTGCCACTAAGTCCCAGGTTAATTATGGCACGCGTCAATGAGACACCCCCCATGATTAACCTGTAAGTGAAAATAAATAAACACATACACCCAAAAAATCCTTTATTTGGAATAAAAGACAAAAAAACACCCTCTTTTACCACTTTATTAAAATCCCCAAATGCCCCTCCAGGTCCGACGTAATCTACACGAGGTCCCATGATGCATCCAGCTCTGCTACATGAAGCTGACAAAAACGGCAGTAGAACACCGCCGCTTGCTGTGAGCTCAACACAGCAACTGAAGTGAGTTGCGCTATCAGCGATGACATCACTCAGGTTAACCGCGGCCAGCTGGAGTCCTCCACCTGAGAGCGGTGGCCGCGGGTAATCTGAGTGACGGCACCGCTGATCGCGTGGGTCACTTCAGTTACTCAGGGGATTTGCGGTCACCGGTGAGTCCTTCACCTGTGATCGCAAATCAGGCCGCGGCACACGCACAGAGCTGCGCGATGACGATGAAGTCGGGTGAAGTTCATCCGAGTTCATTCTGATCGCGCGGCTCTGTCTCGCACCCAGACATGCTCTATGGGGATGTAGCAGAGCCGAGTGGGACCGCACTGTCAAAAATGCATACAAAATGCATTCAAAATGCATCCAAAACGCAGCGTAGTAGCGTAGTGACATATGGGACGCAGAAAACTATAAATGACTGCCGTCCCTCCCCAATGTATATTACAGGGCCCACCTGAGAGCCCTCAGAAGTCTGAGATTTGAGGACAACCAGTGGCCCTTTCTACATTTGAATAGAGGGCCACAGGAGCTGGTGGTGCTGGTGGAGGAGGAGGGGGGCAAGGTCAACATCCCAACGGGCACATTGTAGCTGACCTTTTAAAGTGCTGTCAAATATGTCCCAAAAAAGGAGGTGTGAGACAGACACCAATATAATGTAATAAAGTTTCAGCCCTTTTTAATCGAAAAAGGGAGAAAAATGTAAAAAACGAAACGTGTGAACATGTGCTAAAGTGAGGGGTTTTTTAGGTCGGGGCTTCATTTTACGTTTTATTAAAGTGATTATGTACTGCAAACTGTTTCTTATCAATTTCCCCTCTTTTACTTTGGTTCGAGAGCGGTTCTGGCGACTACGTAAAAGCCGCTCTGCTCTGAGCACTTTATTCCAAGACACCAGAAATGCAGTCACGCACCTTATACAGGCTGTGCCCATACTGTTTTTGCCTTTTCCCATTTATTTCAGCCTTTTCCTCAGTCACCACAGTTCGCCGTTAAATCCAACGTGAAATTATTCGGGTTTCCCATAGACTTACATTGCGCATCGAATATTTGCAAATAGTCGAATATTTTGGTATTCGATCATCCCCAACCTTTAAAACAGATGTTTCGCAACCCTACGGCCACACCTGTCAGACACCTGACAAAAAGATAAATTATTTATTTCCTGCCTGAGTTGGCAATATTGTGAAGACACTAAAAAGTACTAATAACTAGAAATGTGGTTCACTGCGTAATTTTGAGCAGACACGGAAAAGTGCCAAGACCTTTTTAGCTAGTTCTTTAGCAAATTTACAGCAGAGAGTACTAACTAAGATACCTAGAAATGTGACTGCATAATTTTGAGCAGGCAATGACAAGTGCAAATGTGACGCCCCTGGACTAGTCCAGGGTGTCACAGGGAACTGCACCACTCTCTATCCTTGGTGCAGGGCCCAACCTCCTTGGTTCCGGGGTCTGCAACAGTGATTCTCTACCAACAGCACAAATCCTAGTCACCCAAACATTACACTTGTCAGGCACACCGGGGGTGTGGTTCCAGCTGGGAAAGGAACCGCCTACCTATGAGTCAGATAGGCTGGTGGGAGGAGGTAGTTAGACGGTTGGTAGTAACTGTCAAAGAGAGAGGACCTGGGGATTAAGAGCTCCCTGAGGAGAGTCAGGCTGGGTCTCAGACGGTGGCCTGAGCCTGAGGAGACGGAGACCCAGTCGCGGGGAACTGGAGGACAGGGCTGGACGGGTCAAGAGGACCGTCAGCTATCGGATCTACAGTAACCGGTCTGGGGGCCGAGCACACAGCAGGGGACAGGCCCCTAAGTCGGGAGGTAGCTTCACGCAACCCGGCAATTAACCTGCAGCGGGAAGTAGCTTCACGTGCTATCTGCAACGGCTCAGAGATTAGCGGCATCAGCACAACGGAGGGATAGGACTTCCCACACAGAGAAGTCACAGAAAATCCCACGTGCCAGCTGCTAAGAGCAGGTTCCCATTAAAAAGAGGGACGGGACCCGGAGGTTTCAAGCCGACGAGGCCAGGGACACACACAGTACACAGTGTATGGAGGAAGGTTCCAGTCCACCACAGAATTACTGAAAGGGACCACCGGACGTGCTGTCACCGAGGGCAGCGATACCCAGAGACTTGGTTTACCTCAGAGTCTGTGTCCATTGAATGCATCATCACACCTGAGTGAGTACCCTGGCTCCCCAGCACCCTGCCAGCCCTATATCAATATAGACTGATCCTACCTTTTCTCTACCCTGAGTCCCGGGGCCTCTCTACCTGCGGAGGGAACCTCCATCACGGCTGCCCCACACCATCTGCCCCGGCACTCCCATACGGCAGCGGCGGTACTTCTCATTACTGCGCACCGCAGGTGGCGTCACAAACATTCTCCTCTGTAAATAATCCCCCTTTTCATGGAAGTGTCTGCCGAGCAGTCCGACTGCTGCTAGGGCTTCACACATCGACCTACACATCGACCTTTTTTTACCTAGTTCATTTGTTCTTTCCTTATAAAGATTTTGCATGTCTACAAAATGTTATATTTTTACTTTCAGGTTGTTTTTTTTATTTTTTGTTTCTTTGAGGGATTTTAATTTTATTTTCTGCGTCATTATTTACTAACTTCCAGGACGACAGTAAATACTATGTGCTGTGTAAACTGAAGGTGCGTTTAGCACTTTTTCAAGTGTGCTACAGAGTAGATGTCGTGTGCACAGACTCATAGGGTGAGCTGTCAAGGGTCGCGACCACTTAGGCTATGTGCCCACGCTGCGGATTTACCGCGGATTTGCCGCGGATTTACCGCGGATTTCCCGAAAATCTGCAGCAGCGGCACTTCCAAGCCATTTCAATGGCATTTTGGAAATGCTGTGTCCATGCTGCGGATTTTTCCGCTGCGGATTTGCCGCGGATTTTGATGCGGAAAAATCTGCAGCATGTCAATTATTTGTTGCGGATTTGGGTATAGAATGGGGGAAAAAAAAAATCCGCATCAAAATCCGCGGCAAATCCGCGGATGCGGATTTGCGGCGAAAGTCGCGGATTTTCATGCAGAAAAATCCGCAGGTACATTCTACCGTGGACACATAGCCTTAAAGGGAACCAAACATCAGGATTTTCGTGTATAAGGTGCAGCCAGTGCAGTACTGGCACTATCAGGCACATTGTGTACATGCCATTAGTGGGCAGCTCGGATGTGTAGGCTATGAAATCCAAGTTTATAAAGTTTGAAAATTCATCCAGTTTTTGATTGACATGTGCACCTCTCCAGATAATATCTCCCTCCCTGCACCTTATATAGGAAAATCCTGATTTTGGTTCCGTTTAGAGTACCTAGGGCAGCCAGCATAAAGGCCAAATACACCCCTGGTCACATACAAACACTGATGATGAAACACTCATGCAAATGCATCACTGATCTGTAAGAAGAAGCTCCTCCCGTGTGATATGCAGAAAAGAGCAGGAAAGGACTTCAGTACAGAAGCGCGACCGGAGAGAGGAGAGCCCGAGACACTACGTGCAGGGAGACGGCGGTCCACAGAAAGACCCGGGCGGGGCGAGCCCGCCCACACACGTAGCTCCTCCTCCTAACCTGTAGCCACAGTGCCGGGATCGCGGGCAGAGTGTGCTCACAGTGCGGGCTGAAGTGTAAGGTAAGGTACCTCACTCCGGGCACTCTACATAGTACGGCTCCCGCACTCTGCATCCCACTCTCTCCAACCTCCGCACTCTGTATATTACGGATCCCGCACTCTGCTTCCCACGCACCCTGCACTCGGTCTGTACTCCCCCTCTCCGCACTCTGCGCCCCCTGCACTCGGTCTGTACTCCCCCTCTCCGCACTCTGCGCCCCCTGCACTCGGTCTGTACTCCCCCTCTCCGCACTCTGCGCCCCCTGCACTCGGTCTGTACTCCCCCTCTCCGCACTCTGCGCCCCCTGCACTCGGTCTGTACTCCACGCCTCCCGCACCCTGCTTCCCCCACTCTGCGCCCCCTGCACTCGGTCTGTACTCCACGCCTCCCGCACCCTGCTTCCCCCACTCTGCGCCCCCTGCACTCGGTCTGTACTCCACGCCTCCCGCACCCTGCTTCCCCCACTCTGCGCCCCCTGCACTCGGTCTGTACTCCACGCCTCCCGCACCCTGCTTCCCCCACTCTGCGCCCCCTGCACTCGGTCTGTACTCCACGCCTCCCGCACCCTGCTTCCCCCACTCTGCGCCCCCTGCACTCGGTCTGTACTCCACGCCTCCCGCACCCTGCTTCCCCCACTCTGCGCCCCCTGCACTCGGTCTGTACTCCACGCCTCCCGCACCCTGCTTCCCCCTCTCCGCGCCCCCTGCACTCGGTCTGTACTCCACGCCTCCCGCACCCTGCTTCCCCCTCTCCGCGCCCCCTGCACTCGGTCTGTACTCCACGCCTCCCGCACCCTGCTTCCCCCTCTCCGCGCCCCCTGCACTCGGTCTGTACTCCACGCCTCCCGCACCCTGCTTCCCCCTCTCCGCGCCCCCTGCACTCGGTCTGTACTCCACGCCTCCCGCACCCTGCTTCCCCCCTCTCCGCACTCTGCGCCCCCTGCACTCGGTCTGTACTCCACGCCTCCCGCACCCTGCTTCCCCCTCTCCGCGCCCCCTGCACTCGGTCTGTACTCCACGCCTCCCGCACCCTGCTTCCCCCTCTCCGCACTCTGCGCCCCCTGCACTCGGTCTGTACTCCACGCCTCCCGCACCCTGCTTCCTCCTCTCCGCGCCCCCTGCACTCGGTCTGTACTCCACGCCTCCCGCACCCTGCTTCCCCCCTCTCCGCGCCCCCTGCACTCGGTCTGTACTCCACGCCTCCCGCACCCTGCTTCCCCCTCTCCGCGCCCCCTGCACTCGGTCTGTACTCCACGCCTCCCGCACCCTGCTTCCCCCTCTCCGCGCCCCCTGCACTCGGTCTGTACTCCACGCCTCCCGCACCCTGCTTCCCCCTCTCCGCGCCCCCTGCACTCGGTCTGTACTCCACGCCTCCCGCACCCTGCTTCCCCCTCTCCGCACTCTGCGCCCCCTGCATCTCGGTCTGTACAATACTTCTTCCGCACTCCGGGCACACTGCGGCCCCTCCAATCTCTGTACTGCGCGCCCCCGCACACAATTCTCCGACTTGGCCCCTACTTCCTGCTCCCTGTAACCTTGACATTGGAGTGTAAGTCGTGTGTCGCCCCCTT